>NC_137436.1:39527542-40127542 GCF_964374335.1 Astatotilapia calliptera | reverse complement strand
ATCCTGAGGAGGTCCAGGGGGTGGAGGGGCACAGCGCTCTGATGATGCACCTCATTCTTTTTTTGCTATTTAATATCAAAGAGAAAAAGGTAAATATCCTAAATTGTATTTCATATTCTGACATGAAGCAGGCAGTCAGGGTCGATTTAAGCTGTGTGGTGCTCACAGTCACATAGCCAAGCGGAAAGGAAGTGAAGTGGTTTCGTTTTTAAATATTCAGGCCAGGCTGGTTTTTGTAGCTAATACAGTTTTATAGGATAGAAAAATAAATAAATGAATAGATGGAATATTTTTAGAGGCTAAAATATGGGAAAATAATCTGGTTTGAATGTTGCACCATTTCTATCTCAAGCTCTGAAGAATATGTTGAAATTTCTGAAAATCCCAGATATTTATTTAATATTCTTTCTGACTTATTATTCTTTGAAAATATGATCCCTGAAGTGTGTGTATGAAGAAATCCTTTGGAGTGCCATCATCACTGGCGCCAATAGGTGGGGATATTGAAGTACAAATAACTCAGCGTGCTTCACCTCTCCCTCTAATTCTCTTTGAATTTGTCCTTTCTGGTATAATGTGCGCATTACTTATAACTCCATGCTGCACTAAGCCCTTATTTATTAAAGAATAAAAGGCAGCAAAGGCTGAATTATTGCAATACATTAAGAATATGAAAGATGATGAGTTTAGCTCGACCACTCAACGGCAGGCGGCTCACAAGATTAGATTTTTCTCTTTTTTTTCTCCTTTTTTTTTTGCATGGTGTGACGCGGCAGGAAATTAAGTTATATCTACCCCCTGTAATTTATTTTTCCGTCAACCAACTAAATGAAGTTATTGTTTGTGTCTGAAGCCCAGCTTGTTATAAGGGAAACAAAATAAAAGCGCGTGCAGAGCTTAAAAAGGCGAGATCCCCTCCAGTGCCAAATTAAATAGGCAGGGGAGAGTGGGCCGTGATTATCTGACACCCTGGCTCATCAATCATGTCGTCTCCTCTGCTACTTCCACTCGACTAACTAACACTGTTAACCCTGTCTTCATCATTCAGCTTTCTGTCTGCCTGTTTGGAAAGCCCCTCACATCGTCCATGAAATCCCCCCTCCACATAAAAACTGAAAAAACTTTGAGTGCTGCAATAAGCAGGCAGGTAAAACGTTCGTCTGTAGTAGAGAAGTCGCCGCTAATTGATAAACCCAAAGTAACAGCGACATTATACTCGAGTAGATCTACAAGTAATGAATTTTTTTTAATCAAGCTTAGCTAAGACCTTATTTGATCATAACCTGAAAAACTAAACCTTAGTAACCCCCCCCCCCTTTGAGGCTTATCAACAACAGTGCAGTGTTCTGGTAAGCTAGGAGTTGATGAAGTTGACTGAGCACCTAAACTAAATAAGAATATATTCTGATTACCTGGGGCCTAATAATTTTTGACCTCTAATTTCTGACCTAACTCTTGAATAGTTAAATTACTTTTGTGTGTGTTTGTTTTGGAGCAATCAGTTCTCCACATTTTAGCCCTGTGTTGCGTTTATGTGTGCAGTGTTCCTGCTCGCTTGCGTATAATGGAGCCTTCCTGGCTGTGCACGTAATCAGGTTAGCCCGAGTCTGCTTTAACTATGAGTGATGGTGATATAGGTCAGTCGCTTTGTGCGCGCATAGTGGAAGATCGTTTAAAAATGACCCCTCACCCGCACTGCACACGTATGTACACCACACACATTCAGACAGACGCACACTGTTGCGAATGTCGTCCCCTCACACATACAACCACGTGGACGTACACAAACTAATAAAACACATCTTAAGTCCAGCCGGCAACAGTCTGCTCTTCATAAGAACTGAGTGCCAGTGACATGAGACCAAAGCAAATGAATTAGAGTGGAGGTTAAAACGGAGCGCACTGTCTGCTGCTATTAACCTGCGCATGGCTAAATGACCCTATTAGAACATGTGATGCACTGTGCCATTTAGACTGAATGGAGTTTGGCTACAGAAAATCACAATAATCTCCAGATGCTGGCCGGCTATGGCCCAGACAAACCATTATTTGCGCTGTACCTGTCTGCTTCATGCGCAATCATTTCTCAAACCGTTCTGTTTAGATGGCAAGTTAATGAATAGAGTAACAGCATTTTTGGATGGTCGAATGCGTCGTAGCGCCAGACAGCTCGTCCTGTTCAAACTAGACTGGACTCATTTTTACATATTTTCACTGAAGGCTGTGGAGGCTCACTGAATACCATCAGGGCATGACTCTGACCCTCTCAGCTATTAATGCTAAATGCCTTTATTATAAAAGTATTTCTAATCATTTTGTGCTCAGTAAGGACATACTGTTATCTTCTCCTTCCAACTACATCTATTGATTAGTAGGCTAAAGCTATTCTTGGCATGCGAAGATTGAAAGTACCACTAGTATTGGCATCTGCAGCAAGCCAGACATATATCTCCAACTTTTCCAGATGACTTTGAAATGAAATATTGTGTTGAGACACATAAAATCTGTATCTTGTTTGCCCCCCTCCTTTTTTTTCCCTTCAACATGTATATAAGACAGTGCCAATGTCATCAGTCATGTTCATGGTCTCTGCTGTGCTCCCATCTATCATTTTTTTAATTATCTTTTTTGTCTTTACTATGCCATATTTTATTATGCTGCTGACGACACCATAATTTCCCCCCCGAGGATTAATAAAGTTTCTCTCGATCCAGGATCTCACTTATCCGTAACTGTGAGAAGCTGCCAGCGCAGGAGCACTTTATCGTTCAGGAGTACCTAGACAAGCCCTTCCTGATGGAGGGCTACAAGTTTGACCTGCGGATCTACATCCTCGTCACTTCCTGCGACCCTCTCCGCATTTTCCTTTACAACGACGGCCTCGTTCGTATGGGCACAGAGAAGTACCATGCACCCAGCGAAGCCAACCTGGTGAGTGACAAATAATGAAGCTACTATTATGCAGGTATTCACACACACCTGCGCCTTTTTCTTGAGTTTGATAAAAGTGCATGGCACTGTGGTGCATTTATATTACTGAAAACAATACATATATAGTGCTCAGCGTGTTATAAATTCAGTAATGCACTGCTAACATTTTATTTATTATGCACTTCCATGACCTGCAGCCATAGCCTCGTGCAACTCAGCACAATCAGATTAAAAACAGATGAAACAAAGGTTGGAAGCAGTGTTGTCTTTACATAAGAACATGCATGCACACATATAAATAGTCCACAATTGGCAATAACTGATATTGTTCACATACACACACGCACACACACGGACGCAAAATATGCAGACATACTGTATGCACACAAATGCCCACATGCCAGATGTCTCCTGTAATATCAAGCCGCTCGTGTTTGCCTTGAGGTTCTGCACCTGCTGAAGCACAGTCTGTTGCTGATGATGGGATACATACGCACATACACACACGTGCACGCACGCAGACACGCACTCAGTGAGTTCAGAGGACATTATGGTGGCTTACACTCATTCCTGTAGGTTTGCTCTAGTCTTAACCATTACTGCTATTTGCCGAGCCCTAACCGCTGCCCTGGCCTTAACCTAACCTTACCCCGTCTTTAAAACTTGTCTTCACCTTAAATTTAATGATTTACGTTACGGGTGCTTGCTTTTTGTCCTCATAAGAAAGGCACGGCCTCATAATGTGTGTAAATAGATTTACATGAGTAATGCCTGTATCACCGCTTCCTATCAAGCACGGTACTTATCTAAAATATGAGCACGCACGCACGTGCACGCATAGACATGCAGGACCTCTCCCATGACATGAAGCGTGCGTTGTGTTAGTCTGTGACATATGATGGAGTGAGTCATGCCATGGAGATGGATGTTTAATCCCACAGAGAGTGGCTTCCAGACAGCCATCGGGTGCTGGAGTGGCCTGCGGTCACAGCGGTTATTACCTTGTAGGCTAAGGACAAGGATGTATTGTCTTCAGGTGTAAGGGATGGTGTTTAAAGAGAGGGATACAAAAAGTTAAAGACAACCATCCAATAAAACATTTTAACCATACACTATTGGGCACTATAACTCAGATTTATATTCTTAAGATTTTGCAGGTCTGTGATTGTAAGATTGAGCTATTGGCTTGATTTCCACTTATTCTCATGAGAATAAGTGGAAATCACCCAAGGAGCGTTTCTGAAATACATCACTGATAATCTCCCAGTTCACACAGTGATATATTCTTTATTTCTTTTACTATAACACTCATTCCACCATCTCAAGTTGCCAAGGGACTAGCATGCAATATTTTTACTTCAGTCTTATTTACCTACTTTACTTTTAGAGAAAATGTTTTGCACCATATTGTGAGCTGGTGCTCTGTAGTATAAATTCACGAACACTCCTGAACAGGTTGTTAGAGCTTGTAAAAAGAAGTTTTATTGTTATTCACTCCAAACGCTGGATCCCGCAGTCACATTTAGTCGAATTATCATCAGATATACTGCATTCTTCCATATAAATGAAAAGGGCAAAGCTTGTTTTGAGCATATTTATTTATATCAGGCTACTTATGTAAAAGAGACACGTGTAATGCAAAAAGCCTCTTATTGTTCCCTTTTCTCTCCACAGAGCCAGCTCTACATGCATCTGACCAACTACTCGGTCAACAAACACAACGAGAACTTTGAGCGAGATGAGACGGTGGACAAAGGCAGCAAGAGGTCCATCAGCTGGTTCACCGAGTTCCTCCGCACCAATGACTATGATGTGGCCAAATTCTGGGGCGACGTCTCTGTACGTGGGCAGTCCACCCAAAACACGTGCAAACACAGATACAGTTACACTCAGACGCGCTGCGCCTGACGTCCACTTCCAAAAGCAAGGATGTAGAGTATGATAACAAAACACTCCACAAATGCAAACAGTGAATGACTTCATCCTCAGAAGTAATCTGTACGCAGGCTGTCACATATATATGTGTGTGTATACACACACATGCTGCTCCTGCTAACAACACCGGTTGCACGCAATGCACAAGTGGACGAGCTACGGCTTGATATGATTTGTTATGACAGTGATTCTGTGAGCTTGTTTAACTCCAGGAAGAGCTCAGTGGAAACATCATTCCTGGAGGGTGAGCTCTCCCGATTTGGCATTGCTCCCTGCTCATCCAAACACTTTAACCTTGTTCATTTTCTTTCATCATTGTCTGTTTGTAAAATTCCTTCACCTTCTCATTGATTTTTCTTTTTTTCCTTCTTTTTTAAATTTGTACATCCATCCATGCCGGTCATGCGCCTTTTTATCTTTCTGTTTCTACTCTTTTAGTTGCTCCTTTCTGTTTGACCCATTTTTTTTAGGTTCTCTTCATGCGCTCAGTATTCAGTATTATTTTCTCTTTTATCCCTGACCTTGAGTCTTTGTCCTGCTGTCCATAATCATTTGAGTTGTGTGGTCCCTCAGTACTTGTTCCCTGCTTTACGGCCTGCTCTCATGCTACCACCACTCAAAACCAAAATGAAATCCCTTTGGTTATTATTCTGTACTCAAGGAAAGCTTTTCTCTCTTCTCCTTACTGCCTCTTTTTTTAATTTTAATGTTTCTTCATGTTCATGTGGCATGCGCATTACTTGCTGGGAAAATGTGTTGTTTAGATAACATTTTCTTTTCTCCCCTCTTTATTCCCGTCTCATATCCACATTGTGTGATGTGTCCATGTGCTCCATTTGGTGAAGGAACTAACATTTCCTTTCCTGTATTTTACTTAGTTTTCTTGTTTTTCTTGGTTGTTTTCTGTCCTTTAGTAACACCGCGTGTCACCTCCTGACTCAGCCAGAACGTCCACCTCTCGTCTTGCTCTCTGTGTTGTTTTCTCTTTTCTTTCTCTTTTTCTCTGAGCTTTCTTCAGAAGTTGCACCACTTTGGTGTTAGTGCTGTACATTTGCACTCACACACTGTGCTTTGTTTCAACTCTGTATTTATGCTCTCTGCGCCCTCTCCCCTCTTCTTCTCTTTTCATCTCACCTCTTACATTTTGTTACCATGCAGACCTTAGCAGGCTGCCCCGACTCTTCCTGCCAGTGTTCATGGTCAGGCAGTCAGAGAGTGTTTGCCAAAAGATTTGTCTGTACAGGTTAAGAATATTGTACATATATACATATATATATACATATATATGTATATATATATGTGTGTATATACACATATATATATATGTATATACACATACACATATATATATATATACACATATATACTAAGGGTGCAACGATACACAAAATTCACGGTTCGGTTCCATACTTTGGTGTCACAGTTCGATATTTTTTCGATACAAAAAAATGTTCATGCCTTTTTAATTTGTCATTTATTAAAATTATAAATATATATTTTAACTCAAAAGTACAGTTTTTAAATTTAATGTTGCTGAAACAACAAAGTAATAAAATAATAAATCTATCTGATCATCTTTGGAAAAGAGAGTTTATTACAGAGAAATGTCTCTTTCCAAAATAAAAGCTATACTATACGCTTCTTCTGGGTTATATTCTCAGCAGCATATTAAACATATCAGGTCCCCATAAGGAGAATCCTGTGCTAACGGCTGTCTAAATGAGTCGTGTAAAGTTTGTAGCATGCGTGCTTGTTGTTTTTGTCTGCTTCCACTTGTCTTTGCACGAGGATGATGTCGGAGTAAATGTGCAGTCATATTCGTTGTGTTCCCACTAGTGCTGTCAGCGTTAATCTGAAATGACCTTAACGCCACAACACGGCCAATCTCCGTTAACGAGCTACCGCGGATCGCCCTGTCCGTGGGGCTGGACGGCCAACACGTTAACGAGCTAAATGCGCTAACGCACTAGCTCCCACCCATGTAATTGAACATTGCGTGGCACATCCAACATACTGTTTTACTTTAGTCCATGACTCGCTTACCTTCAGGGTCATACGTCACATGAAGACCAAAATAGTTCCAAAGGTCAGATCTGAATGAGGGTGCGGGAGGTCCATGTTGCAAGGAGAGCTTAACTTCTGTCTGGCTAGCTTGCCCTGCGCTCAGTGAATCTGCGTTCGACTACTCCGCCTAGGCTGCACTGTCGAGCGCAGATCCACTGAGCGCTCAACACAGACAGCATCGTCAGAAGGAAAGTTGATAAAAATAAATTTAAAATTTTGTATTGTTCGATACATATGCGTACAGAACCGAAAGCACTGTATCGAACGGTTCAATATCGATACGAGTATCGTTGCACCCCTAATATATAGATATATATATTCTATTTTATGTGAAACACTGACATCTCTTTCGTATGAAGGCATTATTGATGTGCTGTATGGGACCTAGGTTTCTGAAGAGCTGTAGCTTTGTTTTTTTAAATGTGAATTTTGTTTGCAAGAACATGTGCAGGGTTTTTTTTTTTGTTTTTGTTTTTTTGCCTGTCCCATTTGGTTCTTTAGCCATCAGAATTGTTGTCTGAGGACCAACAAGGATACCCAATGGATTTATTTTGCCAAATGGATCATCGTGGCATTGCCGTACTGGTCCATTTGATCGACCTTTGTTTTTATTATTTATTATATTTTATTTTCAGATGTTACAGACGGGACAGACATGAGTGAGGGATAGGAAAGGAGAGAGAGGAAGAGGAAGGAAAAGAAAAACAGAAGGGGAGAGGGACAGTGAGAAAGGGGGGGAGAAAAAAATCTCCTGGATCACCTGTTGAGAGAAAAAGAATAGAAAACAAGCAAAAAAAAACCAAAGCAACATACTAAACACAACACCATCGCATTAATCTAGCTAAGTGTAAACAGCAGTAAATACTAAATATTCAATGTTGTTGTGCAGCACGCAGGACAGACAGCGCACAATGTGCTTTGAAGTAGCAGCCAAGAAAGGTGTAATTTAAGTCTACGAACAGTGAACACCCGTGTGCACACCTGTGTGGATCAGCGCGCTTGTATTCAAATGGTTTCCACATGTAATGGTCTGCAAGAGGATGTAGAGAGCCATAGCCCCATCCCCCAGGGCATGAAGCAGGCATGGAGGAGATCCAGGCCCCAGACATCCAGAGTAGAGGTCTGCGCGGGAATGTTTTTTTAGTCCCGCTCCCGCCTGCTCCCGCAAGGTTTTGTACCGCACCCGACCGCTCCCGCTGTATATTCAGTCTTTGTTCACCCGCTGCCCGCTTAGAATAATTTTCTACCCGACCCGACCGTTCCCGCTAAATTTAGATCTGGTTTCCAAAATCTCACATTTAAATGGGGTACCACCAAAAAATAGAGATAACAGATAAAACTGCAGGTTGTGCAATGATTGTATTTATTTTTCTTAAACAAGATGCATTTATCTGTCAACATGCAACATTTATCTTTTAACATGGAAAACGTGTTGCAAAAATAAAATAAATAAAAACGAATACAGCATTGTGGCCTACTGCAAAAAGCACTGATCCATGCGCTCAGTGCGTGTAACAGGCGTGAGCACTGGCTGTACCAGTGCTCAATTAGAATGAGGAAATCACAGATATGCTGTTCCGAAAAAATGTCGGGCACGCTATATTTTCAGACCGCCCGCTCCCGTTCAAATTACACCAGAGTTACCGACCGCTACCGCATTTTATTTGGAAATTTATTCCCGCGCCGCAAGAAATCTGGTCGGGTCCCGCGGCTCCCGCGGGACAGCCGCGGGAATGCAGACCTCTAATCCAGAGGCCCCACAGTGCGAGAGCCCAAGGAGGACAACCGGAGGGGCATCCGTGCCACCCTCCTGGGTAGGGCTGAGGATCCCCAGACGAGGCGTCACCCAGTAGCCACCGAGCAGAAGCTAGAGGGGGCTGCACCGGCGTGCCCGCCGGCTCTGCCGGCAGCCAGCTGTGCCAGAGTGAACCGAGCCGCAGGCCCAGAGGCCGGAGGCCTGAGTGCCCCCCGCACCCCGGAGGAGGCCTGACCGAGCAACAGGCGCCAGGCCCCGCTAGGTGCAGGTTTAAGTCTATCAACACATACAGTCTCCCTACAACCCCCGAAGTCTCAAACAAAATGCTTCTGACTCGATTCGAGGACCCTGAACTGGCCGTCATACAGCAGATGCAGTGGTGTCCTTTGGGCATCGTGCCTGACAAAAACAAACTTAGAAGTTTCTAAAGTCTTTGGGTCAAAGGTGTCAGGCAGGCAATGGTGCACTGGACTAGGAATGTGAGCCAAGTCCACTTGAAGGAGTGGGGGATCGGCTGGGGGGTTTCTCGGGCAAGAATTCCCAGAGGGGCTGACCAAGAACCAGTTCAGCCTTGGAAGCACCAAGATCCTCCTTAACCGCAGCCCCCACAAAACCCATGGTAGGGAGTCAACCCAGTTGCCACCTGTTAGAGAAGCATGGAGCGCAGCCTTAAGCAACCTGTGGAACCGCTCACACATCCTGTTAGCTTGCGGGTTGTACGCAGTGGTGCAGTGGATCCCGACCTCCAGGCCATCAGCCATGGCAGCCCAAAGCTCCGAAACAAACTGGGGCCTCTGTCAGAGGTAATGTCAGCTGGGGAAACGCGAAACCCAAGTTGACAAAAATGCCCTGGCCACCACCGCCGCGGTCCTGGATGACAGGGGGACCGCCTCTGGCCACCAGGTGGTACAGTAGCTTGTAACCTTGTGGTAGGGGACCCATCAGATCAAAATGCACATGATCAAAACGTTTGCCAGGGATGAGGAATGGCGCAAGGGGTGCCTTAGTGTGTCTATGGACCTTTGCGCGCTGGCATGAAACGCACGCCACTGCCCATTCCTACACAGATTTGCGAAGGCCTGCCCAAACAAACTTGGAGCTGAGGCCCGGACCCCCGGGTGTGATAGAGCATGCGCCGATTCAAAAACGCAACAACACCATGAAACGGGAACCACCGAGCGTGGGCGGCTGATGGAAACGTCGCATGATTAATGGGCTGTGAGGTCAGTTTCTTGATCATTAATATGCAAATCGTGACCACTGATCAACAACCACTAATCAAAGCTCACTGATCAAAGCCCACTGATCAAAGCCCACTGATCAATGGCCATGAGTACCATTCACAGAGAGTTGGAGAATGGCTGCACTCACAGCATTGTAACACGGTGAACGATGTACCCTCAGCCCCCCTCCTCGATTCAGAGGTGATCTTTTCCTTTTCACGTACTTCTTCAGAAGTCACCTGGATGAAAACGCTACGTTCCAGATGAACAGAATCAAGTTTTGGGGCGGAAAAATCCTGGATGTGGGAAATGGGATAACGAACGCTGCACAATGCCCAGGCGCTCTATAGTCGCAAGCTAGCAGCAAAAGCAGCTGTAGGCCGAGGTGGCAGTCCGGCAGCCGCCGATGCTTCCAGGCAGGAGCTGACTTCCTCTTCGGACCTTAGCATGTTCGCCCCAGGGGTCACCAATGTGGAGGTATGAAAGGATAACACGAGAGATCTCAATATTTTACTTCAACTTTAATCTCGGCTTTACACAACTCAACACTCAAGGCGCCAAAAGCCCAACCCTCTCACTTCCCCTCACACCGGGTGTGAGTGGAGCCACCTGGTGGTCCACCACAGGGGTCATTTTGAAAACAGCGTCTGACTACAAATGAGCTAGTTATGGATTTTATATTTTTATATTTACACACACACACTGAGGCGAAAATAAATAAATAAAAACGAAAAAATCTGAAACTGCATTTTAGACTTTTTCCAACATCTAAAGATACGTTTGTTCATATGTAAAAATTCTCATGTTTTTATGCATTAGTTTCCTTGACAGAATAATACATCACTGACAGAGTAATGCAGTATTTATTCTCCATATACTCAGTATTTTCCTTTATTGCATTTTAGAATATTTCCTTTTGGTTTTTTATTTTTAATGTGCCTCGTTTAATCCAGTGATACTGTTACGTAAATTTAACAAAGGAAGCCACAGATCGAAACATGAAAAAAAATAACTTGTGTATTAATTTGGTATTTGGATAAATATAAAGATTACAAAAACAAAAATGAATAAAATGATTTAAAAAGAAGCAGGCTAAACCATTCTAGCTCAAAGCTAGCAAGATACAGGCACGCATCCACACACATAAGGTGCGAGGCAGTGGCCAGTGCTGGGGGCTCAGGATAAGGAGGGAGGTGATGTGGGCAGGGACAAAGGACACACACGCGTGTGCATACACCAGCCACTGCTGGGGACTCTGGGCATAAACAGTGGTAGTGGGACCAGGTGTTTGTGCAGGGCAGCCTGTGGGGTCAGACGGGTGGATGGATTGTCATATGGTTGGAGGTGTGTGAGCGACAGACAGATAGAAAAGGGAGAGGGGGGTGCAGCCTTATCAGGCCAGGGCCAGACCACCATACACCTCTCCTGCACCCAGCAGTCAGTCTGGACTGGGCAAACTGCAGGCCAGCAGCACTGTGTGGGGCTTGACTGGTGAGGGTAAGCTATGTGCAACGTGTTTGTGTGTGTGTGTGTCAGACTGAGCATGTTTACCCCAGTTGCACGCTGGGAGTAGGCAGGCTGGTAGCAGCCAGCACAGATAGGTGCAAGCACAAACATGCGCACAGGTTGGGCACCACAAGCAACGGAGATGGACCACCACCAACTTTTGTGAAAGTCTCTGTGTGAGAGCAATTCAAAAGGCTTTAGCTTTTAAACCGACAGACTGTCTTTATAACGCATTCGAGTTCAGGATTAAATAAACATTTCATTCGCGCCTCTGTGGAGCATGTCTGTGGGTTGCATTTCTAGTGTGTCCGTCACCATTGCTTCGTTGTCAGTTTTGTCCTAAATACAAAGGTACAATCCCTTATCTGCAGTTTTAAAATGAAATTAAAGCAAAGAGTTTTAATTTCACCATTTCCTGATTAAGGAGACCTTTTAATCAGCAGCTATGAAGCCCACAGCCTATGGCTTCTTAGGATAAACGAAACCTACTAAAGAAAAAAGTACAATTGAGTTCTCTTTGTAAATGCAGCTGGCTGATTCTCTCTGGCTTTGTGTGTCTGTCTTGCCAGGAGCTGGTGGTGAAGACATTAATAGTAGCTGAGCCCCACGTGCTGCACGCCTACCGCATGTGTCGCCCTGGCCAGCCACCGGGGAGTGACAGCGTCTGCTTCGAGGTCCTGGGCTTTGACATTATTCTGGACCGCAAACTCAAACCCTGGCTATTGGAGGTATAATTCTGTTTATCTACAGTATATGTACAGCATGCATGTGTGTGTAAAGCTGGTTAAATTGGAGAAGTGTGTTTCTCTCAAAAGCTAGAATATATTTTGGAGGCGTAATTTCACTAGATAATTTGAGATATTTAATTTCTAGACTACTATTACTATTTTTCTGTATACTGTTAGTATGTCATGCTAAGCTACTATTTGTGTGTGCTATTTTAAAAACACTTTCAACAAAGAGTGAAGGTACACTTGTATTCTGTCTTCTGTGATTTCTAACGTTTCTGTAAAGTCTCACCTGTCTGCGCTGCTACTGAAGTGACAGCGGCTCCAGACTGATGTAATGTGGTATAAGCAGGAGACAGGGAGACGTTACCGCACACTGACAGAAAGCATAAACACACACTGATTTGTGCCCACACGCTCTGGTCCCCACACACAAACACCCGCACGGTCTGCAGTACGTGTTTACGCGCCTCCGAACACACGGAGAGACTCTTGTAAAATGAAAGGAACTCACACAATCGCAGCCATGCACGCTTGATTACACGCATGCGGGCATTCATGCACACCCATAGATGCATACAGAAATGCATGAATATACCGCAGCCTATAAGACACGATAAAGACACCCCACCCCATACCCCCCTGCAGGCTTTAAAATATAGGCCAGAATAGCAGGTTGACTAGTAATTCTTCAAGTGTCAGTCTCTCGAGTGTCAGGCACGCAGGAGATTGAGTCAAATTCAGATTCCACTCCAGGATTTCTATCTCACTGCTCTGATGTCAGCAAGTGAGTTAAAGTGTGACCTAAATCCTTTAACCCAAAGTGGCTGCACCTCCACCCCCATCCCACAAATTGACTCGAGGATGGGGAAATGCCTTGGGGATAATTGTTTGGGGTTTCTTCCCCCCATCATGCCAACCCAAAATAACATTTTTAGGTTTTTTTCTGAGATTTTGGAGAAACAAAGTGACATTTGATAGTTGGTTGGTATTTTCAGGTGCTGGCATTTTCTATCATTTTGGAATTAGGGTGCTATTATTACCCTACGTGACATTTCTTGTGTAGCTGAGCAGTTGCAGTATAAGACAAAAGGATGTACAAGAGAGAGCAAGAGGATGGTGTTCCTTTTGACTGCTGGTGCACCGTGACAGCATTTGTGAGCATTTCGTGTGTGTGTGTGTGTGTGTGTGTGTGTGTGTGTGTGTGTGTGTGTGTGTGTGTGTGTGTGTGTGTGTGTGTGTATGAGACATAGCAAACAGCCGTGAATGCAGTTGTTCCACTCCAGCAGTAATGATCCCCCCTGTGCTACTAGCAGCTCTCTATAAGTCTCATCAATTAACATCCCACGCACACACGCACACACACAACCCTGCTTCTCTTTCACGCAACATTTACAGCAACAATAATTTATTTCCCAAATTCAACTGATTAGTCAGGGGATAGTTGCTAGCAAAGAGACCCCCTCTCAAATCCTCACTGCGTACACTGTCAAGATTGAAAATAACTTTATTACCACGTCGACGTTCGTTGCTATTCAGCAGGGACGCAACAAGCAGGCGGGCCCATAGGCTGGTTTCCACAAACGGTACCCTATGGCAAGCCCTCAGGTCTAAATTTAATTTTTCAGCAGATCGCTTTGCAACATTTTGTAGTAAACTGAATCTATTTCAGCCCATTTCACCATTTGTTTTAACTTTCTGTTTTCTTCCTGCCCTCGAGTCGATACGAAACAGTAGAAATTAAATTGAACCACAATCTAGGTCTTACGGGTTTGTTCTGGATTTGTGGACGCCCACCACTCAGGTTTCCTTGTTGGTGTCACTGTGAATTACACGTGCCATGCTTCGTTGGGGCTTCACCCAGACTGCTGTTCCGACACTGTCCTCTCTTGCTCTTTTAAATGTCAGAGTTGGTTGTCGGACATGCAAACTCACAACCAGGAAATGAATGTTCAACCTGCGTAGACTCAAAAGCCAGTTGGATACGTGAAAGCTAGATGGTATCATATACAAGAAACTGTCAGATCATATTATCCCTGTTCTTTGCGTTTGTGTTTTTGTCAGCTGTTTTTGAGAGCGTGTAGGAGGATGGAGAGGGAAGAAGAAAAAGGCTGTGTTTCACATCCTCCAATTATACCTTCAGAAAGGAGACACGAGGGTTTTTTTCAGTGGGGCAGCGTGATATTCAAAATAAGGCTCCAAACTCCTGTGTTAGAGGATGCATTTGCCTCTTTGTTGCAACTGCAAAAAAAGGAAAAACCCTCTGTGATACAGTACACTATCTCTTTGTAAGTGGACACAAGCACAGAGATATCATTGGAAATATACTGATAACAAACACAGAGGAATAAAGAGGGACACTCCACAGACCTGCAGACACCTGCTAAGTAGCTTGTCACACCGGTGAGTAGAGAAAAGGCAAGGGGGTGATGAGTCTCAAACCACGGCCAGCCATCAAAGAAGGCGCATTGTGCTCAAAGCAAAACGAGAAAGGGGAGACGGGAAGCTAAAAACGAGAGCGAGGGAGAGAGACAGGCTTTTGTGCGATCCTTGTCTTAATTCAGCAGAGTTTTCAACACAGGTTTTACCTCCTATTGACATTCAAAACATCAGCACTACATAGGCACACACACACGCACAAAGACACACACACATACACGCACTTGCTCAAATGGCGTAACCTGAGATATTCACTTTCATTAAACCAGCCCAGACAGCATCTGTGTTTCGTATAGGAAAGGCGTTTCATTGAGCCGTGATCTTTGCTTCATGCAGGCGCACACTCAAGTGCGCGCACACACACTCACTTGCATATCCAAGCACGCATTCAAACACGCCTCTCTGCCTAGACTGTAGTTTCTATCGTCAAGGCCAAGGCTTTTGCTCTTAGCGGTTCATTGAGTGTTTTCTTTCTCTTTTAAAAGCAAAAAACCCAGAAAAAAAACAAACAAAAAAACGAAGCAAACCAGGAGAAAAGTAAAAATCGCTGCACGTGTTCTGTTTAGCTCAGTAGTTGCCTCGTGGCACAAGCTCATGAATTCTATTAGCATGTAGTGGTGTTATCAGATGGCACTATACAGGCCAAAGGAACCAGCAAGCTTCAAAAAATCCAGCGTCAGGTGTAAGGAGTGCATTTACTTGTTGGGGAAATGCAGCAGCGGGACAATATTACGGCCCCGCACCCCTCGACCCTGCAGCCTCTTTAGGGCCCGTGGCCTGTAAGCTGGCATGACAAATAGTTTCAAATTTACAGAGAAAAATATAAAAATGGGAGAGGACAAGACGTATACACACACACACAAAACTATTGCCTTAAATTTTCCACCCCTGAAACAGAATCTGACAAAGAGCGCAATTTAGCGTTCTCACGAGGTCCTGATGGGTACCCGCGGACCCCCAGCACAAGGACCAGTGAACTGAGGCCCAGCCTCATTACAGGCTCTGGCTCACTTCATTTTTTAAGCTGTTTCCCCACATGCAGCATAAAAAAGCTCCAGCTGGTCAACTCTAAATAAGAAGAAACAAGTGCTTGTAGTGAGCATGAATAATTAGAAACCTCCCCGGTCCCCGCGAAGCTGTCTCTCTAGTGCCGGGCTCCAGGCAGCTTAGAGGCTGGTCGGCCTGCTTGTTAGGGCTACAGTCAGCATGTGACGGTGTGCTTGTGTCTGTGTGTGTGTGTGCAGAAGTGAATGTAAGTTAGCGTGTCTAAATTTGATTTGCACTGTGTGAATGTTTGCAGTGTTTGGTACTGTACTGTGTTCGGCTGGACGTTAAACACATCATGAGAGATACAGCCGAGGATGTGTCTGCGATTTTGTGTAAATCTTCTACTCCCTGTCCGCGTGTGTGTCTGTGCGTGTGTGTCTGGATGAATGGTCTTTGCCCCTCTGGGAATAGCCCTCTGTAGTGTGTGGTACGCTACCCTCATCTGCTTACCGACTCCAGCCCATAGTCTTGCTTTTATTCAGTGAGGTTGGCAGGTTTTACTCTTCTGAAACACACACGGGCCTATTCAGGAAGAGAGAAGGAAGAAGCTGGGCGACTTTCACTGCGTTTTATGTGTCATGTTAAGATAGCGTTGCACAAAGGCAGCTTGATTGTTGACGGCAACAATTTCACTACCATCCCCTCATCCATCTCATGTGCTCTTTCTTCGTGTCCTGTCCCCCTTTTTAGGACCGCCGTGCAAAATGATTGGCAGCTAATGAGGCGGGCGTGGTTAGGCAAACTGTGGCACGGGCTTGCTCGTCACGGGCTGTTTGTGTGTTTGTATGTGTGACTGGCCATTACAAAAACAGACCAACAGTCTGCAGCTGGGCTGCTTCCCCATGGGTGGCGATTTTTCACCCTTCCCCTCACCCCTTCCTGCAACTTTCCCCTCTTTGTGTGCTTTGTGTCTCGGATTGTTTCAAGATGAGTTTTGGTTTGTCCTTCCAGCCCATCAGAGCCAACGTAATCCAGACTTCCTTTTTCTTTGGCGTGTTTGTGGGAAGTAATCTGCATTGGCAACTGTAAACAGATGCACAGAGACAAACACATCGATAGTTTTCACACTTTCCTATTTTCCAACCACATACAGACACCAAATGAGTTGGATCTGAGGAAATACTGCTAATGCCTTGGGTGGAATAAATAGTGGCTCACACTTGTTCAGATTTCCAGTAGAAATTCTATTTAATCTGTGGAGAATGAGGTAAAAATGTAATGTTCTTATAGCCTTTCATAAAAGTGTAAAGAGTAGAGATGTTTTCCGGCTACTCTTAGAGGATGGATTTAGAGGTTAGCCTGCCTTTCACATATTTCCTGAGGAAATTTCAGAAATGTTTCCTAACACCTGCTACAGCCGACTCGAACATTATTGTGTATTCAGAGTGATTAAAGAGGAATTTACTTGCTACCTGTGCTCTCCAAATAATTTTCATCCCTTCATGATTGAATTTTCTAGGGTAAATGATAGAGGAGAATACATACAGTCTGATATTCTCAATTATCTTTCCGAGTCTCTTTTGCCCTCTTCCACCTTTCATTCTCCTTTTGTCTTTGATTAATCTTTGGCACTTAGTGGGATTCATTCTTGTTTAAATGTACATGGATATCGTCCTTACGCTCTGAGGGGTTGTCCTTCCACTTGTAAACCCTAGGTGGCAGTAGTGACCTGCGAGCCACTCCCCGGCTTAAAAGAGGTTTATTAAAGAATAATTAGAATGATGTATGGGACTGTCTGTCTCTATCCACATCCATTTTCCCCCAACATGACTATTTCATGGAATAAGTATCAAATTAGGCGCGCACGGGCTTTGTATGTGGGGCAGTTGAAAACATACACCAACTCTTAGTCATTTATCATCAGGCGTGTACGGCAGTGTCAGTGTGTTTGTGTGCGCACGTGTGACTGAGAAGGAAGATGCACGTTTATGAGTGACATAGGGAACTGCAGCAGCTACAGCTGGCTCTGTGGCATCTTTGAAGGGAAGACATGTTTTCCCTTCATGTTTGTGACAGTCAGCTCTGGACTTCAGATTGTGACTGATGATTTGTTTTTGTTTGAAGACTCTTGTATAGGTGACTTACTAGATCCACTTAAACCGCATTTAACTACCTTGGATTGTATCCCTTGCATCTTTTCCATGTCTTCAAAAAGCAAGGGAGGTGAGCAAAGCTAAATAGTGTCCCACTCACTTCCAGGACCTTTACCAGACTCCGCTAGAGTGTCCCTGCATCCGAGTGGACCACGTAAAATGCCACAAAAAGAACAAAACGGTGATTGATAAGACGGCTGAAACAAGAGAGCGACTTAACAGGGTGGCTGGCTGTCTGTCTTGCTGTCGCTCTACTACTCATGCTCGGTTTCCCCCTCTCCCTTTCTGCCTCCCTCTCTCATTCCACCATTGTGCAGCAACAAACACTCCATTCTGACAGCGGTTGAACTGTGCCGATACCCTTGAGCGTGCGGGGCAAAATGGGAGGCTTGTCAAAGCAGTGGTTGTTTACACTCTGCCAGGAATAATAAGAGGGGGTCGTTTTTCTGAACCGATTAATCACGAGCAGCCCTTGTACTTGTTTTAGAGAGCATTCCAGACGCAGAATAAATGTCGATGTGGGGTGGCAATTTGTTGTGGAAATAAAGCAGCTGATTGTTGTTGATCCGGTGCCGTTGCTATATTATTAGGGTCTGTGCGGCGAAGCTGCAGAAGCCACAGGTACAAACTGTTTAACGTCCGCTGCATTTTTAGCAGCGAGCGAGACGCATCGTCATCGCCAGGTTAATGGTTTTATTCATAATTGAAGTGATAACAACAGACAGAGCATCAGTTAGCGTCTCATCATAATACGAGTGGAGACTTTATTCTCTGTAGTTGTGCAGAACGACCTATGACCCGGTTTATAGTGATCTCATTGTTAGGCATTTATTGTGCTGTTTGGCTCATATTTGCTTACTGGCTATCCTTGGGCAACACACTTAGATCTCAATTATAATGTTATAATGCCGTAACTTCATTATGTATCAAGTGCCCTGAGATGACTTCTGTTATGATTTGATGCTATATCAATAAAAGTGAATTAAATTTACTTGAATGAGATGCTTCAACAGATCAAACATCAACAGATCCATGTTCAAACCAGTGGCTGAATGGAATTTTCCACTTGGAAATCACCAGGCATTATCAAATTAAATAAGCCATGTAAAATTTACCGGTTGCATTTCTCCCTGTTTTGTTTGTACTTTAGTGCTCAAAATAAAGATCAGTAGAGGGACTTGCTGTTCACCGAAAATTCAAACCAAATGGATGGTTTAAAAAAAAAGTCTCACGAGGCTCCCCGGCAACAGCCTGTATTTCACAGTGGTCTTCATGAACGATGGCAGGTTACGGTTTTCTCTTTGTTTTTATGAGCCATCTCAATCCCACGACTCAAGGTGCTGAAAATAAAAGCTTTACATTTCCCGTCTTTGTTTTTGTTATAACCCTTTCATCTCTGTACGTTTAATTCAGTAATCAGATGGGGATAAAGGGTCCTGTGAAAGAATTAAAGACCGATATGCTTTTTGACCAAGTGATATTTTGGCTACAGCGATGCGTCGCTGAAGCTGAACCGAATCAAAGAATGAGTAAAAAGGAGTTTCTAATCTTTTCATCTGACGTTTTTATTGAATGCATCTTGGAGCAACCGAGGGCTCCTTTAAGACCCTGCCAGAGTTACTTAAGGAAATCAGAGTGGGGGGTTTTGGGAGCCTGCAGGGGTTCATTAGGACCAGACTGGTTCAACTTCCTTTTGCCAGGGAGGAAACAGAGAACACAGAAACACAGAGAGCGAGAGAAAAATGAAGAGAGGTAACGACCGGAGAATGAGGGCTAGCACGGGGAGGGAGCGGGGACGGGAGGGGAGCGCAGGGTCAGTGGTGACCAGTCAGAAAAACACGGTGAGAGACAGAGTGGAAATAGAAACTAGGGAGGAGAGGAGTGCAGCTGGCTGCAAGAAGAAGGTGAGAGACAAAACAGCTGAGGGAGAGCAAAGAAAGCCAGCGAGCGCTGCGATGCCAGTCTCTCCTGTGACAGCTTGACACCACGAATCAAACTAAGAAACGAAGACAAGTAACGAGACGAGCGTCACCAGGATCACTGCCAGTCTGGCTCTTACCTATGGGCTACGGCGCTCTAAAGCCATACTGTTTTCACCGTGGCTGTCACATTGGCGAGCGCTCTAAATGAACACAGACCTTCTTTTATTTATTTTTTCTTTAGTAATGTTTCGCTTTCTTTGATAAGATAACTGCAGGATGAAGTGGAGCGCCGTCCTCCTCGGCACAGAGAGGATTGTACACTTCATTCTTTTGAGCGAAAGAGTTGCATAGGGTCTCTCTGTTCCTGTTTTCCTCATGGTGCTAGAACACATTCATCACCTCCGTACTGATAAATGGCTGCTGTATACAAAATAATAAAAAACACACGCACACGCACGCTTACAAGGGCACGTCCGTACAAACACACTTCATATTTGTGAGGCTTTTGTAGCTCACCTGTGATATTTATGGAGTTATTGCCTAAACTAGTTAAAGGGACTCAGGCAGTGACAGCCCAGGGAAGGTTATATGCATATTTACAGACAGCCACAGCTCAGTATCAAGTTTCTGAGGAAATAGCAAGAATAAAAAGCTTCCTGGTATCACAACAGTCACGTTTCTTAGGTCAGTTTGGGTGTAGCTGCTGATCGCTGGAAGGTGCAGATTTACATTTTTTCTCCTTTATTTTATTTTCTATAGCTGCCTCGTGATCCTGATGCGCAGTCTTTCAGCAGTTACGGCCTTTTTTTGGGGGGGGGGGTTACGCACACACGCTCTGGCTCTCGCAGTTCCTGGGAGTCTAGCAGCGGTGTAAATATTATCTTACATCACTGTTCCCGAATCTGCCACACAGCACTGAGCACCTTTATGTCAGGATTAGTAATGGGTAGTTCAGATGTAGGAGAGAGAAGGAGGGATGGAGTTACAGAGAGCTACCCCCACAACCCTTGAGAGGCTTTGCATGCCGTCTCCAAAGGGGCTTTCAAATTTTGGTGCTCGGGAAAACCTCATGGTTCCAAATAGCTTGATGCTGCACGCCAGCCTTTTTTTCCATCCATCTCTTTTACCGTCCTTTACCCCACATTCCTGATTGGTGGATAGAACGGGATCTGTAATAGACACTAAAACCTGTGATTAGCTCAGTTTTGCTCTGTTACTGAAATCCCGACTTGTGATTGGCTGTTGTCCTGCTTTGATGTGTTCAACTGTATCCAACGGCTTTTTTCCAAAGGAAGACGGGAACTAGAGGAATAGTGTTTGTGACACAAGTACTCACGTTGACTGCAGAGTAAGGCTACTGGGAGAGGTTGAATTTCCAGCTAGACGCCCAGACAGTTGGCTGTGATTTTCATTCATAAAAGCAGATAATTTTGACTTCAGGGTACATAAACATTGTCAATGAATTGAGAAAAAACCCCGGAAAATATATTAATAGGAGGACATTGTCTATTAAGGTGATGTTAACTGTTGCTGTTCATAACCTCTGATTTTGTTGAACTGATTTATAGCAACAAAGTGACAAAATTCCCTTCGCTACTCAACAAATAAACCCTTATCCCATACGACCACATCACCCAGACGTTAAAAAGAAAATGGGCGGTCTAAGGCTTTTGGACATTGTTAATAAAAGAGCCGACTTATCTCCAAAATCAAGCCGTATCAAACTCGGCCAGCCTTTCGTTGGGCATCTGTTGCATTGTCATTTGAAGTCAGCTCATAGAAAGACACCATTCCTCTCACGGTTGCCAGTTCATTCACCCTCCCTCTGCACTTCTCTTCCATTTTTTGCAGCCTTTGTTGTCTCACATAATCTCTTTCTCACTGTGGGAACATAACAAAGAGTAAAAAGAATTGATTTGTTGTGTCAGGTATAATAACTGATATTTGAATACCTTGCACTGGTGCTGGAAATTGTTCCGTTAAGAATGGTACATTGCTCTTGAATTTCTCCCCAGATGATACCTGCTTTTGTACCTCGAATCCGAGGTGGCTCTTTCTGTTTCTTGCTGAGCGGAATCTCTCTGAGCGCTCTTGATTGTCCGTGATGGCACTGAGCTGAGCGACGGCAGTTCTCTGATGCTCGCAAAGACGTGCGCGTCGAGGCGTCGGGCTGTTGCGAGCAATCTTAGGATACAGAGTCAGGAACCAGGGTCAGTTATGGGGTGAGCGATTAACCCACACAATCTGTTTGTATGCATTCACTCTGACGCAAATATGCTCTTCTAAATGCACGGGCATACACTCGTCAGTGCCAGAGTGGATTTATGCCCAGGCAAAGGCTAAGAGTTGCAAAGTGTCTGTCAAAGAGAGAAAAAACCCTCAACTTTCATCTCTTTCTCACTACTTCTCTCCTTGTCGGAATAGATCTTTTTTTTCTTTTCTCCAAAGATGCTCTAAACTCACTCCTGTAATTGCGTAGCCTGTCTGTTGGACTGATAAGAAAGGAGAAAAAAGTGATATGAAGCAGAACAAGAAGAGAAAAAAATACTGAGCATCCTTTGAATGTGTCTGTTCTCTCTTACCTGACAGATCAATCGAGCTCCGAGCTTTGGGACAGATCAGAAGATTGATTACGATGTGAAGAAAGGTGTGCTGCTCAATGCCCTCAAACTCCTCAACATCAGGTATTGTTTTCCACCCTGTCTTACACATACACACCCATGCAAATAGATGCAACAAACTGCATCTACGGTTTGCAAATCCTGCCCGCGGCTCTTTTGCCCATCTCTAGTGGCTCCCTGTGGCTTTCACAAAAATAAGTAGCTGAATATAAATATGGAAAGTAACTATGCTGCTGCTCTAAAAATGTGGAGCCTTTACATTGAATTAAAAAAATGTGTTCCTCTCAGCCAGCCGGTCACCTGCTGCCTTATCCTCTTAGTTTTGCTGGAAATCAGTAGAGGTGTCTGGCATGGATGCACGTAAACACATAAATGTGTAGCCTTAGCTATGCATTCAAAAAGAAATAACAGGAAAACAAAGAATTTAACATGGAAAGATTTGAGTCCTTGCTGCTGGCACGCTCGATCTGAAGCCTATAAGACCACTACATGTTTTATCAACAAACTTCACAACTGCTCTGTTTA
This sequence comes from Astatotilapia calliptera, assembly GCF_964374335.1. NCBI lineage: Eukaryota > Metazoa > Chordata > Actinopteri > Cichliformes > Cichlidae > Astatotilapia > Astatotilapia calliptera. The sequence continues at coordinate 40,104,752 of NC_137436.1, read as the reverse complement.
GTTGGTGAAGTTTTGTGCGCAGACGCACTCGAAGTTTGTATCAAGCCTTCCTTTAAAGGGCTTTAAATGCTCAGAATTCCAATCGGTGCTTAGGTTTCTTTTATTTATTTATTTATCTTTTTAAAATTATTTTGACGCACAGTACAATCCGGCCATTATCTTGTTTTGGTTTCAGACTGATGAGACAGTAGTGACATTAGCGTGGACGCAGCAGGAAGTTGAAGCTTTGGACAAATAAATTGCTGTCTTTCTAAATTTGTGTGTTGGTGTTTCTGTGGTGGATAAAAAGACGGATAATGGCCAAGGTACAAAGCCATGCAATACCATCCACTGTGTGCTTTGTGAACCCTTCAATCAGAGATGCTGGGTGTTTGTGAGTTTCTGAATGTGTCTTTTTTTTAACCTGTGCGCTGATCTGTGGTCCGTATATCTACATACGCTTCCTCTGCTGCTCTTTGTTTTGGTTTGTGGGTGTATTTCCTTTCTTTTAAATGCGCACGGTTTTTATTTTGGAATGTATTTGTCGTATAGGTAGGGTGCGTGTTTGTGTGCACGTGTTTGTGTTTGCTGGCATGCTTTTCTGTCCCCTGGCTACGGAGAGTCTGTCCTGATTGATCATTGTACACCAGACCTCTGCTCTTTATTCCCTCTTTTCTCTGTGTGCTTGTCCTCCTCTTACTGCTCTAAATATAGTCTCAGCTCTGCTAGTCACACACATATATACAAACAAAGTGCACACACACACACACACACACACACTGGATCAATTACATGCAACATCGTATACATCTAATTTGGCCATGTGAGGTGCACCGGGCCCACATAAAGACCGGCTCCATCCTCCTGAATGGATTCATGTGGGCCAAACAAATCTCTTCTCAAAGTGATTTGTTACATGGCTGATGTTTAATGTGCTGCCACAGATTAAAAAGGGAGATTTGGTTATTTTATGACAAATAAGTCGTAGGAGGGCTTGAAAGGCACGGGGAAGCTCTTTCCACTGGACATAGCGCTTATGTTCACGCTACAGTGAGTGTGGGGGGGCTTCGCTCACTTTTTCCTTGTATAGTAATGACTTTGCTTCCCCCAAAGGGAGGAGCTGGTGCTGTGTAGAGGTAGGCTTGGCTCTTGATTCTGCTCACCACATCAACTGTATCAAATGGGATCAATTCAGACCCGGTCGGGCATGGACATTGATAAACCTCAGTCCCCCAAAAGCACTCAATATCCAATTTAAAGGACCAGCGATTGACTAAAATGAATTGCCCTTTCTCTAGACCGCAGTGGCCCACTTGTTCAGAATTAGCTGTCTGGTCCTGTTCATCCCAGAGTTGTTTGTGTCTCAGCTTCATCTCTGTTTTTGTATTGTTGAGTGTTTTGTGGGGGCTTTTTGTCTGTCTTTTTTTTAAACCAGCACAATGATGTGATAAGGCAGATATTCAGGTCAGCTAGGGAGGAGGCCCACAAGCTGTCAGGCTTTATTATGACACTTTTAAAAACCCTTTTCCGTTGATTATGTGCGTGTGTGTTTTTCCCAGTACTGTCTAGTGTTACAAATAACCATTACATGCAAAGCAAAACTAAACAAAGAGAGCTTTGGTGACAGCAAACATTAAAAGGTGCGATCAGAATGTTTTTGCTCTTAGTTAGCTCTTAAATCCGAACCCTTTCCGTGTATGTGCGATGTTAGTTGTCTTGCTTTTCGTTGATCCAGGGCGAGTGATAAGAAACGCAACCTAGCCCAGCAGAAGGCAGAGGCTCAGAGACGGCTGTACGGACACGGATCCATGAAGAAACTCTCGGCCGCTTCCTCAGACTGGGAGAAACAACGTCACACGCTGGAGCGACGAAGAGAAGAGCTGGTGAGGACGAGCAGAAAGAAAGAGAAAGCAGGAGGGGAACAGAAATCCATTCATTTAAAACTTTTTTTTAAATTCACAAATACTGGGCTTTATATCCACTCCTTCACACACACTGTCCCACCGCAGGTACAACCACAGTTGTCTAAAGCGCTGGCTGGTATCAAACTGCAGGGCAGCATCTGCGATGCTAAGCACCTGTACAAGGCGGTGCTCCTTAACTGTGGTCGAGGGAGTTGAGAGCGCTACTCATTCATTTCCCCACCTGGACATTCAAAACCGGCCTGGGGATTAGAACAATGACTGCACAGTCTCGAGCGGCGGTCGTAAGTCATGAGATACTTTTAAGCTTTGCAGGCCACACGAAAATGTGCACAAAAAGGTGGTTTGGCTTCAGACAGGCTCACATCAGAGATCTGTGACGTGTCATTACAGACATTTACTTAACACACCGATCAGCTGGCACATCAATATATTTGACATATAAATTATATGTCTCAGCACCCTGCTGTATTATGCACTTGAAACACAAGTCGAAAAGCAGAAACTCAGTTTCAGTTACTTCTTACTTTGTGTCAGAAGACTCAAAAGTTTCTGACACAAGCATACCGTTTAATTATTTTCTCTTTGAAATGAAGTCGGGGGAGCTTTGCTCATGTATATGGGGGAAAGTGGCAGCTACTAGTACTTTAACGCCTTCCACCCTCTTTGATTAGCCTTTTGATTAGCCATGGCACTAATCAGTGGGAATGAGGAAAGATGGCGGAAAGGCACCTTTTAGAAAAAGGGCATCGCTTCGTTTTCGAGTGCTGTTATGGCTGAAGTGTGAGACCAGGTTTGGATCTATGAAAGGCACACGCTGCTGAGAGCTAAATGAGATTGCAGTGCTGGTAGGAAAGTGGTCCCCTCCTTTCGTCTTTATGCCAAATTGGCCAACTGAGCTCCACAATTACACCTTTGTAACATACTAATAAAAGAGTAAATGGACTAAATTATGAGTCATTGATGAGTGAGACTCTTTGTCCTCTTTTCTTTCTTGCAGGAATTCATTCTGTCTTTGCCTCTAATAGAATATATTGTTTTGTTGGCACTGACTTTCATCTGGAAGAAGTTGTCATTTGTCTCTTTGCTCTTCTCTTATGTTTAGAAAGAGCGGCTGGCGCAGGTTCGCAAGCAGATTTCAAGGGAGGAGCATGAAAAGCAACATCTGGGGAACTACAGGTAGGAAAGAGGCAGACAACTGGGGCGAAGAGCCTCTCCCTCCAGGAACACCACCCACTGTACTTGTGCCAGTGCTCTTACATTTATGGGGGTCATCTCGAGAGTGCCAGGCTCTCAGGAAAACAAATAAAGCTGTTGCAGAAAGAACAACCAAAAGCGAATCTATTGTTTGGAGAGAAGAACTGACTGAACGAATGACGAGAATGAAAGCTGTCCAGTGATGTGTAGGAACAAGGATCAAATTGTTATTCTTCTATGCACAGTGTGCACAACAAAGTTACTTTAGTGTACACCTTTCTTGACAAATGGCAGCCGGCTTTTCCCCACACTTTTATCTCCCCCCGAAATCCAGCAGGGACACTGGAAGACATTAAGCATGTCAATTTTTAATAGTCAGCTCACAGATGGAGCAGATTCACCTTACAGCATGACTCAGCAACACAAAGTTCAGATTTGCTGCTTGTCCCTTATAAATTGTTAATGCTCTTTCCTCCCTCTGTGTCTCTTCCCCACCTTAATCCAACACATACCCCCCCCCCCCCCCCCCCCCCGCCCCCGCCTCGCTTTTCTCTCCCAGTATGTTCCTCATTCACCCACTTACACACAAAAACAAAGACAAACAGTCACAACTGGCTCACACACACAACACACACCCTTCTTGCTGTCTTCCCAACTCTAAGTGACTTCTTGACTCATCACTTGAGTGAATGGCTGGTGAATTTTGAATGCTGATCCAGGCCTGCATGAAGTGCTGTCACCTCCTTCCCATTTTTCGACAGGCAGTCAGACAGTCAATCAGGCAGGCTGGCGTCTGTCTGGAGCACCCTGGTAAAGACCTCTTAGCATTCAAATAGTGTCCCTGCACAACGCTGAAGTCTGATTAACACAGTGCTTCTCATTAGATGAGTTTGGGTAATGAACTGACTTACATTGTGCTATTAGATGAAACTGTATCAGGTACAGACAATGACCGTGAGCCGAGGGAAACCCAGCAGGTATTTGCTCTTCAGTTAGGATTCTTTAAAGGGTACAGCTTGTGTTTTATATATACATGTAATATATATATATGTGTGCATAGCACAAAGAGGTACGCTTACAGTTGAGAATGCTCATATTAAAATAAAGAATAGAAATAAAAGGTCAGCATATGTAAATTAATGTGAAAAAGAAAGTTTCGGAGATAAAAGACTTGTAGACCAACTTCCTTTACACAGACAAAACCAAAGTGGTGATAGCTGGCCCGTCCCTCGGCCTAAACTGGGCAATGCAACAGCGATCCCACCAAATCCACAGCAGACAACCCGATTGAAATGCTGAGCAGACCCTCAATCAGCTGAAGCAACATCATAAAGAAGAGTGGGCCAAAATTCCTCCACAGTGATGTGAGAGACTGATAAAGTCATACAGAAAACAATTACTTCAACTTATTGCTGCTAAAGTGGTTCTGTGAGCTATTGAATCATGGCGTGCATTTAGGTTTTCACTTGCTTTTTTCACATGGCTCTACAGTAATCCCCGTGAGCAGACCCTCAGACATCAGACTACTCTAAATGCTCGTTTTTAGACAGGTTTTTTTGCACTGTCGACTTAATGCGAGTGGATAAAGCCCTGTCTGCCTGCTGTTTGTATCTTTTGCGCACTCTGGGATGTGGTTCACACTCCCAGAGTGAACGGGCCCCTTTAAATGTCTGGCGACAGCAAACTTTAAAGACCTGTTGACCAAATCAAATGTTTTTATTCAGTAGAGTTTCAGATGTTAGTTTTTCTTTAACTCCAGTTGAGGACTGAAAGTAAGGCCCAGCAAACGTTTTAGTTAAACAATAGTGAGAGGTCACCCCCACGTAAAACGTCCATTTGCTCAGAGATAGACGCTGCCAAAAAGACTGAGCAGTTAACATCCACTATTAAAGTGCCTCACCTTAAGCTTCTCAGTCGAGTGATTCATGACGCTCTTTAGGATTGAAACGTTCTGGCTCTTTTCATATGTTATGAATCCATTTTCGTTTATGTGACCGTTATAAAAATGTGTCTTGGGAATGAAAAGAACCATTACATGCACCCTAGAAACTGAGAAGTCTCACATATAGTGAATTCAAGGGATGGGATTCAAATGGCAGCTTTATCTCAGGTCTCACAATCAATGTACCTGTTTGCATAATACTGGGTAACGGCTTTGGTCCAATTAAATAGTTCAGCTTTATGTGGCATTACACAGAAATCTGCTACACATACACGTGTATCTGTGAGTAGCTCAAAGCCTATTAATCAATATTTAAAAAGAGCCGGCCTGTCATTGTGCCATGGTAGAACATTTTCCACTGCTGTGTCCTTGCTGTGACTTCATTCATCTCTATAGTTTTCTCTTTTAATCACAGGTCTGTGCTTGTGAGTGTTTTTCTAACCAACTTGAGGGGAGTTTAGCACTTAATATCGTCTGTGCAGACGCCAGACTACATTCATGCTTTTGCAATAACTAAGGCCAGTTCTTATCTTGATTAAAACAATAACCTTGTTTTGACTTAATGGCTAAAGCGATGGCATTGGGAGTTTGCAGATGTATTATGAGGGTAACCAGGCATTGTTCTAATCCCCTCAGGCCTTGGATAAACACCGAGCACTGTTATTTTAGTCTTAAGGGCACAAATGTGAATGTGTGAATGGGCGCATTAGCAAAGACTGCAAACACAGTGAAGCTCGTGCACACGTCGGTGTACAGCGTGTAGAAAGCTGTTGTATTAATGCACCGAGTGAAAAGATTGACTGATGTTCATGCAGTTTCTTCACTTAAGGTCTCATTAATATTCTTCTGTCTGTATTTGCTCTTTGCTGCCTCCTTCCTCCTCCTTCACTCTCACCTTTTGTTTGTCTTTCTCTGCACTTGCTGCACCTTGACCTTTCTGTCTCTCCCACCAATTATTGTGCCTCATCTTTATCTTTCTTTCTATCCCTGTTCTTTTTTTATTTTCTTTGTCTCTCTAAATCTCTTTACCCCTTTTCCACTTTTTTTTTTTTACCCCCACTGACTTCCTAAATATTTCACGGCTTCTCTTTCCACCCCATATCCCTCTTTTCCTTAACCTGAACCACCCTTTTTCTCATTCTTCCACTCCGTCTCTCTCACCTTCTACTTTTATGACCCCATTTGTGACCCATCATTTCCCTTCATTTTCCCCTTTCCTTTGTCCATTGTTCCTCACCTCGTCTTCACTCTCTTCTCCTTTCTCCCTCCTTCTCTGCGGTCCACAGACGTATTTACCCCCCAGACGACAAGCTGCTGTTGGAAAAGTATGAAAGCCTGCTCTCGGCCGCCTTTCAGACCTTCCTCGCCGGGCGAGCTGCCTCACTTCAAAAGGAAATGAATAATCCTCTGAAACGAATGAAGGCACGTACGTCAGTGGCAGACTGTCACGGACTCACACACGCACACAAGCAAAGAAAACTGCAGAAACCCACACCCAAACATATTCAGACACTTGTGGACAAGCAAACGTAAAAGAAAAGAAGCACACACACATTTCTATTAAGATTCTGCCCATAGAGACAAAAAGGATGCACAAATAGCGCGAAAGTGTGCCGCAGCCCTTGGTATTTGTTAGAACACCTGAAAATACGTCCTTCGTCTCCTCCCTACCTTTCCACTGTCATTCAGCCTTTTCACAAATATTCATTATGTTGTGCACATGAGCTTTTAAAAGCAAACAACAATGTCACTTTTATTACTTTATTTACTTCCTCTTTCTTCTTCTGTGTTTTCCTACGTTTCTTCCTTTCTGCAAAGGTTAACCAAGTTGCTGGCCACACATTTCAATGCATTTTTATGCAGTTTGATTACATATTTATCGCACTTACACACATATACCAGCACTCTGCAGTATCAGGAGGAATGCATCTTCAGTTAAGCTTTGAAGGTAAAGGTATGAAGAGAGGACAACAGCTGATCTACATCAGAAAGATGAGAATGGGAGATGAAGGAACGATGAGCGGAGGATAATATAGTCATAAAGTAAAAAAGATGGTGAGACACTGATAGAGAGTTGTTTTGTTACTATTGTTTTGACTTGACTAGAGTACAAAAAAATGGAGAGAAAGGGGCAATTTTTGGTTTTCATGTCTGGTTATGTATTCAAGAGGAACAAATCAATGGAATGAAAAGACACAGGGGAGGGAACCGTGGGATATTTAAAAACACGGAGCGAAGAAGCAATGATGAGGAGGAATGATGCAGATAGAACAAAAAAGCCTTAACTGCGTTTGGCAACTGAATAGCAGAAGTGAATACTGTGCAGAATGTGGATATTTTTGACAGTAGTATTGACATTACAAGTACATATCAAAGTACTGTCATATGGAGCCATCGGAGCTTTTGTGGAAACTGCCTCAGCAGTTTGCACCCTGTCGCAGTGTTTTTTTTTTTTTTCAAAAACTTATTGTGTGTCCTTTAAAGAATGGAAATCTCTGCAGAGCATTTTTAGAGATGTCAATCAAAGACTGGTCAGAGCCGAAACAAAATATAAAGGCAGCGAGTGTTGCTTTTGTGTTTCCTATCTAATAACACGATCATGAGTGACAACTCGACTGTCCTTATTCAGAGACAGAGTGTGAGATACTAATCTGAACCATTTATGGGGAAAAAGATGTTCCTGAACTGCAGTATGATATTCATCAGAGCACAAAAAACACATCTTATGCAAACGTTTTCTTGCCTTATGTTTAAACATTTCCTCTAGTTTTGAGAGAGTCTGCGGGTGTTTTCAGGTACCTTTCTAAAAGCAGTGGGGGAGGCGGCTCGTGGAGCCAAGCTCTATGTTTAGTCACTACTCTGCCACTTTAATAGGTACGTCGCACTAGTAGAGAAGAATTAACACAGAATGGAGAGAATGAAAGTTACCCACAGACGGTCTGAAATGTTATTCTTCTATGCACAGTGTCAACTTTGGACCTATTCAGAAAACTGCATTAGCATGTACACATTTCTTGACAATTGCCAACTGGCTTTCCCCACACTTTCATTATTCCCCCACAGAAAACATAAAGCACGCCAATTTTCAATAGTCAGCTCACAGATGGAGCAGACTCACTGTAAGGCGTGACTCGGCAACACGAAGTTTGCTGCTTGTCCCTTATAAATTGTTACACACTAACCAGCCACTTTAATAGGTACACCTTGTTAGCACCAGGTTGGACCCCTTTGGCCTTCAGAACTGCTTTAGTTCATCAAGGTGCTAAAAAAATCCCCAAAGGTTTTGGTCTACCTTGACATGGTTGCGTCACAGTTTTTTTCTCATCAGCATCCGTGATTTACGTCGTATGTTTCACCAAATCCCAAAGGTGCTCTGTTGGACTGGGATCTGGTAATCGTGCAGGACATTTGGATACAGTGAACTCAGTGAAACCAGAATAAGATGTTTTAGAGTTTTGTGCCACAGCACGTTATCCTGTTGGCCATCAGACGATGGATCCACTGTGGTCATGAAGAGATGGACGTGGTCAGAAACAATGGCTAGAGTGTTTAAACAACACTGTGCTACAGAAATCGTCAAGCATCAGAACGTTTATTATTTGTACAATTTTCTTCGATGATGTTTGTGATCCCGTGCTGTTCTTAGCTGACAGGATGGCACCCGGTGCGGTCTTCTGCTGCTGTAGCCCACCTGCTTCAGGTTTTGATGTGATGTGATGTTCAGAGATGCTCTTTTGCATTTCTGAACTTGGTTGTAACCCGTAGTTATCTGAGTTACTGTTGCCTTCCTATCAGATCGAAGCAAACCAGCCATTCTCCTCTGACTTTGCCTTTTTCTGCTTAAATGCACTTAATTGCTGGATATTAACCTTATCAAGCATTTTTACAGGTGTGCTTAACAAAGTAGATGGTGGGTGTATATTTCATAGTTATTGGTCGTATCATTACGATTCAAATGCTAAATTAGTGAGCTTTCTTTTTAGCTCCGTGTGCATGCGTCTGCTGTCGTGCATGGCTCTACTAGTTTCCCTCCCTTCCATTTCTGTTCTTTGTTTTATTGTGTGCCCTTTGCAAAACACACCTAGCAGAGCAGCTGAGAGACAAGTGAAAGGAAGATAATGTCATTCGAAGAGATGACAACTTGTTATGTTACTGTAAACAAAAGCTTCCCAACAAGTGTTAAACCAAGCATAACAAAATGAGAAAGAGAGACTGAGAGAAGCCAGAGCTGTTCTGTCATTGTCAGCGGCTGAGACTGTTTGACAGTCTAAATTAAATCAAACAGAATTTAAAGAGAACCAAATAGAAAGTGTGTAAAAATGAAAATACCTCCAGACTGGTTTAAGTTAGATTAGCATTAAAAACTTAATTTATCAGGGAGTTTCATTACTCGTGATGTTGCTTTTTTTCTTTGAGACATCATTCCTTAGCTCTGCTTAGATGGGCACACCATGCAGCCAATCAAATGCAAAGGCAGATTGGGATCATACGGGATAATCATGTGAAAGAAGGAAGGGGGCGTTTCCAAGACAGGAAGTGTTGTGGTACAAAGAGACGGGAGCCGGTCGGGAAAAATGGAAGAAACACGTGAAGATGTAAAATGAGCAGCGTCTGGCTGCATTTCAGTGACTCTGGGTTTCTGATTGTTTAAATGAATCTGAATGTGCGTTTAAAGCCATTTATGATTCTTAACTTGTTGAATCTGCCGCTCACCACAACAAGCACAAATTTTGCACTTTTAACTGCTTTTTCACAAGTTTCACAGCTTTTCCTACTGATAAAAACCTCCCATATGGCCATTTATACAACACAAAGTAATTAAGCAATAAACAATTAACTTGTTGAACCCCAATGCCCCCAGTACTGGAGGCGAGAGGGAGAACATCTGGAATTACCGCCAGATCTGTTATTTAAATATAGAAGCGTGTGGTTTTCACAGAAACGTCAGAATCTCATCCAAAAGCCCACAAAACCATTTCAACAACCACCAAAAAGCTAAAACAGCAAAAAGAGCATGTAAATACCATCCATCTTCTTCTGCTTATCCGGGGCCGGGTTGGGGGGGCAGCAGCCTAAGCAAAGAGGCCCAGACCTCCCTCTCCCCAGCCACCTTCTCCAGCTTGTCCGGGGGAACACCAAGGCGTTCCCAGGCCAGCTGAGAGATATAATCTCTCCAGCACGTCCTGGGTCTGCCCCGGGGCCTCCTCCCGGTGGGACATGCCTGGAGCACCTCGCCCAGGAGGCGCCCAGGAGGCATCCTTGTCAGATGCCCGAACCACCTCAGCTGGCTCCTTTCGATGTGGAGGAGCAGCGGCTCTACTCTGAGCCCCTCCCGGATGGCTGAACCTCTCACCCTATCTCTAAGGGAGAGGCCAGCCACCCTTCGGAGGAAGCTCATTTCTGCCGCTTGTATCCGTGATCTTGTTCTTTCGGTCACTACCCACAGCTCGTGACTGTAGGTGAGGGTAGGGACGTAGATCGACCGGTAAATCAACTCGACGGACCAGTACAGCGTCTGCATCACTGCAGCTGCAGCACCAATCTGTCTGTCTCCCGCTTCCTTCTGCCGTCACTTGTGAACAAGACCCCGAGATACTTAAACTCCTCCACTTGGGGCAGGAACTTGTCCCTGACCTGGAAAAACACAAAACGCAGATCCGTCTGTTCACCTGACAGCATGAACACAGACATGCCGCCAGATGCTGAAAGCGTCATCTCACAGATTCTGAAACTGCAGGTTTTTGTCACTTTCTGACCAAAATTCACTGAACCAGCAGCTAAATAGCCCAAAACTACGCTTCGCACATCGTCATGGATTCCCTCTTGCTTTGGCTGCACTTCCTGCACAGCTCGATCTCTGTGCGTTTCTGAGATCCTAATTTCTGCTGTTCAGTACAGAAGAAACTTTAACTTTTACAAATTAGGGCAAATTGCAATACGCTTAGCTATGCCTTTAATAAAACCTTTGCAACTTTGTGAAAAACAGAAAAGTTTCAGGTTTTTTTTGAAAAAGATTGTTTTTCCGTTTCTGCTGTAGAAGTTTCTACAGTTAAAACTAAAACCCTGGACAGTCTGGGCATTGAGCTACCAGAACCTATTCTGTCATTTTACTCATTTGTTTCTTACAATTTCAGTCCAAAGAGTCGAGCTGAGAGATTTCTTTCTTTGTCACAGCAGTTTTTTCTTTATCATGTAGAAAAACATTAAACATGTAACTTGTAACTGACAGAAAGTCAGAGTTTCACTGGCCTCGCCCACTTAGGGTCAAAGTGGGCTGTATGTGGCCCGCGATGTAAACTGAGCTTGACACACCTGCTCTACTTGTTTTCATAGCTGACAGTACACATTTCTGTGCCTTTTTTAACCATATTCACTCTTAGTGTATCTATGAGTTAAGCACCTCTGGCCCAGATTAACCACGCTAAAACTTCTTTAACTGAAAGTTTACAATTTTGAGTACAGAGCCATGTCCATAATTGTTTGGACAAAGGCACAATTTTTGTATTTTTGCCTCCACAGCGTGGCGTACACCACCAAGAGTGGAATTTAAATCAAGCAATCAACATTTCATTGAAGTGAAGACTTTTAGCTTTAATTCAGCAGATTTTACAAACGTCCATTAATCTACAATTATTACAGACATTTTTATATGCAATACTGTAGTCTCAAAGACTCAAATTTAATTGGAAAATGGACTGACAATCAGGTTCATATCCAGGTAAGGCCTGCTCCCTGACGCGTTCTTAAATGCAATGAATGCATTGATCAGCTCAGCAACACCCACAGATCACAGAGAACAGCTAAAGTGCATGATGACAGAATTATTTCAATGATTAGGAAAAAAACAACATATAACAAAGTCAAAAATGTTCTTAAGGACCTACACGTTTCACTGCCAGAGTCTATGACCAAGACAGTGACAACAGAGGTTTATAAGTGCAAACCACTAGTTACACACAAGAAAAGAGGCTGTACACGGCCTGTGAGATAAAACCAATGTGAACCAGAATGATGACTGCAGAGGATTAGCATTAGTACAAGTATTAAAAACAATCCTTGTAATTAATTTCTGTCAGTTTTGCCAGTAAATTTAGTTAATAACGAGACTGTGTATTAACATGTGTGTCAAACTCACTGAAATGAATCCAGAAAGCCTGCACTCCAGTGACACGATGATTATTTGATTTAAAATCCACTGTGATGATGTAGAGTGGTAAAACCACAAAAAGATTGTGTCGTTGGCCAACAAATTATAGACCAAATTTAAATCGAATTTAAATCTACTCATCTTAAGCTTTACTTGAAACAAAACCATTATTATTGGTAACATAAATAATATCTCGTGTTTTGCATGTTTATGAATTCATCATCTGGCAAGCACTGCCTGCTACCTCAGGCATTTTTTTTATTTAAAATAAGCCAGAGGTTATTTGCCAGCATGCCATTTATCATGTTTGACAGACGCTGTACCTGCAAGACTCACGTTTGCTGCCTTTGAGGGCTTCTTGGGGCCACGAATTGAAAAATGTCATGGATTGTCACACGATCAAAGGAAAGTAAAACCTGCATTGTAAACATGCTGATTGACTGTAGAGCACCCTCCTGACTTGGACCACTGTGCTACAGACAGCCCAGCCACAGGTTGCACTGGTTTCCACTGGGTTCGGCTCACCTTTATTCCTTTTCTGATTACAGTTAGGTGGAACAGGTATGAGTCGGGCTGTTAGTCCTCTCGTCTAGCTTAGCTACCAGTGTTTCCCTGTGCGCTCAGGTGACGTCTTCCTAATCCTGCAACTGTTTCACTTGGATACTGACTGGAAAAAAAGGATGTAAAGCAGATGCACGCTCAGTTTGCCTGAGGAGCTCTGCCAATGAAACAGAACAAGTATACAAACTGCACAAGATGTCTCCAAGCACTTCAGAGCAATTGCAGAGCCCATGAAAGCGGTAAGGGGTGCAAATATATGAAATGAATACAAGAATGGTAAGAACATGTAAGTCTCGCTGTATCTAATATTTAAAAGCAAATTGCAGTGTTAAAAAGGGGAAAAAGGTTAGTCCTAAAGACCTCTGCGTTACACAATTTGTTGTCCAGTGACATAAAAAGTACTGTGTTTGTAAAATACAGTTTATTATCCTACATGGATCCGACACGGACAGAGACCATTGGTAGTGCAGTACTATAACATGCAGCTTACGTAACATGCACACAGGCACACGGCTGAAAATGTTTATTTTGGGAGTAAAGTAGGAACAAAAAGCTGAGTAGTGACAGTGTAGCAGGTCGCAGCCTAAATTTCACAGTTTTATAAACTCTTAACAAAAGTACTTAAGAAAAGCTAAATAGCTCTCAGCTTCTCTTAAATTCTGTATATGCGTCAGATTTGGTTTTCCCACGTACTGTAAAGCATTTGAAAGCATCCATGTAATCTGCTTTGGTGAAATTTAACAAGGTAATGGTCCTTCAGTGATTTTAAAACTACTGTGGGTGGGGAAGCGCTCACCTCGTGAAAGGAGGCGAGCATTGAGTTGGCATGCTCTTTACTGCATAGAAATGGCTGCAAGTTGTAAATGAATTTATCAGAGCAATGCAAAGTAAAGCCACAATATAAACAGCGTTTCAACATTCACTGCAATAGACGTCCCGCAACACTGAATGTTGTTATCATGAAAAACTTACAGCTTAAAATGATGGAGTTGACTGTGTTCATACAGCATATTCATCTCAGTCTGTCTTTTTTCAGTCACTCTAATGATGAAAGAGCAAATGCAGCAGGCTGGGGAGAAAGCCCTGCACTCGGCGTCATTTTCAGAGCACTCTGACGTTTTTTGCAGACGCTTCGGGACCTTTTCAGAACTTTTCAGAAAGGCACTGGCGTTCTCACTTCTGCTGCCTTTCAGGAAGCGTGTCATACAGTACTAGTCACCCCGATAACCAAGACAACGAAGGAGAAGTTTGTCCCTGCTGTGTCCATTTTATGCTTCAATAATAAAACGCAAAGGAGTGATGCTTTTCTGTCACATGACAATGCATGGAGCGGCGATATATTGTCAGGATATTGTTGTCATGGAAACAAAACCCACACACAGTGACGGGGTGCTTTGTTTGATGGAGCTCCTCAGCGTCCTGCCTGTTTTCTGCCAGAGAAAATATATGGACACAAGCCCTAAATAACTCAGCAGTTACCTGTTAGCTCTCCTTTTTCTTTTACCGGGCTTCTTAAATTACGAGGCTTTGATGAAGAATTGTAAATCTGCACGTGGCTCTGTCTCAGCTGTCTGAGCAGCTTCTATAACTGCACAGTGACAATTCGCCAAAACAACCGAACCGAAAAGCCGCATGGCAATCAGAAAAAAGCGAAAACTTACAAACTGTATGAACCCAGTGATGCATACCTTTACCATAAAGTCCAAAGTCTTCCAGACAGTGAAGTATGCCACTGTAAATGTTCACACACTCACCAACACTGTGAGCCAGGGGCACACTGACCTTTTCGCAAACCCCGAAAGCAGCTTGATGGCTTATCTGAGAGAAAACAATCACTTTTCATCTGCATTTGAGCAGCAAGTGGGAGCTTGTTATGTCGCAGCCATGAAGCAACATTAATCACCTTTGCCTGCATTTCAGCAATAGCCAAATGGCCAAGGCTTCAGTGTACTGGCGACCGCCATGACGCTGCCTTCACGAGCGCTGCCAGCGAGCAGTGCGTGCTCAGCCGGGGCCTCGCTTCTAACCCTCGCTCCCAGATAAGGCTCGCATGGCTCTGAAGTTAAACTTTTTCATCTCTTCTTCTTTTTTGATGATTTAAGTTTGCTTAAAAGTGTGAAATATCAAAGCATTCCTATTAAACTTTATCAGTGCCTCCTCGAGGTTTTAACTACCCCGTTAAGCTCTGTTTACCGAAATCAGCACCTTTGCCATATTCTCATCTCGTGTTTTCTTTGTGTAGGAAGAGGACATCCTGGATCTGCTGGAACAGTGCGAGTTGGACGACGAGAAGCTGATGGGCAAATCCTCCAGGCAAAGAGGCCCTAAGGTGGGTGAGAGAGAGAAGACACATAAGCTAGGAGAGAATAGGGAGAATAGGGGCCACATGCATCAGAGGCCCTTAAAAAAATGTGCAAAGAAGAGTGACAGAGGCAGAAAGAGGGAGGGAAGAGGGTGGCAGGTAGTCAAATGCCTAGAGCTAACGCCCACGGAAAGCACATAGGACGTGATTCAGAAAAATAAAGAGGAGGGGGTCTTGGGTTAGGAAGAAAAGAAAAGAATCAGATAGAGGCCCAAAGAAAAGACCCAACTCCCTTAGGGGAGAGCTGTCAGGCTGTCTCTCTCACTCTCTCCCTGCTATCTTTCTTTCTGTCTATCTCCCCCTTTTTCCTCTTTCTCTCTGTCACATGCACCTATACGCCCCCTCGATTTCCCACGACAGCACATTACTCCCTCCATCACCTTGCTTCACTCTCCTCCCTTCACCTCTCCATCCCTTTCTCTTCCTGCACATCTACATCCATCCCTCATTCGAGAGCTAAATTGGCTGGAACACTTAGAGCGTGTTAGGGACTCGACAGGGCAGTTCAGCGCCACATTAGAGAGGCCTTAGCTGGAATGAGGACTTGTTCAGACACAATCGCTGTTGTCCAAATTAATTTGGGCCCCGTCAATTTCGATGTTAGCGAGCGCGCGGAGAGAGACATCGAGAGGAAGGGAAAGAAAACGCTGTGACGGATAGATTCGCTCCTTGGGGTGTAGCGCTCTCGAGCCATCTGGTGAAACTGAACCGACGAGTGTGCGAAAGCCAGAAAAGAGGAGCGAGGCAGAGGGATTAGGAACAGGATTTCTGAGGGAAGGAAACAAAGCTAGGTTTGTTATTGCTGGGGAAAAATGTTCAGGCGGAGAGAGAACAAAAGGTGGAGAAGAAGAGAAGCGGGAAGGCACAAAGAAAGCGAGCAAGTGTCCTCGGGTTTTCGTCCCCTTTTTCCTCTTATTGACTTTCTTTGCTCTTTCTTACTCCCAACTCTGCTAATTTTGACATATAGCTCATCACAGTTGGCTCTTATCGTGTCACCATCTCTCCTCAGCTCATCACTTGCTTTTACCCAGTCACTCCCACGTCTCTCTTTACACATTTTCTCTCTCATCTCATCCTTTCAGGGCTCTCCCTTTGTCTTTACCCTCCACTGTTTATTCACCGTCTGTCCTCGCATCCTTTTCTCTCTGTCCTCTTGTAAGAGCCCCTTTCTCTCCATGTTCATTTCCGTTTCTCTCCATCTATTCAGTGCCTCCTCTCTGAATCTGCCATACTCAGATTCACCTTGTCCTCCTCTTTATTTCTCAGCCCATCAATCTGATGTTCCCATCTTCCCTTTTATTCTCCTCTCATGTATTTAATCTCTCTCTGTCTCTATCCTCCATCACTCACCCACACAACTACCCAGCAGTGGCTGTGTAAGCCCTGATCACTTCCTGCCCATTAATTTGGGTGGGCTGACAGCATTGCCCGAGCTGACTGTTGAATAACAGATGTGTAAATGCTTTATTAATGCTTTCAGCGTGTCCTTTTCCACACACTAAATTTAATAAACTCAAAAAGTAAAACAAACCAAAGCAACAAAAGAAAGCTTGCGTCTGTGAAGCATCACAGCTGAACGTTTAGGTGAAAATACTTACAGAAGCAGATATTACAGCAGCAAGTTGGTGTCAAAGGCGCTCTTAAAAGTTTCCAGAGCTCTCGCTTTTTCATTTGCACAAACAAATTTATTAAACTAGTTAAAGAAAAAAATTTACAGCATTTACAAAAAGCTGCTTCACTTTAAACTCGACCTTTACGTGTCTAATCAGGCCACATTTGTTCTGCGCGTGAAGCCAGCCATGTTCCTTTTTATAGGGACAGCTTAGAAAGCAGCGAAGGTGTGCGATTGTGTATTTGTGCATAATGAGGCTGCAATTACGTGCACAGGTGTGGGCATGCGGGCCGGCCGTGTCACCGGCAGGTCTCCCAGTGACAGATGGTAATGAGCTTTGGGTGAGGCGAGGCTGACAACGTCTCAACATCTTCATATTTATGTGTGTGTGTTTATCTCGTTGCACTTTTGTCCTTGTGAGCTTCTGGTGGAGGCGCAGACCTTTGGAAGGAGGACGCTTTCCCAAAATGAGGTCATTTTGGATGGTTTGGTTTTAAAAAGCAAATAAATTCAGTGCAGCGTCCCAGGAGGATAAAAGCAAAAAAGATGTTTATGTGTGCAAGAGTGTGTATCCATGTGTGAACTGTCTTTCTTTTTTTCCTGTATAATTATGAATGTATGTATACTACTCTACTCTATAGTATGAGTGTAAATACGTCCTGTATCTGTGTACTCTTGCCAGCCCCTGACCGGCATGCCAGAATGCAGTCAGACTCCAAGACGTCAGCGACCAGACTACCTGGCCGACTTCACCAGCGGCAGCAGCGCCGATAACTCCTGCTCCTCTTCAGACGAGGAAGAGGAGGAGGAGAGGAGGAAGGCGGGAGGAAGAAGAAGTGGAGAGAAGCGAGGGGAAAAGAAAGTTTCCTACGACCTTGGCGAGAGCAAGGAGAAGAACTTGGCTGAGCGCTCAGGTAGAGGAGCAGGTTGTCTAAGAGCGTGTTTAATGCAGAAAGCAGCCATCCATCCGCTCGTCCTTATCGTGGTCATAGGTCACCAGGGCTAACACACAGAGACAGACAACCATTTGCACTCACATTCACCTCTATGGGCAGTTTAGAATCATCACTTGACCTAAACCCCACTAACTGCATGTGTTTGGAGGAAGCCGAGTACCTGGAGAGAACATGCAAACGCCACAGAAAGGGAGCTGTTATCTGTCCTTGTTTACTTTCTTCTGCGCTCGCTTCCCCTTTTCTCAGTCGTCTCTTTTCTTTCTGCCGTTTGTTTATTTCTTCCTCTTTCAGCTGAAGCCGTCTGATTACGAGCATTACCCTAATTGCTAAAACAACCTTGTTTTTGAGATTTGTGAATGTGAACAGTCGCACGCCTACATATTTGCACATTTTTAATATTTTGTGTTTGAATTTCAGCTCTGTCAGGATTTACTTTACATCTCAGTCTCTGTCATAGTCAGACTGGAATCATACAGTGGGACTAATGTATAATGTATAACAAAGCTGACATGTATGTCCTGACCTTTGCACTTAGAATTTCAGGACATACGATACGCAGCCTGAGGGATAAGATAAGATAAGATAACCTTTATTAGTCCCACACGTGGGAAATTTGTTTTGTCACAGCAGGAAGTGGACAGTGCAAAAGTTATGAGGCAAAAATTAGAATACAATGTACTGCAAAGAGAGATTAATTGATTAGCGAGCTATATTGAGCTTTAAGACAGATTTCAGAGAGGTGGCTCTCTTTTTACCTCGTAGATCACCATAGTAACTGATACTGAAAGCATCACCTGGTCCAGAGAAGATTATGTTCAGAGTTTCAGTTCAAAATCACCTTTTCACTGGCTGTTTCTTTTAAACTATATGAATATGTTTTTTATTATATATGCAACCTGTTGAGCCGTAGCACCACCAGTTGAAACTGTGCAGTGAGAAAACTGTGCTTTACATTGGTTATACTGTCCTGTACATTCATTCAGTCACAGAAATGTTTGCATAATGCATGAATGTTTTTATGCTTGGCTCTTTCATAGTGTCCCAATAACAACTAATAGAGCACTGATTAGGAAAGAACCTACAAAGCCAGCTAATGTATCTTTGATCAGATACATTGGTAGGTTTTTTATCTGTACAATCGGTGAAATGGATTTCACTAAAGTGATTTTAGCGTCTTCTTTATTAGGCCACAGGAGAGTGTCAGAGCTAAACAAAGCGAGTAAGCTTTAATGTTTAAATGGATGCACTTTAAAGTTGCAGGGCTCTAATGTGCAGCTGTCGCATTAGGAATGCATCGAGAGCTCTAAAATAAATATATTAACTCAAGTTGGTATATTTATTTTACCGCTCTTGGTGCTCCTGTGATGATCGCGATTTCAAAAGAAGTGAATTTCTGCAGCGTTACTCTCTAATCTTATTTGCAGCAACAGTGTTGTATTTTTATGTTCTGCTCTAACATCCATTCCTCTCATAATTTCTCGGATTGGGGTGAGGACTTTGCAAGGGAAGAGTCGAGTGACGCGTTAATCTCGCCCTTTTATGTGAGCGCACAAATTTAACAAAGAAAGTTTTTTAAGGCGGTGACTGGGATTTTAGGTTTTGTGAAGCCAGCTGACCCAAGGAAAGCCTGGTTAGGTTGAACTTGCTTCGCAGTGCACCCACTGGTGTATCTTTCAAATTTATCAACATGTGAAAAAGCACGTTTAGACTTGCAAATTCCCATTTCCAGTTACACGGACACACACAAATGCCGAGAACTGCTGATTTGATTAGCATCTGTGGTGCACGCTCTTCAATAACAAAGCAGGTCAGGTTTGGTGGTTTGAGTTGGCAAGTGCTGCGAACAGGTGTTCATCAGCCTTCTCGTCGCCTAATTAAAGCCTAAGCAGAGTGACCGTGGCCTGTGACTTGACGAACGTGGATCTTTGTTGCCGAGCTGCTCACACTAAAGACGTCTCACAATCGTGGACCTACACATACACAAATGCTGCAGCGCTGAAAAGCACTTGAGGGAAGAAAAGTGTCCTGACCAGTGCAGTTCCAGTGAATAGAAGGTGAAAGCAGAGGCAGAGATGAAGAGAAGGAGGAATTTTTATAGAAAGAGAAAAAGGACTTTGTTGTGCACCTTGAAAACACCTTGAGTTTAATGCTGAAATAGTCTATTTTATAGTTAGAGTGATAAGTCTCAAGCATTCCTTCAATTTCACATAAGTCGCATACATCAACTCACTTTCAGCCCTCAGAAGTGAGAAAGGGAGCAGCTTTCACTGCAGCCTATGTGGCGACCTTGGAAGGAAAGAAAAAAAAATCCCTGGTTGCATTATGGGTTGCCAGTCCAGAAAAAAAGAGGACCCTTGCATGAGCTCATTCTAGTTGTTACAAAGTAAAGGACAAAGCCATGAAAAAGCCCAACTTTTGGACAAAGCGTCTACGGATGTGTGTGTGTGCATGTGTGTGCAGAGAGAGACGGCAACCTTGCCAAGCCCTACTCCATACCAAGCCACCAAAGGACTGCTACGGCTAAGCCACATAATGCTCTCATTTGGCAATGGCCGATCCTCAGAAGGGTTAGCGGCGACATGGACACACGCAAACACACCCATACTTGTGTGCACACTTGGTGTCAGACACACACACAGTGCACCAGCAGAAAGCACACACTAATACACTGGCTAGTGGACAAACTGGAAGAGTTTCAAGGGTGATAGAAAGTGTCACTGTGGGTTTTCTACTTCATTTTCCATCTGTGTACATGTGTTCATCTAATGTGTGTGTGTGTGTGTGTGTGTGTGTGTGTGTGTGTGTGTGTGTGTGTGTGTGTGTGTGTGTGTGTGTGTGTGTGAGACAGACAGAGGCATGCTCTTTAATCCATCCCCAAACCAGACAGGACTAATGTTTAGTTTCTGGTTTTGGCTACACATGCTGCGGTTGTTAATAACACACACAGTGGATCACTGGGCCAGTGTGCCAGAGTGCAGCTGTGGGAGTTTTAATGCCACACTTCATCTCCAAAGCCACCCGGAGACAGATAGAAACCAGAGGAGAGAGCCTGACAGTGACGGCGGCACTGAGACAGGCTGAAGAGAAGAAACCGAAGTGTGACAGCGAGTCAGTGAGCTCCTCCCCCACTACTCTTTCCGTCTCTTCTGTTTCTCTACAGGCCGCATGCACTGGAAACCTCCAATCAAGTCGCTCAAAACGAGCACTGCCCCGTCCGCGTCACCGTCGCTTTCTGGGCCAATCCGGCGCTCCATCTCGTGCCCTCGTTCCATCGCCTCCCTGTCGTCGCCAAATGAAGTGCGGGCGTTGTCCACCAGGCCTTCCCCTACGGTTCCCGTGGCCCCACCCCTCGTCAGGCCGAGCTCCGCCACGCTCCGCTCGCATTCGCTGAGCCGCAGCGGCTCCGCTCACCGGGTGCCTCACAGCAACAGCCTGGGGACCATCCACTCCAATATAGTAAGATACTCAACGCACGCACGCAAAGTAGGGTTAGACTTCAGAATATGTCGCGAGTTGTCAGTCACAAGAAATGTTCTAAAATGCTCCAGCTAGGATTAAAATAAACAATCGAGAATTACTCTACAGCTTTATCACTAAAGATGGAGGTGCGTATTCCATCATATCGTTACCCTTTTCACCCTTTCTGACATATTGTACCCAGACCCGCTTAGTATCGTTTAAACAGTCCGGTCAATACTGTATAGGCCCGCTGGAGCCCACAACAATAACCTTCTATTATGTTGCCATCTGTTGCTTTCCACCTGTCTCCTCCATTCCCCTTCCTTTTTTAAAGTGCCCTGGTAACCTTTGGATGCAGTGGAATCAAATAAAATAGAGCCGAATGAGTTTTGGCATTGAGAGCAGAACAAAGTGGAAAGCCTTCATCCTGAAAGAGGCCATAGCAAGCACCACAACACGTAATGTCCTTCCACGTGAATACGAAATGACATGAGATCCACTAATTTCACCCAGTTTTTCTCCATCTTGCACACTCGAGCTTCAACTGCACAGGAAACTAAATATAGGTTTAGCAGTGAATACGCTGCTGTAGCATAATGAGCTGTATTTCACTGAGCTTATTTTGAACGTTACGGAAACTCAGGCGGGAGCAAAATTTATTGGTGAAACTGGCAGCACATAAATCTCAAGCTAAATTTACTGTGATAAATAGAAATAAATAATAACTGATAATATATTTATAACACATATATAAAATGTGAGCAGTATAAATACATTAGTCATTATGTATAAATGCTAAAAACTTAATATATTCAAGTGCAACTCCGAAGAACTCAAAATGTGATAATAAAACAAAAATAGAATTTTCTCGTCACGTTCAAGAACATAATACCATTAAGTAATGAGTAATTATAACAGAAATAATCTGGTAATGCCCCCGATTTTTTTAGGCCTAATAAACACATCCGATTACACAATATTATAAATTAAAAGCTGTTTTTTTTTGTCGAGTTTTAATGCTTTGCCTTTACGTGTGTGCAGGGCGATCCGTTGATAAATCTGAGGAGTAAAGAGCAGGAGGCAGAGCTGGTGCGTCAGACCCTGGCAGTGCTCACCGCCATGAGGATTAGGTTTCCGGGCAAAACTGAAGAGGAGGCCGAGGGTGTGCTGGACGAGGTGAGTCAAGGATCGCCATTGTGCAAAATGTGAAAATAATTCACAAAATAATCAAAAGGTTATTTTTGCGTGTAAGAAAAATAAAGTGGAAGACAACACGGAGTAGTGTCGAGCGGGAGTCCAGACTCGCGGTATTCCCAGAGCCCCTCTGTGACCAGGTGCGGTCACTGTGCAGCCTAACTAAAAGTGACCTCCTCACTTCCCTCACAATAGCCTGTCTGCTCTGGCTCGGTTCCCATTGTCTTTCAAACGACCCCAGCAGCAACCTGTCGAACAGTTTACCGCCCCGCGCTATTCCCCACTGCCCCTTTGTATCAATCAGTTCCTCCTCTGCTTCTGGTCAGGCCTGGACATCCCGGTGTGTTCGTGTTTTCACAGGTGTGATTGTGCTACAAATTATTACTCAAATTTACGTAAAGAAATTGGCTCATAAAGCTAAACCTAGGAGTTAGGAACTTAAAATAGTGGTCAATGAAGGATACTTTTGTTTTCTTTAAATATCTGTTAAAACAATCAGCATCTGTGTGCAGGTAGCTAAAGATTGAGATTAATACACACATTTTCCAAATGATAGTAACAATAATAATAGTTTCTCAAACAGAGTTACACAAGCCAGGTAATAAAATGCAAACCATGCAAAGCTCGAGGATAAAACTTACAAATATATCAAGCAAAGTAACCACATTCTTAAAATGCAATAAAGTAACAACGACAGAAGCAAATGTAGTGTTGGTCTGGATCCAAGCAAGGCCTACGTTAAAAAATAAATAAATTGGGCCATCATGTGAGAGGTCAGACAGGCACTTTATTAAATGTCAAAAGTTAAATGCTCATTATGTTGAGGTAAGTCATGTAAAAATGGACAAACAAGTGACAATTCTTGAAAAATTAACAGCATTTTTTGTTGTTGTTAGGGCGAGCCACCAGCACCTTATTAGTGGCCTCACACAAACACCTTAAAGCAAAATGTGTGCGTGTGTGTCTGTGTGGGTAACATCTGGGTGTGTCAGGGTTGTGGGAGACAATTACCGCCACACCTGTACTGTTAACGAACCCTAATGAGAGCGCCGTGGAAACGCAGACGAACAGCTGCACCTGTACTGTTGACTCTTTGCCTCAGGAGAAAACGAGTGTTCACTTGGCATGAAAACAATCTTTGGCGTTTTTTGCTTTCCGTGATTTAAACTTGGGTCTAATTGGGCTAATGATGTGTTTGTATCCGTGTAATTGGCTCCTTTATCTTTCATTCAGAACCGTCTCTTTTGCCGGCGTTGGAACCAATAAAAAGATGAAATTGAGGGTAATTTGTGCCTGTACAAAACACATTGTGACAAATGAGCACGCAGCTTACCAGACAAAAAAAGACCCAAAACGTAAGAAGCGTTAGATGTGCTGCGGTAACCAATTTCTCACCTTGTTTGTTGGGTTCTTACTGAGAGAGAAAGCTAAACAAGTAAACAAGCAACTTTCTAGAATGTGAACAAATTATTTGCTGCATTGGTTTGTCTGTGTACGGTGTGTACATGTGTTACTCGTGTAGGGGGTGGGGGGCAATAGATGTTTATACTGTCACACTGTGGGGACTCGTCTCTCTTTTGGGGATAAAAATGCAAATTGTCCAAGTTTAACTGCAGACTTGGTTTAATGTTAGGGTGACAGGGGCAGGCAAGAGGTAATAGACGGGGTAAATGTAAAGGAAAGTCAACGTAATGTCCTCTGAAATGATGGAAACCCAACTCTGAGCGTGAGTGTGTGTGAGTGTGTGTGTACACATAAAGTTTGCGCTGCAGCTTCCCGATGGCAGCAGTGTTTGCAGGGGATCTAGCACGATACGTGTGAGGTATGTGCACCAGTGGGGAGATGTAGACTGTGTCAACATGACAACAATAACAGTGCCTTTAGTCACACAGTAATGCTGGCAGTGGGAGCTTGTGCATTGCAATATCCAGGACAGCTTTTGAGCATAACAACACATCCAGGGTTTTTGACTCACAGGGTCATAACCTGTAAAAAATCTATTATCATTATAACTCTTTTGTGCTACATGTAAATGATATATTTTATGTGCATTTTTCTTATTTACAGCTTTTCTGAGATACTCTCTCAGTTTTAAAGTACTGTAAAAGTGCAGGTTTAACTGTTCTCTGGCACTGCACTCTTTAACTTGGCAGTGATAAGTTGTTGTATAGTATCTTAATGAGGACAGGGAATCTCTACAGAATAAGTTTGACCAAGACCCGCCTGCCCTGGAGTCAAAAAGGTGCATCTGTTTCCCCCTGGAGGTGTATTCCTGGCCTCGTATGCTTTCTTATTGTGACTGAACTGCACAGCACAGTAACTGCCCTTTAACACACGGTAATAACCCCGAGGTATGATGGACTGCTACTGGGAGACAGCAGTAGCAATGTAGTCTGTTTTGGTTTGTTTTTTGTTGGAACGATGCAGAGGCTGTTATTAATAATTGCACTTCTCTGCAGGTAATCTGTAGCAGGTTTTAAGGTTACCTTTCAGTTGTTAACTCCTACTTTTCTTCCACAGATTCTGGATAACTGGAAATATCATAAACCAAAGGTCGCCTCCTACTGGCTGGTGAAGCTGGACTCAACCAAACAGCGGAAGGTGAGTGTTAGAGCCAGATGTGAAATGGCATGTGAGAGCAAGCAAAGGTTGCGCTGTTTCCTAAACCCAGGCCCAGTTTGTTCGTGTCAGTAAAAAAAGATAAAAATAGGTGCAACTACCAGTAAAAGTAAAGGTTACTAAATCAGTTTGTGCGCTTACGTATTTTGCACCTTGAGAAAGGAACTCCCAGAAATACATATACGAAAAAGTCGCAAATGGGCTTTTTTACACCAAACCTCTTAATCTGTGCAGACGTCCACATTTCAGGAGATCTGAGCGAGGTCACCTGACTCGTCATTCATAGAACAGTTTGGCTCCAGGTCTGTATCAGCTCCCGTTGTTTTGTTTCAAATTGTCACTTTCTGGTGGATTTAGGGCCAACTGAGTATCACTGCTTTTGGGAGCAGACAAGAAGGCAATCCCAGCAAACAACAAGAGACGGTTGCAAAAAAGAGGTTATAAAAAATAAAGTTGTAGCTTTTTTTTCCATCTGCAAAGACAGACGGAAATGTGGACTTTTGAATTCCAGAGAGCAACGTCCCAAAACCTGATCTTTGTCTAGTTATTAGAACTTTTTAAAAATACTCGTCAAAATACTAATCAGTGCCTCACACACTGGCGTCATTCTTGGATATGTTAATCCTGGAACTGTAAAACAAAAAGATCCCCGTTTTTCTTTTGCCACCTGCATAAATTGCCTGCCCTTGCCGGCGCCGGGTCTGCGCTGTCACCTTGTACAGAATGGACGTTGTTAAAACCGGCGAATGTGACAAAGATGTCACCTCTCCTACCTGTTTCTCTGAAAGCTTTTGTACAACTTTTAAAGCACGAAAAATAACCTCGAAATCAAACTTCAGAGAGCGAGAGAAAAAAATAAGACGAGCATGAAGATCATTACCATGTCAGACAGTGAGAGGCAGACACACCAAATAGGATGTAAACAAAACACAAGAGGGGACAAGACATGTAATGGCATCCAGTAGGCGTGTCAGTAATGATGTGATCTCTCAGCCAGTGCTTTCTGCACAACTGCGCTTGGCCGTGTTGTGGGCTGCGGTGGTGCGAGCTGATGCTTTATTTGGAGTGGAGCAGCCTAATGAGCAGCAGGCAGAGGTCAGGAACATAGCGCCCACCGCTCTGCTATCTGATTACCATACCAAAACATATCTGTGTGTGTTTACTCATCTATCAGTTTGGCTGAGTGTGTATGCATGTCTCACTCGCCTCATATTGCTGTTGGGAAATCTGCCTCTTCGCATCCCAAACACACATGCACACACACACCGTCCGATGGGCACTTCAGTAATGAGGAGCGAGGAATCAAAGTCAAAAGAGCCACAGTGCTGCACTCTGAGCGGGGTGAAAAGAGAAAGAAAAGGAAGGAAGAGAAGTCAGCGAGGTGGGGAGGGATGGGAAAACGAAGAAGGGATGACGGAAGGCTGGCGCAGGTGTCCTTAGACCGCCCGGGAACTTCTGACACCTTATCTCCAAGACTGACGTTGGTGCAGCAATTAGTCCTCTGCCGTGCTCTCCACTGTCTGCCCCGGCACTTTGTGTCCTGCCTGTAGAAGAGCCTTAAAAGCACACAAATGAGAAATAGGCTGCATGTCTCTGCATGCAGTCTTGCACGAGTCCACAGGCCTGAATCCGGAGATAAACCCGCTCAAATCATTTTTATCTTTCTTTATGCACATTATGTGTATATATGCGATTGCAAGTTTGCTCTCTGTGTTGGCCTCCGTCATTGCTGATTTTAAGGTGAGATTAAAAAACGAAGGAGAAAAGAAATGACAGGTGTAGCATTACTTTTCCCTCATGTTCCCATTCAAGCCTGAGCCTCTCTGTCCTTTTCATCCCCAACTCCCGCTCACTCTCTCCATCACTCAGGTGCTGGACATTGTACGTACCAATGTGCGCTCAGTGCTGCAGCGGATCTGGAAGGAGCCGGACGTGGAGAGCCTTCACCTCTACCGGCTTTTTAATCGCGTCTTCAACAGGCTGCTGTGGAGCCACGGCCAGGGCATGTGGAACTGCTTCTCCAACACCGGGTAGGTCCAGTCGGAGCCAGGTGATGGACTGGGTTCGGCCACAGTTGTTGCAACTGTGTGCAGTCAACTGGTCTCTGAAATTGCTTCAAAGATGGGAGCAGTTCTGGGACCAGTCGCAGTCAGTCGCTGTCATCAAACCGACTTTGATGCTTTGAGCTGTTTGATTAAACAGAGTCAAGTTGGCATTTCTGTGTAATGTGTTTGCGATAATGCCACAATTAACTGTGATACACCTATTGCAAAACAGACAGACACGGCTTCTTACCTAAATCACTGTTTTTTTCACTTTGCAAACAACAACATGTTAACATTCTTATGCAGCTTCACTTTTCACATAGTAAATCTGCAACAGGATTTAGAGCTACACCAGTTTTTCACACTTATTAAATATTTCTGACTGAATATTCTGATTTCCTGTGGCTCCCCTGCTGCATTCTCGCCGCTCCATTTAAAATATTCTGGAAATGCTCCTGGCTCGAAAGCCTGAGTAAAAAAGCGAAACCACAGAGCCAAAGTTTGGGGATTTTTTGCTCACAGCTTTGAGACATCCAGCTGTGTGAATTACAGACTCCTTCCCTCTCCTTCCAAAGGAATAAACACTCAACGCGGCAACTATCACTCGCATCTTGAGTGCAAAATAAGAAATGCTTTACGGTGTTAAACTTTGTGCAAATTACAGTAAAAGTTCTGCCATAAATGTTTCATTATTTCATGGAGTGGAGTTTCGCTCTTTGACTCCAGCTGGTCACAATAATCTTCTGTGTTTATAAATTAAATGGAAATTAATTGCAAAGCTTGTGGCTGCCTCACACCAGGTGACCTGTGCTTCTAAAGACTGAGTTTGAGGTTTCTGCACACTGAACCTCTGGGCAACCAGTTTGTCAACGCAACTGCTTACAGTGGATCCCAGCCAGCAAAGAAATTCAATGCGATCAGTCTGTAGTGTTTGTCGGAGGCTGCTGTCCTATTTTTACTCTGCTGTGACTGAGGCCTTAGAATGACAAAGGAGTTATTGGTAGGTAAGTTTGGGTGTTTGGGCGAATATATCGACTGTCGTCGACGGGTTTTACAAGGAACATTTATTTATTTAAGTAAGTTTGTTGATAATGTTGGTTGAAGCAGTCAACAGAAATAAATAATACCGCTGTTTTAACGGCACCCTCCTCAGAGTGCGCCCAAACGTAGCAGCGATTCATTTACTCAAACTCATGACAGAAAGAAAGAACAGCAGTAGCCAATGTTCAGAAAAAAGCGTTTTATTTAAATAACAAAACACACAATGGTGGGGAGGGAAACAAAGACAAACTGGCTTCTTTTTTCTGCTGTACCCTGTTTACAGGCCGATCCAGTGTTTATCTGTCTGACACACTCGACCAAACAACAAGTTAAAAATCGTCTCTTCCAGCTGCGATGTAACGTTAAGTCTCAAATAAATAAATAAAGGAATAATCCAAAGAGTAGCTTCATTCCCTCCAAACAAAACTTAAATTCTTTGACAGGAAAACAAGCATGTTTCCTGTTTACTGCAATGTTTGCGGAGGTGGTTAACAATATTACCGGCGGTGTTGAACATGCGTCCTGGAGGTGTGCTTGTGGCTGGTATACAAGGATATTTCCGTGACTTCACTGGGAGATGCATTGTCCAGACCAGTGGATCGTCTTCGCCGCCTACGACCTCCTCGCTGAGCTAACAGTCCGTTTCTATCTGCGCCTTCGCCTCCAGTCTGTAATTGGGCAATTCGTTCGTCCATGTTTGGACTTCTTCTGTGTTCTAAACGTGCAAATCAGTCCGTGCATGATTGCATTGCTCCGTCCATCAAAAAGTCTGTGCATGTGCAAGTGTATCGCCTGTCGTCGGTTATTGGACTGACGATTGTCAATTGGAAAATTTTTACATTTCACCCAAACTTATTGGAAGCGAGCTAGCTCATCCACCCTGGTGCCATTTTATATTTCAAGGTAGAAAACCTCCTAGAAAGAGACTGGATGGACAGAAACAACTTGAAGATAAGTTGCAGAAGCAAAAAAGAAAAGAAGTAATTAATTGATGAAGAAATCTCTGCACAGAATCACTAAAATCACACATCGGATCTTTTATTGAAATAAAATTCAGGTTGAAAATCTATATTTACTGACATCCATCCACTGCGTAATTTCTCTCTAAATGGACACTAAAAAGATCAACCTCTTGAAGGCTGCATACACACCAAATATCAAAGTCAAACGTCGGTTGTGTGCATGGATCCAACAAGCAGGTTTTATTGCAGACGCACACAGAGCGGTGCTGCAACGGAGATAAACAGACAATTGTTGCTGATATTATTTCCACTGATGCTAAAATGGCTCTTTCAGCTGAGCGTGCTCCGGGGTCATGCGAAAAAAAATGATCAGTAAAAACGAATCTACGCACCTCTGAATGAAACCAGCCTCGTACCTATAATGTAACATCAACTTAGACGGTAAGCAATTACTTAAATCAGGACTTAAAAAAGAGACTTTGAAAAATTGCCCGTGTTATCAAAAAGAAGTCGCCTGAATGAATGGAAATGTTCGGGGAGTCTAATTCTTCAGAAACAACACAAACAAGTGATTACGCTGCAGGCCAATTACACTTACTTTATTCATTGCATAATGTCACTCTTCCATCTCCATAACTAGAGGTTCTTGCACTACACAATTTCCTTCATGTCCTTAAGCCCATTTTTCATCAATATATCAGTTTCACTGACAGCAGGGACAATTTGCCATTTTCTTTCAGTATGACTGCGGAAGAAATGGCAGCTGAATGACAGAGAATGAGTGACAGACCAACCAGACCTAACTGCACTTTCCTGAAAGCTTTTGGGCATGAAAGAAACATGTTAGTCTTTGTAGACAGGGTGCAGATTCAGGTCACAAATCTGGGCTGTTAATCAAGGCTTTTTCACTGGTGAGAGCAAGAAGAAAGCGAGGGGAGGGACAGAAGCAGGGGAAGGTGAGTGAAGGCCTCTGAGTTCCTTCACTTTAGGTTGTTATCTGATACTCTGAAGTTTTATTGTGCCTTTATTTATTTATTTCTACGCTTCTTGAAGCGACAGAAGATGAATCCTCACAAGATGAATCACTGCGGTCACAGCTCACTTGATCATGTCAGGAAGACGCACCGTCCAGTTTCCACTTGCTTAAACACGCAAAAAGTAGACACGCATACCTACAGTGGGAAAATACATTTTTATTCCACGAGACATGTCAGACACTTTACTTGCAGTGCAATTATTTTGTTTCCTGTAAAAGCCTGACTTGTTACCCCCTTATTCTAGTGTGCCTACATTTAAGTATTCGTAACTATAATTATGCTGTAATTTCAAATAAAATACATTGAAATTCCATTAATAACAGAGGAATTATGCCCTTAGCCGTGGGTTATATTATCAAGTGTTACTGAATTTTCATCTGTTTGAATCTCAGTGATCTCGACCTGCTGAACATTTTCCAAGTGCAATCATTTAGGAAGGAAGTCACCTACTACTTTTATTCCATAGGTGCATCTACTAGGAGGCTGAGGGGTAACGCTGGTGGCTGCCAGTATCTTTGTCTCTTCTGGGATAAAGGTGTGACTTCCTCACATCTCCTTCCTTCCATATTCCTTACAGTTCACTTGTTCAGCAGCGACTTTTCTCTTGATGCAGTGGGCTCAGAGGATGTAACCTAAGTCGCTGCTCTAAGTTCTCCATTTGTCCCTTCTCAATTAAGGGAGACTGGGGAGGAGAGTGAGAAGGTGATGGAGATTAAGGGGTTGATACGCAGTGAGAGAAGAAAGACAGCAGCTGGACAACTCCAAACTTTTGTTTGCAGGAATTTGACCGATGGCTGTCTACGTTTCGGGTCTTGAAGAGCCCTGAAGATGATGCAAATCAGTCCACCGACCATTCACACAAAATCTTCCCCGCAGCGTGGTGCAGAGGTGTGGAGGGCTGAGTGTGTTTGTTTGTGCGTTAAAATGTTGCCACAGTCAATAACTCTGCTCCCTCCTTCAGTTTAAAATCGAATTTTGACTTCCACTACTGATTGCAGCTTTCCTTTCAAACTACTGTATACGGGGATCCACTGAAACTCTTCCTGGTGTACTAAATAATATGTAGTAATGATTCTGGACACACAGCCTCTATTCATTCACTCGACTGACCACTTCTGCTCTCGCTTTTTCTCATCCGTCTGTCCCAGTCTGAACGTGGCGTTTACAGACAGTAACCGATAATTCCTGCTGTATTTCTGAAAGTAAGCAAACATTTTATTTTTTTTATTTTTACTGTGTGATCGCACAGTCAGTCTCAGGCCGGCTAAAACGCTCCGAGTGCTCGACCAATCAAACATTTTTTATCGCTTCAAGCTCCAACCCCAGAGGACCTGAACTTTCAGAAAATACTACCTTCCCAGGGCTTTTAGGGGGCTAAACTAATTACCCCAGAACTTAATTTAGACCTGGTTCCCTGTGGTTGAAACATGTTGAATTCCTTCAAAAAGTGCTGCTCCCTGGTGAAAGCTCCCGTTTTATGGAAGTGTGGCTGGAGAAAAAGTGGAGGAGCGACCGAGTGAGAAAGAGACGGTAAAAAGAGAGCAGAGAGATTGGGCAGAAGGGCTATTGGCTCATGTGGCTCATGAGGATTAGCCAACCCTAGCCTCAGCCACCCCCATCATGCTGCACCCCGTCCAGCTTTTGTCTGATCACAGCCTGCCCAGGATCATCCAGCTAGCTTGCTAGCCTATCGTCTGGCCCCTCCCTACAGCGGGCCACGGCCCCAACACGGATGAACCCAACAGGGGGCCCTGATATCACATGGAGACAGTGAAGCGGCGCACCTCGGATAGCACACGCCAAATCCAAGGGGAAGCGCTCCCCCCGCAACCTCCTCTCGGTCTGTTGTTTGATATTTTATCTGAGGGACTTAACAACAATCAAACAGCCTCGCAGCTATTGTTGCTGATGAATTCAACAGGCTTTGAAAACGACTTTGAGGAAGAGAATGGAAACGCACACTGTTTTGAACCCTTTCAGAGGAGCCACCCCCACCTCCCAAGAAGTGAAACGGGGTAGACATCAAAAGTACCCCCCGGGGTTGTGTTCCTCAGTTGTTGAGGCTCTCTCACAGTCAGGGGTATGTCCGGGGTTGTAAAGGGGGTTAACTGTACCAGGATTTGTTTTATCCCCCTCAGTGTGTCTGTCTTCCTGTATGTCTGCGCTGTGTACGCACGCATGGAGAGGGAAAGGCTGCGTGTTTGTATGTGGTTATCATGCGTACACTAGACACTGTACATTAAAATGATACTTTTTAGATGCCATTGACATCCAGCTGGTAATTTTGTGCCTGGAGGGAGACCGAATCGGCTCGACAAAGACTTATAGGGAACTAATTTAACAACAACGCTGTCATTACATTGTGCAAGCAACATTGACTTCATAATGATGAGTTAAAGCGAAAAAGAAGAATTTAAATATATATATGTGTGTGTGTGTGTGTGTGTGTTAAACTACTTCTCTCTGCTCTGCAGTTCATCTTGGGAGACCATCTTCAGCAAGAGCAGTGAGGTGGTGTCACCCCAGGAGCTGCAGTGCTGTCGCAGGCTGGTCCAGCTGTGCCGAGACTGCCTGTTGGTCGTCTACAAGTTTGTCTCAGAGTCTCGCGGTTCTTTGACCGGACTCAGCCCGGAGTGGGATGACACCAGGTGAGATGGACATCCGAGCATTTCAGCTGTATTTTTGAAAGATTCTTCTAGCTTCCCGCTGCCACAGAGAGCTAATTATCCATCCTCCATACTGTATAAGATCTGAGGGTGTTCAAATGTCATAGGTATCCTCGTGCACAATGTTGAGATTAACTCCTGCAAAGAAAATTGAATTGAACTGTTTAAAAAAATGGTAATGGCTTGGTCCAGGAGGCATCTTTAGAAATGGGTCTCAAATTCATTATTATTACAGTTAATTACCAGCAACAGTTTAGCCATAATGGTATCGCAACAAATTAAAGGAATTAGACATTATTTGCTCTGCACATCTCTCCACTGGGCTTCTGAACAAAGACACTTATTTCAGTGTCTTCCTCCAATATTTAGGTGTAGCTGGAAACTTGTTAAAGCACCTATTAATAAACTTACAACTCTGACAAAAGCCCACTGAAACAAAACTGATTAAAGTCACTGATACAGACAGAAAAAGACTCTGATTTAAAATTTCCAGCCCTATCATCATTATACCTCTGTCAGAAAACATTTGCTCTCTCGCCTCCGCAGAGCCTTAAAGACATCATCTTCATTAGGAGACCCTGATAAAAACAAACAAGCAAAAAAAAATCAGCCTCATTCTGTTTTTTAAGGTTGATCCCCGCAGGAGACAGCAGCTTGGGTTTGTAATGAGTGAACTTTTAAATCACATATGCTTTGGGCTGGCAGACAGGGAGGGAGCTGGGTCGGCAGTGGGAGAGAGGGAGTGTGCTGTTAACAGGAAATAATGGCCCACAGATTAGCGCTCAGGTTAGCCCGGGGCCCCTCGAGGCCTGCTTAATTCAATTAGACCCCAGATGAGCCTGTGCAGCAAATGACCTTACGAGAGAGAGCTCCTTATTTCCTGGGGCCTCACTTTACATGATTCATAACTCTTGCGCATATTTTAACAGGCTATCACTTTGCACCTACTGTATAAAAACCTCAGCTGTTAAAAAAGTATTAAGGGTTTGTGTATGGTTGAAGAGCCGGTTTAGGTTTTGACTATCCTGCTCATGTTTTTTCTTAACTCAGTTTGTTCAGATGTGATAACGCGATGAAATAACTAACAACTAGAATTCATAGCTCCATCAAGCCCAGTGTGTCCATATACTCGCTGTAGGTATCCTTTAAGCACGCGTTGGTGTGTCTCTCCCTATTTCTTGTGTCTATATATGTCTGTGTAAAAAAAGCTTCCCATTTGCTGCTGGACCAACCTCTACCCATGGCTCCACTCCTGCTGCTGTCGCTGCCGCTTCCTCCTCCTCCTCCGTCTCTTCGCCCCTCGATGCAGGTCTCTGCTTGGTTTAGTTCTGCTAAACCCCCGCCCCCCTCCCTTTCCCCACCATCTTCCAGCACTGTCCCTACTCACTGCTTTCTGCTGCCTCCACCACCCTCACAGCTGTAACACAGGCTTGATCCCACTTGCCCAGAGATGGTTGTTTTGGCTGCACAACCAACAGTCTAGCATGGTCTCCTCTTCTGTCCCTCACTAGCATTTAATAAATAAGCCACGCTGAGATTAATTGATACGGCAAAAGAACAGGATGTGTTTTAAATGCTCAAATAGAGCAAAACGGTGACAAAGTGTGTTCAGAGGGAAAGAGGCGTATTCAGACTGTTTGGAGCTCTGCTGGTCAACCCCGCAACCATTCGGCCAGCTTGCAGCGCATCATCCTTTTTTAACCACATGCTTTACAACTGCGCCTTTCACTCAGTGCTTTTTATCAAGAGCATCTCACCCCGAGTGCATTTTCAGTACGAGTGGCCTCGGCGGGAGCCGAGCGTCTCACCTGCACCGCATCAGTGCCATGATCAACCCTAAGCACCCCTCTCTTCTTGTCACAAGAAGGCAGAAATTGGCTCGGCTTCACATGGCGTGGCTTGCAGTTTCACGGCACAAGTGGCTCGCATCTCTCCATCAGGCATGCAGGGGACAGTTGCAACCCACCACCACTTCAGATAGCTGAGAAGCAATTAGGATTATTTTGTCATTGATGCATAAGCTTTTTATGAGAGGGTAAATTGTGTGTGTATGAGAGCGCGTGGGTGTGCATGCACATGTCATGTGACTGTTACACAACGATCATCAGTCCCTCTTCAGTAACTCGCACTCCACTAACCTCCAACTACTTTTCCTTTGCTCTGTTCCCATCCAGCTGCACAGGAAATTTGGAGGAAATGTCACTGTTTGATTGAGTTTATCTGTTTTTAAAGCAACATCTTCCACAAAAAGTGGAATTCACGCTAAACTTTGGAAGGTGCTTGCTTTTGTTTTCTTGGTGATGCGACATCAGCTGGACTAAACACACTGCATCTTTGCATGACAGACAGAATGAATATTTGCATCACACAAGTAATGACCATTATACCTAAACATTAGAATGTGGTTAATGGTTGCTTTAATTGAGACTTTTAAATAAATACATTGTTACTAATTACTTTACAATAATAAACTGAAGCTTTCAGAACTTTTCAGGCCTGAATTAGAAAAATGAAATACACTCATCCACCTGCTGTTGTCAAAGACTGCAACACTGCAGTATAATAAGACCATATTCATTATTGACACTCATATTTCTTATTCCTCAAAGGCTTTTAAGGACATGTTTTTCATAGAATGATCCATTTGTATTGGGCTTTCCTTTTTAAATCTTATAGATAGCTATGATGAACAGTTTGCTATGCAACATTTAAATGAGTTTTGTACTGTAAATTCAACCCACTGTCTCATGTGCGTGCACACACATACACCAGCCTTTGTCACACATCAGCGTTGATCGGGTCCACGGGGTCTCCATTGTTGACCACACCTGCCTGCTCGAGTTCAAGCATCCTCCCCGTGAGAAGTGCCCCGATCAGGTGTGTCAACAGCCTGGCGGGGTTATAGGCAAGTCCTTCGTCCTGTGTGGGCAGATGAGAAGAAGTAGCCAAATAGCCCCACTAATGACTTTCTTGTTAAGCTTGGAATTGCTGTCAATACCCAAAGACAATTTTCCCATGATGACAAAAGTTTCAGATCCTATTAACTTTCATTTGTCTGAAAACTGTGGCAGTAATTAGGGTTAATTGGGGTGTGGAGCTGAATGAGGGCTGCAGATAACCTTCAAGCCTCTTTTGTACCTCTTATTTCTGATTGCATCAGCTATCGCAGCAGTCTCCTTCTCCTTCCTCAGTCATGGTGTTTTGTTTTGTCGGGGCCTCTGTCATTTCACTGCGGCAGTCGAATTTTGATGGAGGACTTAAGATCGGCCTGTCAGGAGGAACTGCACTAGATTGTAGCATTGCATGTATGGATTGGTGCATAGAGTGTGTGCCTGTCAACTGATGAATTGAAGTAAAGCACAAGTGCATGAATGAGCCGCAACCCACTGGCTTTCAAGCATGCACATTGTTGCCAAGACCTTCTTAACAATCAAACAGAGGACAAACCTGGAAGAAGCTGAACGAGGGTCCAATTAAATGCAGCCTGCAGAGATGACAGCCATTTGGACATGAGAAGATCCCCCCCTCATCTCACCCCATCTCACCCCTTGCCAGTATCACCACAGTGATTCTTTTTATGAGCTGAATATTCTCAAAGTGACTAGCCGAGGATCTCAGAGAACACACACTTGGCCCCTAATGAATGTTCAGTATTCAATTTTCTTATCTTTTTTTCCTCCCTCGTGTCTTTTCTTGGAGTTTACAGCAAAAACTTTGGAAACGAACTGAAGCGTGACACTGCAAAGCTACAGAATTCCCGGTGGATGTAGGGTGAATCTTTACATGTTTTAAGGTGTCGAGCACAGAGAGGAGAAACATAAGTAAAGCAGGAGTTAATCCAAAGGGTGGCACCCAACACCGTGCTATAAAATCGTTAGAAGGCTCTTTTAAGAGCGCACTTTGAGCTACCTGCTGGGAACGTATGTGAAAGGCCGAGAGCAGAGCGTATCCTGCAAACCTCTCTGGGGTTTAAGTGGAGAACTTTGAGATGAAGTGTGGGACTGAGCCATTGTTCAGCCGAGTCCAGTCACAGATGAAGATGATGTGCTGGAGGGATACCTGCGGCCCACTTGAAGCCGTTTCAAGGACACTCTCATTGGAGTAAATCAAGTTAATTTGAATCCCTCCTAACTCTCCTGGGTCTGGGGCTGTGTTGAAACAGATGCCCTTAGCGACATGCTTTTTTTTTTCCTCCCCTTTTCCGGTCGACTTCAGAAGAAGCTGCTCAGCTAATTTGTCCAAGAGCTATTTCACAAGAAACGAGGGCTGTCAGAGAAAAAGTGTGCTATCGCTGCTCTGGCTTAAAAGGAGATATTATTTCTTCGCTCTGTAATCCTCAGCGCCAGTGGCTCCCTTTTGATTAGATTGTCACATCTTAAGAGCTTCCATGGGGACCGTTCCCTTTGACCATTGTACTCATTTAACTAAACGAATATTAGATGTATTTTTATTATTAGCTTAGGATTTTTGCCACGGATATAGCAATAAGATCGCATAATGTCTCATATCACAATATGAATGTGTGCTGGGAAAGCCCATAAATGTAAATCTTGTTCTAAGCGATCAGTCTAGAAGAATCCAAGCATCCCGTCTCATGTCTTCTGAACGCTACCCTAACATTTGCATAACCTTCAGTTAACCTTGTCCAGGATCCCGATCATCTCATCTGACATTTCTCTGACAACCATACCTGACTCATTTCCCTTAACTAAGGAAGATGGAAGCGGGGTTCAGCCCTCGCCTTGACTCAACCTGACACTGGTCTCATTCTCAGGTACTGGAACGCTGTTAGCAGGAGCTGCCTCACTGCTCTGTCTCGGTGGAAGGTGTCATAGAAAAGTCTTAGAAAGGTACTGACGCCTGTGCCTCGGAATGATAGGTGAGGATTTTATGTTCATGATACCAAATAATGTAAGGATCAAAGCTGAAAACCCCCAAAAAACAGTTGTACTGAGAGAAAAGACAGTCGGTATGAGGTCCATGATTTATTACTGTACGAGCAGATGCATAATTACTGCACATAACCTAATTAAACAGGACCGCAGCTAAGAGCTCTGTGTGTATGATACTTTAGATTTGGTACATTACACAAAACTGGAGCTGAAAAGATTAAAAGATTAGAACATAAATCATTATTTTGATAAACGCAAGAATCGCCAAGCAAAGAGAAGAAAGCCAAATGTTTATTATTTTCATCTTTTTCAATGTGAAGATTTTTTTATTTGTTTGTTTTGGTTAAATGCGATTTAAAAAAGACTATTTGGGGCTTTTTGGACCATTGAACAAACAAAACCAAACATCTGAAGATGCCATCTTGGTCCGTGGTGATATGTACAACTGGCGCTTTTTACTTTCTTCTGGAATTTTCTAAAAAAATAACGTAGCTGTTTTAACAAGTGCTGCAGTTCATACGGATCTCACAAGTCTCCAGTTTTTCTTTTTTTCTACTCTTTTCACTTTTCTTTCCTTTTCTTTCTTTTTTTAATCTTCAAACTTCCAAGCAAATATTAAAGTTGAATTGTGCAAATGGAGATGGTCATAAGTGGTAGAACCATTAATGAAAAGTTGGCTATATGCTGTCTCAGTGCCTACTCAGGCGCCCCGACCTCTAAATTGCGACCTTTGCATGACTAATCCTCTCATTATGTTCATCCTCTCTCCTAATCCCTCCGTCCCTCGCTCTTGTCCGTCTGTCCAGGTATCTGCTGCCAGTGACCTCCCAGTTCATCATGAAGTGGCCTTCGTCCAGCTTTGGCAGCATCTCCTCAGCCGTGCCACGCTCCCGTAACCTTTTTGCCGCCAGGATGGGCCACTTCTGAGGTCACCGTGGCAACCCTGGCCTTTTGACCTCCCCTCTCCTCCCCAACCTCGCCTCCCTTGACTTTTTTAGCCAAACCCAGATCTTAGGTGTCCTGGTATAGATCTGAATTTGGTGCTGCTCTGGACCCCAGGTTGGGGCCTGGTTTTGGCCCAGTCTCCTTGTGGAAGATCAACAAAGCAAGGCTGGATGATTTGGGGATCGCTAAAGGGAGCTGCTCACTCTGCTCAGCAGACCACCATTACCCTCGGTCCCCTCCCTCTAGCCCCTCGAATGCCAGGCGATGGGCTTGCCCCGCGTTTCTCATTGTAACTGCTGTATTATACTCACTGTACAGTTACAAGTCATGGTACTGTAAAAGAAAAGAATAACAAACACTAAAACAATGCAAGGATTATTTATTTATGTACTTATTTATTTTCTAAGGTTTTTCCATGACTGCAGTGAATGCTGATGCATAATGCACATGGACTAACAAAGCTATCCATCATTTAAATTAAAAAAAAGTGGATGTACAAAACTTATTTTTGCCGACTATAATCAGTTATTTTGTTTCCATTTTCTGAAATGTTGAAATGTTATTTATTTCGTAACTTATAAGAGAGGCTTTATGTTAACAACGGTCACTTTATGTTCTCGCTTTTGGAGGTTTTTTGCAGTCCAGATGTGGTGCCCGGAGGACCCGAAAACGGGTCGCCTTTTGAACGCTAATGCTTCATGTTTTCCCTGTGTGATATTATTAAGTGCAGCACTATTGAGCAACACAACGGTTAGAATGTCAGTGTAGTAAAGCCGAGCCTATTTGCCTCTTTAGAGAATGAGATGACTTTAATGCCACAGCATCAAGAGCCAAACCTCTCAGAGAGCGCACACCAGTTCCTAATATGCACTTTGCAGTTTGTAACAGAGAGAGAAAAGTGGCTTGCATGACTAGATTTTAGTCCCTTTAGACTCTGATGTAGTGGTTAGACAAAGGAGCTGCGTTTGGAATATACTTGAAGTTCTGCGTTGACATTAATTATTCTCATCTTCTTTGTGTTTGGCTGCACTGAAAAGAAGACACTTCACTTTTATGTTTGTCGTCTCGAGTTTGGATGCGTTAGGGATGACGAGGATCTGTTGCACGATTTAGAGATTGTTCGACACGCTGAATTACTTGGCTGATCTGTTCAAATGTGTTGTACTGTAACAGCAGAGATTTGGCTGGGATGAGCAGCTACAGCCCCCCCCCAACACCCACCACCGCACTGTAGTTAAGTGCTCGGGATTTCACAGATGTGCCAATAATACGCACGTCTGCATCATGTGTTGGTTGACTTTTATTTAAGGTTAATGTGTCATGAACTACTGTAAGCCTTCGGTTAAATGATTAAATGTTAATAGGGAGAAACATTGTGTCCATGTTTCGTAGTTTACTATGTGTA
The DNA here is from genome assembly GCF_964374335.1 of Astatotilapia calliptera. Lineage (NCBI taxonomy): Eukaryota > Metazoa > Chordata > Actinopteri > Cichliformes > Cichlidae > Astatotilapia > Astatotilapia calliptera. The sequence continues at coordinate 40,064,809 of NC_137436.1, read as the reverse complement.
CTAGCCCATGAGTTGATAACTAGAATTTCAAAGATGGTAGTCTGTACGCTACGGTGCGTTTTGTAACAGTTTTGACTAACAAGTGTAGCAGCAATGCTGCGCTAAATCTGCTCAAACTGAACTCTCCCCTCGTCCCCAGCATCCGTTCACAATGCCAAACATTTTTATTTTGCCTGATTGATTTGTCTTATTTAAGAGCCGGACTTTTTCATTGGAGGTATGAGATTTTTAATTTTACATAGCAATAAAATATTTAAACAAACTGATTTCACCTTTTTTCTCATTCATTAATATTATTATTACTTTTTTACACTATTTTAAAAAGTGGCAGTGTAGTTACAGATTGTGCTCTGCTTTCCTTTTCAATCAAATGTAGCCTTGGTGCTGAATTGGAAAATTACAGAGAACGCAGATTAAATGGAAGATTGTGAAAAGGAGACGAAAAGTAAGCCGAGTATGACTTACATTTTAAAAAAGAAAATGTGAAGAGGAGTTTCGCTTTTACGACCCCGTCCGCAAACCCTTGAAAGCCACATGAAAATGGGAAATAGGTGCAAAGTCAATATTTGTTATGACCACCAATTCAATTCAGTTTGTTTTATAGCACCAAATCAGAACAGCTTTGTAATGTGACAATTCTACAATAATAAAGAGAAAACCCCAAAATCAGATGACTCGCTACGAGCCAGCACTCGGCAACAGTGTGAAGGAAAAACTCCCGTTTGACAGGAAGAAACCTCCGGCAGAACCAGGCCCATCGGCCACAAAGAGTCCTCCAGGCTTCTCGAAGGACATTCAAAGCTCTTTTTTGGATGTTGCTGCCTTTTGTTCCAGTCTCTGTCGAGATGACCTTTCATCGCTGCTTCGATAATGTTGAGGTCTGGGCTAATCCATGACTGATAGTGCTCCATTTCTACCCATTTATGCACTTACTGCAGTGGCTGAAAAATGAAAACTTTAATCTGATGGCACTTTTTTCTTAAACTCAGCAGATCCCCAACACCACAGGCTGAAATGCAGTTCCAAGCCATGACAGAGCCTCTGCCATGTTTCACAGATGACTGTAGACACTCACTGTTGTAGGTCTTCTACATATTGACAACGATTTGACCCCAAAACTTCTAATTTGTATTCATCAGACCTGCTGCCACTGATTTTCAGCCCAGTTCTCGTGTAACCTGGCGTACCTCAGCATTTCCTCCTGGTTCCTTTCCTTAAGAATGGCTTCGTGAAAACCATCCTTCCACTGAGAGCATTTCTGATGAGGCTTCAGTGAACAGTAGTTGGATCGACTGTAGAGACAGATGCATCTCTTGAGTCTTGTGTCAAGTCTTTGCTGTATTTTCTTCTTAAAGGCATGACTTTCAGACCCGTTCACCTGCTGCAGATCAATTCTAAATTCAAGCTCGACACTTCTTCTTTTGTCTTCCACTTGTCCAGTTCTCTCAAAAGATTTAAGAACACGCTGCACACTATGCTGAGCTATGCCAAGTTTTTTTGGCTAATAGCTCTTTGAGAATTACCTTGCTGTTAAAAAATACTATTTTATGCCTGTCAAACTGAGTTATCTTTGGCATTTTTCATAGATTCAGCTAAAGAAATTGAAACAAAAGATGTTTTGTTTTTTGTGAGAGGCTGCTAAGATGCAGTTTAGTCCTTTACTGAGTTTTTTCTGTTATATGTAAACACACAACAATGTGCACCACTGCTCATTTCTTTGTGTTTGGTGCCTTTTTTTGTGCCTGAATGATTCAAAAAATTTGTGTTAGGTGACTTAACATAAAAACATTCCTGTGAAAATGATCAGGTACAAGGACTGGACTGAAAATGAGTGGAAAAAGCAAGAAAAGAAAAAATGGAAGTATTACTCCAGACCACTTAAAAATTACAGGTGGCACCGTAGTGTAGCAGTTATACATTTGCAAATGAAAACAAACAAATGATTCCCAGTTTGATCCTGGGATAAGACATCAATCCATTTGGGGGATGCATCAGGAAAAAAGCCAAGTGTAAAAAGTCCCACCAATCAAAGTATGCAGAGCTACCCACTGTGTCAACCTCTTGGGAATAAAGGAGCATATAAAAACTGACAAGTCTGGCTCCTTGGATGCAAACTGTACAGTACAGGTGGACAGGACCCTCTATTTCTCGCAGTAACTGAGTCAAATACTGTTGTGGTATTTGAGTTGATGGACTACTTTTTACGTTTTCGAAGGCGACTCTGAACGACTCATGCAAACTTTTTTTCTCTCCTGAAGTATCTGCCTTATTTAACTTTTGAACTGTAGCATGTAGTTTAGGGTGTCAAACAGCCATTCACTGCTGGGGTTGGTTTCCAGGCTAAACACATAATTAGCTGCTCAGCTGCAGCGCTTTTAACAGCATCTAAATGTAAATGCAAATGTCACTCGGGTCTGGTTAGATGCCGGTGTGGTCGTCACTCTTCACAAACACACTGTCTGCCCGTGACACAGGAGAACAGCTTTCTTTACTTTGGCTCTCGCTCCCTGCTGTAGTGCTGACACTTTGGCAGCAGCTGGTGGGACGCCAATCAAACGCAGACCCTGACGCACCCCCTCCAGTCAGCTGAGAGGAGGGGAAGACACTCCGGGAGGACCTTTTTTTCCTTGCCTTAAATTGTACAAAACACTCAACAATAAACACAAAGTCAGACTTTTTTGTGATGACTAAGTGGGAGTGGGGTGACTAAATATGCTTTTAGCTTTCAGAGCCTGAACACAACCTAACCACGACATCAAGTTCAGGCTAATTACTGCAGATGAGTGTAAACAAAAAAAATGCTGTGAAGTAACTTAATGGCCTGCCACGAGTCTGGGAACTCGAGGTGTGGATAACTTTGTCTCTTATGCTGACCTGAGACAGTTATGTTATAATTGAGCGAGAACCATTAAGTCAAAATCTGTAGGTGTTGAAATGGAAAGTGAAAAGAAAAAAAAACAAACAGGCAAATTCAAGTGTAACTAAGTGCAAACACTTAATTTAAGTGCTGCTGTACTCTAATGGTTTTCAAACTCCCTGTCCATTCGATATCCATGTGGGTTAACCTCCAACTGATATTACATTTCACAGCAGAGGCCGTGCTGGACAGGTGACACTCCTGACCCGCCACTTGCCTCAGAAATGAGAGCGTGTGTGCATCAGCTATTTCTCGTTCTGTCTTGACCTGTAGATACCCTGCACTGACGTCTGTGCGTGTGGAGACAGAGGACAGAGCCAGTTTTATTTAGACCTGTAACAGCAGCTAACCTTACAGATTCTTGTGCCCTTTCTACCTCGCCCTCCCCGTTCCTGTCAACAGAAGAGTTGCAGGGCGTGACCTTGAGGCCTTCGCCTTGGCCACGGCCCCCACAACCAGACGAGAGCAGGGGCAGTGACTGTCTGGCTCTGTGACCCTGCCGCGCCATCCAAAAATACCCCCACCCCCCCTTGCAATGGGACTGCACTGTTCAGTCCTGACCTTTCTACCCGTCACTCCCCTCATCCCCATCCCCACTGATTGCTCCATCCCTCTCTCCCCCTACCTGTGTGTGGTCCAGGCAGCTTTGCAGCCAGAGTCCAGCCTGGTTTTTTTTCTTTCTTTCTTTTTTGAGCTAAACCCAGATGACCCAGTTTCGGGGCCCTAAGCCGACCTCTTCGGCTTGGAGAGTACAAAAGCGACTGGGAGCTGTTTGAGAGGTGGATGGTTCAGATGAGATAAGGAAGCACACTCTGGTGCAAAACACAGATGGCAAGGCTTCAAATCTGCTCTTAATCCACTATTCCAAATGACATGGAGGGAAAAGAGCAGCGTGGTTTATTCTGTAATTATGACTGCCTGAGCGAGGTGTCCAGAAACCCAGCTGCCCTCCTTTTTCTTTCAATCGAAGCTTTAAAAGTGGAGCTTGTAGTGGTCTGTGTGCATTCGAATAACAAAAGTGACCTTTCTTATCAGACAAATATTGCCTGTTTACTGCCTGTGTATGACATGGGGTTTGTGTGTGTGGATTATGACTCTCTCCTACCAATGGGGTGTGTAATGGCAGCATGCGCTGTACACTTAAGCCAAAGCATTATGACCACCCTTGCCTTATTTGCTGTTGGTCCTCTGCTTGCTGCCAAAATAGCTCTGACCCATACAGGCAAGTCTTCTGCAAGTGCCCCGTGGTATCTGGCAACAGGAAATTAGCAGCAAATCCTTTAAGTCCTGAAAGGTGTGAGGTGGAGCTGCCGCAGATAAGACTTGTTCTGACACATCCTCTATTGCAAGTTAATGGTTTGTCCCTCCTTGGAGACATGTTGGTAGGAAATCACTGTTGCTGACTAGGGGGACTTGAGAGTAATTCAACTTCTGAAGGATCAGCCATACTATACAAATATCATGAGATAGCATCATGGTTACCTGTGCACTTTGGTGTCAGAATGTGGGAGAAGTTGATCACTGCAGTGAACAATCAACCTGGTCTGGACAAACAGAGTTACTAACAGGAAGCTAGCTTGGATGATGCTATCTGCTAATCAAAGTGTAGCTAACTTTCCTTGTGTTGATTTGTTGTCATTGCCATGGCGATATCGTGGGCAGAGACACCCCCAAACATCCGAATCGCCTCTGTGTGAGTTCTCTCCAACATATTTAAGCATCTCAAACGCAGAAATGTCCAGCTTAGATTTTAGAGCTAGAATAGAGTAAATGAGGAAATGATCCAAGTCTACGGTGGCCCTGAGAGGCCAAACACACAACTTAAGAAAACACCAGCTGCAAAAGCACACAAAACACAACAGAAATAGGAAAAAAGAAAACAGAAATAGGAAAAAACAGATTTCCAAAAGCACAAGGGAAGTGTTTCTGGGGAAACAATAACCCGACGGACCAGTTGCAGGAACCAAAATATGCTAAGACACTTAAAAGAAGTGGTTTTGTGAGGAAAGAAAAGATGATTGGTACGTGTGTTAGCCTGACTATTAGCCTAAAACTCCGTCATCAGTATTATATGAATCATGATAAAACACAGCTAGCATGTTTTGGGTTCCTGGTGACTGCCGCTAACCTCCAGCAACCACCAGTTTCCCGTACTGACTGACGGTTACCGCAGGGTGGGAGGGGTTTACTGACTGCTTTCTAGACCTCTGTGAGCAGCCTTAGTTTCACAGCAGCTACTAAGGTTAGGCTGAGCTAGAGGAAAAAGCGTGCAGGTCGAAATGAGCTATAAAGACAAAAAGCTCGTTTTTATTGCAAGCCTCAAGTGGACATTAGAGGAACTGCATTGTTTTTCTACAGCAGCTTCATTTCTGAGGCTGTCGCTCGTCTCTGACCCTGACATATGGCTATAATGACTTTGCCCTTGTTAAAGTTGCTTAGTCCTTTACTGTCCATTTCCACCACATCCAATTCACTACAATAACTGATTCTACACCAGCTCTGTAATACTCTGTGTCCCCACATGTGTTGCTGTGAAAAGAAAATCAGTTATATTTTGGCTCATTGTTGTATGCGTGTGTAGCATGTTCACATGAGTTGTATTTTATTAGTTTTTCAGGCCTCACACCTGCCTCACTGTCCTGACATCATCCGAGTGTGTGTGTGTTTTTATGTGTATTCTCACTGGGACACACACGCTGCAGTGCATTATGTGTGGTGCCTTGATAGCAACATCTTTGCTCTCAGCAGGGATCCTGCATGTAACTGACACATAAACAAACACATGCACGCCACGGAGCCTGGACGGTCTCATCCTGCCGGCTCCAGTTATTCACTGCGTGTGCGCTTCTGCCTCTCCGCAACAAATTGGTATTTTCAGAGTAAAGTTTTTATTTTCATATATTTTACAGATGAGCAAAAATTTTAAACTGGGTGTAAAATTCTTTAAATAAGAGGTCTCCGTTCACTTCCCTGGGAAACTGATTAGCCGTTTTGCCTCGACTTTTCCCCGCATTCAGCCGCTGCTCTGATTTATTACCGCAAAGTAATGCGATCAATCAAAGAGTGTGACCTGCTGAGCTGAATCAGACAGATCCTGATGCATCTCATCCCATCATTAATGTAGTTAACTAGATTATGGTCTGAACAGTTTGCTCACTCTTTAAATAGAAAGGCTCTGCTGTGAGCATTAGCGCATCTGCTAATTTTCTCCAGATTTTAATATAACAGCTCCTCTGAAGTTAGTGGAGGGATCTCTTTACTTCTTCTTTATTTCTATAATAACCTGTGGCAGGCTGTGCAGTAATGCTATAAAAATGGGACACGTGACAGGATAATCCTATTGTTCCTCAGATGAGTGTCTGTAGGAGCAGTGCTCAAACACAAAGTGCGTGATTACCAACAATTTAAATAACGGCCTAATAGATTAGGTCATTAATTGAATGGTTAGAGCCTTTTCATAGTTGCTTCAACAATTCTTTATAAATGTCACACTACACACTTTTAATTTTTTCCTGTTTCCATTTTGGAAACTCCCATTTCACTGTTTCTACAGTCACGAGAAACGACTGAGAGGTGATTTCTCAGCTGGTCCAAAGGCAGCAGCTCGGCTAACAACACTTCGACATCAGCCCTATTCTTGCTCCCCTTCAGTTTCTTCCAGTGAAATTCAAAAGTAACATAAAAATGTTATCAATATCACATAAAGCCCCAAAAGGCCAGGGCACTGTGTATACAGCAGTAGCTACTAAACTTTGGAACAGGCCTATTCGATCGCCTGAATCTGTGGTTTCTGTGCTGAAAACTCATTTCTGTTTGCACTTCTTTAACCTTTTCCCCAGTTTTTTGTAGCTGCTTGTTCTAATATGTGTGCATACGACTGTGTATGCAGGAATGAACCAAAACCACGTGTGTGTACGTTTGAACATGTACAAGACAACCTATTATTAATATCTGTACAATTTTCAACTACTGGTTAGAGCTAAACTTCCTACAAGTTGTGCAGCTGTTTTCCAGAAGTGGAATGATTGTACAGCATATGTCTTTAATGTCTTTAAAAAACAAGAATTGGTCACACAAGTTTGAATTTATTTTAGACTTTTTCTAATCCACACAGGATCACATATGTACACTGAGCAAAATTATAAACGCAACACTTTTGTTTTCGCTGAGCTGAACTCAAACATCTGAAACATTTTCTACATACACAAAGGACCCATGACTCTCAAATATTGTTCACAAATCTGTCTACATGTGTGTTAGTGAGAACTTCTCCTTTGCCGAGATAATCCATCCCACCTCACAGGTGTGGCATATCAAGGGGCAGATTTGACAGCATGAATATTGCACAGGTGTGCCTTAGACAATAAAAGGCCACCCTGAAATGTGCAGTTTGATCAAACAGCACAGTGCCACAGATGTCACAACCTTTGAGGGAGCGTGCAGTTGCATGCTGACTGCAGGAATGTCTACCAGAGCTGTTGAGGAAGCTCAGAGCTGTTGAGCCCGTGAAATTAATGTTCATTTCTCTACCATAAGCCGTCTCCAAAGGTGTTTTAGAGAATTTGGCAGTGCATCCAACCAGCCTCACAACCGCAGACCACGTGTAACCACACCAGCCCAGGACCTCCACATCGCCTGAGACCGGCCACCCACACAGCTGCAGCAACAATCGGTTTGCATAACCAAAGAATTTCTGCACAAACTGTCAGAAACCGTCTCAGGGAAGCTCAACTGCATGCTCGTCGCCCTCATCGGGGTCTGGACCTGACCGCAGTTCGTCGTCGTAACCGACTTGGGTGGGCAAACACTCACATTCGATGGCGTTTGGCGCGTTGGTGAGGCGTTCTGTTCACAGATGAGTCCCGGTGTTCACTGTTTAGGGCAGATGGCAGACAGCGTGTGTGGCGTCGTGTGGGTGAGCGGTTTGCTGATGTCAACGTTGTGGATCGAGTGGCCCATGGTGGCGGTGGGGTTCTGGTATGGGCAGGCGTATGTTATGAACAACAGGTGCATTTTATTGATGGCATTTTGAATGCACAGAGGTACCGTGACGAGATCCTGAGGCCCATTGTTGTGCCATTCATCCATGACCATCACCTCATGTTGCAGCATGATGATGCACGGCCCCATGATGATGATGCACGGCCCCATATTGCAAGGTTCTTGCATGGCCAGCATACTCACCAGATATGTCACCCATTGAGCATGTTTGGCGTGTACGACAGCGTGTTCCAGTTCCTGCCAATATTTAGCAGCTTCGCACAGCTATCGAAGAGGAGTGGACAGGCTACAGGCCACGATCAACAACCTGATCAACTCTATGCGACGGAGATGTGTTGCCCTGCGTGAGGCAAATGGTGGCACAACTGTGCACATTTCAGGGTGGCCTTTTATTGTGGGCAGTCTAACGCACACCTGTGCAATATTCATGCTGTCTAATCAGCCCCTTGATATGCCACACCTGGGAGGGGGGAAGGATTATCTTGGTAAAGGAAAAGTGCTCACTAACACAGATTTATAAAGATTTAAGAACAACATTTGAGAGTCATGAGTCTTTTGTGTATGTAGAAAAAATTTCAGATGTTTGAGTTCAGCTGATGAAAATGGGAGCGAAAACAAAAGCGCTGCGTTTAGAAGTGCACACGGTGATGACTGTCGTTTTTAAGTGAACATAAAGTAAACAGCCAACCTCATAAAGAAAGTTGCATTCTGCAAATAAACAAATAGCTAGCCGATTGCACACACAGTTGTTCGCGACGCCACTCGTTGTATATTAATCTACACACCCCTGGTTTGCGGGTCGTTGTTGGTTTCATTCGTTTTAATGGTGAGCTGGTCGTTAACGGGCGCTCGCTCGCTCGTCTCATCAGCTGTGTTGTATTTTTCTTTTTATAACCATCAGGGGAAATGTTGTGCTGAGCATGCACGCTTTCCCCCTCTGCTTTGTTTCCAAATTACATATTAACACGCTCTCACACCTGGAAGCTGTGCGGCGACTGCTGGCTGCTGTTGGATGCAGAGCAGTCACGTGACTTCTCACAGCGGTTGCTTGAAGCGGATGCTGAGTTACTTGTTCACTTTTCCTGATGGATTTTTACTCACACACACACACACGTGAACTTAAACCAGTGACCTTCTACCTACAAACCCAGTTTGATAACTTTTTACGGCTCAGCTGAGAACACTACACAGAGATGCCGAATCAGACAGGCCCGCAGAACTTCTAAATGTTAACCTTTGTTGAAACACTCAAGGTGCCTACTGTACTTTGTTGCAGCCACGGGGGGTTATAGATGAGCGCAGTTCTGCATATGGCCATCATTCACAGCCCGAGGCTCCCCCTGAGTGTGTGTCTGGAGTGTGTGTAACAAATGGAGCTGAGCAGCGAAGGTATTAATGTGAGGGAACAAGCCATGTAGTGGAAGTACAGCGGGAAGTCACTTTCTCTCCCATCTGGTCCCTAACAAGATGGAGAGGAGAAGGCAGATGTGAGCGGTGGTCTGCACCTCCGCTGGTTGGATTAGCACTTCTGATGGGAGAGAAGAGAGCAGGACGTTCCTTGGCGCAGGCTGTCATTTCCTCTCCTTTCTTTTCCCCGTCTCTCCATCCCTTCCCTCATACATCTCCTCGCCTCCTCTGTGATCACTGCTCTCTGCCCCTCGCTCTGCTGCGAGTGTGAGAAGGGAGACTCAAAATGAGAATAAATGAGGTGTGGGGAAGGTGCGCGGGCAGCGTGCCTGTTTGTGCGCGCACGTGTGTGTCTGTGCATGCGTGTACCTGCACTCGAGCGAGTTCAGATCTCTTCCTCTGTTGCAATGTCTAGCGGTGGAGCCAAAAGACCGTCCGGGGACTCTTCATCCACTTGCTGCTGAGCGCCCCAGGGGATGGATTGAGCCTTGCAGGCTAGGATATTATCAATACAGCCCCTCCAGGCAGCCTGGGAGACAGGAGACGGAGCCACTGACTCCCACTGCCTATTAGTCTACTGCTGAGCATCAGTGTAAGGGGGAACAGCTGGTTTGACTGGAGCTTCTGCCAACTAGTCCTCCATCTTTGCCTCATCTTTACCTGCTCAAAGTTTATTTCAAAGGCTGCCTCAGTCTCGTCTTTTCACTCTGTTTGCGAACTTTTTTCTTCAGCCTTCGTTGTAAATTGACTTATTTTCAGCTCCTTCTCTCAAAGATTGCTTCATAATCTTATTCCACTCTTTTCTTGTTCGGTCCCGTGTCTTTGATGGTGCTGAGGTACACCGACACTTACAGTGTGCTGCCCACTCCTGTAATTACACTAGTCCTCCCCTTTTAAGAGCCTTGTTCCAAAGGAAATGCTTTTTCTTTTTTGTGTGCGGTCTCGTGTCAGTGTCACTGCCCCTGTATTTTAAATCTCCATCTCCACTTTGTTTCAGAGTTGCTTTATATTCCATTTGTGTAATGAGGAGGCTGACCTTGTATTTTACTTGTGAAAATTGCAAATGGTTGAGACCATCCGGGTGCTGAATGAATGCCAAAGAAATGATATTTCTATGGTTTCCTGTAATTTTCCTCCCATTCTACACTCTTACTGTGAATACTACGCTTTGTCTGTTCAATAATCGTCTACTTTAATTTTAAATTGAAAGAAAAAGCATAACCTTGATCTAAATGCATAACCACAGATACATCGCTGAGACCCCTCAATGATTTGAGGTTAATGGATGCATGACTTGCTACGGCACTTTCCAATATTCAACTCTAAAATTCACCTCTTGGCTTTTGACTAACAGGTAGCAGCAAATCATTCTAAATCTTCACTTTACCCCCCTGATGAGTCACGGGGAGCCCTCTCTGGCCTGTCTGCTTGCAGCTCCTGCGCAGTGGAAACTGCAGAAACCACAACTTAGTCTCTGGAGCCAGCAACCGTTCTGAATCCCTCTCAAATGACTTAAAAAGCCATCAGCGTGACCTCATTCTGTGTCAAAAAAAAAAAAAAAGAATTTATTTGGTGACCGTGCTAACCTCTTATAGCTGGAAGCTTCTTTTTTCCCCTCCACTGTCTGCAATCCCTTTATCTTTTCTGACTCCACATCGCTTGTCTGACTGTCTTTGTTACAGGTCCCCGTGTTTCATTTTGTTCCAGCCATTATCCCGCACCAATAAGCCGGACACAGGTCACCGGTGTTAACGACCTCTCCTGTGACTTTTTCCGGGGGTATCTAGGACCGTTCTGTGAAAGCAAACGTCTAGTCTAGTCTGGTAAATATCCCAGAGTGACTCACAAAAAGCTCTTCTCCCATAGATCAAGACTGCCACAATTAGCTTCATAAATCGTAGGTGTGGAGTCACATCACGGACCTTATTTGTTCTCCCTTTTTGGATGTGTAATATTAGACTTCCTAAACTTAATCTGAAATTTGTGTGCATGCATTTATGTATAGGCATGTTTCTCTGTGTGTGTCTCTATTGTGTATTTAGGCAACTGGGTGTTTGTTTCACTGGCAGAATAGTAATTCGGCATGAAATCACTTTAGTAATCATAGCTGTTATTTTGCTCCCATTATGTCTCAGAAAGCCCCATCTTTTGAAGATGACATTTTAAATATATGTACCCAAAGGAAGACATGCACCACTCAAGGTCCCTCAAACTTCTGTTTCCTTTCACCGGCGTCGCAGCTGCTTAAAATACTTTTGAAGTTAAGGTGGTCCATCAAAGTGTGTTACGTAAATGGATAACTAAAAAAATGTTCTTTCAAATGTAAGACTGACGTTAATTAGCCTAGGTACTCAATGGGAGCAAATTGTTCTAGAGTATCTGCAGCTTTTCAGCAACTGAACAAGCTCAGTTTTCAATAATTAGCTGTGCATTCTCACAGCCTCTGCAACTGGAAAATAATTGGCTTCTCAAACTGCTGGTGTGTCTGCGTCTCTCGGCTTCAACAGCTTCATTCTTGAACTCCGTGCTTTGTCTACGCAACGTCAAGAGAACGCTAATTGACATCATCACCGGGAAACGACGTGTACGTGGAACACCTAAGAACTTACATATAATTACATAAAACACTGGAAAATCATCTACATGTAGGCTTCTTATACTAATCAAAAACGGGTGTCTGACTGACAGCCGCTTTCTTTCGGGTTTACGTTCTTTTAGTCGTAAACACAAATAAGTAGATTCAACACAGCTTTGTAGGTACCCGAGTAAAAACACACCAGCACTTGAGTTTCCATTTTATGGTACACCAACTGTACTACATCTTTTAGGTAAATATTGTTATTTACACTTAAGATCCACTTTGGTAGGTACACCTGTTCAGCTACTCATCAACGCGACAACCAAATCAGCCAATCACATGGCAGCAACTCTAGACACAGATGTGATCAAAACGACCGGAGTTCAAACTGAGCATCGGAAAGTGGGAGAAAGCGGATTTAAGTGACTTTGAATGGGTGTAGTTGTTGGTGCCAGATGGGCTGGTGTGATTATTTTTAGAAACTGCTGATCTGCTGGGATTTTTGCACACAGTCGTCTCTGGGGTTTACTGACAATGGTCTGAAAAAGAAAATATCCAGTGAGCAGCAGCTCTCTGTGTACCTTGTGATGTCAGAGATCAGAGGAGAATGGCCAGACTGTAACAGGAAGGCAACAGTAACTCAAATAACCTCTCGCTGAAGCAAAGGTATGCAGAAGAGCATCTCTGAATGCGTAACCTTTGGACAGCAGCAGAAGACCATACTGGGTTCCACTCCTGTCAACAAATCAGACTGATAAATCTTGATTTCTGCTGCAATGTTCAGATCGTAGGACAAGAAGTTGGCATTATTAAAGAAAAAGCAGGTTAAAGCCTGGAGTAACAAGATGCACCAAACAAAGAGACTGCACCAGTGAGTGTATTTTTAATGTTGCAAATATCTATATTACTACCCGCAGTATTAGCAAAAGATGGAGATGTACTGCCTTAAAATTTGTGCAGTGTAACTGTGGTGAGAATAAGGCACGGCGGGACCACAGATCAACATTCAGAGCCATTTTATTTACACTTCTCACCACAGAAAAAAAACCCACACACCTGAGTCCCCGTGTTTTAACTCGGCAGGCGTGATTACGGATGCCGTGCAGGTGCGTCCGCCCTCCCTGCACAGCAACGCAGACCACGCCCCACCACACACCCCCATCGCCCGATTGAGGCCGGGGAGCCTACTGCCCCACCCCACCGGTTCCCAACCTGGGAACAGGGCAAAGTCACTTGCGGAGGCCGCCCGCGCCTCAAGTGGCGGTGGCGGCGAGGCTGGTCCGGGGGTCGGCCATGCCTCCAGCGGCAGCGACGAAACTGGCAAGCCGGCATGACCCCGCCAGCCCGGTAGTGAGCCCCTCCCCCCCGGGCAACTGGGCCGGCATCTGACGCTCTGGGGCAGCTTGATCCTCGACCTCGGTCCCAGGTCAAGCAGGCTCCCCTGGCACGGGGACAGCCGTCTCCCCTCCCGGTTTCTCCACCTCTCCCGGCTGGAGCCCCTTGCGCCGCTCCTCCGTCACCGCTGCCAACGCCACAACTCCCGGCTCGAGCAGCCCCTCGTGCGGCTTCTCTTCCTCCGGCCAGCGCAGACCCTCGCGCCCCTTGTCCGCCGCCTCCGGTTGGAGCGGATCCTCTACCGCTCTCGGCAGGAACAGCCCTTTACCCGGCTGCTCCCCCTCCTCCGACAGGCGCGGACCCCCGCGCGCCTCGTCCACCACTTCCGGCTCCCGAGATGCCCCACGCGGCTCCTCCACCACTTCCCCACTATCAGGCAACCCTGGCGGGGGTGGCGGCGGCGGTGTCACCCAGGCCTGGAGCAGCGTCGCCAGCTCCGCCATTCTCTCCAAATGGCGCTCGGTCTCGTCCCTCAGCTCTTCCCGCTGCCGGCTCACCTCCGCCGCCTGCTCCCGCTGTGCGGCCGCCATCTCGGCCCCTATCTGGGCCATATCCTCTCTCCTCCGGCTCGGTTCTAGGCCCACCATGCTGCCTCCTGGGTTTCGGCACCAGTGTGGTGAGAATAAGGCACGGCGGGACCACAGATCAACATTCAGAGCCATTTTATTTACACTTCTCACCACAGAAAAAAACCCCATACACCTGAGTCCCCGTGTTTTAACTCACGTCCGCCCTCCCTGTACGGCAACGCAGACCACGCCCCACCACAGTAACCATTCTCTCATTCTTTCCCTCATTTTGATACATTTTTAAATAGTTATATATTGATACTCTTAGCAAGACCATGTTTTTTTAAATTTCTTTTAAAAAGTGTATTTTTTTAATTAACAGGGAAACTCCAAATTAATAAAGCACGCTCATGGACATCAGTTACAGGTGGCTAATTGTACATGATGGAAACCTGAGGAAGCCATATTCCCTTACTAGGGTACTAATACAGTTTATTCTTATTTCAAAATCATTTACAAAGGGCTGGATCACAACAGCAGTCATGTAAAGGCACTTAATAAATCATGCTGCAAGAACCCACAAACATTATTGACAGGAACCCAATAATTCAATGATCCCCTGTGAGTAAGCGCTTGGCTAGAGCAGCAGAAAACACACCCTTTAAAAAGAAGAAACCTCTGGCAGGACCAGGCTCGGGGAGGGCAGCCATCTGTCACAACCAGCTATGGTGACGGGAAAGAGCAGAGAGAACGGCATGGAGAGATGGCAAAGAGTGCACGAGGCAAAACACTGGGAACGAGACGACACTGAGTTAATGATGTGCAATAGTGGGATATAAATGGGAAGTGGAAAATATCAGAGTAGAAGGCAAATACTCAGTTATTGGAGTCAAAGAGTTTCATCTGTAGTGTGGGATTGCAATTTTTATTCAGGTTCTGTGAATTATTTAAACACCACCACTGTCTATATCGCACACACTGTGATTTAATCACGCGCTCCACACTTCAAGCTTGTTCTTTTTTTTTTAATGATATTACTGTATTATTGAAACACATTAATGGTGGTGGTAATACTAACATTTCTTTCCAAGTGCGATAAAACTGGCACTCCATGGAATGAAAATGGCTCCACACACCATCTACTTAAATCGGGTCTGTGGGGACTCACTTGCTTTTGGAGCCAGTCTCAAGAGGCCATTTGAGGAACTTTAGTTTTTGGCTCTTCATTTATCAGCCCTGGAAGCTGCTGCTTGGGCTGGAGCCAATGGCTCTAATTGATATGGCTTTGGACCACCGTGGTCCTTTACCACACTGTCTGCTTCAGGGAATCTGGAGGGAGCACTCCGAAGTCCACTAGCACACAACAAAGCCCTATGTGGCTTAGGTGCCTGGAGATTCTGTGGTGTTCTTCATTTATTCTCTGCCGTCACTCATCCCGTCAAGTTTTTGAAAACTTTTTAGAAGTTTTAAACTTTGTGTTGTGAGGCTCCAGGATGAGGGCGAACTTACAAGTTCAGCTGGATTACACACACACAGGCATTCACAGAGACGACATAAAATGTATTTTAACTGTGCTTAGCTAGACTTTTAAATAGCACCACACTAACTGTGCCTGGGAGTCACACCAGTGGAATTGTGTGTAATTTCGACATATTTTAGAGCTTATCTTTTAAACAGCAGCTTACAGCATGGCAGCAGAGGGACTGCATTTTGGCTTTCAAATGATGACACATACTGTAACTTATAATTAAGCTGATAAATTAAAAGCATCACTGTTTACATGTTGCTTATTTTGCATGAGTAAACAAGTTTAAAGTACAGTTTTGCAAGAGCTAGTATTGATTTGGCATGACTGAGCAGTAAAGTGTATGTCTGGTAACTCTTTGTGTTCTTACTGCCAACAAATCCCGTTTAAAACCAGTAACAAACAACTGAGCCTCCTAATAAGCATTTCCTGTGTTGTCGAAGCTTAATAAAACTATTGCTCTGTAACACAGACCCCTATGTGTGCTTAACAATACTGCAGCATTTAGCTGTCTTGAATATGTCAGCTGTCGTTGATTTTGTGTGAGTCTAACACACACGTCCTGCGTGCACCTATATTTCTGGTACTACGCTCAACAGCTGGTTAGCTTAACTTATCAGGCTTGCTCTGTCCTAAACAACCAACTTCTGGGGGTGAAAAATGAAACCAGTGTATAACAAACATGCTATTCCTTAAGTGGCCACTTGAGACTGGCTCCAAAAGTTCTCATAGATCCCCAACTTCACAGCAGAAATAAGTGTTTACAGCTGGCTTAAAGAAAAGAAGGGATTGTGTAAGTTATTGCTAATGTGTGAGAATGTGTGTTTCAGTAACTGTCCCTCTCAACCATGCTTGTGATGTTGCTGCATGTTGGAGCACTTTTACTGTAATTATCTGTCAATTAATATGATTTGCTTAGTGTTTCGTTCTCCTACCAGCCATTCCCACGAATCTGTTTTCTGTTATCTTACTTAGCAGGTGTCTGTCTGGGTGATGCATCTATTCAGGTTTTGCAGATGTGTGACATTAACTTGTCTACAATTTTGTACATGGTGGCAATTTAGCTCACCAGAGGCTTAAATATTGTTCGCATACAAGTCAATGTCTTGCATGCAAGCTGGTGACTGCGGGAAAATGCTACCAACCAAAGCAGTCGCAGGAGGTTTCCACCAACCTTTTGGGGAATATACATTTTTCCTGTGTGACTGGGGTTTTAGCAATCACTGCGACAGCTTCTTACACCACCCTCCAGCAAAATCTCACCAAGCAGTCAGGGAATAAACTTTTTTCCCTGGTGACTGGCAGTTGCCAGCAGAGGTGGCAAAAGTACAGACATTTACAGATACTGGAAAAAACTTAGTGAGTCGAGCTAAGCCGATCCAAACAGAGTAGGTACCTGTGGAAAAGCGCTATATAAAAAAGACTGTATGTGTGTCCTCTATAGCAGCGCTCCCCAAACCCCCGGGCCACGTGAGTCGTTTGGAGAGTTGAGGCTCGGGTGAAATTGATCGTTTTTATCGTTAACTCTGTTTCCCTGGGTCTTTTCCCGTGTGTTATGAATAAATCTTCTTTTTCTTGGTACCAGTACTGGTTTTATTTAGTTTTACTTATCCGTGATAACTTAAAGGCCGGTCCGTGAAATTAAAAATATCGTCAGACATAAACCGGTCCGTGACGCAAAAAAGGTTGGGGACCGCTACTCTACAGCAGCGGTCTCCAACCTTTTTTTTGCGCCACGGACCGGTTTATGCCCGACAATATTTTCACGGACCGGCCTTTAAGGTGTCGCGGATAAATACAACAAAATAAAACCAGTACTGGTACCAAGAAAGAAGATTTATTCATAACACACGTGAAAAGACCCAGGGAAACAGAGTTAACGATAAAAACGATAACAAAATAACGCTGAAAACCGATAAAAACACTGAAAACCAGACATTTCACACCTGAGCCTCAACTCTCGCGGCCCGGTACCAAACGACTCACGGACCGAGGCCCGGGGGTTGGGGACCGCTGCTCTATAGGACACGGATTTATGTTGGTAAACTGTAGGTTTATATTGTTGTCTGGTAATTATGTGACAGTGCAGGTCGTTTTATGGAATAACGGGAAAGTAAAGTAATGCACAACACTGACTGATATCACAATTTATGGACATCTGCACCAGAAATGTCGTCCACTTGAAACCTTCACTATAGAGAATTAACCATAACTGATGCTTTTAACTCTTTCGTGTCTGTTGTACGTGATAAACCCCGGCGTTCTGTGTTATTGCTCCCTCCATTCAACAGGTTTGATGTTTGAAAGCATACGCTGATGTGAATAGCTCTCCTCAAATTCGGTCAAGCCGAACAAGCATCTTTTTAAAATGTAAGGAGATATTTGTGTACAAATACATAATTAAGTAAAGTACAGATACTTAAAAAATTGTACCTCGGTAGAGTATTTGTACAGTGTTACCTCAAACCTCTGTTTGACAGACCAAGTTAACGCCATGTGGTTACCGGTCGCATGAAAATCTGGAAATGGCCCACAAGTGACAAAACCATTTCTCTAAAGCATGTTAATTCACATATTATATACTGTTTGTTTATTCCATGCATAAACTGATGTTTCAAAACATCCGTTTAGTGTTTTAAGGGGGTTTATGAGCATAATTATTTCTTGGCTGGGACCAGCTGCCATGCAACCAGTGCAGACTCCAGGAAGCTTCTGCTGCCAGCCAAGAAACCGTCCAGCACATAATCACCTATAAAATGACAAACTGTTGTTTTCACACTTTGTTTTTTTTGCCTCGACTAAACGAGCTAGCAACTAGAATGTGTTACTTATAAATCTGTGGTAAGAACCTGCCAACGGCACTGACAGACA
This sequence comes from Astatotilapia calliptera, assembly GCF_964374335.1. Taxonomy (NCBI): domain Eukaryota; kingdom Metazoa; phylum Chordata; class Actinopteri; order Cichliformes; family Cichlidae; genus Astatotilapia; species Astatotilapia calliptera. The sequence goes on along the minus strand of NC_137436.1, from coordinate 40,046,606 downwards.
AACCTCTGTGACTTTTGGTCTGATGAGATCTGCTGCCACCGAGGGTTACGCATCGCTTACGACTGAACATTTCAACCCCTAAGTTGTTTAAATAAAAATGTGTAGCTCCTAAAATGTTGTGGCCAGCACTCTCGGAGAGCAGTAGTTAAATCTAAGTAATTTAGGAAGTCACATGGATAGGATGCCAAGGTAATCGGTAAGAGTGTCAGAACAACTCTGCCTCGAGGCTTCTGGACTGAGCTACCGTCATCTGTAGAAGCAGATTTGTTGCATAAATCTGGAGGATGAATGACCAGATTAATAACTCATTTCTGCTCTCTTTTGTCTTAGAGGAAAATGTGGCCTTGTGGTATAGACTCTACAGCTCCAAAGGAAAGGACAGTTTCTTGTACTTTGTGTTTGCTGTATGCAAGAGACGACAAGCAGGAGCGTCTCCAGTTCAGAACTTCAAATGGGGGGAGAAAAAAAATCCATTTGATTTAAAAATGCTGTGGAGTACTTTCAAAGGCCTCCAACAGATGTAAATGTTACAGCTCATCTGAGGATTTCAGGAGGTTCAAACTTAGCTGATGGTGGAAGGCAAAACTTAAAACGAGTTGCCTTGAACTTCGAACTGTGCTCCTCAAATATGTGCAATGATGGATAATTAATCCCAATCCTCTCTTTTTATGCCTGTGATCAAATGATCTTCGCAGTTTCAGTATTTAAGGGGAAAAAGAAGGTTTGAAGAAAGACACAGAGACAAATAGTTGGCTTTAACTGACTGACAGACTGAGAGACAGATGGGGAGCAACAGATTTTTTTTCAGTAAAGTAAACATGCCAATACACAAGTAATAAGCATGACTAGTACCCCAGTGATGATGCCAGAGCAGGACTGCAATCATAAACCTCCCTTTGATGTGTCATGTTTAAAAATCAAGTCATCAATCAGAAGCTTTCCTGTGTTTCCAACTTGGAGTTCAGAGTACCAAAAGCCCGACTAAAATCACTCTAAGCTGGGCAGTGGCAAACTTTTAACGATCTCACGAAGCTCCCGTGTTTGCTGCCGCCGCGCTAATGTCCCGCCGCGCCGGCTCTTCTCGAAGTGCCAGGATCGTGATTCTCCACCGCTGCCAAGTATCACGATGTGCATTTGTGTGTGCGTCGTAGCATTATGCGCTAAGCATGTTATTGACCTTTTGCAGTGTCAGTCAAGCTGGAAATCACGGAGGGAGGAAGGATAGAAAAAGATGGTTTGAAGAGATGTAGTCAGAGTCAATAGAATTGATTGCACAGCAAAGTACAACTGAGTCTTTGTTACATTAATGCCAAACGATGGCTTTGAAAAAAGAACCAATGTGATTTTTTTAAATCCCTTTTCTGTCCCACAGACAGCATTAAAGATGTGTGCATGACATCATGCATCAATAATGGAAGCTTCAACGTCAGCGCTTTGTCAGGGTCCTGGGTCTCCTGACCCAGCGTTTTAGTTCATTGTGATTTTTGTATTATTGTACTTGGTGTGAGTTTCTAGTTTCGATCCCTTGCCCTTCATGTTTCTCTGTGTCCCCTCTGTTCTGTGTAAGTCTGTGTCTGCATGTTTGAGTTCCCCTCTGTGTCTCTCAGTTCTTAGAGTCCTCTGCCTTATGGTTTATGTCTCTGTGTTTCTTAGTTGCTGTCTCCACTGTGTCAAGTTCGCGTCTCTGTGTGATCCTTCCTGTTTTACTTTGTAGGTCCGTGTCTTATGTGAATGTGTCCTGCTTTGCTTGTCTCGTCAGTTCTAATTTCCCCCAGCTGTGCCCTCCTTCTGTGTCTCATTCTCCTCGTTACTTCCCAGTGTATTTAGTCCCTGTGTTTCTCTGAGTCAGTGTTGCGTCGTACCCTCAACAAGCTGTGTGTGTTTTGCCTCCGTGTTACCAGTGTTTTGTTTCCAGCTCTAGCTCCAGTTCAGTATTTCTGCTTCAGTGTTTTAGTCCACCAGCGTTTTTGTTTGTCCTTTGGTGAGTTTAGTTTAGTAAGAGGTTTTCCCAGCAATAAAGCTGCGCTTTAAGTTGAACTTCTGTGTGTGAGTCCTGCATTTTGGATCCACCACTCCTGCTTGCCTGCCTGCCACACAGCCAACCATGACACGCTTGGCTGCTGCTGTGTAGTTTTTTGAGGCTGAAGTGACCTTATAGGGTTCAAAGGTCAGAGTGTGAAGTTATTAGCCTAACACTCAAAAGCGTGGTTAGCAACCTGCATTCGTAAACCATAAAGGTGCAATGTGGAGACCCAGATACTGATTAATTAGTGCAAATTAGGGCTGCTCAATTAATCGAATTTTAATCACGATTACGATCTGAGCTTTCAACGATCATTAAAAATGACTGAGCCGATTATTAGCCCCTCCCTTTACTCTCGCGCTGCTCCGTGTGGCAAATCGAGCGCACCTCTCTGCATTTCGAACACGCATCACAACAACTAAGAGGACCCGAGGGAAGCTCGGAAAGCTCGGAAAGCTAAGCAGAAGTTATTTGGAGAGGAGAGTGACTGCCGTTGGTTGAAAAGAGAGGTAAAAAAAGAAAAAAATCTTCAGTGGTGTGGAAACATTATGGGTTGGCGGAGTCAGACGTGGATCAAGTAGACATAGTGTGTAAACTTTGCTACGGTGTCGTAGCTGCACCACAGAGCAACACTGCAAAGTTCACTAAACATAGACGTTTACATTTTTCATTTATTTTTTATATTGCAATCATTTGCACTGTTATCAGTATCTGCACACTATTTTATATTATTTTTTAAAGTCATTATTCAATACATTGTTATTGTTAACCCTTTAAATCCCTGTAGAACTGGAACCGTGTAAGCTAGCGCAATAATTTGTTTTGCATATGAAACCGGAGTTGTACTTACATCTGATGCCATCAGCTTGTCCTCGGTCACGGTTTCCTTCCACATATAGCTTTGCAAAAATTGCATAAAAAGCGCTTGCAGGAACAAAAATATAATTTTCCAGAAACACGCTTTGCCGATCCGATCAGCTGTTCGTAACACTTCCCACAGTGAAACAGACGTCAGCGCGAACTGTCTCATGTCCGCCATTTCCTGTCCGAAACCGGAAGTGACGTCATTTTCGCGGAAAATGTAGTTTTTTACTTGTAGGCCTTAAAAGCCTATACTGGTGTTTTTATAAGTCATGTTTGACTCTATACTTTTCTGAATAGTTTCTGGGATGCTTAGAACTCAAACTGCACTGCTGGAAATAGTTTATTTTGATGCACCTGCTGTTTTCTTTGCAAATTTGCATCATAGGATTGTTTTTTCGTTTTTCCTGCAGTATATAAAAATTGGTGTATCTCCAAAATAAAACTATGAAGACACTCAAAATAAATTTCCTGTTGTTGTAAACTTTTTTTGCAACTTTTTTGTATTTAAAGTTTTGAGGGATAAGCCTCTTAAATTTCTCCAAGTAGAAATATATGTAAAAAACCCAAAAACGATTTTCAATTTTTTTGTAGTTTATTGCACTTTTTTGCAATTAATGTAATTACTATGGACTTAATGCATACATATTATTAAAATATGGGCTATAACAGTTGTATTGATGCAACTTGAAATGCTCCCAAAAATGGCACTACAACATGTAAAAAAAAAAATATAAGCTCTGGCGGACTTGGTTCTATGGTAGATCTTAAAGGGTTAAACAAATATCGTCAAATAATCGCGATCTCAATTTCAGTGAAAATAATCGTGATTATCATTTTTGCCATAATCGAGCAGCCCTAGTGCAAATGTTAATAAAATACAGGAATTTTACTCCCCACAACGTCACAAACCTCTTAGGTTTAGGTTTGTACCACACAGCGGTGAAATCCGATTGTCTCCTTGGTCGAAACTGGTTTTTGCAGTACAACTGCCCCAGTGTCAGAGATGGGACTGGCTGAGCAACAAGTACATTTATTTTGTTTTAATATAATTGATGAAGAGATAGGAGAAAACAGTTCTTGAACACAAACTTTTCCGTAGCAGAAAATATACCAAGAATATCTCTGCAACGCTGAAGAGTAACTAACTCAAACCAGCGTAGTGTCCACAATGTTTTCTGGCACAATTATTGAACTGGGACTAGATGTCAACAAAAATCCATCAGCCAACAGTTATTCACTTTCGAAATGTTTGCTGCAGATTACCCATTAAAAGTGCTTCAAAAGGCTCCAACAGTACACACACACTGAAGAGATCCATTACAATGACTCAAAGAACTGGATGAGGCCTAGCAGACTCTGATGACTCCTGTCAGTCGGCACAGCTAGGCCCATAACTCAGTTACGCAAGTAGATGAATTATTAAAAAAAAATTAATACCCCGCTCAAGAGTTTTTATAAACTTTCCATAGAGGCCGAAATTGTAAAGAAGCTTTTTAATATAGTAAAGTTTTGCATCATAACATGGGGGTTTATGGGAACTGGGGCCACCCCCTAGTGGCAGCTAGAGGAAGTGCAGATTCTGCTTCATTCTTGCCCCTTGTTCTTAACTTAATATCTATTAACTGTAAAGAGATATTGTATAATTCACATATTTATTAAAAGAAAAAAAGCACTGCTTCAAAAGGTTTATGAAGCCACTGTCAAAAGAATCCCGTGTTTCCTCATTACATCCTATCAGACACTGTTGCTATGGTAAAAAAAAAAAAAAGAAAAGAAGAAAGGTCTGCTGATCAAAAATCTATTTAACACCGATACATTTTTTACGTCCTTTCTCCCTCTCTTCTGATGCCGCAGGCTGCACACTCTGATACCTTTGTACAAAAAACTGTAACTCGCTGGTGTCAAAGACATTTTAGTTCAGGGGCCTTAATTTGATCTCAAGTGGCCCAGACCAGTAAAACCTCTGCATAACAACTAACAAACAAAACATCTTATTTCCTCCCCAACCGTTTCTTTTCTGGAAAACAAATGATGAACAGCCTAAAATGTGCTGAGAGAAATAGCAGCAACTTCAGTCTGATGTCTTTATAAAGAAACGCTACCGTCGTGCATCAAAGAAACGCATCAGCTTGACTCCTTGGCGTAACCCCTTCGGCGTGGTATGATAGGCCACGGGTGATGTTTTTGTTAGTAAGAGGGCTGTAAAACTGACAATGCTTAAGGCTGCATAAAGTTAACAGTGCAGATAACCAGTATGACTCAGTGATCCAGGGTTAATGACTTGCAACAAAAAGCTTCCCGGTGAAAAATACAGTAAACAGGTAACAAAATGAAATAAAATGCAATGCATGCAGGATACACTGCTGGATTTACCAGCTTCAGTATTCATCAGGCAAAACTCTGAACCTCCAACAGCTCCGGCACAGTGAGAACATGTGACTCTGTGCCATCTATGTCTTTGTAGGCATCTTGTGCTTCCATGTGAGATTATTTGAGTGCGTACTGAATTTGCATGTATGCAAGTGTGTTTCCTGTCACTATGTGTGTGTGTATGTGTGCTTCATTGAAAACAACATGCCCTCTCTCAGCAACCGAAGGTGGATGAGCCCGAGGGGCCCGCCGGGTTTGGTAAAAATAGCCCCGAGGCTGATTAAGAGCGAGGCGGAGAGGGGGGTTTAAAAACCTGCTCATTACCGCACCTGTAAGGCCTCTTTAAGTAGCCCTTCTGCAGAGCCCAGCTGCTCACATCTGCCAAGAGCTGTCGCCATGCCTGTAAACTCCTCTTATACATCCTCCAGGGGCAGGACATCACAATGCAAGACTGTGACAATAGTGCGTAGAAACTATGGCCTCAATACATCCCAACACAAAGAAGTCGCTTTATCTGTGCTAAAGTGGTGCGCGTGAATTGAGTTTTTAATTAGATTCTCATTTTTACTGTTACCTTCTCATAAGGAACAGGAAAAACATCCTCCCAGGTCTCACAGTGCGGCTGTACGGAAAGTCCAGCTGCACTCCGCACACACTGACACAGTCTATAAGAAAGAAGTGACTTACTACTCCTTTAAAACAATAGCACAAACAGCTCAACCATGGTTGATTAAAGTTGTCCTCTATAAAGGGTATACGACCTCCCTGAGAGCGGTGCTTGGCGCCATTATTGAACCAGCAATCTGTGGGGTCTGAAGAGGCTACGCCCCTCTGTCAAAGCACTGCTATGAAGTTGGAGTCTGCCCTGACCCCGGTTGACTCCCATCAGCCCTCCTGCAGGGACAGTAAAACAAACTAACCCCCCATAGACAGCCTGTTTAGAAATGCGCTGTACTGAAGCCTGTCTCTGGATGCCTTTGGAGGGTGGGAAAAAAGACCGATACAGTAAGAACACAGGCAGGCGCTGTGATGGCTCTGAGTGAATGAAAAACAGCTTTCATCAGTGGAACAAATGTAATCAAATAACATGTGTTAAGTTAAATATCAAAAATGTTTTCATACAGTAATATGAAAAAAGAGAAAATCTGAGAAAGTGTTGTGGTTCCTGTGCGTGGATTACCACAGTTTGTAGCAGAAATTGAACAGGGATTTTGCTTTTCATGTTTGGAAATTGACTGAAGAGAATTTTTTGATATTTCGCTCTTGGCATGAGGTTTGGCAAACAGCTGGGCTTGGATTCAGTTCAGGATGTGATTGACTATTTGACGCTGCTGCCATGTTTCCAGCTGTTTGACTTTTTTTTAAATCCATTTTAGTTTGTCTTTGAATTATTCCGACCCACATGCTTCCATACAGACACTATGAAAGTATGGCGTCATTATTGCTGGTGGAAGTGTACGTGCCTTTTCTTGCTGCTAACTTTAAGCCATGTGTATGACTACAGAGGAGATGGCAGCTGAAGGATGCATACCATATGCAGATTCACCATCTCCACACTCCAGACTAAATCCTGCCCGGTACAATTACAGTCATCTTCCTTTTTCCCTTCCTCTAACCTCTGCTTCCTCGCCAAACATACACACGCACACATGAAGCGTGTTAAAGTACGCACGTTTGCATGCGTGCAAGTGTCAAACACAATCTTTCCTTGAGTCTATCACCTATCTTCTAATCTTTTCTATCCTCTCTTCCTCCCTCACACACACACACAGCAGCCACAGCTGTATGCGTTCACCTAATCTTGCTGTCCTCTCATGTTATAACAGCTCTGAACCCGAGCCCTCAGAGAGAGAGGGGCTCGCCCACGCCGTGTTTTCTTAGACCGCAGCATCTGGGCCTGGAGACGTCACTCCTGCGGTGTCCTGTTCAGGGTCAAGGACACATTGGGGGATCAAAAAAAGAGTTGCTGTATATCATGTGTTACAGCTAACAGACTCTGTGAAACACAGAAGATTCAGTGATAATCACACCTTTGTTTTACTTCCTAAACATTTATTTTTTTTTAGCCAAAAATCTAATGAACTAAATCAAATAAAATGAAGGAAGGCCCCAGCGCTGCCAGCAGCAAGGCGTTTTTTGTCTTGCTGATCTCCTTAGCTTATGCTTTTCAAGTCTTCTTTCTGTAGCCCTCCACATTTCCCCCCCACATTTTGTTTCATTGCCTCTTCCATCTCTCTCCCTCCTGGATCACAGCCCTCCTGACCTGCTTTGTCTAGAGCACACAAACATATTTTCTGTGATGTCTGCCAGCTGCCTGGCTTAGCTTGGCTCACCCTAGCTCAGCTAAGGCTCCAGTTTTCTGTTGACCAGTGCTGAGCCGTCTGGCCTCACTGAAACAATCAGATGGTCCCCAGCCTTTTCCAGGCATTTCCTGGGTCACCTGAACAGCAAGCTCCCCCCCCACCCGACATCCTCGCACCGCAAGTATCTCGCTGGCTCTTCCTGCCTGGCTTGGAAGGTCCTGAGAGGGGTCAGAGTGGCCTGGCGCGCAAGTGGGAGCCATACCGCGGATATTTATTATTTCATTTAAGTCCTCCCTTTGCTCTGGCGTGTAGAGGGCCCACTGATGTCTAACAGAGGTTGAAGGATAGTTCACAAGGTGACCATGTGAACTGTTGAACCCTGAAGCAGGGCTGTGTGTGTCTTTGAGAGTGCTCGTAAAAAAGCCCCCTGAAGAGTTTAGCAACTTTATATGACATGATAAATTCTAAAGAAAGCACGTGAACGAGCAGCCGTGCACACGGTCACAGCTATGTAATTTGGGAGAGGGATGAGTAGTGTCTTTTAGGTAACTGCATCATTTGTTTTAGGAAATACTCACATGTACCGAAACACATTTACAACAACTCTGCACTAAACTCACAATGATAGCATCGTATAATACTCTGCTGTATTTTTTAAAAGGTTTTTTCCTCATTTATTACAGTTTGCACTCCAGAAAAAAGTAAAAAAAGTCCAAGGTTATGGGGCGTGGGAGTGGACTACTACCGTATTTTTCGGACCATAAGGCGCACATTAAGCGAAAAAAAAAAAAGTCAGAAAAGTCAAACTTTATTCAAATCATTCTTCTTGCTTCCTCCACTTCTGTACCATTGATTCATTAATGCTGAATCCTCTCTCAGCTGCTCTATTCCCATGTTGTTGCAGTATATTAATGACTAACCTCGTATTGTGGAAGGATTATCTCAGTTGTTCTGACTGAAGTTTGGTCCGTTTACAGCATCCTGCCATGCGATTGCATTTGTCTCTAACCATCAGGAACCCTCACGTTAACTTTTATCGAGTGGAAAACTGTTCGCGTTCATCCTTCAGCTTCACTATGTTTATGCTATGCTAACATAGCTGTGTTGCTAGCGATCATGTAGCACATCATTATATACCAGCTAGCCCAACTTCAGTAACCATACAAACGTCACTGCTGTTTAATTTTCTGTCTTCATTTATGTTAGAAGTGATAGCAGAGCTGTACGTTTTGAATTTTTTCAGAAATCTCTCAGTCAGAACATGCTATATCATGCTTAGGTGGAAGCTAGTGAGCTAACTTCCTGCTAACTTCTAACTTTGTTAAATGTAATCAGTTCTATTTTAATGGATGCCTGGATGTTAAACTTAATTGTTACACCTGGTAAAGCAGCAACGCTGATCATTTTATTAAAAATGAAAGAATTTAGTCAGTTTTTAACTCTCATTGATGCTGCAGTGTTCGTTTGACTTTGGGACCTGAGGCAGTAGTGATGTGTCGTTCACGAACGAAACGGCTCTTAGAGCTGGGTCTTTGAAGTGAACAACAAGAGCTGTATTTTTTTTTTCTTTCTCTCTCTCTCACACTTTTTTCCCGCTTCACTCCGCATGTGAGTCTTGTGCTTTGCGCTGGGAAGAGGGGCGGTAGTTACACTCGCAGTAGCACAGGAACAGAGCAGGAGGGAGAGACAGAGAAAGAGAGCCAGGGACAACAACGTCACATTAGAAAAGTATAGTAATCATCCACAACTATTTTCAGTTGCGGATGATAAAGGATTCAGAAAGTTTTTTCATGCAGGCCCATATGAGAGAAAATGTGCATCTTCTTTTTGTTTTCATATTTTAATTTATATTTAATTGTGTTGTGGTTTGCAGTGTTTTGTGTTGTTTCACTTTAAATTTGTTTAAAAGGAAAAAACTGAACATTTAAATTGTTAAAAGTTGAAATGTAAATGGTTGTTTTTTGTATTATATGATTTATTTAGGTGGCACGGTGGTTAGCACTGTTGCCTCACAGCAAGAAGGTCCTGAGTTCAATTCCAACATCAGGCCGGGGTCTTTCTGTGTGGAGTTTGCATGTTCTCCCCGTGTTTGCGTGGGTTCCCTCCGGGTACTCCGGCTTCCTCCCACCGTCCAAAGACATGCAGCTTGTGGGGATAGGTTAATTGGATAACCCAAATTGTCACTAGGTGTGAATGTGCGAATGAAAGTGAGTGCGAATGGTTGTTTGTCCCTGTATGTTGGCCCTGCGACAGACTGGCGACCTGTCCAGGGTGTACCCCGCCTCTCGCCCTATGACAGCTGGGATAGGCTCCAGCGCCCCCCGCGACCCTGAAAAAGGATAAGCGGAAGCGAATGGATGGATGGATGATTTATTTATTATATTTTATGTGGAGTGAATAAATAAAAGTATATTTACGGTAACCGCTAGAGACAAAGCACGTACAAACCCCGAAGCACGTAAAAACTCCAAAATACGTAAAAACTCCAAAGCACGTACACACCTGAAGCACGTAAAAAAATCCAAAACATGTAAAAACTCCAAAGCACGTACAAAGTCCAAAGGATGTACAAGCTCCAAAGAACGTACAAACCCCGAAGCACATACAAACTCCAAAAGACGTGCAAAACACAACAGAAGTGCTCCAGGATGCTAGGCTTTTGTTACCTAGTGGCTACACAAGCCAGGAAGTATCAACGACCGGATTTGGTGTGTGGCAGTAAAAGGTAAATGAACTTTTTAAAAAATTATTAGAATATATATGAATGCTTGTGTATAAATACACAAACAATACACATATGCGTTCAGTTGTGTAATTTAAGTGATCTAGGTAGCTCTGTTTTGGAAGTTCAGTTAACTCTAGAAATGTGTTTTGGAGTTCGTACATGCTTTGTCTCTACTGGCCACCGTATACATTTATATATAAACATATATAAGTAAAACCACGTTTGTTTTTTTTACATTAGTAATTCCTTTTTGCGCATAATTTTATATTGTTGTTAACAATAAATTAATTAAAGCAACAAAACAACCTGAAGAGCCGGTTGGGAGCCGAAAGAGCCGGCTCTTTTTAGTGAGCTGAGCCGAAAGAGCTGGTTCTCTAAAAAGAGTCGGAAATCCCATCACTATGAGGCGTTTAAACTCTAAATGCATTTAGGACGTTTTTTATTCACTTTATGTCTCTTCCAGGATGTTATTTCTCTCTCCAACAACATAGGTTACAATTAGATTAGCATGACCAATTATGCAAATTAGGCGATGACGTCATTTAGCGACTTTTAGGACAACCAATAGCGATTTTCCTTACTGAGGAGTTGGCAACACTGGACTACGGTAGCCGTAATGCTCTGACAATCCATCAAGCGGTGCGGCTTCAAAGCTTACCAAAGTCATACTAAAACATTTTTTGACAGATTATTGAGCGCCGTGTACCACATAAAATGGTTTGTGGTCAGTGACCACAACCAGAATTCATACATAAGGTGCACTGGATTATAAGGCACACTGTCGATCTTTGAGAAAATTAAAGGCTTTTTAGTGCGCCTTATAGTGCTGAAAATCCGGTATTTGGCAAAGTTAGCCAAACATTACCAAATGAGAAAATAAAGGGAAATATTGATCACAGATGAGTAGATTGAAGAGATTTTCTTAATCTGTGTGTTTGCTTCTAAGCGGTCAGCTCACAATAGAGTCAGTATTACCCAATCAAGTCTCATCACATTTTTTCACATGTGCCACTCCACTGTGGAGCACACGTTACAAATGTGCTTTGCAGCTAGCCATTTTTCACACTAAAGTTAAATGTCTAATGTTTTCCAGACACTGACTATGTCACCCCACTTACTGGCTAATTATAACTGCATTTGATGTAATTGGTGCAGTCATAAAATAATTAAAATGTCATAAAAGAATATTTAATGTTGTAAAGGTAAGGAAAGGTGTGTGTCTTTTCTGCATTAGTCTATGCACTGCCTTGTGTACATGCATCATTATGTGTGCCTGCAATGCAAACTGAGCCTTGACCCGTTAGGGGAAATTTCAGAGCAGTCTGGCCAATATCACCTCCTTCCCCAAAGCCAAATGGAGCCTGGCTGGGGAGTCGGAGCACGACAAACCAAAGCAGCCCAGAGTCCTAACATCATTATAGGGCTGAGAGAGGCAATAAAGCCAAGTCTTTGGAGATTACCTCTGCTGCGGCCAATGTACAAACCCATTGCTTTCTATTTTGCGCGTGTGATCTTTTTGTCCAGTCTTGTACGACAACATGATAGATGATTTAGTCTTGAGGCTGCATGAGAACTCATCCTGGTTTTCATCACCTGGAAAACCTGCTGATACATTTATGTGTCACTGCTCATTGCAAGTGCATGCTACTACCTTGGGAAACAAAAAAAAGAGGTGTTTTTTTCCTGAACTGACTACAGGCTTTAATTTCAGATTGTAACATGTCAGCATGGATGTAAGCTGCCTCAGTACAGAGACATAACAGATGAAGGTATCGGTTAGCGGCGAGAGATGGGGCTAGATCCCATCTGTAACCAGTTGCTCCTGAGATTTTATGAACATGATGAATGGCTGAGATGGGCGATGACAGGCCTTGAGTGACAGGTTACAGGTGTAAACCTTACAACTCTCCCAAACTCCTTCTTCTCCTATGCAAACGAGTGTGCCAGCCGCTCTCTTTTACGCCAAACGGCTTTTCTCTGCAGCCGGTCCTGACAGAACGGCCCGCCTGAGGTCATTAGGCGACGCGTGACCTCCGACCTCCTGTAATAAACACGATTACCCAATTCTATGAAGTCTGGCTGTAAGAAGTCACCAGCTGAAACCCTGGGACTTTGCTGCTTGTTTGCGGCACTCCGTCTCGGGCAAGCGAAGAAACAGTTAAGCTGTCACACATCACAGAGGACAAGCAGCAGCCTTTTGTGCAACGCAGTACCAGTTGGCCCAATTGTTGAGAAGAAAAGGGAAAATCAAAGGGCTGCGAAAACAGCTGCAGATGAAGTTAGGGTTACAAAATAAAGATGATGAGGACCAGGCCAGACTGTGGTCATTTGTGGGAGACTGAAAGTCAAAGTTTTGAGGCCATTAACGAGCGGCTGCTATTCATGTTCTGACAAGACGTCACCTTTCACTAACTTTTGCTGCTTCTGATCTGGAGTAGCGTCAAAATTAAGGCGACGACTGAGAACACACTGAAACCATGATTATTGCACTCTGTCATTTCATTTATTGTGCTCGCTTAATGCAAACCTCTTTTGTCACTGAGGATACAAATTTCTCTATGTTCAGTCTTTTTGATGTCTTCCTTAGAAGATAATTCATCTTTTTTTGGGAGACTGCAATTGTGCTAAAGTGTACAAATAGCACTTTTTAAGCAATTTTAAATAATGTTAGCTGCATGTGACTTTTTGTTCATTGATTAACACGTATCTACTAAATATCTACTAAGCACAAACCCAAACTGTTTGGATGACCTGACCTAAGAACGCATTTTATATTGTGAAGAATAAACATTGCATTGTGCATTACACTGAAAAATCTAACAAACAAGCAAGAAAACAAACAAAAAATCCATTATGGATGGTTGAACTTTGGGCGTTCATTAGTGCAACAATTAAAACACATTTTTAAAGGACTAGCTATTATATTTACTCCTTAATGAGAAAACCTTTCACTCTTGAGGACAGCAAATGGTTCTGAAAAGGTTGGTGGCCTTAATGTGGTGCACGCTGCCAGAAATTCACTCATCTGGATTGGAGCCAGGAAGAGCTGGGGGGGGGGGGGGGGCTCGGACAGTGAAGGGATCAGGTAAAAGTATAAAAGCTGTTATTCTCTTATGAGTTCCCGTACAATGGCCCTCTACACTGCAGTCGGAATGAAAGGCAGCAGCGGGGAGTTTGGGGGGCCTGAATCATGCCGCTCTGTAAACGGACCTGACAACCTCTGATATTGCATCCTCTTTTTCCTCTTCCCCCGAAAGGTCCTCACTTTCCCCCAGCTCGCTCGCCCTGCCCTCGTTCTCTGTTCTGAGACCCCGCAGCAGGCGGAGGCTGCTCAGTGTGAAATCCTTCACAAATCTATGCAGGATGCATCAAGTGCGCAGTAACACAAGATTATACGTGTTGCAAAAAACTCCTGAAAATTCTGCCTAATTCAATCTTTCCTTATTCTTTCATTCTCTTCCTGTTTTCCTTCTGCATGTGTAATAACCAGCAGACATTGGCTGATATGACAGGGAATCACGCAGTAACGTCAATTCTCCTTCTGTGAGAGGGTAAACTTGTCTAAAGTAACTGCGAACCGAAATGCCCTCACAAAGACAAACAAAAGCAGCAGTCACCTTGGATACAGTGAATCTTACCCTCTGATTTTATTTTGCAATCACACAAGCAAGTATGGACACACACACACCTGCAAACACAAACACTCTCAAGCACAAAGACTTGCCCCAACTCAAATATACCTTCCCTCTCCCTGAGAAGGGAGAAATGCACACACACACGCGCGCATACACAGACACACAAACAGTACACACACCCACTGGGAGGCTTTACAGAGTGCCCGCCTCGATGTCCAACCTCGCTGTTGCACAGAGCTCATGAAATCTGGCTGTCATGCGCCCGCTTGACAAGTATCCTTGACAAAGCAAATCCCAATCTATATGCGGCATGGCAGGCGGAGACCTTGTCAAATGCTAATGCCAGGGACACTTTAGAGGTTGTTGCCCTTTGTGGCTATTTAAAAAAAAGGAAGAAAGAAACAGTATATCTCCCTGCTGCGGCTCCTGTTTGTGGAGCAGTACTGGAGCCATCCAGCTGGTGGCGGTGTCTGCACTTGCTTCATCAATCACTCCCTTTCACTTTCTCTCCCTCTGCCCTCTCTTCTTGTTATTCATTAAAGCGCCTCGGAATAATAAGTCCCCAAGAAACTGGGAACATGTGATGAAGTCGTAGTTAATAATGTATACGCCTCACCCCCACCCCTTTATCCCCTCCACACCCCTCTCCACTTCTCCCTCTGCTTCTCTTCCTTAACTCCCCCCCCCGCCGCCAAGACCTCACCAAACCCTTGCACCACACAACAGCATGCTCCGCCACACTCAATGTGCCCGTGCCCTTGCGGTGAATGGGGGGTAAACACACATTAACATATTTATATCTTAAGCCCCCCCCCAGTCTGAAAAAAAAAATTGCAACAACAACGGGGATGTAAATGGGCTCATTTGAAAGCCCCGAGAACACAACTCCTTTCACACTTCAGCGCCGCTCTTTAATTATGCCGTCGTAATGTGTCGCTGAACCCCAGTGCTCCGGGACCGGTCACTTTTTGTGGTTTTTACAGTAAGGCCAGTCGTACACATGCACGTACCGAACACTAGCTCACACGCTCGCTCTCGCTCAGTCTCTCGTGGAAGATGTGCCTGAGAGGCCCCTTCTCTGTGATGCTCTCAGTGACGTAGCGAGCGGTGCGTCTGTGCGCGCCGTGTCCACGCTCTGCACGCAAATCTCACATGCAGCAAACCAACACACTCCTTTTTTGTGGCACTCTTAGCTTCTTTCTCGTCTCTTAAAATATTCCCTGTAAGGAATCAAACCTGAATCTTGAACACAGCCTGACTGAAATCAGCACTATTTTATTTTTTTTGCTGATCTGACAGGCAAACCCTGGTTTATTCTTTGTGAAGCAGGCCTCGAGGGGAGATGCACTTTCAACGCCAAAAACAAGGAACAACAGGGACGTCATTGTTCTGCATCGGCGGCTCAATTATTGAAGCACAAGAATCGATACCATAGCTTCAGAGTTGTTTTTTTTAAATAAGGAGCTGACTAATGCATACTGCTCATGACACTGTCACAGGAAATGGAGGATAATACTGTGTACACTGTGGGGAGAAAAAGCAGGCTCAGGAGAATCCAAATCAATTTAATTCAATTTGGGTCAGCCTGTCTTATTTCAAGGTAGCTTTTTTCACTTATGGGCAAGAAAAGAGAATCTGGACATAGTCGCTCTTCTTGCCTACTTCCCACTCCCCTTTCTTCTTTTATTTGTCCTGGAAAGAAATAACTTGGGTTACGGGATAAATTATTTATTTCCAAAATCAACTGTATCCTTCATGCTTCTCTCTTTCTCTCTCTCTCTCTCTCCCTCATAAGCTCCAGATGCAAATGTGACTGTCTCTTCCCTATAAATAGCAGTCGCCAGAGGGTTTCTTCCAGGAGTCAGCCACACTTTCTCTAACATACCAAAATAACCAGGGGAGGGGAGAGTGTGAGAGCAACACTTTGGCAATACAGCCATTCTCACATTCAGTCAGAATCCTCTATCAGCATGGAGATAAGTGAGGAGAAGAGAATGGAGAGTTAAAAAAAAGAAAAAGTTATGAGCGATTCGTCAGCACGACCTGCAGCTGGCTCCTGATTGGCCCACCTGCTTTAATGATACTACCCCATGATTGGTTAGTGCAACATGCCCCAGTTTGGTGCATTTCTTTCTCTCACGCTTGAAGACTTGAATTTAATGAATCTCATAAATGTCCATGGTGTCGATAGTAAGAACTTCACAATTAGCCTTTTAAATTACGATCTCGTGTATTCGAGCATGTTATAAATACGCACAGCCTAACAAAGTTACTGGCACGCTGATGATAACCTAAAGTAACTTTCAAAGATGGGCGACTTTAAAAGAAAACATGAAATGATTGTGTCCTTTTGCTCAGTTGCGGTGGCCTTGCAAATATATTTAAATTCATTTATATCTGCAGTGCATGAACACGATTTTTTTCTTCCAAAGCTGTGTCCAGTACTGCGTTCTATATTTTATATGTGCCGAGCATCAGGTTTTTTTAAATGTATTTCAGTGGATTTTCAGGTACAGGGAGGAGACTGGGCTGTTAATGTTCCTGCAGCAGTGACAACCCAGCTGAAAACATAATGTTAAGGTGTCATAATCCGGCCGGTGAATGTGAACCACCAACTGTAACTGCCTCACTGAGCAAACAAGATCTACACATGTGTGCTTTTGTTTTTATTTTGATAAAATGCAGACATTTTAAAGCATAAACTCCATCTAAAACATACTGCAGCAATACCACACAAACTGCAATGGTTTCAATGCATTATATTATTGTATTTTGCACAACACAGTTGAATTATGTTATTGCTAAAAAAAAATATGATAAAATTATAGTGGCAGTATTTTACATTTCAGTGCGTTCACAAAAAATATCTTGTGTGGAATAAAACATTTTATTTTTTTTAATTAATTTCCAATCTTTTTTTACTAAAATGTAATCATAAATAAAAATAAATAAATTAAATAAAATAAAAAAATAAAATAAAAAAAAGAGTCAAATTGAAAAACTAAATTCAAATTGCAACTTTATAAAAATGTGAGATTTCTGTATTTTTCTGATGCTTTATTGTAGCGTACGAGTTAAGCATTTTTAATTTTTGTTTTACATTTTTGTTTTGTGAGACCTTTCGCACAGAAGGGTGCCACTCACACTGTCCTTCACTGCAAATGTTTGCAATAATTAAACTTGTAATCTTTGATGGGACTTGAAAAATTAAACTCAACAGCACTCAAGTGACAGTTTAAAAGGAGAGTGATTTGATTCTTTGCCTGAAGGTTGGCGTAACAGCGGTACAGAGTTTTCTGATTTGAAAACTTTCTGTGAACGACGCGGGGGATCTGAGTGACTGTGACGTAAACCCTCGCCCCGTCTGATTCCTCTGGCTTTCATTTCAGTGTCGCAACACAAGCAAATAGAGCCGCACACAAACACAGCGCAGGTACGCAGATGCACACACACTCCCTGCCTCTCTGTCCTCATTAGGGTGGCTGCATTGTTTCACAGCTGATTGTGAGGACTGCACAAAGTGATCCTGATGAAGTCTTTATTTTCCATTCCAGCTCGCTAATCAATTTCATATTCTCCCTCCCCCCCCCATGCCTCACCCACACCCCCACTCCATCTCTCCCAAACCCTTTCCCCGAGTCTCTCTGCCACACAGCCAGGAGTGAGACAAACACCCATGGAAATCATTTCAATAAAGACTACCATCATATATCCGTGGTGCTAACACTGTGATAGCAGGATTCATGGCAATTTAATTAGCTAAAAGAAATAGAGTGATGGAAACGTCTCTGCCTGATAATATTCGCTTCACTCGCCAAGCTTTGTGTCAAAAAAACTAAAGAGGAACGTGTGAGGAAACCCTGCCTTTCAAGCAAAACACAAGTTATTTATGAAAATATTCATGTGGTGCTGGTTTTTGGGGATCTCACAGCCATGTGATTGCTTGGGTTTATTCATACATTCAAATCTGTTGTAGACTGTTAGAAACCAGAAATAAGGTAGGCTCATTTACGTGGAGAACAGCTGAATGAACAGGGATGCAAACGTTGGAAAAAAAGAAATGAATAAAATGCAAACAAAGCCATTTTGCACGTGTTACCAGAACGCAGCCGTGCACAGCCCAAACACTGGCTATACAGCAGATCCTACGTAAATGGCTGTCTCCTGGTTACTTAACGTGTTCATTCAAACCAACCTGAATTGCATTCCCTGTGAATGATATCACTGTTGATGAAAATGCATGAACACTTGTTCACAGAGCCAACCTTTCTGTGGCTCATCCCTATAGAGCGTAGGCCTGAATTGTTTAGAGCTCGCTCCCTCTCTCCCCTCTCCCCGTCGACTATCCCCGCAACATGACACGAGCGTGAGACCCGTGTCACAGTGGAGTCAAGCCGCTTGAGTCCTGAGACAACGGCCTCTAATCCAGTGGTGTTTTCAAAGCAAGATGAAGGAGCAATGGAGTGCACACAAGTGCAGATTTTAGTGGAGCAGCTAAGCTATGGTAAAATATTTGGACCCAGCAGAGCAGGGATTTTGCTTCTGAAACAGCACGCTCCACTCCGCTAGGCGCCATTTTCAGGGCGTGTGAATATATGGATAACATTGAAATTTGTCAGCCTGAGTTTGTGCTCGTTTCTCGTGTCTCAGCGCTTTGGGAGAATGTAAAGAAAATCTACAAAATGACAAAGAAACAAACACAAAACGTGCGAGTGACATCCCCGCTTTAATTCTAATTTTGAAAAAAGAAATGGAAAATACAGATACAGTAGACGCAACTTTGCAGCAAATACAAAATACTAATAATAATAAAGGAACAAAAAGGAGAATATTATATTATGCAGTATAAATACTGTTTTTTAAAAAATTACCAAAACTGGTGAAGCAATACTGCTACTATTACTACAAATAATAATACTAATAATAATAATAACTTTACTCTGTAATGTGCATCTTGTTTCTTTACATTCCGTGGGGAAACTAAACTAAATGGATTTCTATTTCGCTCGCAGAGGTTCCTGTGCGCTTGCTGCTGCCATTTGCAGCCCTCTGAAGCTCCATTAGTTGGCTTGGTGAGCTCCGGCTATGATACCTCACGGGACAGCAAATAACAGCTCCGCTGAAGGCTCTTTGAAAATGACCGATCTCACATTTGTGTGTGTGTGTGTGTTGGGGGGGGGCTGCAGCCGAAAAAAGAATCCCATTGTGATTGTCCACATTCATTGAAACTGGGGCTTATTCTTTGCTTCTCGACTTCTGCGCCATATTTGAAAGTGATGAAAATGAGATTTTAAACTCCAAAGGATATTTCTGTTGAGGGACGGGCGATACGTATCTCTGGGTCTGTTTCCCTGTTTTTTTCTTTTTTCCCCCCACCGGCAGGAATATTAACAAGAACCCAACATTTAGTGCTCTAGTAATCCCAGTGATTAAGACCTGCTGACAGTTGAAGGTAAAGTTTATTGTTACTCTGGGACCCAGGGTGTGCTGCCATATTAAAAACTGGCTCCGCATGCAGAGCTGGCCGTCAAACAGACACAAGAGACGAGGCGAGATCAAAGGTTTGCCCAGTGAAGATCTCACCACTACACTGGTACCGTTGAGCTTGGGAATGTGTGTTTATGGAAATGTGTGCTGTGCGAGTTAATCCAGGTTGTAGGTTCATTTGAAAACGCACAATAACACTGCGTGAGTGGACTCACTCGAGGAAATTGTAGGTCATATTAGGGCTGTGAAAGCTAAGTGATACAACAGATTTCAATAATATGCAAAAAAAAGAAAGAAGAAGATGTTCTGAAAATATTCCAGCTAGAATAATTATCTATGAGCAAACTACATTCTATTTATCATCTACCCTGTGTGTATTGTACAAAATCAGTGTTTACTTACGAAGACACAGGCCGTCCCTGACCTTCACTTTGGAAAAAGTTTTTTCAAAGAACTACAAAACGAGAAATAAAATAAAAGCAAAGAAAAAAAACAGAAGAAGAAGAAAAAACTGGTTTTAGGGCATAAAACAGACATTGCAGCACAGTACGATCCCAACTGCGCTCACTTATAAAAAAAAAAAAAAAGGAGCACAGCATCCATTTTTGGCTTTCCCGCCCAATGTCCAATCAGATGCTCAGGTCGCAAGATGAAAATGCCACTCTTCCTGGAGGCAGCCCCGGGCATGTCATTAGGAGAAAAATTTGATGCCCCGCACAAATGCTTGGAACTATCAAGTGCAGTAAAAGTGAAAACTCATCAGTTTTCCCCCAAAATTTCCACACGACCTTGATTCAAGTGTCAAGTGAGAGAGTGAGAGTGGGTCTGTGGGATTAGGCCTTTAGGTGTCACTGTACTTTCAAGAATCCGTCCTGCCCCCCAAACACACACACACACACACACACGCGCGCGCACACACACACACACACACACACACACACACACACACACACGCGCACACACACGCGCACACACACACACGCACTGTAACAAAATGGTGTCACGTTGGGGCATCTATTGTTCAAGAACGCTGGGTCTGGCTTTCACTCTATTGTGGTGACACAGAGAGGGCTGCGTGCTACACTGAGTTCCCTTCTCCAGGGATGGATGATTAATGGGCGAAGCAACAACTTCAGAGTTGTTCACAAAATCAAATTTCTCACCGAAACGTCAATCCGAACCTAAACTTTGACTGCCATCGAGTTTTGTTGTCCCCCATGTGTACAAATTTAGCTCCCCCCTCCTTCCCCCAAAACTTTAGTCCCTCTCTCCTTTTTTTTTTTTTTTCACTTCTTTGAAACAGCAAATTCCCACCACTGCAGGCAAACTGCAAGCGAGCAGGACGCGCAAGGCTTAATTGTGACAAATTATACTAATGTTTACTCGTAATATGCCTTGTAAGTCCATTTTTGTAGCGTAAAAGGCTTTTTTTCTGAAAATCTGAGCAAAGTAGGAAGAAAGAGATTTTCGGAGGAGAAAAAAAGATGAAAATAGGTACTTTTAAGTCTCGAGATTACCCATTCAACACTGCAGGAACAAAGTGGTGCCATAAATACATCCATATGCTCTCTGTTTGTGGCTACGCATATTTCTATTCAAGGAAAAACATGCGGTTTTATACTGAAAGACTCACTATTCAGAAAATAACCTTTGTAGATGAGAAGATTTGAAACAGTTTCCCTCCCTTCCCCCCGATTCCTCTCCCTTCTCTGTGCTTCCTCTCGTCTCTCTCTCTTGCTTTCTCCCAGCGTGATTTTGATGCTGTATCACCCCAGATAGAGATCTGCCGTCTATGCTGCGTTCAAGTCTAATCAGCCCTAGCATTGTTATGTTGTTAATATTCAGACAACCCTCTGCCAAAAAAACGACAGGCATAATCACAGGGCCTGAGCAACAGCAGCAACAAACACAGCAAATACCAACCATAAACACATGCTAATAAACCGAACGAAGGCTGTTTTGAGTCACTGATCTCGGGCGATTGGGCGAGGGGGGGCTGGGGTAATAGGGGAGTAGGGGTTAAACAGACCTAGCTGCACAAGGCCTCAGAAACAAATCTGTGTACTTATTTGTTGTTGAGGAAATGTCACCTCTGGAGGCTGCTGTTGTCATTTTGTCCTTCCCAGCTTGTTAGGGTTTGTACGCTGTGCTGCACCACGAAGGCGTCTCACATGGAAATACTGAGGGGTCACCAATTTTTGGGCCCAGATGGCCACAGGCTGTCTGAAATGCTTGATAAACAGGCACACACACACACACACACACACACACACTGTGCTGCACGTAACAGGCTGTATTCTCAAAACCTCAAAATGTAAATTGCATCATTGAAAAAAATGTGTTGCCCTCTTAACTTTTTACCCTCCCTCCTGCAATTTTTCTTTTTTTTTTGCATAAGCATTGAAATGTCTTCTTTATCACAAGAGACGTGACTAAAAAAGGAAATGTTGTTGTGGGACACACAGCTCTGCCTGCTGAGCTGAAACGAACACTTCTGACAGTATTTGGGTAAAGTGAGGACACTGCTCTCTGCCCTGCTCCGCCTGCGATTCTGATACAACCCCTCAAAAACATTTAGCAGCCAGCGAGAAACAGCAGTTTTCTGCCTCTCTTCTTTTCCCACAGCCCCCCCCCCCCCCCCCGTCTGACTTTTTGCTTCTGTTAGAAATTAGCTTGAAGACAAAGAGGCCATGTGTTGCGACATGGCATGCTTACTGTACCCATGTGGTTGGGATTTCCGGTGCACAACCTTCCAGGCATGGCTGCACAGGTAATTAAAACTCATTTGGATTCTTTCTACATCTCTGCTGACAGGGCTGTTTGGGGCAAGACTCTAGGAGACAAAAGGTAGCTTGGCACATTTTGACGATGCGACTCCAAATCAGGATGTGTGGAAGAGAGAAAGCAAGAATCGAATGTGTGTGTGTGTGTGTGTGTGTGTGTGTGTGTGTGTGTGTGTGAGAGAGAGAATAGAGCAGTCAGAAGAGTTTAGGGGGCAGTGTGTTTAAGCAGAGATAGGCTGAAGCCTGTTCAGGGGGGCTTTGTGACCTATATTGAGGTGTGAAGGAGCGATAAACACACCAGAAGCACAAGGGAGACGAGGGGAAGGGTTAGAGAGCAAGAAGCAGAGAAAGTAGTAAGTGATAAAGAGCTAAGAGACAGAAATTAAATAAAGTATGAAAGAGGGGAAGTGGGGGCAGAAAAAAACCTAAAGAAAGACAAAGGATGCAGGCATAAACGTGTTGGGTTTCAAATCCAGCGCTCCCGGCAGTGGCATGTCAGATGACCTTGGGCATGTCACGCTGCCATCTGTTCCCTCTGTCTGTTCCCCTGTCAACATACCTCTAACTCCAGTTAAAACACAACATTCCAGTTTCCTTACACGCTGACGGCCAGCCGTCATCACCCCGAGTGAGCGAGACAGAGAGAGACACGCACTCGCACGCGCAGAGCGGGATGGAGAATCCGGAAAGGAATCACGAGATGGAGGGAGGGGAGAGAGAGAGGGATACAGCGTGGGCAAGAAAGGGAGTGACCTTTTCTCCAACAGCCCATCTTTATGAGCTGATATTGTTATCAATGTATTACTCCCTCGATGCCCACTAGAGCTACAATAACGCCATTGAACTGACAGTCCATCATCATAGGACAAAGAGGGGCGCTAACACTGACATCCTATGGGGCATTGGGTTGCAACTGATTGCACTCATAAATGAGCATGGCTCTCATAAAATCATGTGGTAACTGCTTAGCGGTGCACAGGGTGATGGCTTTTGTTATCAACAGCTCGAGTGGCGCGCAGGCTGCCTGTTTGCTGTAGTGTCCGGGTGGCCGACTCGTGCCTTCAGATGTGAAGTTAATCATGCATTCATTGAAATGTGATATTACAACAGGGACAGTGGGAGAAAGAGGGAAGCAGTTAAATTATTTTTTGCCCTCCAAGTTTAATTTTTTTTTACATTTTATTTTATCATCCATTTCACCGGCGATTCGATCTCTTTTTCAAATTCTTTTACTCTTCTCTGCATGCTCGCTTTTTTTAAAAGGGCGAGCAACACAGCGCTTTCATTTTTATTAAGATTTTCTGGCAGCTGTACAGGACAGAGCTCTGATGGGTTTCGATCTTAGCGGGTCAGCAGGCTCCCGAGGCGAGGGACTGCGTAACTATCACTTTTTTCCCCCTCTTTTTTTTATATGTGCCAATAAATACTCCTTAATTGTTAATGATTTGGGCAGAGTGCATGCATGGTAAAACCTCATGGCTGCTGCCAGGACATGAAAGGCTGTGTAGTACATTTAGAAAAAAACAAACACACATATGGAAGAATATCAAGGGAGACTCTGATGTTCCCCTTTGCCCTTGGATTACTTTGCTTGCATAAAAATGAGCATTCAATACTCTCCCCTATAGTGAGTGGATCATGTTCCAAAAATATCGATTGAGCTGTCTTAGTCCAGAGGTAAAGGATACGTGGATGCCTGAATTGAGCTCCCCCCACCATTCTGAGATATTAAAACCCCAACCAATAGGTTTCTCAGTTTATAAAGCTCATCACTGGAGGGCTACCAGTGACTTGTCCGTTGTGATATAATATCTGGCTTCCCGTGCCCTTGTGCAAACTTCCTGGGCTGTGGAGTGACAGTCAGAATCAGACTTAGCCAGAGATGGAGGGATTTACATCTTTATTACGGTTAATCATCGCTGCAGTCTACAGAAATGTCTGCCAAGCAGAAAGCTCGACTATCCCTAATACATTTTGAATTTGTCAAGAGACCGAGCAGAACTCCGGGATCAAGGAATTTAATGTATTGATGGTGTTAGTTTGGAGTTTGTTAAATTAAGTCCCTCGACATCATCTGTCGACGGTTTTAGGTTTGCAGCAGTGGCCCATTAACTTCACACAGGTGGCTTTTTCTTTCTTTTTTGCGAGGGACTGTATTTCAAAGCAGCCCGCTGAATGACCACACTGCAATGAATATGGAGTATGTTTGGACTGCTACCTCTCTTTGGGGAATCAAAAGCGAAATAGAGAGAGAGAGCGCGAGACACAGAGAGAGAGAGAGACCTGCTATTTGGGTCAAGGAAAAACACAAAAAAACACAGAAAGAAATCGGTAAAATAATCCCTTCTACCGCAAGCTACTTAAATCATTATTGAGCTCTTTTCAGGGGCAACGTTTTGCTTCCACCGTTAATGTATTCTCTGTCAGTTCCTGAGCAAAGCAACCCCGTTCACTTACTGCTGCTGAGTGAGGTTAGGTGACGTTAGGCGAACAACTTAACGGAAAGCATTGTGGCCCATTCCAATAACCAGAAAGATAATGACACCGGCGAGGAAATCTCACTCCAATTATGAATGCAATAATTACATTTTAAGTTTCAGACTGAAAAGTGCCATCTATAGTTCAAATTTCCCTCATGCCCTGCTGAACAACAGCATACTTTCCTTGCAGTATTGACACTCTGGGGATTAGGGGAGTTAATTCTACAAAGAACAGGCCCTGCGCTCTCCTCCTCATCCTTTCAATGACTGATATGTAAGGGAAGTGGGACCCTGACCCAATCCTGACTTGGGGAAATTACTCTGACCGCTTTGCACTTTTGGGAGGAAGCCACAGCTAGCAAACACACACAGGGATGCTATGTCAGCCTATTCTGACCTCGGGGACCTTTCGCTCGGCTACCCCCTTTGGCCATTTACTCACACATGTAGCTTCTGCTTAATGGATTGGGTTACCCCTTAACAGCAATAGCTGCCTCTGTTTTGAATGCTCTCCCTATTTTCATCCCGGGAGTCGGCAAATGCCCGGGTCATTAACACCAGCAGCCTGCCTGTACCTGCAGCTAAAGGGTCTGCATTCATGGAGGCGGAGGGGATCCTGGAAACCAGATGTGCTGCGCTGTGCTGTGAGAACATGCGGGTGTTTGTGTACACGTCTACATGAAGTGGCTGCTAGCGAGCGGCGGATCAGACCGTGTGGTCACCTCAGCCTAGAGCCCGAGTGGTGCGCAGGTCACCCAAGATAAAGTGGGGATGGGGTGAGAGGATGAATTACACTCTCACGCGCTGTAAGGCAACTTGTATTTCATCTGAATCAATCAGCCTCCTAAAAAGTGTCGATTCTAAGACAGTCCTGCTTAATAAGCAAATAAATTCTCCACCTTTTGGTTTCATTTGCCAACATTTTGAGATCTTACCAGTTAAGAAACCCACAGAACAACTATCACTAAAGAAAACCGTTGACAGGTGATGACATTTTTAAATATAAAAAAAAAACTTCAGTAAATAAAACAAAGGTGGCTTGATAGTGTGAAAAATAAATGTACATTTCATGAACTAATGCAGTGAGAATTAAAAATCTAACACTGGCTCTCTACACATCAGCCGTTTTCTACCGTTCTTCCCAGAGTATGTAAAATTTATGATTTGCAACCAATATAATTTCCCTAAATGTGCTCTTTGGGAGTCGCTAAGGTAATCTTCACTATCTACGCATAATACCTGGAAAATACAGCTGAACCGTAGTTATCAAACGCACCATAGGCTATCGTGAAATACTATCCGCGGCTCTAATTAGGCAGTTTTAATTCTTTAATTCACTTTTCCCACACAAATCCAAGACTGAAGACACCAAACACTGCCAACTAATTTCTGCCACCCGCAGAAAAACAACGCAGTTGCCAGAACTAAAACAAAAATGAAAATACATTGAATACGTTTCAGAGTCAATTATTTTCTTCCAGTGAGAGCCCTCCTAACACTGGGCAGAACTGTCCCATTTTGAAGTGGCAATCCATTTTGGCTAAGTGATGTCAGGCAGCCTGTCACGTTAGTCTGTGTGAAGCAGTGGGCCTATTCCTCATCTCAGCGGCTGCTCGCTCATGGTGGGGACAAACGACATTTCTTTCTCATTTGGAAGGAAATAACGGGGCCAGAAACTGTGCTGGCAGCCAAACAGAAACTGCGCCCTAGAGCTATACTGAACCAAGGACACAAGCCAGTCTTTGTTTGTTTTTTCTTCTTCTTCTTCTGTTTTTTTCCTTTAGTAACACTAAAGGGCTGTGTAGTTGTGTTCCGATACTGTGGGGTCATTTTACTTGTTTTCTTTTTTTTTTTTTTGTTATTTCAAGCTGGCCGTGTGTTCGCTGCAACTGGGCAGTCATTTCCACTGGACACCACAAAAACTGTAGCAGTGACTTTGATTGGGGAATAGCAAGCCCCTTAGCCCATTTTGGTGGGTACGGTCACATATCTATTCCCTCTGTTCCAATTTTCATGACCTGCACATTGAAATCCGCACGCCAGAGACAGCTTCATTATTAGCGTGCCTTGCACCGAGCTCAGTGGCAGGATATTGCATAGAGGAGCATATAACAGCTGAGCAATCTGAGTTGGGCAGCTGGGCATGCAGGTATTGTAATTTTAATTCCCTTCTCAATTCCCACGTCCCTCTACAGTGGGCTGTTGTTCTTCTCAAACGAGTTTGAGGTAAAATGTCATTGAAAACGCCCCGTGCGCTGAAATTGTGAGGGAACCACAGATGTGGGTTGTGTGATTTCACATAATATTTTTGCTCAAAGTAGAAAACACTTGCTGATTTCCACTCTACACACTTTCTCACATGCCCTCTATGATGCTGTCAAACCTATCACACGTTGACTGCGAGAGTAAAAGGGAAAGCTAAACAAATACCTGCAGGGCATTTTTCTGCTGTGGCAAAGTAAAAATAATTACCCGGCAACAAAGCCATTGTTGCATACTTGAGTGTACGCAAAGTACGCAATTCCCTAAGAAGTTTGAAGCAAGCGTTACCAAAAATGCCTGCCCTTTCCTTGCATTTTTGTGTGTGTGAGTACAATTCAAATACGTGATAGCGTCTGCTTCCATCACCACATTTGTGGAGTAAAATGCCTCCCTGTTATCCACCATCTAAATGGCCATTAGCTGGACTAACCCAATTAGCGGAACAAGATCTAACACAGCCTTCCATTGTCCTTCCATCACAGGAAACAGTAGAGGTTTGCTGCATTCTGATCAAATGTATGGTGATTAATGACTGCGCCCTCACTGTGTTGACAGGCTGTAACAGCTCCGAAATCCAGCCACACATAGAGGCTACACATATTTGTCTGTAGAAGTGACACTTGTATGAATAATTGGGCAATAGCTCCATCACCAACCCGACTACCTATACAAAAAAACCTTTCCCCCACAAATGAAGAATAGGAGTGAGATGCTGTCAAGCCCCCCCTCCAACCCCCTTCAACTCCCTCCTTGACATTCCACATCTGTGTATCGGGAATAATGACCAGGCTAAAAATATTAGAAACTCGGCAGCAAATTGCTTAAAGGTCGTTTTAATTATACGGATGGGCTGTCGAGCAGTCACGCCTGACAGGAAATGGAAACAAATGATGTAATGGCTGAATAAGGAAGTGCAGTTTATCAATAGATTGGTGGGCACTAAGCGCAGGAAGCCCCTTAGCAAGATGCTAAAGAAGGAACGCATAGAGGAAATAAAAGTCAGTCAAAAATATCTGATCCACACACACAGGCAGCTGCTGTGGGAAAACAAGAGCGACCATAAGTCTGGGGGCAAGTGGGTAAAATGGACAACCTGTGGGGGTCGCTCTGTTAGGCTTCTGTCTCAAAACATTTGCATTTGTCCATAATGCACAGCGAGAAACATTATCCATGTGAAACAACGTATAAAAGCTCACGAACATGACTTGCAAACCGACAAACATATGAGGAAAAAAAGCGCTGGACGTGTCACGTTGAGATTAGACAGAACCCCACAGGGGAAAAAAGCAAAAAAAGCAGAGCTGGAAGAAATAAAATGGAACAAAACACAGCAAGACTGAGAGAAACAGACGGACAAAAAGCTCAGGAGGAGGAAAGAAAGAAGAGGGGGGCTCTGTCTGCTTGTGAGGTGTACTTAAATTAACTCCATTTGAAAAAAAAAGAAAAGTTTGAGGCACTTATCAAGTCATAAATCTCCGGCCCGGGAATTAAAAAAAGTGAAAAAGAAATAACAAACACCAAACGTCATGCTGCTTTAAATGTCTGCCGTCTTTCCCCCACACCGCAGGAGTTCAAAAGAATAATAACTTTGCCCTCACTCATCACCACCCAGAGAAGCGTTAGGGCCGCTTGTAATATTGTTTTTTTTTCCTTTTTTTTTTTTTTTAATTAGTAACTCTAATCTGATCATTAAGGGCAGCAAAAAAAAATCAGCATAGCTATAGTACAACTGTGAGCCAGGCTAATAATTGAAGTGACGGTGGCGTCGTAGTTAGAAAAACTCACATCTGTCTGATGACACTTTCTGCCATCTCTGCCAGATTACGTGCTGAGACCAGAAGGCAAAAGGAGCATTAATAGGGAAAACATTGTGTGGGAGGGAAAATAAAACAGTGACAAAGATGGAGTGGATGAAAGCATTCAGGATCAATATGTTGTGTTCTAGATATGTGTTTTAGTTCAGCAGCACGAGCAAAAGTTGACACATGGAGGGACAAAAACCCCAAAACAAACCAAGAAGACTTTCATCACCGATCTTCTGCCACTTGGAGGATTATTGTCCTCACAGCTACTGTTAGCCGTCCAAACACCAACATCCAGTAATGTCAGCCGGCTAGTTAACATTGAACGTCTATAGTTAGCTGGGCATGCTCACAAGCTTGCTTTGCCTCCGTGCATCAGGTTTGTTTTGTTGGTCTCATTCAAGATGTTTCCACCTGCTGCTACACTGAAAGCATTTACAGAGGGGTCTAAGACGTGCTCAGAGGTGACGCAACACCAGCCAGGCTAAACGTTAGAAAACAAAAAAGGATGAAGACACAATTAGAGCAATAGCCAGGAGGAAGAGCGAGAATGGAGGTGAAGTGGTGGAGAGGGAATACGAGGCTGCTGATGGAGAGCAGATGGAAGGAGACAGGGATTGTGATTAGTGCTACGTGGTGACTAGGCCACTGTGACGCTAAGTGTCTAGTGGTAGTTCTCCCCGAGGCGGCGTCCTCAGCGCTCGCTCCCCTCCCGTGGTACCACCGTCACTGGCCAGAGAAACGCAGCACGTCTGCTTGCTCTTCCATGCATTCGGTGCTGCGCAGCACCGAGACGGTTTCTCAACATGTGACATAAACAAGACGTCCTGTTGGCACGAAAGCATCCCTGAAGGAATTACACGGTTGGTCTCATTGTTTACATCTCCATGCTGGGTGAGTCTGAAATGCACTTGGAGACCACGCATACTATGATGCTGCACGTTTGGCACACTATTATAACAGATATTGCCGTTGTTTTGCATGTTTATTCATTTAATCATTATTCTGATTTTTCCCCCTCCCGTTCCACACCAGATCCAGTGCTGACCCCCCTGGCATATTCAATTCAACCATCACTCAGCACAGCACAATTTCAGCCAGAGTCTCAGCCGGCCGAATTAGGGTAACTCGAGCTCCTCAAGATTGTAATCAAAGCGTAAATAATGAGTGCAGAACCAAGACCAGCGCTATTACTCGAGCCGGCTTAACATTTCTCTCGATTTTCGTTCCTTTTTTTCCCTTTTTTGCACTCTGTCTCCTTCCTCTCCCTCAGAGTCCAGAGAAACACAAACAAACCAAAGAACAGAAAAGGCAACACAGAGAAAGAGGAGAGCAAGCAAGGCTGGTAGTAAAAGATTAAGACAGAAAGAGGGTAAAGACTAAACAGAGAAAGGCAGAGTGTGGGGCAGAAGGCCTGCACTAGCTTCAACAGCCTGGGACTTGCAAATGAACTAATCACCTGAGGGGATTCTTCTCAGCTTACTTAAACAACTAGTAAGTTAAACACACACGCCTCACAGTCACCACAGTGTGGATATGTCTGTGTTTGTGTGTGAGTGCGTGCCCATGTGTCCTCATGGGTATGTGAGCATTTGTGACCTGCTGCCCAACTGACTGAGGCAAGCAGCAGGCCGTCAAAATAAGAAGGCATCTGTTCCAGCAAATGCTGGCAGGAGCAGAGACAGTTAGTGAGACGAACTGGGAAGGAAGCCGGAGTCAGGGATGGGACCAGGGTATAGTGCCCCCATTTGAGCTTTCCTGATTGTTCTTCTATGGAATAATGAAGGGAAACTAAATGACATGTGACTGCAGTTTCTAAAGAAAAGATGAGGCCTGCTTTGAATTAGGAATGCTCCACCGCCTCCACCCGACTTTCATGTGAACACATGCGGTTTTAGGTCATGACGGGGAGAAAGGAAGGGAAGACGGGGTAAAAAGGGAAAAAATAAATACATTTTAAATCAGTCTGCTTAGTTGTCATGTACAGTTTATGCTCATCATCAATGATTGCTACCTAGAATTTGGAAGCTATCGCTAATTTTACTAATCTTTTCCTTTGTCCTGTTTGTTACATGTAACTGCATTATTACGTACTTGTTAATGTACTAAAAACTGAAATTAGCGTTGGCTAGTAGGTAATAAAGTTCAGCATTTACAAGACGCTTATAAACAGTTTATCTTCAGGAGCACAAAACATTTTAAAAACATTTCTTCATGTTATTATTAAACCTTTACTGCAGCTCATAGATAGAGGGACCGAGGTTAGATGTGATGTATCTGTACCTACAAAGAGCTGTTACTCAATGTCTTCAACATAAACACTGACTTATGGCAGCTGCAACTTTTGCATCACCGCTGCTCTCATCAATGTAACATCTCCCTGGTGAACAAATCACAATGAAGGGGCGGGGCTTATAAGAATATTTTTTTAGCAATGCTCAGGTAAATCTGATCTCGCTGAATGAACTAGAGTTAATCTTGACAACTAAATTTTGTCATAGCCCAAAGAAAAAAGAAAAGGTGTGCCATTTCCCCGGGACAGGGCACGCTTAACCTTACTGCACAAGGAGATTACTCCTGATTGGATTACTTCCAAACTCATCCCGCCTTTTTACGCAGCTTAAATGGTTTTGATTTGGTCTCGTCTCTCAAGAGCTCATTTTTATTCGTAGATGAAGGTGTCAGTACATTTCATCATAGTTTTTTTCCTCTTGCGTTATTTTTTATTTAGTTATTGTCTTGTTGTTGTCAGAAAAAAAAAAGGTAATTGACAAAAACTATAATAGAAATTATTGGTCAACAAAATTAACACTGTTGAAAACACTATTATTAATAATCCAACAATACAGGAGATCATTCCTGTGCTCTGAGAGACTCAAATCTTAAAATTTTAATATATTAATATTACACACATAACATGCTTTTTGCTATCACCCATCTGACATCCTTCATATTGATGATGTATAAAAAAATTAAACAAAATTAGATATAAATACAGCATATTTCCTTAGTGAAGAACAATAAAACCACACTTTAAGTTCTTTTGAATTTTCCCACATCATAAGATAAAAATGCAAATGTTCTGTTTACCTGGAGAAGAACTTGATACCTTCAAGATTCGCAAGATCTTGTCAGAATCCATCGTACACACATACAAGCATTTCCCAGCTGCTTAGAGTAATCAGCATCTTCCTACCAGCAGCTACAGGCGTGTTTTAGGTATGAGATGGTAACATAATAGTCATTTACCTAAGCACATGACAATTAAAAATAAACTTTGAAAATGGCATTTGTGCCATCTATGTGCAAATTTTCCTTTCAAAGATAAGATCATCTGCAGCCATGCTGACTATAAAGCTATTTACACTGCCCGCCCGCCTGCTCGCTCCTGTGGCTGGGCTCATCATTCCTACTCATGATTTTGACTGTTTGAAGTCACCAGTTTTTCAAATAAACTGACAAGCCACTTTTCCCCCCTAAAAAGCCATCAATTGCACACGGTTAATAAACGGCAAATATAAATTGTCAATAAATAACTTTACACAGACCATTAAAAATGTCTGTTTTTAATTGCTTTGCTATCAGGCAAAATTTGCACAAAAGGTAATAATACTGGATCAGTTGTGGACGTGACTAACTTGCTTATTATTATTATTATTATTATTATTATTATTATTATTATTATTAATATTATTGTACCACCAAAAAAAAATCTCTATAGCCAACTAAAATAATTTTTTACATAACACATTTGAAATTCATTGCATAAGCATTTTTTACAGGCGTGTTTGAGGTTATTCTCTATATTTGCTATATTTAGTTTTTTATCTGCCATATATGTAATAACGTGAAGTAAAAAATTTATAAATAAATAAAACACTGATTGAGTGTGTTTTTGTAAGTTCATTAAATATTTTACTTTTTGTACGTGCTACAAAAAACTAAATGTTAACTGCAAATAAAGGAACAATGACTTATAAAACAGCACTAGAAAAACAACAATAGGAATAAACAAGTACTAAGAAACTGAGTGCTGTCACCTGCCAGGGAAAAATGTTGTAATCATCCCATGCCTATCGTCTATCTGCATTGTAGGATTCTGAACAAAAACTGGCAAAACATCACATCTGAATTCTTCCGTTCTCTCTATCCAGCCCTCTAGTCTCCTTTCAGAGCTACTGTCTGACAATACCATAGTGTAGGCACAGAGGCAGCTGCAGCACCAACATAAGAAATTCTGTGAATTTCACACTCTGCTGCCTGCCAAAAAAACCTGGGCCCAGATTCGGTGATTGGCCTCTTGAGTGTCATTCCAGCCCCCCTAACCACTTTCTGCCTGCCACCAGCAGAGGACCCTGCTGCATCCCAGCTTCTGCAGCCAGGATGACAATCTTGAAGACACCAGCTATGGGGTCATTTAAAAAAAAAATGCTGGAGCAATCTTATGTCTGCAGCACTATGCAATCTGCGTTATGTTCAGAGCACCAAAAAGGAAACCAGGAAATGACAATAATGGCTGGTAATGACGGATTTTTATAATACTAAATGCAGACGCCAGTTAGCTTGTGATGGGATCTTATGCAAGATAATAATTACACTGGGTCCCGTCTAACTGACTGCAGTATTTCCAAATGTAATACATGCAAAATCACACCATAACCTTGCATCTGTTAAGTTGGACATTCTCCTTTTTTTTGAAATCATAAATAATGGGTAACATCCTGAAAAATATGTAAGAACTCCCTTTAATTTTACCTGCGCTTATTTTAAAGACGAGCTGTACTTTGTTAATACCATCAAGGGATTCCTATGCATTTTAAGAAGGGCCAAAAAATGTATTGATGGGGAAAAAAGAGGCTTTTAGCCACGCAACTCATAAGTCCTTTATTTTCCCATATGGGGGGAAAAGGAGTTAAGTAAATCACTTTGCACTGTGGTGGTCAGAGTTTCCAGCTGCGGCCCCTATGCATGCTTTCGTGAGGAGCGTTTAGGCTTCTGTGGGATACACAAACATATTAAGTGCATTCAATGTAATGAAAAATGCATATAATAAGAATTTAATTGTTTTGGGATTTCACGTGATGGCCTGAGAGTACGTGAGTAAATAAAACGGGTCCGAAAATAATTAGCAAAGAGTGTGTGATGTGTGAGAAAACCATGAAAAAGCGATGGAGGTTTGAAGGGGAAAATGATTCACAACCCTTAGTGGATTTATGTCTCGCTGTGTGTGTGTGTATGTGTGTGAGTGTATAGTATAGTTTGGTGCCCACTTTTTCTATGCATCACTAGATTGAAATAAAGAGCAGATTTTTCCAACCATGCTTCGACATTATTTGCCTTTTGTAGCCTAAGCATGTTTTAGGAACAAGGAAACCACTAAATATGGTATTCCACAGTCGAATTACCTCTGTATTTCCTAGTCACTGGGGAGTTAATAGCTGGTTACATGTTATGTGACATATTTATTGTGTCAGTTGTTGTAAAACTGCAAAAATAGCAGGCTATGGCCGAAACCTGGAGATTTGCTAAGCCACGGCTACAACACTGTAAATTAAAGGTGAATAAAAATTTCACCTTAACTTTAAAAAAAATTGAAAGATAATTTCAGAATCATTTGAAGTATATACATGGAGACTGATGATTTTTACATATCCACCAAACACTGCACCACTGATAAATCAGCATTGTTGTCAATTCATGAACCGCTTTTGCATTTGGATGACGACAGCATCTTGGAAGGGCAACTGTTGTGCTTCAATCAGAAACTGGATTTGTTATGCAGCATCTCAGTAATTAACTGATTGACAATTTCGGGGTTGCTTCCCCTTAATTACGGGGCTGATTGTAAATGAACATGGTGATCCAGTCCATTGAAAGTGACCTACACAAAGTGGGACACCTCTTGCAGATTTCTACCGTGTCTGGTGACAGCCCACACTCTGCTGTGGCTGCCCAAAAGATGTTGAAAAAATCTTCCCCTGCCTGGCCCCTTTTTACCACACTTTTATTATCCTCTTAGAGAGACACAGAAAGCTTGTAATGTACGTACAATCATCCACAGTTATAGGTTTTGGTTTTATTCAAAGGCAATTTTGACTCCTATAATTTAAAACATTCCAACAAACAACAATTAATGCAAGAATATGCATTTAAATGATTGTTTGTATAGGAAGCACACAAAATTAAAAATAAAGTAAATCAACTGTATAGGGACAGCATGTGGTAGAGTGACATTGTTTCAACAGAAGCAGCTACCCTGCTGTCACAGACCAGGGCTTTAACAAGGCGACATGATGTTCTGTCTAACAGGTAAACAAGCAGCAAAGTGTTATGCTTTTTTTCCCAGGCTGTAAATAAAATGAATGTTAAGCAGGTTGAAGACTCAGGCAGAAGCTTACGTTCCACGTCGTTTTTTGTGATTTAAAATAAATACTCTCGTCACGTCTTCCGCTCTCTGTAATGCACTGAACATATAACAGGCAACAATTAACATGCACAACAACATGTCAATTAAAAGCTGGCCTTCTGATAATGGCTCAGCGCCTGGTTGATACAAACAAACAGAGGTCAGCTACCAACACAAGCCAAAAAAAGGTATGCCAACAAATGTTTTACAATACAATATCAGCAGAAAATAAGAAGGCGGCTACAGCTTTTTATTTAACACGGTTACAGAAATGCTTGAGTTTCTCTGTGTTTTTATTGCTTGTGCCCACAGTTTCTCATGTTAGCTCAATAAAGCTGTGACACCATGAGTGCAGTGGGTAGTAAACATGTTTAAGGCGAGTTTATATCAGAATAATCCACAATACTTAACCATTACCTAGTTAAGCAAACACAGAGAATTGTAAATAAAACCCTGCCCTCATATGTAATTAATTTAATGATTTATACTAAACGTATCACGTTAACTATATTATAGAAGGAATCCTATTTGAAATAGAATACCAATGGGCACTTCTTCAACTACTTGACAGCAAAAAATTAATAACTAAATATTTCATGGGATTAAAGATTTCATTTTGTGCTATTGGTTGGTTTAAGTGGCCGATCAATGAGCGATCTAATGGGATGTCACGTTCATGTCTATGAACCAAACGAATAATTGAGGGACTTCCACAGTCACACTGCCATGTGGAGGATGGTCTAATGCAGCTGCAATCAAGACCTTTATGACGGCTGATGGGGAAAACGGAACCTCGTCATTATGGCCATTTGACAAGGATCAAGGCCAGTAAAACCTCTGAGCTACCAAATGACCCAGTTGCTCACCTTTCAGTGACATCAACAGGAAATCCAGGAAAGAGATGAGGGAGAACAACAAAAACAATGATGGCATTCCTTACACACTCTTGTCTGACTCTTTTCTCTTAATCCCCATAAATGAGAAGCAGTTGTAAGGCAACCGTGTTTGTAATATCTGGTAATAGAAATATCAGTTTCGGCGCTTTTGGTACTTCTGAGGTTCGGAGCTTCTTTTGTCTGGGGAATGCTTCTTGGCAAAGCACTGGTGAGCTATGCTTTGCAGGATGTCTCTTCATTTCAACATATCCTGGAAAGGTATGTGGAAAGTCTTTTGATAAACAGAGCTGAGGGGGGAGAAAAACCCCCCAACTAAAATTTAGACCAGGATAGTGTACACTGAAGCATATGTCTGCAATTCAGTTTTAAGTCCAGATGAAGTCACAATGGACTTTTGTTTACGCTATCATCAACATCGGAGCATGCTTTGGCAGCGCTTGCATTACTGCAGAACAATTGCATAATTTGTTTGCATGTGAAAGTGTTTTTCTCTGTTTTACTGTGTGGGTGAGGTTTTTCTCAATGAGTCATTGTTTACTGTCTGAAATAAAGAATCAAGAGCTAAAGATTTTAGGCAAACTATATATGATTTATCTGCTAAGATGCAACGGGAGAGTTGAAAGAAGAATGCATGTTGCTGTAATAGAGTCTGCATGAGTGTGGCCCCAAACGCCAGAAAATGTAAGAAATTCTGAGGTTGAAAAGCTGCCTCAGACAGCACAGCAGGGGGGCAAAAATACATTTACTGTAAACCTGTATCTCCTTGAGCTGCTGCCTTAATCTAAAAAAGAAAAAAAGGAAAAACTCCACTGCCTCTCTATTCTATGAGGGAACAAGGAGCCATCCATCACTATTTTCCACAGTGCTTTACTGCCCAAAACAGCTCTCTCAACATAGAAATGAGTCCTGTGAGCCTATGGGCCTGTGCGCTGATATTGCTGTTATATAAATGATATATATAAACAATATAAATAAACAATCAAATCTGCTTCGAATGTTTTTAATGTAATCAGATATTTTCATTTTTTCTATATTTAAAATTACTGGTGGTTTCAAAGTTGTGTAAAGTGCCATTTATTGTTTAAAACACAATTTTAATGACAGCAACGGATTGTTGGCTAGAATTTCCATTTAATTCACAGCACTCAGTGATGCAACGTGGATGCGGTTTGATTTGAATGATAAAACAGTGCAAATAAAATAAAACCAACAGCCCCCTAAAATCTCTTAATTTTGTATTCATAACACCAAACCCGACCTTAGGTTAAGTCTCGGTCAACATGCTCTCCTTTCAGCGTTAACAGAATCAACAGTAAATTATACATGAGAAGCAAGCCTCTTCCTAACCCATTAAAAAAAACCTGCCTAACCTGCAGGTCGGGCAGCAGACAGCAATAACAGAATCCACCATCACACCTTTCCTCGTCATGTCAACTGAGATAATAAGGGCCTCGGCTGGGGGCATGACACGAACACATTCTGATACTGCAGCAGAAGAAAAGTGGGGCCACTGAGCGTCTCTGTCAAGTGCCAAAGAATAGAAATACAGTCACTGAATAGCCATGCAGCCAAATCCAGCACCACATTGCCCTCAGACAATGGGTGCGGTACTAATCCCCCTTCATGGGGTCTGCATCCCCTGTCATGCCCAGTGGCGAACCATGCTGAGACACTGCGTTGGGGAGTGACACCTCGACAAAAGCATCGCCACAGGCCACTGTTGGGCCTGTGTGCTCTGCACTGCTGTGCATGGAATCTGCATTGGGGGGAATGAAAGCGATGAGCAGTGTGTTAAACAATAAGCTGCCTGGGTGCCGAGACCCCCGTCAAGGCTCGGTGTGGCCACCCATCAAAACCCTTGAGCCCGGCATTTGAGGCTGGCAGATAGTCCGTCCCACATACACCCCCTCTGCCACGCAACCCTATCAGCCTTGTGTCTGGGTTGGGCCCAGCTAGGCGTGCTCTTCTGTCCTCTGCTCTGCTCTGGTGGATCTGACAGCTGTTACCGAGAAAGGTTATTCACTCAGCGCATCTCTCCGCACACACACAATGACCCTATTGGCCCCGCCTGTCTAGCCAACCAGCTCTTACGCTCTGCGACCAACAGACAAGGTGGAGAAAAGGAGCTGACAGTGTCACTCGCCCGCCACTTGCATTTCACGCTACATATGCACCCACAGACGGCTCTTTTGCACCCCAAAATAACTGAGCTGACTCAAATACAGTGATGCCGTTTGTACTTTTTTTCGCCCCCCTTTTACACATATAAGGCAAGTGGGCAGAAAATAGGTCAAACACTACATGGATGTGGTTCAACGGAAAATGGCTGCTTTCCTCATTGGAATGGAGGAATGCAATAGCGCCGAGAGGAGACGGGTGGCGCTCTTACTGTACTTACAATGCAGAGCAACATCATGCTATATTGCACAGCCTCTTCCTGGTTCGTGAAGACTAAAGAAGGCGCAAACCACTTTGTTCCTGAAGTGATACAAAAGCACTTTGATACTGAAGTAAATACTCGGCACCTGATGACATTATGAGCCTCAAACATTAGGGCGAAACCCTTCCTTTAATTTTCATTCATGTCCCACTTTGCCGCTCATCTCTGCATCTGTCCGTATCTCAAACTTTTGTCAGGCTTTTGCGAGGGTGTTGGTTGACTTCTTTACGTTGGAGCTCTCCATTTAAATGATAAAACGTTTGTTAATTCACTGTGACAAAACAAACCGGACTGTTCCCTTTACAAAGATGAAAGAAAAACACGCAGGGTGAGTTTTCTGCTGCGCTACCTCTGATATTTCCATTTATTTTATTGTTTTGTTTCTTTTTTTCCTGTCATGCTGCAGAATAAATGTTTCTAATTCAGATATTTTGTTATTTTCTAGCCTTGGATGGTTCCTGGTTTGGGCTGCCATACCACTTCATTAACTTTAATGCATTTTATCCAGGCTCAATGGAATTGTTTCTCATGCAGTGCACTTACAATGATCTATCCTTTGTGGAGTCTTTTACTGCCTGGTATTGGGTTTCGAGTTATTTACAGATAGGAAAGAAGGTGTATTTACGGCATGGTAAAGTACTTGATATTTCTGTTCCGTGCTGATGTTGTGTACAGTTTGCTAATTGGAAAATAATGAGGGCAATAATGGCCTACCACTCATTAAAATTCATCTGTTGAGCCTTTTGTTTCAGCTCAGTATTGAGCATGAATTAAACGACATGACACGGAGAAAGAAGATATTGGAATATCATCTCATTATATTGACACACTTAATTATGTGAAAAAAGCCACTGTTGGTGTACAACCTTATTATATCAATGTATTTAACGAGCATGAAATGATTCCTTCGAGTGATTGAGGCCTTACCACGCTGGTCAAATATGTATTCTGTGGAAAGACTTTACAATACAAGGACTGCATGTGATGCAACACTGATGATATTGCAATACAGTTATTTTCTTGTATAAAATTGAACGTGTTTACCATCACACACACTGGCATGATGTTAAATGGAAAATATGTATTGCATATTTAATTTAATGCACGTATTAAAAATTCTCCATTTTCCACGACATCTAAACAAGCATGCAGGAGTACGAACGTGTGCACAAATATGTTTTCTACACAGTGCACTCCATATTCACCACATTCATGTACAGCTGAAGCCACACGTACAAATGTAGAGCAATGACTGATTCGCAGCCATCGCTGTTACTGCAGTTATTATTATCGCCACCATCCTCAGCACCGCTTTTACTCGTATGACCTCCAAAGTGATTTTTCTTGGAGTGCTGCCATTCTCTTATTCAGTTTCTGGGGCTCAGTCAGCTGAGTGGGCAAACCAGCAGACACACACACACAGGAAAAAAAACAAAATCCGGCAAAACAATTCAAGTGCACACACAGATGCCAACTTAAGAACACACATACTCTCTCAAGTGGCAGGCCAGTCGTACATTGTTCGCTTCGCCTCCATCCCTGACGGCAAAGCTGTACTGTCAGTTTACCTTGCCCCAGGACATCCATGGGACAGCCTATCAGGCTTCTCCCTACTGCCAAAGACATGCAGCCCTGTTTATCTCCTAATTGACTCTCAGAGGAAGGCTGAGATTGACAGTGTCGCTCCCACATCACTTAAGTCCTTTTTAGCCAAGCAAGCCCTGCATGCAATCATCTGTTAATAATACATTGCAGCAGACTTACTTTATTGATAAGCACTACTTCACCTCACACTTTAGTCAAATACAGCCAAGAGAAGAGTCGTTAGAAGCCAATCACGTCCTCTCATTTGAGGAGATGACTTTCTCTGCCTCTTTTCCCTCCGGTTCGGCCTCAGATCTACGATCAGAAGGCTCCGAAGCGATTGAGTTTCGGAGAGGCTAGAGGGGGGCAGCATGTCTTGACAGAGCCAAACAAGT
This sequence comes from Astatotilapia calliptera, assembly GCF_964374335.1. Classification (NCBI taxonomy): domain Eukaryota; kingdom Metazoa; phylum Chordata; class Actinopteri; order Cichliformes; family Cichlidae; genus Astatotilapia; species Astatotilapia calliptera. The sequence goes on along the minus strand of NC_137436.1, from coordinate 40,006,151 downwards.
CTGGGGTTTCATTTGTTTGCCATTCTCCCCTGTCATGATCAAATGTAGCAGCGCTCACTTTGTCCAGTATGGCATGACAATTACGCAGGGCCGCTGCTGCCAACAGCTGACAGAGATAACATATATTGCAAAGCATATTTATTATGCGCTGACTGATGGGAAGACAGACTGGAGTTGCCATAAGAGTCCTAAACACGAGCGGAGGGATTGATTGAGACTAATTGACAGCATAAAAACGTTTGGGGCGTTTTTGGGGGCGTGGGGAGGAGGGGGCGGTCAGAGTGATGTTTGATTTTTCCTCGCCTGCCACTTACTTGTCATCACCTGACAAGAAGCCCCTTTCCTACTGGCAATCCACGTTGCTTATCTGACACATTTTCGAAAGCCCGTCCTGATGCTTGCGATGGCAGTGGATGGGGTAAGGGGCGTAAGGTGGGCACGCGCGCCAACGTGGCCCTTGTCCTCGTCTGTTGGGGGATTATTTTGTGGGTCGCGACTGGCATGCTGCCATTTTGTCACGCGCCACTTGCGGTGATGTCACAAAGGCCACCCTCACAGAACTTTGGCCAGCTGGGCGCCGTCACTAAGACTCGTCACGTCTCAACCGTGTAGCCGGCGACTGCCGCAAACCCCGAGGTGTTCAGAGATATGAATAGAGCTGCACAGTAACACGATCAACAAGGATATTGGAAAATAGTTGCATTAGAGGTTCTGCTCTGAAACAGGTAATCAAATTACTCTGGGCTCCTGGATGAAGATCAGGCAGACGGGGAGACTTGGTGTTTATTCATGATTTTAATGAATAAGCAAACTCCAGACATGCGCAGTAGTTCATTCTTCACTTTTATCACTTGTTTGATATCCCCGTACGCTTTGTCTCAAACCCCAAGGGTCTTTGGTTGTCTTTCAAGTTTGCAACAGCATGCTTCTGTCCTGTGTTGTAATTCATTCAGCGGACCAAAGCATATTTCTCTTTTCTGTGATACTTTTGTTTGTCAGTGAGGAAAAAGAAAGCAAAAGAAAAAAAGGTGCTTTTAATCCCAGCGTTATTGTGAGGGCTGAGACACTTTGTAGGTGCCGTTCTCACATCTTTTGAACCCGTGACCGCGTAGCTTAGATCTTCAGCATGGGTTCTCATAACGGAAGCGATGGGCCGCACAAGAGAACTATCAAGACCCGAGTACGTGACTGTCAGGGTGCCAAAAGGCTTTGTTGATGCTCTTAGCCAGTGTGTTTGAGCTATACTTTACTTCAAACATGCACACAGACAGAGGACTCACCTGGGGGAAAGAAAAGTTGTCTGAAGCTGAGAGAATCTGATTTCCACCTTTTTGTATCCATCTCCTTAAGCCATCGCTTACTGAGGATATCCTGTTCACTGCCCAAAGTACTTCAGCTCATTATACGCTAATGATCTGTCTGCTTTTTCAAAGTGTCCCCTTTGATTGCACGAGCACGGACACAAACTTCTTTGCACAGAACACAGCTGAGGTACATAAAAATTACCTTCGCTCACGCAGGTGAGAGCTAGTTTCACGGTGGGTAGGAGAGCAGGAATAAAGCAAAAGGTTGCTTTTTATGGAGACCTTCAAAGAAGCCTCAAGTTTCCCTTTTTCCCCGTGATGGAAAGAATGAAAATTGCAAAGGTAATCTGCTGCATCATTCACACACTCACAGCTCTGCGCATTAGCCTGACCTTGTGTGTTTTTCTTCCCTTAACTTCAGATGCTGTTCACTCTACTCCAGTAAGTTGTTAAATGGCACACTGAAAATTTCCTTGCGGCCCTTAAGCGTGCAGGTTCCCTGTGTGTGTGTGTGTGTGTGTGTGTGTGTGTGTGTGTGTGTGTGTGTGTGTGTGTGTGTGTGTGTGTGTGTGTGTGTTGCAAGTGCGGTTGTGTGGAGGAGTGTCTGTTGGAAGGGGAGGGGTAATCTCATTCTCCTTTTAAATCTGGTAATTAACTTGACAGCATGACAAATGGACATGATCAGCTGTCTGCCCCCATAAGACACAAATATGCCATATTACACGCTCCTATATGTGGGATTCCACTCGGCAAAAAATACATTAGAGAGAAGCTACTCAAATGGAATCAAGCTGAGTTTTGTCTGGTTTTTAGAGTTCTGTGTGTTTGCGAGAGCATCCTGGAACATGCGGCCATAAGTCATGTGTGCAGGCACATGCAGAAATGTACAATAGACACAAACTAAGGCAGATGATCCTGTTTATTTGATAGCAGTCCTCTCTTTTACTTCTAGGCCCTCCCAGTCTGCCTCCTGTTAGGCCTAATGGCACACAGGAGTCGACTTGTCTAAGTAGGGCCTACTGTATATCACTGCCCTGTCTCTCCCCATATCTGTCCCTCCCTCCACTCCACTCCATTCCACTCTCCCTCCATCCCTGCAGCCATTAATCTACCCCTCCATTCCTCTATCTTGAGTACCTGATTCGGATGAGAGCTTTGCACTTCACAATACTGCAATTCTTCAGGCTTGGTGTGCTGTAAAGCACATGTGCCAACTAAAAAAAAAAAAAAAAGCAGTCACACATTATTGAAGCCTTATCTAATTAGGTCCACGTACACACAGCTCTAAAAGCATGGACTGACCTGTGGTGGCTTTCTATCTAAAAGCATGATGTGTTTCACTGATACCCTATTTTTGGGGCTGTGTAATGTATCGCAGGTGCATGTAGTGTTTTTTTCTTCTCCTTCACATTTAAGGGATGTCACTATAACGCATAGGCGACAAAACTCTAGACATCAATATTTATGTAGTTGCAGGATTACATTAAAATAACAGCATAGCATTGAGAGACGGCATCTTCTGATAATAGGCAGCATCAGATATAATCGTGGAAGGACATTTTTTGACAGCATTAGAACAAAATAAATACACAAAATAATCCCTTCCTGGCAAAGAAACCAGGCATGCTCCAGTTACTGATATTTACACAGTACAAAATAATAACAATGCTAATGTCAATAGAAACACAATAATGTCGCAATCTGATTAGAGAGACTGTGTGTGTGTGTGTGTGTGTGTGTGTGTATGGCGAGAGGAAAATTAAATTTGAAATTTGAGAACTTGCCTCTGTCTGTAATGTATTACAGTGGGGGGTTGGGTGGTGGGAGTGGTGGGGTGGAATTTAATAAACCCGCCAAAAATTTTTAAAATGCATATTGGCCTGAGATAAGGTGGCGACTGTCCTTTTTTTCTAAAGTAATTATGAGATTTTATTCATTTCTGTCATTAGTCAAACTGACAGCTGGTCCCTGCAGGCTGGACTTGTCCCATTCTCTTCTGCTGCTCACCTATCTGGGAAGGTACCCTGTAATGAATGTTTACAACACACAGGTAACAGAGTAAATATTGGATTCATCAATTACGGCGGGTGAGGGAACTGGCAATCAAATCCCATGATTATTGTTACCGTCGGGGGGCAACATGAGCCCTGACAGTGGCTGCTGGTCACACATGACACGCGCAGCACAACCGCGAGTGTGGCTACACGCTCAAATAAACACACGGCACACACAGATGGATACACAGAAGGCAAAAAATAAAACCCAACAACACACGCACGCCCTCTCACCTTGTCATTTTGTGGAGCTGTCTCACCTACACGAGATAGGGCAGAAAAGGAGCTTGTTAACACTGTGTTGGGGGAAAATGGAGCGAACAGGAGAGAGATAATGGGAGGGAGAAAACAAGCCAAACGGAGAGAAAAGACATTTAAATGATACTGTTATCATCAAGGGCAGTTGCTCTGAAAGCAAAAGGTTGGGAAAAATTTATATGGTTTACATTTCCAAAAAGGAGGAATAAATATTTATTACCCGCACTGTGCCTGGGTGAGCGATGATTACTTTGAAAACAAATGACAAATACGGGGCTTTGTTTCTCGATGGCGCTGCGGTCCTTTGCTTTAAAACTTAGTTAATCAACGAGCTGGAGAAAAATGTTATGTGCTGCTATTGTTACGAACTCGGTACGCACGTGTGTTTTCTTTAGCATCGTAATAGTCTAGAGACTTCATTTGTGTGCCGTTTAAAGGAACTGCATGTCTCGGCACGGTGACTCGAACCCCCTCTCGCTAACTTTGTGCTGATGCGTGCGCCTATTGTGTTATGACAACACCTCTCGCCTGCTATTCCACAATTTGGACAGCAGGACCCACGGCTCAGAGACAGTAAACTGACACCATCCCCCAATTCCCCCAAAACTCCCTCATTACTGCAAAGGATTGCTGATGGGGCTTTGAAACCAGCCGTTTGTTCAGACTAGGTAGGTATACTAGTACAGGCGTTTCCCTGTCTCTGTGGCGTTTTTGCTTGGTCAATTAAAATGTTCCAGCGTGAGCAAGACCTGCAGGTGCTTACAGACTCTGATAGCAACTTTTTTTCTCATGTTTTGTTGTTTTTGCTCCCCAAACACAATGAATATGTCTTGCAGATTGCATTTTGCAGGCTAAGTGTCCCCCAGCATCTGTTTTAGCCTCAGAAGAAAGTTGGGGAGTCGGGAGCGGAGCAGGTGCCGGCAGAATGTAAACCTTATCCTCCACGTTTGAGCCGGGATCAGACGGCAGCTATTCTACTCGACACACAGCTGTATACGGGAGATAGGGGGTCATTAACATGTAATTACACACAACCAAGTATTCTCAGACAAGCACACATGAAGAAAACCGCAGCACTGGTCACACTGCAGCATGCAGTCAAACTCTTCCTCCCAGAGGGACCAATCTATGTTTTTACGTCGAACACCTGTTACCTACTGCACGTGCACCGCACAGTCGTCGTTGTACACGCAAAACCAGGCAGAGTAGCAAAATTAAACCATCGCTTCAGGTTAATCTAAGCTAAAAAAAACTGGGAACACAAGACTGTCATCAGAGTATTTGAAAAAAAAATAGGTGTGTTATCGGCAAATTTGTGAAGTAACTGGAGGCACACAGTGGATGGCCATAATGAGTCCATATTAGAAAAGTGGTACAGCTGTGTCTCAGACATTGAGTTTGCCAAGCTGCCAAGGGCTGGGAACGGTCTCACACACACTCACGTACACATGCATGCACAGCAAGCTAATAAATTGCCCTGACACACCCTTTGGCAGCGGCACAGCCCACCACAACCACATCCCCCTCGCCCACAACCAGTCTACCTCCTAATTTAGCTGGGTTTATCAGAGACACATATACTCCCCCCACAGAGAGTCTTTTCAAGACAGGAAGCAAGGAGCTGGGAAATGAAGGATCGTCATACATGCACCGGAGGATCTGGAGTTTGGATTAAACTCTTTGTGCCTTTGGAAAGCCCATTTGGCCTGAAACTACTGGGAGAGGCTGAGAAAGTGGCGAAAACACATCACATGCATGGCACAGACATTATTAAGTGAAGACTGACAACTAGCAGTATTTTGCACGTGCCTTTTAAAGACATGTGCACTCTATTGTACTTTGTGTACTTTGGTCCACCTGCCCTAATGTTAGCCAAGGCCTTTATTTTTTCATTTTGACAAGTATCCAAAATATAAAGAATGAAAAGTAGAGCACCTAATATAAACATTGAAAGAATTTGGCACTATTTCAGAAGATTACAAGCAGCCATGTGGCTTATGCCTGTGCTTATCAGGTTCAGAGCGCTCCCCAACCTTTTTGTGCCACGGACGGTTTAATGTCAGACAATATTTTCACGGACCGGCCTTTAAGGTGTTGTGGATAAATACAACAAAATAAAATGATACGACCGAGACAAAAACTGTGGTGTTTTGTAAAAATAATAATAAATATGAATTCAATGTGTAATTGTGTAACTTTATTAGCAGCGTCCTCCTGAAATACGCCAACAACACAGAGTAACATCCTCCACTCTGCCCCTTAATGCTCTCTGGTCGCTATGGTAACGCGTAAATATTTCTTTCAAAATAAGACGCACAACTACAACACGGGAAAAGACCCAGGGAAACAGAGATAATGATAAAAACCCTGAAAACCAGAAATTTCACACCTGAGCCTCAACTCTCACGGTCCAGTACCAAATGACTCACGGACCGGGCCCGGGGGTTGGAGACCGCTGGAGTAACGCCACTACCCCGCAATCACTTTTAGCGTTGGGATACCTCTCAGCCAGTAGAGCTGCTTGGCGATCAGCAGAAAAACATTGAACATCCAAAACATTCAACTTTAAAGAGTGTTTTGCGTGTTTGACATGAACTATGTGAAGTGTATATTACTACTGAGTGTCTTGATGCAATGAAACATAGAGATGAGAATGAGCTGGCTCACCATCACACTCTCCTTGAGTGTATTCAAAGTCACAATAACCTCCGATTGCCTGTTCTTTAGCTCCAAGTATGCCGACATCTTTACTACATTACAGCAGAGTTGGGAGCATTCAAATTTGCTGAATATCACCTGAAAATAGTACAAATAAAGTGCATGGGCCTTGAAAGCTATATGGTCACATTAAAAGTGCATAATGACCATTGTTCTGTCAACCAAGTCAAAGTCAAACAAGCTCATAATGACTCAGAATTGCTTGCCAACCAGAAGAATGTCGAGGCGGCCTTTCTTTCTGCGTTCCACTAAAAAGTTCATGTGGACTTGTTTTAGTTCTGATTCATTAGGTAAAAAATGTATTTTGAGTAAGCCAGTGGATAAAGCCCAAGCACGTGGCCGACACACATCATCCACAGTCTTAAGTACGACAAACAGTCGGCATTTCTGACGTCACCTGACATTGTTAGACTGGAGTGGGGCAGTGCAGTGAGAGGTATTAACCCCTCAGGATGTAAAACTCAAGTGAAACTGGTGAGGCGTGAGGCTACCCTGAATGCCGCCTGCCTGAATTTAAATTCATTTCTTATTTTTCCTCAGACTCCTGCACACACACAGAGACATTCACTCGCACACTGACTCAAAGCACTCCTCTGTTTAGTATGGCAAGATAGGGTAACTGTGCTCAGGCGGCCAGTTTAACTAAATTGTAAATGTGCAGGTACAGCTTTTGTAGTCTGAAGGAGTAAGTAAGAAGGGAGGTCAGTGAATCACCCCCATTCTTCAGCGTTGACAGTTTGTATAAGGCAGTAAGGAAGACGTCCATTCTCCAGAGACTCCAGTTTTGACAGATTCATTAGTCAATAAGAGCTTAACAGAGTCATGTCAAATGTCAAGTGATAGACCTAGATTGAGGGGGTATTTGAAGACTGACTGTGTCTTGAAAAATGGAATTATAAAGGCAGACTTACAAGAGTGCGCGCGCACTCTCATATACACACAGTTTGTTCCTTCACTTACTTTATTTGAAGTGGCAGTTGGGTAAGTAACACCACCAGGAACGTGGACACCACAATGAGATTCAGACCTCATGGGCACCATCACGTCTAATAAGTTTATCATTAATTGCAGCCTTCGGGGACATTTGTTCTTGAATTAATTGGTCCTCAACAACTCAGCACTCTGCAAATATAAGGAAAAAGGCAACTTACTTAGTAAAAGCTTGGTGGTCTGTCTCTTAATCTATGCTTTTTTTTAATTAAACTTTTTTAACATTAATGTCTGGTTCACTATAATCAATCTGCCCATTGGCTTGCCTCTACAAAAACTCCCCAGTGATTATACAAAGTACTACAGGCAATATTATATGACAATATGTGACACAGTAGCCTTCTGTTATATCTTTTAAAAAACAGAAGCCTAGAGATACAAAATCAGAAAACTGCACAGTGACTGTAACCCTGTAACTAAATCCCAAAATGAATTAAAGCATTTGTCTCAAGCAAGGCAGGAAGCTCAAATTGAAGATGGGGAAGAAATAAGATTTTGAAGCAGCGAGCACCAATGAGGATAAGCTCCAAACAGGACACTCGAGCAAAACCAATCACCACTGGAAGGGGAAAGAATAGTCGGGAGCCAGTGACGCTACAGAAGTGTTATTTGTACTGTATAACGAACCCTCTATAACACTCCTGCATTCTCTCCATTTTCAGACACACATATAAGAGACAGTTCTTGGCAGTGCTCTGTTCTAAAAGCCACGTTTGTGGAGGTTGGTACAGAGAGACAGACTCTATACCACATACTTTGCTGGCCTTCGGTCCCCATCTAAGATTAATTTGTCAGAGGCTTTTAGTTGGATTTTCAGCGAGCCCTACACTGTTTTCCTTGGAAAAAAAGTAGCTGCTTCATGCCACCCAAAAGAGTGTCATGTGTCAGTTTGAAAAGTGAGGCTAACAAGAGACATACTGTAGAGAGATAAGTGACACAATGCTAAGTACAGAGTAGACTCTCTGGGTCCCATGGCAACGTCTCTTGCACTGTGCAAAACATAAAAACTCAAGAGTGTCAAAAATGTCAAAGAAGGCTTAGAAATCATTCAAACCCTGTTTGTGGGGCCTTAATGGGCCCAGCATAAAAGCTCTGAGCGTGTATTTCCAGCCTGCATTTGTCCCTTTTATTACTTTAAAATTAAGACTTTTTTTTGTGGCTCCATCCAAGTTGGATTTACTAACTGTCTATTTCAGGTTACGTTCACCTCTGAAACTGCCAGTAATTGTTAGTCTAGCAGTGGTTCCCAAACTTTTTTTGCTGGGCCCACCTTTGTTTTAAAAAACTTTTGCCCCCCCCCATCCCCCCACACGTGCACATGCACACACACTTCCTCCAACCACACACGCCCATATTTTGCTCCATTGCGGTTTATTTCACACCTCAAACATTCAGTAAACAATTAAGCAAATACAAGTAACCTGCAATAAATTACAGGTAATAATAAAAAACAAACAAACTACTAACTCTTTTACGCTACGTCCGCACCTACACGGGTATTTTTGAAAACGCAGCTGTTTCGTCCACACGTAAAGGCCGCTTTGAATCACCGAAAACAGATTTTTTAAAACTCCTTTTTTGTGGACGAGGAATACAGAGTTCGTCTGGCAACATCAAAGGTATGCGCCTTTTTCCACGTCACGCTGTGGCCACGTTATTGTTTACATGAGATGAATTGCAGAATAGCAGATAGAGACGAAATACTGTTAATCTGACTGTCTGCAGGTTTTACACGCAGTTACTGTCCCTCCATTTACAAAGGCAGAGGCGTCACGGTGTCATTATTTTACTGTAGTTGTTTTTTTTCTTCTGTGTAATAATGTTCAACATAGCTGTCAATAAATTTTTCAAAAAACGCCTCTCTGTTCAAAATGGGTTTAAAAACATAAACAGCTGTGGGATCCTGTTTGTCCGTGATTTAGACAGGGGGACAAACTGTGGCAGGATCAGCCTGATGTTATTTGTATCCCGCTGTAACTTTACTGTATAAAGAGCAAACATCTCCAACATGTCAGGAGCAGATAGTCATTACAACAAGTGTTTGTGAACTAAAAATCAAGAATGTGGGATCCTGTTTGTCCGTGATCTAAACAGCCCAGCGCTGCTCCCAACGCAGGGGAAACCAATCCTGCAGGGAGACCTACCTCGGCACCTGTGCAGGTGAAGCCAAAGGGCAGATTTGCTTCACCATATTTTCTAGTCTTTGGCTCAGAATGAAGTTGGTTTGGAAACATATTCAGCGATGCTTCATCTCCTGCTCTGCGTTTGTGTGGGCGCCCCGTGCTAGCAGTGTCCAAGCGTTTTGTTTTTTTCCTTTTCATACCCCCCTGCCATGGCTCTGCGACCCCCCTAGGGGGCGGGCCCCACACTTTGGGAAGGTCTGGTCTATTGGAAGACTGCAGCCTTTTTCAGACAATGCATGTACGGCATTGCTGGTATTGTCAGTTTGCTAAACTGACGGCAATCGCTGGGTCTAGTTTGCTTTTAGTTTATGTTCCTGAGGGCCTTATTCAGACACAGTGCACATGCGATTTCATCTATATTTAGCAGTACACAGATATGACAGAACATGAATTCAGAATTTTATTAACTTGGAATCTATATTTTGTTAAATGCTTTAATAATTAGTCAATACACATCAATAAAGAGGGAACTCAACACCATTTTCAGTATTACTGAAGTCACAAAACTAAAGATTTGATCAATACAAAAAACACTGTTTTTAGTGTAAATAAATAATACAGTAACATTTAATTTCTCAGCAAATGGACTACGTGGCAGTTTAGCTAAAGAACTGAAAGCTACAATCAGAAGGAGACAGAGGTGGAGTCAAGGCATCAGACAATGTATGAAAGAATTCACCAAATATGATTTTAAATGAACATTGATTTATTAATCAATCCAATAATATTTTTTTAGTAAGGACTGTAATTTTTACAGTCCTTAAAACATTTATTAAACTTTTCGGCGGCTCTGTATGAAAGAGAAGCACACAGTGAGTAATTTGTTGTTAGCTGTGAACTGATTCCTTCTCAATATAGAATAGATGTGATATTGTAACACAAAGTGAGGAAAAACTCAACAGACCTGAGAAATGTTTGATGATTTTAAAATGATCTGTGGACGCCTCCAGCACTTTGTCCTGTGATGTTATGCAGTGGTGTTTGCACTAAAACAGAAAATTAGGAGGATATCTGGTTCTTAGAACAGGGGCACCACCAAGGGGTGGGGGTGAGGGGGCCTCTAGCCATCCCCCAAAATTTGATGCCCCCTATGAAAACATGTGGAGGCGCATCTGGTTTAGAAAAGGTGAATTTAACTTTGTTTTTGTTCTACAAAGACTTTAAGGTTTCAGTGAAATTCATTTGGAGAGAAAGATACTGAGATTTTTATGTTTTTGCTGTTTAGTGTGTCTGCCAAAACAATGATGTCTGGTAGTGACTAAACAACGCAAGATGCATGGGTGCATTTGTAATTTCATGCACACTTACCTATTACAGAGATGCCGTCAATTTTGCAAGTCTAGAAATTGATATGTGACGAGGTCTGACATAGTCAGACTGTAAATAGTAGATGTAGTGGCATGCTTGTTAAGTTATGTCAAATGTAATATCTCCAACATTTGACATTTCTAACTCCTATTTACGTCACCATGGGGCAACCACGGATAGAACAACTGACAAGACAACCAGATGATTAGCACAGACATTTTCACCTAATATGGGAAACCCAAGTGGCCACTTTTTTCCAACAGTAAAGTTAGACATCTTTCAGAAATCTATTATATCCTGACAGACACGGAGCAAGGTGATTGAACAAACATGTATCCTTGTTTTCAAAAAGAAGCAGGCACACGTAAAAATAACCCTGGCAGGAACAAGTAGTTCAAGGGAGGAATAATAATGGTTAAAGAAAAGATGGAAAGTCAAGCAAGTCATATGAGAAAGTTTCCTTCCTCACCTCTCCTCAGCACAACCACTTGGGGCGATCGCCTGCTGAATTCATGCTCAGTCAACTTTGGATCGGCAGCCACGTCCGTCCTTTAAAAACCAGCACGCCAAACATGGCTATCAGCTTTCCTTCAGCTGCTGTCTATCAATGTCATACTGGATCAACAATGCAGAACCCTTTTTGACTCTCTGCTCCCCTGCTGCACGACTGCAACCCCTCCACCTCAACACGCCGCCTCTCTACACACGCTACGCCCGAGTATTGTCAAGGGCAGGTTGTGAACTCAGGTGCAGAGTAGTTGACTTATTTATTTATTTGTGTAACAGGCGCACAGATCAATATGAGAATTCTGCTGCAAAATAAGGCTTGACTGTCAAGAGACAGATTAGGGCTGACGCAGCTTGGTGCCTCTCAGCTACCCCTTCTCACTTGGCTTGCTGTCGGTGCACGGTTAATCATGCATGTGTACACTTGCACGCGTGCGCACACACACACACACACACACACACACACACACACACACACACACACACACACAACACCATAAAAAAGCCCCACATTAAAAGGAAAACTAATAAAATTCACTGTGAAAAATACATTTCTCCCATTTGTCACTTCAAAGATTTTGCAGAAATGTAATTTTAACAAGGACACAACAAACTATTGTTTTATCAGTTACTCTCTAAATAACTGTCTTGAGGACTCGTGTGCAATTGTGAAAAAAAATCCCTAAATTCTAATATTTGAATGACAAAAAGAGAAAATATATGACATTCTCTTTTGATAATTTAACTGATTATTTCTTTATTAGGCAGACATTGTGAAACCATTTGCACAAAGCTAATATAAAATTGCATTACCCTATAAACCAGTGTATATGACATGATTTCGAACACTAATCTTCCAACACTTGTATGGAAGGAGAAAGGACATTTTCGGGAGTTCTCCGTCCTCTTCCACTTTAACCCATCTGTTAACCCACCAAAATCCTTACACACAGTGCGTTTCACAAACTGTTTCCCTCCCGTCTTGATATAAAAATGTAATTAATTTGTTCTGACCTTGACCCTTCTGTCTTGCCAGTGTTTTTAGCAACACTGGAGCGCAAAAAAAAACTAATTAAAAGATAGCCCAGCCCATTAATTTCTGTCTACAGTTTTAAATGTGAACACTAAATCTAGGTTGGAAAATGCAGAAGGCCTGCAAAAATAAAAGCAGCGCTGACATTCATTCGTCTGCTGTAATCATGCATTAATCACAAAGGTTTAAAGCAATAAAAAGGCTTACTCTATCAACTCCGCGAGGCATTGAAATTGCAGCAAGATCACAACAGTTGGAAGAACAAGAAAAACGACTGCATCTCGTGTTGTGTGCTCAGATATGACTTGTTTTTAGAATCCAGTTTGAGCAGGTAACAGCAAGAATTTACCAAACTGATGAAGTTCAAGTAATCGAGTATTTACCGTATTTTATTGCATTTCCCCCATTACAGATACATAGAACCAGCACAAAGGCGGTTCCTTAACCACAGCACTGCAGCTGTCTGCCGTTGTTCGTTTTGCATCGAATATCAGCCGTAGCGGTACTGTACGAAATATTTTATTCACGGGGTGCTTTGGATTTGAGTCCGAAGGCACGAGGGAAACACATTTTGTGTCTGGGTACAGAAAAATCATTTTGCTCTCCTTGATACCTTGGGAACCCAAACACTCATATCAAAGTTGAAATAGGCAGCTGGGAATAACAGGACCATCACAGTGACCCCGCACCCCCTCCATCTCCCATTTCACAGGAACACCTCTCACTTTCACTTAGAGCGCAGCTCCAGTAAAATATGGGCTCCATCATCACCAAGGACGACAGGCCAATAAGTTGAACGCCACTCTCACCGGAGAGAAGCACCGGTGCCTCAATGACCCATAACAATACTCTCCAAAAACAGTGAATCCTGAAGGGACGGCATTTTGGAGGAGGAGGGGAGGATGGCTCTCTTCAGAGCTCTTATTACACTTTTACATTAAACCTCAGCTTGAGTGTCAGATGAGCTTCCAGCCCTCTTCTGACACAGCGAGGCAGCATTCAGGAAAGAATAAGAGTGGGAGAAAAACTACATAGGTGTCACAACATGATTAAAAAGAAAAAAAGGACAAAAAATGAAACTTTGCAATCGCTTTCATTTTGCCAGCACACTGTCACACTCCACCATCTCCATTAAATGGGCCAGTGCAGAAGAGTCATCCCTCCGGCCGTTCTCGGGTGAAGGCTCCCTGCTTTGACTGGAAAAGAACAGCATGTTATTTTACACATAATTGCAACTGTCAGCAGCTAACATCAGATCTGGAAGAACAGTAATGTGACATGACTACAAAATAAACCCCATTCTCCCCATCCTTTGAAGGACATCTGTAAGGCCCATTAACATTCTGTATGGTAAGCAGAGGAGCCAAGCAGTGCCACCTTTGAAAAAGACAAACAAAATATATTGCCTGCGCTGACGAGGGATGGTAGGTGCACGGAGAAGCATGTGTAGTAGTTAATGGTATGTCACTGACGGGAGGAGAGGTCAGACCAAACAACTGCACGGGGGAAGCTTACCGCCTCGTAGTAAACACCCCCCTCCTCAGCAAAGCCGGGTGTATGTCATCATTTTAGAGAGTGTGGAATAAATTCACTGGTGGCCAGAATGCCCAGAGCTAGGGCCCGGTCAAAAAAACAACAACAAAAAAAACAGTGAATCCATAAATAAATCCTGCTGGCTGGTATTTTTCTCTCCTTTCATCAACTACTGTGTTATGCACATCATGCCTTGGAAAATGAGGAATAGCAAAGTAAAAAGACGAATAAAGGAAAAATGTGGAGCCAACTTATTCCCTCCACTACTACATCATTAACTACTAGAACAAGCAGACAGGGGATGAACCTTGGTTACATCCACTGAAAACTGCAAACAAAACTTACAAAAGGAGCTGAATCAAAGGTTTGAGTGTGGTAAATGTGTCTGAGCCACAATATCTCTCTGTTGTTCCATTTAGGCTTCACTCATTAACCTACACCCAGGGGAAACTGGCGGGCATTGCAACCGCGTGCAGAACAATGCTTTTATTATGGGCCCTGATTTCCCAGGGTTCCATATTTCACTCCTGTGATGACTCCAGTTGACAGAGCCACCCATGTCATGTGTTAAGGCAGGGTTGAAATCTTCATTCGACCGCTTAAGCAATTTAACAATGACTGTCCATCTGTGGGATTTCACTCATTAGCGCTTTTGCTTTCACAGAGACGGGAAGTATGTGAAGAGAGATCCCGGAGACTATAATAGAGTGAGTGTGACTTTTGTCTTCTCGAGAGAGAGCCACGAGTCCTGAGGGTGATCTAAAATTCAGCAGTAGTCCCTTAAAAATGACCACGGTAGTAATCACAGAAAAACATTTGAATTTCATTCAAATATGCTTTTTATTTCCTGCTTTCTCATTAGGCCCTAACTCTGAACACAGCAAAGTTTGCTTGTCTTCTATGTGTGATCACCAAATTTCAACTCACATGTGAACCAATGTGACGTGACTTTTTGCTGCAGCTCCAATCTTGTTCAGCACCTCTGGCTCTGAAATGCAGGCCAACAACGGCTGTGTGCCATTGTTTAGCTACCAGTGTCACCTAGCAACGCCAGCCACAGACGTTTCTGCGTGATGTATGGAAGCTGTCTGCAGTATTTACAAAGCCCTCTTGACTGACATTGACATGTTTGCAATTTTCTGTCTGAGACGTCAGACTAAGTTACACGGGGCTTTTAAAATGGAAATAAGTGCAAAACTCAAAATGTTTAGAAAAGGGCACGTAATTATTCCTAATCTGATCTGACAAAAGGGAAGTTAAAGTTCGTTTTTAAACACGAACGTGGTTTTGTGTTTGTAAAAGTATAATTAAAAAATAACATCCTTTTCGCCATTAAAGTTATCAGCATTTACAAGCACAAGTAATGCTCCGAAAAAACAAAAGTACCTAGTACTGCATGGTTACATGAGCTCAAAGCATTTGCTATATATTAAACTGCAAGTCTTTTCACCTCATTGGTATCTGTCATCTAAAGATTACAGCGTTACACATCCACAGTGTGTCACACCCACTTGTAAATCTTGAAGTAGGTGATTGAATCGAGATTCTGGTGTCAGTAGCTCTTGTTTCTCTTCCCAGAGGAGGCCATTGACTTCCACAGCAGCAGAGCCCCATGTTGCAGTACATTACTGCAGGCCATCTGGCCTCAGTTCAAAGCCTCACAGATAGAGGAGAGTCTTTTCCAGAGGGCCTGTACTGCATACTGTGCAACTGGCGTGTCTTAATATCCCTAACCCCAGCAGGACATGCGCCGCAGCAGCTGAAAGTCCAGCCAAATAACGTGTTCTTGCATAAAATGTCTAACGCAGTAACTTCGTATAGCTGGAGATATGAACAATAGTTCGGGGTAAAGAATCAGAGTGTGTTAGGAAATAAATCAGTTTCTTTAAACATCAATTCAGAGTTAGAGCCCACACGTAAACACGGCGCTGTCAATAAACACGGTGTGGTTGTAAGCTGGTGGGCATGTTGATGGTTTACATAAACGGGCTCACAGCACATTCATGAACACATGTTCTTCCCCATTGTCCGAGGCAGCCACACACTGATAAGGTCTTGGATTGCACTCCAGCTCAAAGCAAACCACAAAAGGCTTCCTTCCTCTGATCCGCAACCTCCCACAGTGAAAAGAGAAGACCAGTAGATGGTTGACATGCAGGGAGGAATTCTGGGGAAGGAGAAGATGGAAAGGTTCACAGTAGGAGAGTCGAACTACTTGCAAGCACCAAATAGATGCAGACACGCAGCAACAGGTCTAGTTATGTGATTTCTCAGCATGCGATCGTGCCAGCTTAGAGTTCAGTATGTGGACCTACCAGATAACGTCTAAAGCAGAACTTTGTGTGATGCTGTTGTTTTGAACACATCATAATAATGGTCACTTACCTTACTCTAAACCTTTCCACCCTTGCTGCTTAATACTTGTTGTTTAAGAGCCATGGTATTAAAAAACGAAATAAAAGAAGAAATGTTTGCATTCACTTCTCTGCCCCAGATGCTCTCCTACAGTCACGGCATTGAATGTGATGTGATATCCAGATGTTAGTCAAAGGATGTCTGCCCTGGGGTCTGTAAAATCAAGTGTTTACACTTGAACTTCTGGTTAGCCAAGCGTATTCCCTTTACAGTCCTGTCCAAACAAATAATACCTACGTGGAAAAGCGTGAGCCTGATTCAGCCACGACTCCTCCATCCAGCTATCGTCACCATCAAACGAGCACATGATGGTGTTTGGAATCGTCATTTTTAGGTTTCTTGCAGCAAAGCTCTCTCTAACAAAGACCGAAGCAATCAAGATCAAGACGACATGTAACCTCAACACAGACACTCTAGATAAATTATAGTATGGATGCAGCATACACAGGTAAACCAGGCAGGACGGTGGGTCGGCTCTCCGGCCACACAGAACAGCAGAACTGTGGAGGTCTTCTTGCTCCTTATTCAGATTTCATGATGAATCACACACATGTGACATCACAAACTATTTTCGAACTTAAGTTTCATTGTGACCCACTGTTTAGTTTTCAAATGCTTTCGTGCTGGATACTGGCACAGAAACCGCTCGGTCAGGAAAAGACTGCAACCTCTCATCGATAGAAAGCTCAATTTTCTAGTTTACCAGTGTGACGGCTCCACTGGAGATTGCAGTGTGCTTTTTCCCACAGCCACTATCGGTCTTCTGTACAGTCTGGGTTCCTTTCTGCTTTATCACTGATTAAAATGAATGATATCACACTTGCTGGACTATGAATGGGCACAATATGGCGCCTTCTAGTCTTATCTAGATGAGTGATTTGAACAGATACTGGTTCAATTGGATGGTTGCATTTAAATTTAGTGCTGAAATAAAGTACACTATCCTCTTTTCTAAAATCTCACATATCTACAGCGCTTGTAATGTACAGTTATGTACACGGCATACAGCACTCTGCATTATTTGTGAGTTTTGTATGTTGTTGTGTCTGCTGCAGCACTATTAAAGTCACACTGCAGTCTTATTCACTAGAAGCACTATGGAGAAATGTTTTCACGGGCAGGATTCACATTCTGTTTGGATCGTGCATGCATGAGGCACAAACACATATTTTCTGGTAGCTTTCACGCTACCATACTGAATGGCTGTACACATCTACGGCATTATAATAAAATCCACCCAAAACAGTAAATTATACTGAAAACAGCAACGGTATCCTAACAGAAACGATGACGTCTGACGTCTTAGAAAAAACACAAATGTGTCAAATCTCTGAATACTGAAATCCTGGTTGTAACTGCGTTGTTTTAAAATGCTGTTTCTCAGCACAGGAGCTAAAGAGACGTTTTAGATCTCATAAAAAAGCATTCTTGCAACTTCAAGAGCTGCCACTACGGGACATATTTCAGGGCTGTTTTTGGAGGAGAAAAGGAGCCTACTCCACGGTAGGTACTTGTGAACTGGCAAAATGTGCTGGGCGAGGCGCTTCGCTGATTTGTTACACTTGGAACACCATTTTTGTAAAAAAAAAAAAGAAAAATGCTGTCTTTAACATAACCATCAACAACAGAAAATCCTGTATTTTATTCTTTATATATGGCTGCGACAAACAGTGCATGTCGCTGTTGTCTAGGTTTCAGTTTCACAGATGTATCGTCATATAAATGATGTTGTTGTTTTGTTTCGGCTGAAGCTGGTGCAAAATCATTTGTCACTTCATCAGTCTGGTGGATCGTACACAGAAACACGAAGGTGACACTGCACATTAGGAGGACATTCGTCCACATGTCTGCATCACCTCGTGTCTGGGCTGCAGTGGAAAATCAGCTAAGTACAATTCCACTGCTAATCAGACTGAATTGAGCTTTAATGCAGATATTTACATCTGAGCTGAAGTGTTACACCGAGCCCAGGGAATCATGTGTGCAACACAAGGGGAAAAAAGGAAAATGCCCCCACTGAAGAAAAAAGAATTTCATCATGACTGCATTAAAGCTGCATTAAACTCTGTTCTTCCCTGCTTTGTGCATATGTCACTGTGTAATTGTTGTATGCTTAACATACATATTTATCCAGTTTTTGTCTATAAAGGTGCAAGTTTTACAGCCAGGTTTAAGCTCAGCATCACACTGAGAATTACACAGTGAGAGAAGCCAAATGCATATAGTGGGACTGTAATGAAGACCTACTTTTTGTTTCTTTTAAGGAGCATAAAAGCAGTTCTACAGACATAAACGTGAAGGCTGCCTGAGTGCCTATACAGCTATAACATGTGCATTTTCCCCTTTTTTTGGTTCCTGGTATAGCTGAATACCTTTATGACCTAGAGCTTGCTTACTGAAAAGTAAAGTCTTGGGGGAAATACCATGCTATATGGAAATTAATCTTGTATGGCAAGATGAAAACTTATTTGACAAATTACCATTGCCCTGACGTCTTTCTGCAAAAGTTAAGCCATTATGTTACTGTAATGAACCTTAAAAAAACCTCATATCTACAGTTAGATGTCTACCCTTTAGCTGCTTACAAATACAACAGCCTGCCTAAGAGGTATCATTAGGGACAATCAGTCAATACAAACCTTCTTGCAAAATAGTTTGTGGAACAATCTCTCACAGGGCCGAACCAGTCCGTGTGAATATTAACTAAGTCTGAACCAGTGAACCAATTTTCACGTGTTTATCCCTGATGGAAGCTTGCAGAGGTAATCTGGAAGGTGCATTTAGCTGTTATTAGAGAAAGCAATATTGTTCAAGCAGGAGCATGTGGAACAGTCACATGTGGTGAACATAATGCTGCTTCGATATACAAAATCTCTTGTGCTGAGTTATTACACTGAAACAACACTATTAAACCCAACGTGAGGAAAAGCATTAAAGAAGTCTTTGTGGGGAATTTTGTAGTTCCCACACATGCTCAATTACGGGGGGAGAAAAAGGGACATGTGCCAAGCTTTTGAAAAGAGGAAATTGTTGCTCGGGCAAACAGAAGAAATGCTGCAGAGTAGTAGAAACAACCAACAAGTATGTGCTTTGGTCTTTGGACCGTAAATGCATTGAAGTAGAGAGTGTGGGATCAAGCTCACCATGGCTGATTACATAGCTTAATGGTCTTGGCTTCACCTCACGTTTTACAAGCCCAAATGGTCCCAGTGGTCTGATAAATCATCAGGATATCGAGTCAGGTTGCTCCAATGAACTGTTGCCATTCCCGTATTTCAAACTAAGGAAGCACAACACATACTAGGCCAATATAAATAACCATCTGTCCTGAACAGATCACAAAAACTCCACATTTTCTTCTTTATTTGCTTGGACTTGTGCATCATAGCTCTCAGCATGAAATGCCTTGAAACCTAAAATGTATTTTAGATTTCAAAACAGCTAAATAAAAGCCTTTTATGACTCAGAATCTTAAATAAACCAAAAATTAATGGCAAGACAACACGTGCAGTACAGCTCTACAGGTGGGCTGTGTCTGAATGAAGCTGTGAAAAGGTTACTGCTGACAGCTCAACAGACTGCTCGTTATGTGTACAGTCATCCCGTCTGAGTTCCCCTGTCATGCTAAATACTAACAGAAAGTGCAGGCATTATGCACTGTAGCTACTGAAGGCGTTATTATTGGCTATGTTTAACGAACAGCATAGGCCACAGTGTAAGGTCTCATACACTGAGGTACTACAGCAGCTACCTCATTAGCTATAATCTCCCTGGAGTCCAAACAAACAGGTCGGGATCAGATATGCATTAAATGACCAGGCTGTGATGTGTGATGCAGGTAAAACAATAGAAAGATGCAGCTAACTTCCTTAGCATGTGTTTTTATATACTAATGCCAATCTACTGTAATGCTCTCAAGTAATAACTTTAATCCTATTAAAGGTTATTGTGACATTTACATAAGATGATGTTGAGATAATACGGCACATTTATTAAGATTATTCAAGCTAATGTATTAATGAACTTTACCTAAATTACTGAAAATACTGAAACGATTAGTGACTAACCTTACTCTTATAAGTTGTGTGCATGAAGACATTAAGTTATTTTCTATGGTGATAATATTTTACAGTTTGGGCCACTGCTTGGTCTCGTGCACGTGAACATGCACTACATGAACTGCATACTGTACACTATAGTCAGGTGGTTTCAGTGCCATTGCCACAGATGTATAAAATCAAGCACCAAGCCATGCAGTCATTTGTGACAGAACGTGTCATTCTAACGAGCTCACTGAATCAAACTGAACTATATTAGGATGCCACCATCACAACAACTCAGTTTGCAAGCTTTCTTCCCACCTGCATATTCCACCATCAACTGTAAGTGGTATTACTGAGCCGCGGAGTCCACACAAAGGTCCCGAGCAGGTTTGCCCAGTGCCCAGACGCGTATGGCGTAAAAGCCGGAATCACTCTGCTGAATGAAAAACATCAGAATGCTTCATAGCATGGCTTTCTTTAGGTGTAATGTGTAGGTGGCCCTGAATTTTTGTTCAAAATGTTGCAACGCACCAACAGACACTGCTTTAAAGGTGGAGGCATTTGCGCTCTGTATAACACATACCATTTGATATGGATTAGTAGCAACATAAAGCCCTCACGGTCCTGCACCTTTCAGCTAGAGTCAGATCTGAACTGGGCAGCAGATGAATAGGTACAGAATGGGGATTTAATGATAACCATGATTCAGCTTCAAGCTCCAGTAGTGTGATTTAAAGTCCCACAGCAAATAGAGGAATGAAATGTAAACCTTTAAAGCATCTAAGATATGTTTAGTATCTATATGAACTACCTGAACTTGATAAAACTGTGAATTATGTGGAGAATGAGAGCCCTGCGCTCACAATAGCTTATAGAGTTTCCTCCTACGCACGATAAACAAGCAAAACGAACTTCAAAGAGACCAAAATATTAAAATAAAATTAATTTCTGAATTAACACGCCAATGAAAACAAGTGTGTTCAAACAAACAGGAAAATGCAATCATTTAGTCCACGAGAAATCACACTGGTGCAGGAAGCAAAGTAACATAAATTTGCAGAATGGCCAAAGGCAAAGAAAGCAGAAAATGTGCAGTCTAATTCTAAGCTTAAATCTCAAAGAATCAAGACCAATTTTAATGATATGTAATTAAGGCCTAAACAAATTTTCCCCAACGGACACGATTAATGGGGAACTTATTACAGGGTATGGCACCCAAGGGGGTAATACATCCATACTAATCTCATGGCTGTCAGCCTAGGGGCTTCATTGCTATTGAAATGCCTTCATAATAAGGGCAAGAGTAGACAGGAGGTAGAGTGTCCAGGGAGTTAAAATTAGAGGAACAATAAATTAGCAGCACAGTTGCTTATAAAGTCAAAACAGATGACAGTCTGAAACTCCAAAACAACACGCACTAGCTCAAATTAAATTATATATACATTGTTGTCTGAAGGGGAAAACTGCGCGACAAAGAGACAAAAAGGTTAAGTATATTTGCCGAAGGTATTTTTTTAAACAGCATATTGCTTTACACAAACACAAGCAGAGATGAAGAACAAAGAGGAAAAAAAACAGAACATATTACAGGAAACGGTGGTTCAGCTCGTGCATTTCTCTTTTTGTGTGTGTGGAAATAAGACCATAGAAACCCGAGGACAGACAGAATCACAACATCAACCAAGGCTGGGCAATTTAGCAGCGTTACATTCCATATAATGATTATGTATCACCGGTGTATGACAAATCACCACTTTTGGCATTGTGGTTGCATTAATTGCTTGCACACAACCAGCTCCATTACCCCGGCTGGGCGGAGTTAAAAGCGTGCAAATAAAAAGTGCCTCTCAAATCTTTCAGTCTGCAGACAAACTGGAGACAGTGGCATTGACAAAAAAGTTAACGTCAGAAGAGGGCCGGTGATTGATGACTCCATACCTGAAAGCTCCAACTGTGGCTGTAGCACAGAAACAATCTTCACATAAAGAACGCAGCACAGAGATCATATTCAGAGACGCAGGAAAGATGCTTTGCATGCTCAGTGTTGGATTCTGTGGACAATTTGAGACACATGACTCTCAAACAAAAACATGCAAATCCATTTTATTCCCCAAATAACCCGATCACGAGGCCACTCACGACAAGACGAAAACGTCTTTATTCGTAGTTTATCACAGCCCACGTTTAATAGAGATGATCATCAAATCCATATACTGTACACTAGCTCAGTGCCTCTATTAAGTGGATAAAATGGTAGAAAACACTTGAGTTTAATAACCCCTGAGTAAGGGAGGTCTCAAATCAAAAGTGCAATAATTGGGATCAGTCGTTAATCTACCATGAAGTCATTAAAATGTTTACCGACTGTGGTTTAGGCAATGATTGACCAAAAATATTTTGAGGATTTTCACAGATTAGATAAAATATGAAAAAATATAATGTAATGCAATTCTTGAGAAAGCTGTAACAGCACACAATAAATGACAAACAGCAATCATTGGGACCATACTTAGAACTGGATGCTTGCCCATCCTATTAATAAGCTGTAATGACAATTTTACCTCACTTTACAATCACACTTTTGTTAAGCACTTTTTAAATTCAGGGTTGTAGAGGGTGGGGGCTGATCCCAGCTGATGAATGCATTATGGAGAAGTCACCAGTGTATCACGGCCTATTGACTGTGGGAGGAAGCCAGAGCACCCAGAGAAAACCCACTCGGGCACAGGGAGGAAACACCCCAGCCGGCCTGCAGATCAAACCCAGGACCGTCCACAGTCGCTGTGACACAAGAGCGCTGCCACATTTTTACATGTCATTAATTAAATGGTTAAGCGAGACCCTATACATTAACTGATTGTGCATTTTGTTTTTACTATATAAAGCTTTCTGGTCTTAATTACCTTTGAACCCTCTTTTCTGGAGTTTCTTCATTTCAATTCAAGTTTATTTGCACAAAACCAGTTTCCAACTGCACTGATCTCAGAGAAGTTACATTGTAAAGTGCTCGTATTTTTCATAAAGGAGCACAGCCCAACCTTGTGAGGAATGGATTTTTAAGTCAGGCCTTTTAACTGTACATACCTCCTGCCACAGTTAATGGTAACTTAAACCCATAGTAGAATGAATACCTGACTAATTGCAGAGCTCAGACTGTTGAACGTAACTTGGCAAATTGACCTGGCAGGGATCTCCATAAACGTTTCCTCCTGCTCAATGAGCATTTGCAAAATCCCTCCATGCATCCTGTTGTTGTTTGCGTTAAAGTTGGGGATGCTCCGTTTCCAACACTGAGGAATACTACCCGCATTATTAACAAACAAATTCTCCTTCAGTTTCATATGAAGGCTGAAGAGTCGATGCATATGGTTTAGTTTGGCTTCTAAACATCAAGCTAATGGGCTAAATTGCTCTCAGACTGAATGACAAGCATTATGTATAGGAAGTAAAAAAGAAACTGGATAGTCGGGAAGATGGTAAGGACATGTATTTGATTTTGTCAGAGCCACAATTGCCCATGTAATACTATTATATAGGTAGAAATCATGCAAAATGCTTTCCATCTTCATGCTTGAATGCTAATTCTCAGATCACTGGGAGAGGATAGAAGTTATTAAATGATGGGAAACACATTTTTAAAAGACGCATAGGTAGAACAAGGGGATGGGGGGAAGCTGATGGTTCGTGTATACCTCACTGTGAATTCAGTCCTTTGAGAACTGCCTGTGGAGGTGGAACCGCATCACCTGGAACGATACCATAAATCCCACTTCTTGACCTACCTTATGCTCAAACTATAGTATGATGAAATAAGTTGTTGGTGTGGATGTTGGTAAATCTGCAGAGGAGCAAAGGAAGACTAAATGCGCCTTTTTTGCGGCAGGGCCATCAAGGCGCCATCGTCCAAAACAAATAAATAATTCTAAAGAAAGGCACATTTTAAAGGCGCGTGCACCAACATATGCCAGTGATTCCATACTCGTATCGGAAAGGCAATTTAAAGACTGAGAAAAACAGCAAATGTATAGAAAAAAATCAAGTGGCATCCCTTGGTGATTACACCACAAACCTCAAACAACTTTGTCTTACGGTGAAGGGACATGCCGGCTTTTCCATCGCTAATGTTCTTTCCACTGCCTTTGTGACAGAGCTAGCATCTGTGTCAAATTATGCCCACAAAAGCAAAGCAGTTGTTGCAGCAGCATTGTATTTAAGATGGAGTTTACTTGCTAAAGCACTTTGCATATTCCCATGAAGCTTGTAAAGTGAACCCTGCAGCCTAGGCAAGCCCAATCAGAAAACACCTAATAACATTCACTGACAGTAATCACAAGGATATGTTGCAATCACTGCTACACAGCAAGAGTCCTGCTTGCAGGAAACAGCATGAGGTCTAGCTATCGCACAGCAAGAAGCTCACCCTCCTGTCAAAATCAATGCTTTTTTGACTTATTAATAAACATGGCCAATTAAGTTGCAGAAACTATTTGCACACTTTGAATCAAGTTGCTCTTTAACAATGCACTAACACTACCATTGTTGTGATACAACTTAACACAGCGATAATGACATAATGTCTTTACGCAATATTTAAGCATTTTTAATAACACTGGTTAACAATGTTGTCCAGTATAGAGTCACCACAGATTGATTAGTCAGTTCAATCTGTGGCGAAATAAATAAATGAGCAATAAATAAATTAAAAACAAAAAGCGCAATTAACTGGATTTTCAAGTAATTTTAGGCACTTTTTTAAGCTAATAGCATCAGTTTCAGTTGCTGGTCTTCCAAATATGCAGGGGCCTTTTTTCCCCAATTTATAACATTAAATGTTTTATGAATTTTCTTTAAATATTAAAGAAAAAAAGTACTTTTTTATTTCATGAACTAAATGAATGCTGAAGAAAATATACAGTAACAATTATATTTCTTTCACTGTTTTTTGTCTTTAAACTTTAAAACTCACTAAAAGTCGAGACAAGGTGACCAAATCTCAGTGATGAAGGCCACAAGAGTAAAATGCTAATTTTTCACTCCACTGTCTTGAAAATGTTTGTCCCCAAGCTCTTACTTTAAAATAAGTGACTTCATATTTCCAAGCAGTGTCCTCAAGGCACAAAGTCGAAATAAACAGACACGGGAAATGGCGAAGGTAGCAGTACTTTATGAACTTTATGTATTTCTATTCAGTAAAATAAACTCATCTGTCTCTCCACTTCCTTTTTAAGTGCCAGGAGCAAAAAATAAGAAGCCGTTAAGTGTTTTCTTCTGCTTGACCGGCAAAATGTGGCTCCAAAGCCAAAGTGAAAGCAAAGAAGAGGGAAATATCTTGGCTAGAGCACCAAAATATCACGGTGTCAGCGCCGGTTTGTGAGATGTCTGTGGCTTGTCTGTGTGACTTCATTTGTGAGGTGTTTGTCTCGTGGCCAAATCATTCATCAAAGACGTATTAAAGCTCAGGCCGTAGTAGTGGTTGCAGTGTAGTACTGGTACCCTCTGAATCAGCTTTAGTATATTTAATCAAGTCAAATTTACCTTTTATTTTTGCATGCTTCTTTCTATCAACTCTCTCAAAAACTGTGAATGATGGCTACAAGGTAACTCTTCTATCAATATGTATGCACGTGTTGATGTGAACCTCATAAAGACACCCAGATTGCACACATTAAAATTTTATCCTTTACTAAAAAAGCACGAACCATCCCATGTACCAGAACTTAAATGCATTATTGCAGGTAACATACAATAAAATGCATGTTCTTTTGAAACTGTCACATATTTATTGATATTGTTTGTGAGAGTTGGTTATAGAAAAATCCTGCTGAACCAAAATAAGTGGTTCAGTCTGGAGTGGGTGAAATTTAATTTGATTAGAGCGTTTAACAGAACTTAAATTTGGATATCTCCTGTACTTATGAAATTATGGGAGCTCAAAAATAGCGAGAAAACAAAGCTAATTAAAAAAAATGCAACATTTTGACCCAGCTCTTTGTATTTTCAGGGCCACAGACTTGGGAAATATTTATAACATGAAGGTAAAATGCTGCATGAATTCATTCAAAATGTTTTGTACAAAAAGCCAAAAACTGCTGCTTTTGAGATAGGTGCTACCCACTAATTGATTTTCCATGGAATAGCTGACCGTACTATTTCATTTGTGCCACACTAGCATATTTTCAGTCTTTAATGGAGACTTTTTAAACACAGTCTGATTTATTGCTTTTGTTTTGTGTTGACAAAACTCAACAATATCAACAACCTGATGCCAGATTAGTTTGAAGTGGTTCTTAAACCTGCAAAAGACGATGCATTTTAAATGCATCCTTTGTCTGCAACAAGAAAACTCTTATTCATAATGTGTCTTTCTGGTCTTTGAAGAAAAGAAGATACATTGTAAAGTCACACCATGGCACTTGTGTGCTTTAGATGCTTTTGATTACACAGCTGCAGTTTTCCCTTAAAATGAAAAACCCTGCTTAATGGTAAATGAAGCAAATGAGAGCTGTGTAATTTTGTGTAACTTTGTGAAATCTGCAAAACAACAAGGACGGTACAAAGATTGTTCTGATTAATGTTCAGTGAATAATTGCTCAAGTATGTCTTACTTTTTAAATTATTTACCTACTGTAATTAACTGCGAGGAGACAAAGACATTCAATTATATTTTATATAAGAAACAGGGAAATAGTGTGTATGCAGCGTATTTCAAGCCGTGTCACAGATACTCGAGCTCCTGCCGAAAGATTTCATGGCAAATGCTTTATTTGCTTCAAACGATCATTAGTTATAAGTGAGGATAAAACTTTGAACGAAATAAGGTAAATAAAATGATTCAGTGGGATGAAGCACTTTTCTTCTTATTTCTAAATGACCATTAGATATTCTTTTAAAAGTACATTTCAAAACATAACATTAATATTTATTCATTTATTTAAAATACATGACAAGCTCAAAACACATTAAACATATTAAAAAAATACACATCAATTTGAAACTTTAGGTGTGAATAAATAAGTCTTTCCTGAATGACCTGCACTCCCTGCTGGTGTAATAATGTCAATCCCAAACCGAACATTTCCACTGCAAGAAATCCAGCCTTGCACCATAAATAGCTTCGCCCACAAAGTCAGACCTCTTTGTCTCAGTCCTTGTTATGGTTTACCCATTTCAGCAGTCGTTATTATCGCCCTGTCTTGAACAGTCATGAGCGCGAAGGAAGACATCATTTCAAACGCTGGTCATTTCATCATTAATCTCCGAGGAGAGTGTGAGAGGAGGCAAATGAAACACAAGTAAGAGAAGGAAATGGTGAGTGTTGGAAGCAAGACAGAGGCTCTTTTTCCATTTCATTCCAGTCCATTTCACAAACATCCATATTTGAAATGTTGGGTGAAGGCAAGAGCTCAGAACACATCTATCCAGGGAGCATTAGGAAAGTACTGTAGATACACGAGATCGTAAAAAGATGGGCAGAGACCGTCGAGAAGCCATTGTCAGCAACAGCAGAATTTATGCTGAGTGCAGTTCCATTGTTGAGGTGAGGTGAGGGTGATACGTGTATGTGATTGTTAGTACATCAGCCCGTGCATGTGAGGAGCAATTGTTTAGTGCATTGCCCTAATGTGGTACATTTCCGTCAGGCATCTGTAGAGAACATGCTGTCATTGCTCCTTTCTGCTGCCACTCTCCTTTCGCACTGTGAAGTTTTGATGCATTTTTAATTCCAGTGGTTACCATGGAAATGCATCCCCCCCCCTTCTTTCTTTTTTTGTGTCGGCTGCACTGTGAAAAGCAGGAGCATGGCGGGGACCCAAGGTGACAGTAGTTGAAATGTGTTCAAATGTTTCACCGACTGCCAGGGCCCAGAAGCAAGGTCACTTCTATTCTTATTCTGAAGGAGTAAACCTCTCCTTAAAGAAAGAAAGAAAAAACCCCCAACAAACATCACAGGACTGCCAGATCCAGTATTTTGTATGAGCACATAATTACACCTTACATCCAGAGAAATAATATTTAATTGTCCCATGCGTCACAGAAGCTGGGAATAAATGGCATTTTAAATTTTTCAAATATCTACTTTACCTGGAGCCTAAATATTGCTGAAACTGTACATATGATGCTCTTTATTCTATCGATTCATCAAGTTCACACCCTTGAGGGCTGTACGCAATGAATCATCTCAATATATTTTGAGTAGCAGGATAAATGACCAAGTTCAAAGGTCACTGATTGTAAGGCAGGTGAACGAGGGTAAAACTGCTAGGGTAGTGGAACACAACCAACACTCAGCAACTGAAGGAGACAAGAAGAAGAAGAGGCTCAGGTAGATCTCGGGTTTAACGGTTTAGAAGAAATGCGCCCCAGAGAAGCAAATGTTTTCTTGAAATACCAATTTGGGGTGCGGGGGTTCTAATGAACTGAAAATAAATGCTACATTTACCAGGTTTTACTGTTGAATTATTGTCACCACTGTCAGATGAGAGTTTGTTTGGGTGATGCGCCAACCGCACCTAAAAGCGTGTCTGAGAAAAGCAAGAAAAGCATCACCAAGGAGGACAAAGCACAACTCCTCTAAGCCTCAAGGGTCCCTCAGGCCATATTTTAAGGATCTAGAGGGTGAATATAGCAGTATATAAACTTGTATCTCCGATGCTTCCAGTGGTTGGAAATGGCTGACTAGATGCTAATAAGCTTGCTCTGTCATGCTTAGACTGTCAGACCTGGTGCAACTGCATGTTAAGATAAAGAGCCTACATTTGGTAATGCCAAATCCCAAAGGTCCTAGATCCCAGTTGAGTTTTAGCATATGAATGAGCATAAGTAATGCAAATATATTTCCAGAAAACTTTGCTTGTCCTTCTTTCCTCCCCCCGGACTCTGGGAGAAACTTCGCCCTAAACATAAATCCATCTTCTCTCCAAGCTGGTCTTTCTGTCTGGAGATAGGTTTTGTTCATGGCTGGCTGGCCTTACATTTAGTGGTTGGTGATTGGCAGTGTCCAGTGGGCCAGTTCCTTGAAGACTCCCCCTGTACTGTCTAGAGGTCCTCTGCTATTGATTTCCTGCTTGCGCTCGCTGCTTGACCTGCCAATCAATGGTCAGAACAGTGGGATGTCATTGGGAGCAAGTTGACGACGTGTGATGTTTGGCAGACGTGTAACTGATGGTACTGAACGAGCAAAACATATTAGGTAGAAAGCGGGAGACGGAGAGCAGACAAAGGGAGCACAAGCTAAAACTTGGTCTTTGGACTCGGAGAGAAAAAGAAACGTTAATCTTGAATTAAAAAGCAATGAGGTGCTTATACATTTCAGGGAGAGATTCTCTGAAATCCAATCACTTTGGACAGAATCACCTCACGCCAAGCAGTGACTCAGTGATGGCTATTTTCTTTTTCTGTAAAGTGCAAGCAAGTGTGACTTACTGTACTCCTTCGATCCAAGTAACAAGTGATTAGCTGTAAAGAATAAATCTTCAGAGGAATTCATTTGAACTGCGAACAGTGGAGTGGAAACTATTGAGAAACATCACACCCCCAGAGTTTTTCTGTGTGATTTTGGAGATGGACTCAAAGGGAGGCCCAGAATAAATAAATAGGATTTACTTGTAAGGAGCACAGTGTGTTGAACTAGCCTTTCTAATTCAGTGATTTTGTGACAATGCCGCTCAGAGCGCGACAGCTGACTTCACGACACTCTGGCAAGTAAATTCCTGTGTCAATGATTAAAACACTCGGAATCCCACATGAATTCCTTTACGCTCAAGCAAAACATTGTTTCCCTGCTAGAAACAAGAGCTCGACATGTAACTTTTGAATTAAGTGAAACCTGCTCAATGCCACTACATTTGTACTTGTTTGGGATTTGGCAGAGCGGAACTAACTAAACGTCAGAGTTTTGCTACTTTGTAGCCAACACTGTGATTAAAGCAGTAGAAAAGTTTATTTTGTAATAATGACACAGATTATGTAAATAAAATAAGAAACAAAGAATCAAGTATCTAAATCGCAGATATGCAAACTGCTACTTTTCCCCATGGACATGAAAAACAATATATATACAATGCAAAGACGCCTCAGTTGTTATAGATTTTCAACTAAATTTTCCAAGCTGCAAGTAACACTGTAAGACATCCACTCCCAGTGGGTTTAAAGTAGTTTGTATTCAGAAATACTGTAAGGATTTTTAATAGATTTACATTCTGAAATTGTAACTGATATTAAGAAAACCCTCAAAACTGATTTAAGTAATAAAGATTTTGAGTTATAGAATTTCCAAAGTACTAATTATATTGTAGAGTAAACAGATTGACTGCATTATGCCTACAGGACAGCTCGTGTTTTAATTGCTGACAACATTTTTGAACAATTCAGTACAATTTAAACCATAACTGTTGTCACTAATTACCTCCTGACATAGTTAACAGAGTTAAGCAAGAAAACATAATCAATTTTTCATCAGCTTGTTGTTGTAATGGTTGCTTCTCCCCATTAATGTGTCCCGCTGTAATCCTTACGGACCAGTCAGCATGAAATATATATCTCCATAAATACTTTAACGTTGTGCTGATGTCTGCCTCGCTCCCCCCGGTTGCAGAAGCGCCACCTTTCAAGTCTGATGAAACAAGGATTTTTAACTTTGATTTGATAATGCCGCAGATTAACATCAAGATACCAGAGCGGCGTTCATTTTCTCACTACTGAGATTTTCTTTTACAGTCAAACAATCACAGAAAAGTTGTGACACTGCATTCTCAATAAGCAATTTCAAAGTTTTTTCAATAACTTTGCAAGGATGGCCGAGCCAGGCGTTCAGCTGATACAATGCTATTTTGTTGTCAAGGGTACTGGCGTCAGCAGAATCAAAACGTGCCGGCGGTAGACCTAGCATCAAGTTGTCTGCAAAGGAAACACTTTACCCACAGCTTCTCTGACAGTTATGAGAAACCGCCATTAGTGCATTATGCATAATTGTACATGCACTACTATCAAGTGTCAGTGAAAGACAACGGGCAGAGCAGCTTGCTGTCGACTATGGCACATTTGCTATTGTGAACCATCAGCATTTCTCTATGTAAATGGAGTTGCTACAAAGGGCCATTTTCCAATCTGCTGCCATGAA
Source organism: Astatotilapia calliptera (assembly GCF_964374335.1). Taxonomy (NCBI): domain Eukaryota; kingdom Metazoa; phylum Chordata; class Actinopteri; order Cichliformes; family Cichlidae; genus Astatotilapia; species Astatotilapia calliptera. The sequence goes on along the minus strand of NC_137436.1, from coordinate 39,974,686 downwards.
ATCACTCTACCTAGGCCCAGTAATGACCAACCTTGGAAGCGGATTTCCACTCAATTTATTTTCATGAAAGACAACAGTAGGTGAAATACAAATTTTCATCCTGGACAAAGAGGTTTTTATATGTAAAGACTTTTAATATCTTTTAGTGTGCAGACTTGTGTATACACCTGTCTAGGTAATGATGGATGGCTTAATATGTAACAGTAAATACATTTTCTACAACGCTCATTACTTTCAGGAACATAAATATTTTTTTCTTTCCCGGTGATCATTTTTATTTCTGTCAGAGCTGCTGAAAGACATCAAAAAATATGTTACTTCACCGTGCGCTGCATAGCTCGACTGCCTCTGTAGTGAGCGGAGTAAAAAAGCATTAATGATAATTTTACAGAGTTTTACTTAATAATATTCAAATGAATTTCTATAATTTTTGAATAAAGGAACTTGCAAAAAACAGACTTAACTGAATTAACTTGTCTAATTTAAAATAACATGAAGCACCGGTAACTGGATAACAAATTACACATGTAAAATATACATTTTAAGCCTGATTATTTGCCTTAGAACACATTATTAGGTAATTTCATTGCTTTTAAACATTCAAATACGCTTTCTTTAACAGAAAAACCTCACCAGAAAACACACTTGTGTAAATGTAAAGCTAGGATCAAATCAGTAAAGCTCTAATATTTTACAGTAAACCTGGAATATTACCTGGTTTTTACACATTTTCTTTTTTTTCCTGACAGTGAAGGTAAATTCTCAAACATGGGGATGGATATAGAGTAGAGAATTAAAGCTGTTTCTATACCCTTTACATTTGCACACAGGCAGGGATAAATCTTCTTCAGGGTTTCAAAGTCAAAGAAAGGAAAAAAGAAGATCTCACCAGAATGTACATCGCTCAGTCGTTTTGATCATTTTCTTTCTGCTTACTTTTAATCAACAACTTATCATTGGTGATTGTCCGTGATATGTACTTGACAGTCCAGCGTGTGATTAGACGAGGATAGAGAGGCAGAGCAGAACATGGAGCTGAAGGGCTGCGGGGCACCCTTCCCATCAAGACATGCTCCAGTGTAATTAGACATTAGCACCCAGCAGGAAGTCTGCTAACATGAGCTGAACCCCGATTAGAATGATTATCAGAGATAATTCACTTTAATAAGTACATTACAGACCACTGGACTCATGCAAGTAGAGATAAAAGTGGATGTTTTTGTAATTACTACTTAATTGGTGCATGCGGGGCAGCTGATTTTAATGCAGGATTTGAAAATACTGAAACAACCTCTGCAATTTATCAAAATCGTCAGAACCCTTCATTAAAATCTTTGCAGCCCAGCACTCAGTATAATCAGTATGATTACTTGAAGAACGTATAATGCAATAACGTATTATTTTTTCATGCCATTTCAGTTGTTTAAATATTAAGAGTAAAGTTACCTATTGTAGACACCATAAGTGATGCCTTTTCAAAGCATCCACAAAGAGGACAGATTGAATGAAATCCATATTCTTAGATAAACACCGCAAACGTTATATTCTGGTGAAAGCACATTCAGTTTGACACGGGAAAAAACGCTCACAATATTATGGCAAAGAGCGTCTTTGTTGGAATGAAAAGAAACCTGTCGCCCCAAATGGCCACCGCCGAGATAGTGCTCTTTAATATCAGAGACAGCTAAGTGTAGCTTGAAGCTACAGACATTGACAAGCCAGGCCTGTGGGGACTGGAGGAGATAAGCGTGGCACACAGACAAATACAACACTTGACTTTTTCTGCTCGTCAGCTAGAGTTGCACAGGGATTACAGAGTCAATGCTTGTTCTTCTATTTGAATACAATATCTATTTAGAAGTAACAAAAAGAAAAAGCATTCCACTCCCACTAGAGTGAGTTCAACTAATTTTACTGGACTGCTCATGTGAGACACAGCTGGGAGTCCAAGATCCCAAGACAGGCCTTTGTGCACAGGGCTGCTAGTCTGAAATGCTGCATTAGGCTTTGCAGGCATGATTAAACTATGTTTTACAACACAAGCTGCACACAAATACACGCCGAGCAGAAGAGAAATGCTGTTAAAATATTGTATAGCTCAGTGCAAACAATACGTTTATCTTGCAAGAAACAGAAAACCATTATGAGTTTTCGAAAAGAACCAGTTTCATACTTTTAATACAGCATTTGCCGTTTACAGTATGTCATGTAATGAAAGGCAAAAGGTGGAAAACAAAAAAAGCTCTGCGAGTATTTACAGGCTTTTTCACATCTCTGAGACACAATCTCGCTGTCTCACCATCTGACAGTACCTACAAGGACACTTCACAATGGTTTCTCCCCAGGGGGCCTGATAATACCTGCTGCCAACCTTCTTTTTGTTCCTTGCTTCTACACGGTGGGTCACGATGTCACTCTCGCACCGTCCGTCGTATTTGTGACTTTTGCAAACCCTAAATTTTCTTACCTTTATTGAACGTCTACGAATTTTAAAAAAATCAATTGCAGCCTATGAACAGGGTGAGGTTTTTGTACTTTGTGTATTTTATCTGAGTCATGGTGAAATGTGAATCAGACCTGTCCCTGTGACATTTGACTCCACAAGGTATTTGAGTTGCTTGTCTTGCTCTGTGTTACAGTGAAAATGAAATCTTTCCAGTCAATTATGCGAGCAGCAGTGAATGCTGTGGCACTGAGGGATCCACGGAGCATCTCAGATGCTGACATGTACTCCTTGCTACATGCATGCACACACAGTGACACACATTAAACCATGAACTCTGTAGCTCAGCTGCTCCACTCGAAGCAGAATCATATGCAAAACTCGTGCAGGCCCCAGTGTCTGTCATGTCATTCATGGTGCTAATGATTTAGCAGCGTGGAAAACAGTTACAAAGCTGCAAAATATTTTACATACACGCATGCACATGCACAAGACTGTAGAGTTATGCCATTGTTTTTATTCTTGGGGTGCTATGTTTTGTATCAGCGTAACCCTTCTTCTGTCCCTATGATAGTTTGTTTTCTTTGCATTCAGGTTTTATTTTAAGTTGACTGATAGTGTCTTTTCACAGCATTCTGTAAATTTCAGACTTCTGCTGAAAAGTTTGTCTTTGTGTACAAGAATGAACTAAAGAATTAACCGCTTAAAAGGGACGAGAAAGAAGAAAATTGCTTACCACATTCTTCAACGTTTGGTGGATTATCCCGGCTTTGAATGAGCTGCACACTGCATAAGAGAAGCATGTTACCAGCTACACCTGCTAAACTGTGAAAGAAGACGTACTAAAATCCAGTAAAGGGAAAATACGACAACACAGCACATTCCTGGATGTTTTTTTAAGTCAGTGAATTCGTCCTTACAAAAATGTTTTTTGTATTGTTACTGTTACAATTTAAATTTAATATAAAATAGGTGTTTTTATGCCAGATTTTTGTGCAATGAACACGAATATGTACAGTATGGATGTGAAATCAACTGTTGATTGATTATGTGAAACATAAGGACCTGCTTTAACTCTTGTTGGTGTTTATTCAAATTGTTGGCAATGCCTGTTAAATAAGAGGCCTTAACTCATGAGTCCTGTAATCCAAAAATAAAACAAGAAACAACTATGAAACTCATGGTTACTACAATGTAATCAAGCATTTATGTATTTGTGCAAGTAGGAAGAGTTGGCCTACTGTTGATTAAGGTGTACTGAACTGTCAGCTCAGTTTTCAGAACAGAAATGTAACTTTGAGTGAAAAGAAAAATGCTTTTCAGATAGATGCATTGCTTTTGAAATAGCTAAACTGTTGAGGCACGAGTGTGGAGGAAATCTTATGTGACCCGGTCAACTTGTGTAAAATGAATGCCGCGGAGTCCGATGTCTCAGACGGCACATAATAAAGTTCGGGCGTGGAGAAAAGAGAACGTGTAAAAAGCCACTCTGTATTCTAAAGGTTACTTTTAAAACAGGACATATTTATACTGCAGCTTTATCTGTATGTGTCTGCAGAGTCCTATAAGGTTAGAACTGCCCGTCTCACACTTCAGGTCCAAGAAGCGAGATTGAATCCAGAGGCCTTTTCTCATAAACTTAGAACATCAGTACAGTACTATCAGGCTAAATCTGAAGAGTCACATTCTTGCATACATCATTTAGTCATAGGCCCCCACTGATCACATGACATTTGCACTGTCACCTTACCACTATATGTTCTGCGTGGTTGTACCACCGACTTAACCACTCTAACTTTTGCTTTGGATTTTGTTTTACTGTCGTGGACTGCAAGAAAACAAGAAGAAAACAAGGACGATCATGCTGTTCATAATAACCGTAGCCATGTATAAACACTCCTCAGTGGGCAACCTGAAGAGTGCTAAACCTTTTACAGTTTTCTGCATTTATTCTTCAAAATGATACATTTAATGTTTGTTTCTTTGTTTTTTAAAACAAACTCTATTTCATTACAGTTTTATGTTGCAAGGTCATAAAGTGTTTTTTCTTCCTTAAAACAAATAAAAAAGGACAGCCACACATACATGAAACATCCTACACACCTTATATACACAAAAATTAGAACACTATGGAAAATCTAAATGAAAACAGAATGCACTCATTTTCAAAAAGATAACCTATCAAATTGCTGAACTGTGAAATTATAATTATTTATCAATGTTTTGCACACTTTTGGAAGTGGAAAATCTAATTCTTGTAGATTTGAGAGCATTTCATCTGCATTTCTGGTTGATGTAGGATTTAAGCGGGTTAGTTAAGCTGTTCCACCAGGTTTATTTATTTATAATGATTCTTAATTTTCATGAACTTTGTCGTTCCTTTTTTAAAATCAGAGGGTGTTGTGTATAAAAAGCACTGGATGCTGCATGACAGGCTTCCAGCCACACATCATTCATGTCCTTACATCTAGCACCGACTGATCGTGAGAAATTTTTTTAATTTTTCTGTCAAATGTGAGATAAGAAGCTGACTGTGGGAAGAAAAAAACACAACGGCGTCGGTTGGTTTTCCTCTCGTCCTCCCCAATTTCTTTTTTGTGTCATCATTCGCCACTGGTCTATAGATACTCTACGCAATGAAAACAGTCCATTAACAGAGCCGCAGCAGCTTCAGTCTTCCATTAGTGTCCACAGGAGACAACCACACACACTATTGAGTGTAAATCACCCACATTTTGACAGTTCTCAAGGCCCAATATAAAATCGCTGCCATTACATGAAGGCATAAAAATATGCTTCATATTTCTGTCGAATGAGTTTAGCATGAGTGATGTCGTCTGTGTTGGCAGTTACACTGATTAAAATAGAAGCGTATCCTCTTCAGATAGGAAACGGGACAACGTGAAAACACAACGTAAACTCCTCCAAAATGGACAAATGGTTCATTCTAGAATAATCCTGAAGAGACATTTTATTTTTCTCTGTGAAAAAAAAGTTTTTTGTTGTTGTTGTTTTTTTTACACGCCTTTAGAAAGCTGTTGATAAAAAATGTGCTATAAAACTCTACGGGTAGGCGTGGCCACCTGTTAAGAAAAATAAACCTGTAATGATAGCCAGCATTAAAAATAATTGGCACAGTGTTAAAAACTATGACTGCAGTGCAATCTAATAATACTCACAAAGTATGCTGAGTAACTGAGACGTTGCTGCATGTTGCCGCGTGGATCATTATCAGTGAAGGCATAATTCAAGTCCGTCTTCATATCAGGTGATTCTGATTTAAGTCCAACTTTAATTCTTAATTTCCCAGCTGTGACAGTTCCACAGTGGGCAGCAGACAAGGACAAGAAAGGAAGATGAGGATTTTTGTCATTTCTTGGGGTGTGAACCACTTTCTTAAAAGGAAAGCAAAAAAAGCAACAGGATAGAAGAAGACAGCGAAGGGCCTCTGAAAGCTTTTGAGAGGGCGCAGTGTTCGCCGACAGCAAGAGAGAAAGAGGATCAAGCTGACAGATATTGTGTTGTCCTCATACACTGATGTCCTTCCCAGGGGATTGGTTTGGCAGTGCAGAGATGGACTGATACAAAAGACGTTTAGATTGAAGTTAAGACAGAAAGCAACTGCAATTAAAAACCATGAAAACATTTAAAAATGTAATAAAAAACTAAAGTTCTACTAAATGCACAGCAATAAAAATAGAGCGTGAGAGGCTCCCGTTTAGGTCTGTGGCTGATTGCTGCCAGTCCTCCTCCTCTTCAGCCTGTGCTTCAGGAACTCTGACAGTATGACTCGGGGTGATTAGCGCATTTAAAATGGCTTTTAGCTGTAACCAGGTTTCTATAAGAAAAAATGAAATACCAAACTATCTTGATCAATTATTAAAACATTTACTACTGAACACTCACAGGAGAGATATCTAATATTTAATAGTCCACATTTAATTTTTTTGTTTTAATCTCTGATGTTGTTGGAGTGTTTTTAGTTTTTTTTCTTTGCAGATTCTTATGAATAACTCCTCTTTTATTGATTTTAGGTTTATTTATTTAAAGTGGTGAGAGAGCAGACTCTGTCTCTCTGGATTGGGGTTTTGGGAGGATGGCAAGAGGAGGGACGCTGCAGAGAAGCATGAGAGCTGCAGCATCCGAAGAGGGATGGATGCCATCTCTGCTCATCAGATGGGGTTTTCCCATTCTTTTCCAATTATGTATGCAGCCCACAAAGCATTGACCAGGCTTTCAAACTCCAGATCAGGTATCTGAGATCCACCAGAACAAACCTGAGCCACAGAGGCTCCGTCCTGCAACCCACAAGACACCCCAAGGTTTCATAACCCCCCCGAGTGTCTTTCTACTCAATTAAAGCACCCAAATCCCAAACAATCATACAGTGACTTTATTTAAAGCCATATATTTATCTGTGCTTTATCTAACATTCACACAGACGCTCAGATTCCACTGGGGGTGAGCGTCTTGTTCAAGGACACTCCAACAAGTAGACTGGAGAAGCCAGCGATTGATCCACTGACTTTCCAATCGGTAGACAACCTGCTCTAGCACCTGAGCTATAAAACCACGAGCATTTTCAATATTACAGCAAATTATTACTTAAAGACTTAAAAATCCACATTTTTAAAATACATGCAAAAACAATACGACCCCTATGGAAAGTAGAGGGGAGAGGGCAAAATGAGACATGACTCATATTTTCAACATTTGCAGACTGAATGTCTCCAGCAAAGTCCAACAAGATTCAAGTGGTTTGAGAGTTTATACAGTGGACCCTGCTGTCATTTCTGTGTACCATAGCAAGACAGAGCAAATGCAGAACAAATAAAAATCAGAGTCTTTCAATTGATATGCATTGGATGTTCTCCCAGTGTTCTGATAGAGATGCCTCTCCAAACAGTGGTTTGAAGATAACGCGCAGGCCTAGCTGTGTTTGCTGGAGTGGTGGAACAGCAGCAAAGGATGGAAGGTCATTGTATTTATATAAAACCTGACAGGTCTTTTTCCTGCCGTTGCTTTACCACCGAAGACAATGTGGATCAACTGAGAGAAAGATACAGCGAGAGAGGGAGGGAGGGAGAAAGAAAAGGAGAGAAATGTTGGCTCATGTGTTAGCTGCTAATGGGCTGTGATGGTTGTGTGTGTGTGTGTGTGTGTGTGTGTGTGTGTGTGTGTGTGTGTGTGTGTGGGTGGGTGGGCGCACGTGTACTTGCACTGCAGAACGATGGGGACTTGGTCCAGGACTGATGAGATGCTTCAGGGATAATGCCAGGCGTGGAGTTGATATGTGATTTGGGAGAAGGCTTTATGCAATTTTTTACTCATTATTCTTAATCACATACTTCAGCGTTTTCTTCACACTCCCCTTCGTCTCACCACCGCTACCCCCTCACCGCTCCCATTCTTTCTGCCGCCTTCTCATATCCTTAGTCTGGAGGCTGACAGTGACAAATAGAGGAACACCACAGCAGTATCTCCACACGACTGGAGGGACAAATTATTACAGGTTATTTTCCTCTACTTTTCAAAAGCCATGGTTATTCATGCGAGACTGTGGAATATATGATGGGCTTCATTCTGAAATGTTTTATGTCAGTTTATGGAGAACACGTTGTTAGCTCACACTCGTTGCTTAGAATTTGCACGTGATTACAACCGCTTAATGTCTATTCTGTGAGATAGAAGAAGGCTGATAACCTAAATAATTTTACTTTTAGTCAGTCTAATGTTCAAGTGGTTACTCGTCGGGAAGAAACGCGTGTAACAGGGGAGCTTGGTGATGGTCACAAAAGCTAAACACCATTCGGAGTCCGTTTCGTTCTCGGTCAAGCGACGGTAAAAACATACATGCACCCGCGTCTAAAATGACAACCATTCATTTATAATCGTTTGTATGTGAGATTATTTGACAAACCCCCAAATGACTAAACCCTCAAGGTTAATACAATTTTAGAAATCAGGCGTGGGTGATTATAGTTCTATAATTTCATTCATTTTATTTGATTCCTTGTTATTAAATAGTCTGGAATAGTCGCTTTGACGGAAAGAATTATTTTGTTTTTGTATTTAGTTACTGACAACAGACCTCCCATAGTGGACCATTTCAGGGTAACGGACGAGTCGGTATTCCTAGTTGTAGCTTCCCATCAGGGGAATAACTCATAAACATGTCATCTCTTCTTCGGGGAATGCTCCCTGCAGATGAGATGCCACGCTAGACAGGGAACTAGTGGACTGCATAATTTCCTTAGCTGCAACTGACACCTTTTCCATGTGTAGGCACTAGACTGGGCTTAAGTGTGATGGCTATGCATCATTATGCTTTGGAAATGGAGGGTGCAAAAGTGCACTAGCAGTGACTGGCTTACATCTGACAGCTGGCCTTGTTTTACATTAGTCACATCAATTCAAATCCCCTCTCTTGACAGAGTTGGAGATCAAGTGCCAAAGACTTCAGTGACCCAGGGAAATAATTCATGAGTCAAAAACTACTTTGATTTTCTGTTTTTAAAGAATGCTGTACAGCTGCTCATGTGAAATATTGCCTTGTCAAGAATCATTTTATACTCTGAAACACAGTGAAAAACATGTTTTCTCACAACACCTCTTATCAAGCCATGGTGATGTGGGTTTTATTTATCCAGCCTTGGATGTGTGTGTCTTAAGCCTCAGCTCCAAATATCTGAAATCTTGAAAATGAAGTGAAGCCACCAGCTGTGCTCATACCATTCGGGCTAAAATGTGTTTTCTTTATATTGCTGGGTATGTCAGTGAGCCTACTTTTTTTTACACAGGATGTTTTGCATCAGCAGAAACTGTAAGATTTCGGATTATTCTTTCCCTTCTTCTAAGAAAACAACAGAAACAATGCTGCCTTCATTTTAACCTATTCTCCTCTGTTATTCACAGCTGGCACCGCTGAGCCACTTTAATATGATTTAAAGTCAATTCGGTAATTATTTACTGCTTTAATGAAATTTAAAGTGCACACTTATACTGCAAGGTTACTGATTGCTGTGACAGATCACAGCCAAAGCTGTGATTACAGTGAATAACAGAGCTGTGAACACACAATTCAGTTATCTGTACAGTTTCGTGGTAGCATTAGCATGTTTCCCTCTTTGCGTCCTCAACGAGATTCAAATTAAAACCCAGGTGAGAGGTGTAGACTATAATATGCACCGAGATCACAGACTCGTAACGTGCAAGCCTTGCTTGTGTTAAAATTGTCAAACGTACCTCACCTTGCACAGTTAAGCGAGGCTCTCACTTTCCAAAACGCAGATCTAGATGTTTGCGAGATGGCGTTTACGGGACTGCTCGTTAAGCTATTGTTAGTCCACTTTTCTGTGGTGGATCGCCACTCTTACCGTCGCTCATGCTTTTCCTACAAATCTATACTGCAGATTACACGTGGTGGAAATCACAAATAATGGGTGGCTAGCAGTGGCTTATCAAGAACTAGGCAAAACAAGCAACGGTACAGCGTTAATACGTGTGTTGACGAATAACGGTTTCCCGGTTAACTCATTTATCTTGCAGTGAGGAATTGCCCCCAGAGAGCTGTTCTTTTTGCAGGCTGGAGACTCAGATATCAGGCCCAGTTCTCACTGCTACACTGAGCTAATTTATTTCCCAGGACACAAAAAATCTCAAGGCTTAATAATTTCACACTGTTGAAAATGTTCGGACCTTCAGTCTATTGAAACTTTTTAGCTTTGCTATTTCACATACTTTGGTGTAGATTTCATAGTTCAGTAGTGAAATATATTACAACACCGGTCCCTCTAATTGATCAAAGTCTGCTTAATTTTGAGCATTAATTACTGCTGAGCTAATGAAATGGCCCATCACTCTCCTCATAAACCAGTAAACAGTGGGGCAAAAGAAACTATCCTTCAGGCACAGGCGTGATTATGTAAAAGCACTGTTAATCATTAGGCCCCGTGTTCCTCCCCATTTTGTTTTCTTTCCCTCACTTGCTTAATGTTTACCACCAGTAAGATGTTTTATTTATTAGTTTTGTCATAAAGTTCTGTTTCACATGAATCTGGCCGCTCATGCGTGCAGTATGAGTGTTGAAATTAGCATCTCATTACTTGCAATAATTAGGCCAATGAAGGCCAGATGTTGAGTGTGTGATCTATGCAGAGGCAAATAACGGGGTCTAGCTTTTTATTACGATCAATTAATACTGTATAATAAAGTTTTATTGTCACATGAATCGTGGCGTCTTGATGAGCGATACGGTGGACAGACACACACAAGTTCGGTAACGTTTTTGAGTTCAGCACGCGGGGTTAAATGCGTGCAGAGCTAATGAAGTCTTATATCAGAGCTTCGTAATCTGATTTTGTATGTCAGAGAGAGAAAAATCTAAATCTTTTCAGCCCACACGAAAGAGGGTTGCATGTGTAAGCAGATCACAATGATGTTCATGGCTACTGGGTAGGGGGGATATGGATTATGCAATGAGACACTTTTATCACAGCAAATTACTGTGAGAAATCTTACACCATGCTGTACAGCATGTACTGTAATGTTCAAAAGGAAAGCCACGTCTCTGTGAAACCAGGACAAATTCAAGGGCAAAGGGACCAAAGTCCAGGACATGATCTTCACATATTAAAGTGGTTTTTATTGATTTACCTGTTTTAGCTTTACCTCTAAAATGTGGGGTATTAAATACCACAATGTACAATCCCGCCTTAAATTCTATTTGTAGTCCTGGAAAGGACTACAGTTGTAATTGCTATTAACGTGTGATCTATGCAGAGGCAAATAACGGGGTCTAGCTTTTTATTGCAATCAATTAATACTGTATAATAAAGTTTTATTGTCACATGATTTGTCACATGAATCGTGGCGTCTTGATGAGCGACACAACTATTGTTGTAATTGCACAAGTGATTTTCTGGAGCCTTGATAACACATGAAGACAACAACTGAGGTTTTTTCTTTACCTTTTTTCGTCATGAAATGTGGCGATGTTTGTGAAAAAAGGAAGCTCATTCAAGGCCATTTTATAATTGATTTAACAGAAAATATACCACAGTATGTATATATCAAGAAATAAAAATGTATCAAAGGATTTCATGTATTTCACCCACTTGTAATAAGATTTTCTATAAGATAAACTCACTTCCAGTGTAAGAATGTAGCTTTAACACCGCAGTGAAAGCAGAAAACAGCGACAGTGTTTCTTCCCGACCTGGAATCACTCAGACGGCGTTCAAACTTCAGAAGTTGTCACGTACCCTCCATTAAGCCATGCACATCTACGCTAAACTTGACAGATGAGGATGAAATGAAGTGTGTCAAATGCAGTTACACTGATCTCATTCAAAATGCATTTCCCCAATAGGATTTATTTCAGTGATATATCACATCAAACTCCTCAGCTTTTCATTTGGTTGTGTTGCATCTAATGTCTTGTGCCATTGACAATCGTAGCCAAACGCTGTAAAATTAATGCCTGGGCTGGCACAGGTCTTGAATTTGATTAGTAAAGTTTTTTTTTCTTTCTCCAAAAACTGTACTTTGTTCTGCTCGAGGGCCAAGCCTGCTTGGAAGGTCTGTTACAGTCAACTAAAAACAAGACTAAAACTGGGTTTTGAAAAACACGCTGGTTTAATAAAATAAAAATAAAACTAGGTTTGACAGAGGGACTGTCCTTGGTGTCAGTCACAGTCTGACGAGCCTTTGATGTGTGTGAACTGACAAAAAAGTTGTTTAAATTTTGATCGGTTTACCTTTTCCCCAGACAAATACCTTCCATATAACAGATACAAAAACGTACTAAACATTTTCAAACAATAAAATAACTGAAACAAGCAGCTCCAAACAAACACAATACAAAAACTGCAAATACAATAAAAAAATAAACACCAATTAGAAAATACAAAGCCGCAATAACTCTGGAGCTCGCTCTGTATTATACGGCTAATAGTGACACTTTCACACCATTATTAAGCCGATCTGTCTGAGAAGGTTCTTATATTCTCTTAACAAATTGCTCCATTTGCCTTTCGTCACGTTGAGCTCAAAGCTATCGCAGATGCTTGAAATGAATCCCAACTGCGGTTTTCAGTCAGAGCCGATGGCTGCCATTGTGCTTCACAAACAAACCTTAGATTACAAGCAGCATTATTTCTGAGATGCATCCAAATCTGCGTCATTACATCAGCACAGAATGATGCAATTCCAGGCCCAATCTTCCAATTATGTAATATAAATGCAAATTCTTATGGTTAAAGTGACATTGCTGTCAGCGTTATGTACTACTATCACTGTCAGCTGCAGTGAATGCTTCCAATATCCACTGTCTTCTAGAGGAGGGAGGCTATTGGTCATATTGCTCTGCGTATACTTAAGCGTGCCTGAAAAGCACCTCCCAGCTCGTTCGCTTGGTGAATATCACCTTTTCTAAAGCTCACATTCACCCTTTATTATTCTGCTCAATGATGGAAATCCCTCCTTCCTCCCTTAAGAAACAAACTTTTTCCACTCATGAGGAAACATGAATACTGCATGCTATACTGGATACACGGTGCAAAATCCCAGCTTGTTCCTCCAAATTCTGTGTGGGTACGGGCTCTATGGGACCTCCCATGGACATTGATAGAATGATAAATACTCTCATCTAGAGAAAATGTCAATTATAAGCAGACTCAGCAGCAGTGGTCCTCCTGGCACGATAAAGATCTAACATTAATAAGGAATGCTTATCTCTGGGAAGACAGGTACCGATTGATTTTTGAGAGAAACCTGGAAGAAAGGGAACGATACATTATTTAAACAGAAACATATTCCACCAAAGAGAAATGTAATGAAATACGCGAAAGGAAAAAAATAGCCATATGACTGCATTGTATTAGGCTTCGGTGCCTGCCGGGCATCTAATGTTTCTCATCCATCAGGTCCTGCTCGTGTGCCTCCCCTAGCTCTAAACACAACCAAAAGAACATTAATAGATACTTAGAAACATTAAATGAGACCCTGGGTCAATGCCTCTGTGTGCCGGCAACAACAAGGCTTTGAACAGATTTTTAAGTTTGAGGACTTCTAATTAGTCTCCAGAGTTGCTTCGGTGTTATTCCTTTCATCACATAATATTGGTTTGCCGAACAATAAGGCTTACCAACGGGTGCATGGGAAACTAATGAACCGTTTTATAAAAATGGGAAGAGGAAAAAAACAAAATCGGCTGGCAACAAGTTTTGACACGCAGCGGGAAAAGTGGATGAATTTTAGAGACGCGCATTCAGAAAGAGAAGTAGCCGCTAAACACTCAGTTTCTCGAGAATGTTAACTTGTTTGTGTATTTTATTTCTTCAAATACAATTCAATTCCTCTCGCCACTGCGGATGGGCACAGTCGATGCGGCAGCCGTCACTAGATTGCCATTTGAAGACCAATTGTAAGCCTCTCATGAGGAGAAGCCCCAGGAAGTGTGCTGCGAGCCAGGGATCATAATGATCAAAGTGAAATGTTTGTCGACTGAAATCAATAGCATCGGGGTGCCTGGAAATTGCTATTAAAGATCCCCATCGATTGGGCAGCAGTAGTCCAGCGACTGGTCCCTCAGACTTACAACACTTGTGAATGTTTCCAGTTGTTATCTTCTGAGGGATTACCTTGGTTGAAATGTAATCAAGCGAGTACTATATTTTGGCTTTACTGAGTTAGAGTGTAATCTGCCAGCCTTTGAATCATGACAATGACCATTCAATTTGGATGCTAGGGGAAACTAAAAGCACTTACTTTGGCAAAGAAACGTCTCTTGCCATGTCGGGGAATCTCCTCTTCTTTCCTCCTTTTATTGCATCCTCGCGTGGCGTTAATTGGTACTTGAGAATTAATAGTGAAATACGAGCTACCAGTTGAATGTGTGTTTATTAAAAGCTCAGTGTTTTTCTACCCTCTCATGCTGAGAAAACTTTTACGTTTACAAATTTCAAAGCCACTCAGCATTCCTGAAGCAACACCACTAACACTCCTTCAACTATTCCTACGACGTGCTGAAATATGCCTTAATCTGCGCCAGTGCAGCACACATACACTTTGCGACTACATCTGTATGCTATCATTTGATATCCATTACGTTTCCCAATAAAAAGACGTCGGCAGCTTCTTTTCCTGACTCGCGTTGCTTCCGCTGGGCAGAAAATTGCTAAAGTTGGAAGAACTGTTCTCATCAGCGTGGAAACTTTTTCTCAACAGGGTATCGTATCTCAGTAAATCCCAGAAGTTAATGACCGCTGTGCCACAGAGGGTTGCTCTGTTTTTCACCAGATGCTAGATTTTTGGAATTCCCCAGATTCTAATGTGCACCAGAACAGCAGTTTTCCAGCTCAAGTCCCAGGCAGCACGTAGCATCTCATTAGCCTCGGTCACTGATCGACTGTGACAGACATGAAACTTGACACATGCTGCAAAACTCCATACATTTTATCTTGTTTCCCATAATGCTTGAAAATGGGTTTCTGCATTTCTAAATATTTCTCTTCCTTGGCCCTTGGTTCAGTAGCATCCTTTTATTGTTATCCTTTACAGGTTGCACGCTTCAGCATCTTTCAATTTATTTTATTTTTCCGCCCTTTTGAAAAAGATGTCCTGAAATCTGCCACAGATGAGCGAGTTTCAAGTCAAGCAATTATGCCACGAACCTAACTGGAGACATCTGCCACACTGTAACCATAAGAGCAATGCTTATTCTGCTTTGGGATAAAAATTTCCCCGTGGCTCCTGTGCTGCATGTGCTTTCTGGAAATGATTGATCTTATATCAAAGACATCTTGTCTTGTGAATACGTAATTACGTGTGATATAAAAGTACCATAAAGTATTTTTACTGACGAAAATGAATCTTTAAGGGAAAAAAAGAGTATTCTGTCGACAGCAGGCTCATGACAAACATAATACTGACAAAATACTGAAATACTTGTTGCAGGATATACACACACGAATCACACAAAAGCAGGCTACAGTGCCGCAGCCAACTGGCCCTTGAGCACCACTGCCGATAGACCACAGAGTAGGCTCTACTTTATCTGCTCTTTCCCTATGCCTTCTCCCCTCAGCACTGACAGCTGCTTCCTAACGAAGCCCACTCTCTTCCAAGCAGACCCTGTGATAATGAGGCTCTGCCCAGAACTACAGGCAACCAGGGAGCAATGTCAACAGCTCGGAGCTGACCTCCTGAACGGGCTTGCTTCCCCTCATTCACCTAGAGAGCAAAAGCTGCACCTCATTGTTTGGTTGGAGAGCGAATCCTCGCCTCGGGGAATTTCCAAAGTCCAATACCAGCACTGAGCTGAAACTGTGTAAAAGCTTTATGCGCACAGCCTACATATGCGCGTATTCATGAAGGCGCACACATCAGCCAGAGTGCACGAGCGGCCAAGTACACACACAATGTAGAAGAGAATTAAAAGTGATCTATTCATGCCACAGAAGAGATGATTTCACAGTGGTAAGTCTCAGTTTCACTGCAAATTTAAACATACATACAGGAGAATCGGGAGGCCTCACCTGTATAATAAACTGCATCAGCGGTGAATAAATCAAACTAGTGCTGGCAGAAAGGAACCAACCAGAGGCAAAAGTTGCAACGGAGCACAAACCTTTTGCATTGTTTATACATACACAGAGTAATGCAATTCATGTGAACACGTCTATGCAGGCTGCTGCACAGAAATCTTGGAAATGGTTGGCAATGACGCCCTAATGAGTATATTTCAACATTACAGAAACATTTCTAATTGCTGAGAAAAGGAAATGCCAATTATTCCGTTTCTCTCGGGAGCCGGAATAAAGCCTCAGCAAAACAAGCAAGCAATAAAAACTGGGACCTCCATGGCTTCATCTGTTCATGGACAAAAAACATTAACAGAAAAATTTCTAAACAACGCACAACTTGAGACATATTGTAAGTATATCTCTCCAGCGCATCCCTTGGTGGTGGAGACCCTTTAAAAGACCAGTCTGTGTTTGCTTTGGTGGTTCCACAAACCCAACATTAATCACACTGGATAAGCTCTGCAATCGACAACAGACACCCTCTGTAATAAATAAGTCAACTAATCTGCACCAGCTTACAGCCTGCGAACTAGAATAAGAGCAGCCGAGGGATAACTGCACAGAAAATGGAGTAAATAAGGATTTTAAACTCAACAGCATGTCTGCTGAAATGAAAGTCTCACCAGACTCTGAGCTACTTTTATGGAATTAATTGACTCGTTCAAGAAAATAATTCACAGAAAAGTTAAGAATCTAACAACAGCAAAGCCACGTCCCGCTAAAGTTTGGTGACAGCGCATTGTTAAAACACCAAAAAGTTAACCCGTTCCATTCTGCTAGCTGGTGCAACAAATCAGTTTTAGAGTCAAAACTGAAACCAGCAGCCTGAAATATTAAAGAACAATGCGACTGAAATATTCTGGCTAAAAAATAATAACCGAGAAGCGGAGTTTATAGAGAGGCTTCAAAACAACGAGTACTGTAACTAGACTGACAGTGGAATCTCAGACCAAACCCGCATCGCCGCACAACATAATCATGAATCAAAAGTTTGCAGAAACCAAGAGAAAAGTCCCCTGCACAGCCCAGAATACAAGCTGTCTTTATGAATCCATTATTCAAGCGCGACAATATGGAAAAGCAGACAGATGCAGATTTGATCATGTGTGAATTAATCTCACAACACAAGAGCACTGCCGGAGGTAGAAGAAAAATAAAAGACCTGCTCACCATCAGAACAGCTGCAGGCTGTCCATTATGACTCCAGCCGTTAGTGCACCTGCAGGTAAGATCTCTGAGAGCCAGCTGCGCTACCTGGGCCTTGTGCTTGTTAAGCGTGACTTCTCAACGTTCAAAAAATGCCTCGATCAGATATAATAATTCAGGAGTATGACTTCACCACTTGCCACTCGCTCTACAAGTGTATTTGTACACATGAATGGGGGCCTGTGCAGGCAGGCTTTGGTCTGCTTTGCAAACCCTGATTCTGTAATGTCGTGGTGCAGCAGAAGAAAGCCCGCCAGCCTGTACACCTGACCGAGGCAACTCACTGAGGTGCTGATGATTTTACTCACCTTGTTGAGGCTCTGTCACTGTATAGACTTTGTGTGAAATTTACAACGTTTCTCAGAAAAATGTTTACAGTGTTAACTTCCTGTTGCACCTTCCCTCCCCACCATTACACACATAAGGACTACGGCAGCTCCTTTGCAGTTTGAGCAAGAGCCAAACCACTAAAAACCAACTACAAAAAAGTGGATATTAAATTAATTAAAGGTCTCTGGGTTTCCTCTTAAAACACAAAGCACCATGACAGTGAGTCCATTTTTCAACAAAACCATGAAATATGACTTCCTGTCAAGTTACTGTCAAGGTGGCGGCCGTCTAATCTGCCTGGACTGCTGATTGCTCTGCATGTCACTCCAGGAAAAAAAAAATACTAATTTGCAAATGAAAATGTTGTTCAAAGATTTCAATTCTCCATTCACAGAAGAAAAAAAAGTTCCACATGTTATTCAGTCCTATTATATTTGATTTTCACCTCTTTTATCTCACGAGGAAGCGTAAATGAAACTTGCTGCGTCTACTGTTACTTCCTTTACTTCATCAACTCGGCATCTCCTTGAGGGATTTATATTTTCCCCCTTTAATGCAGCATTTCCAATAACTTAATTAGCGTATTCATGTCAGCTGGCAATATCTGTGACATCACAATAAATTCCATCCACACTGCACTGCTCATAATTTCTCGTTCACTTTTAAATTTAAATGACTTTTTTCAGTGATTATTTGCAGGGATGTGTGTAAGACGCAGGCAGAGTCTCGCTCTGCACAAACATGGTTCAGATGGTAAAACGCTGCCAGAGATTGTGCAGTGATCTGTTCAGAGGGGAACTTATTTATTATTATTGTCTGTTGTTTTCCTCTGAAATGACAATTCTGAAATATTTAACCTTCTTTTAAAAAAACAAACAAACTGTTTAATGGCTGCAAGGGATGATCATGTAAAGTTCTTATTCCATATTTATCTAAATATAAATGCAGGCCTGAAGCTCTGGAAATTATTAGAGCAATGGTATGAAAATTTAATTTCCTGTTTTTCTATATATAAAAAAAGTTGTGTCATCAGTCAATTGACTTTTTCTTGCTTGCTCGTGTTATGCCATCACATGAGTGGAGGGAAATGCACGATCTGAACTTCCACTCCAGCATTTTCCTCCCCCACACTCTGTGGTGAACGTTTAATTATGCTTCGTGATTTGTGTCTATGTGCGCACCACTGTGAGAATGTGCATCGAATAATTTCACTTTGCAATGCGAATGGACTGTATTTTCTTTATTTCCCCAGATTTCCTATACGCGGAGGGGAGCTATGCTTGAAGTTCAGTTAACATTTCGTGAAAAACTACGTGAGCAAATTTCCACCTGGTGCAAAAGCCCCTCTATCTGCAGCTCGGGAGGGTAACAGCTGCAAGATCTTCTGGTATGCTGCCAATTCCCCGAGAGAAAATCAGCTGTCACAGATGTTACCCGTGTTGTGCACAGAGGCAGGACATGTATGTCTTACACTAACTGCTGCAGAGAGACGCAGCTACACAGAGCCTGCATGATGCTGAAGAGTCGAGGAAGATTTGTGTTCCTTGTGAGGTTAAAAGTCGGCTAAACAGTTGCTGAAAGCAAAGAGAGTGTGTGTAAGAAAACGTTTATGTAAAATAATAATCTATTGTTGTAAGTCAACTTAATTATATAGACAGTCAGACTGTGGCCTCTTCCATGTGCCTAATCAGATTTATAGTGATATTTGGATTCCTTCAGAATTATTTAAAAATGGCAGGACTGCTGGAAGCTGCACAAGCAGACAACTTTGAAGAGGGTAGTGGTCAAATTTCAGATAAGGTTTTTGCTTTTTTATATTCAGGGTAAATTAACTTTTTGATGACACCTCATAACTATCTAGCTATCAAACTAATAGTTTGCATGTATACTCAATTTGAACAGAGTTAAAAGGTTAATGCGGATCTAATCTTTGCATGGAATTTGCTTCGTTTTTGATAGATGTATGCCAGAATGATTTTCACTGGAGAGAAAAGGTAAAACACACACTCATTTCAGGAAATGAGCTCCCTAAAAAAAAGAAAAGCGGGAGCAGTCGCGGGATCTCGTTTCCAAAATACTAATGAACCTTTTCCATATGCGTTTGTCTGTTTCTCTGTCTAACATGCCCAGTTCACTTAAATTGTCTAACTTTCCCTCAACAGTGATCACAGAAGATGCTGGCCACTTCATCGCTGGAACATCGTTAAGTCTTATGTGGAGCAGATGGCAACACGTAAGAAGATTATAGTGGAAGTGCAGCCATCAGGGTTGTAATTCAAATAGTTTCGAAATCACATGAATTAGTGATAAATCCTTCTGGACTGATCTTTGAGCAAATGTGACAAGCTCATTTATCCCCCCCAACCACGAAGCTTTGCGCAGATCTCCAAGCCTGTGGCGACTCGTGCCTCTGTTTCTGGCTATAAATGTTATTGACATTCCCAACTGTCTGTGACTTTAGGAATGCTTGCACACTGTGCTGTTTGACTTCTTTTGTCCAATTATCAAAAGCTTGGCAGCGATGACTGTCTAATTTAATTACTAAAAGTGGAGACCTGTTTGAGGCTTTCAAAAGACAGATAGTATCAGCCAGATAATTCCTTTTCTAACGGCAGCTGTGCTCCACTGTTGGAATACTGGGACTCCATCATCTTCTTTTGTCCCTCAAATCCATTTAAAATATGTCTAAATATGGCACATAATTAAATCTGTGCCACATGGAAGTAGCCTCAAGCTACATATACCTGAGAGACTATAGCATTTACGAGAGATCTGGGGCATTGTGAAGAGACAGCAGAGCCACTGGTCAGTCTCAGTGCAATTTTAGTCGATGTAACACAAGTCCTACATCTGAAGTGCCCAGTACGGCCACCAATGCACAGGACAAGCCACACGAAATAACAAGCTGACGCTGTCTCAGCCTCGAATCTGAAAGAGATCTTTGTTTCGGGAGACACTTTCACGAGTCCTGCAAACGTTTACCATATATGGTCTAATATATCCCACGAGTGCAAAATCCGTCAGCAGGCACTAAACCTCGTTTCAGAAACCACCGAGGCTAACAAGGTAGAGATGTTTTCTTCTGTCGGCCGAGTGCTGGCAAATTTTCTGCTATTTCAGAAACTGTGGTGTACTGAGTCAGGCTAGACAATTATTACATAACCACAGGGATCACACTTTTCTGTAGCATGCAAGCCTTGAGGGCCTTCTCGTAATTTGCTCCCCAATGTCAGTAAAGATAAAATCACACAGTATCTCGGTTCACGCTCGTTGCATTCCGCCTGGGTACCGGTTAACGTTGCAGGAGTCTGCAATGCTGAATTCCCTGCCCTAAAAAACATGATGCAAATCATACTGTACATCAACAGCAGTGTATTTTCTGTCAGGATACAAAGTACATGTTGACATAAAGAGGGAAGTGTGCTCAGCGCACTGTGCAGGATGACTCTGTACGATTGTGTCTCGCTCTCTTTTTATTCTGTCTGATAAAGAAATGACTCAGTGACAATTAGGGCTTATTTACAATCATCTATGTGCCTTCTGTTGATCTTTTCTTGATTTACTTCATCAAAGGAACATGCAGCATGCTGTCACAATTAGTTAATAAGCTGTTTGCACCATTTATTATTAAATTAGAAAAAAATCAGTCTCACCAGTACGAATGGATCTGAATCCTGTCCGATTCCCACTGAGAGTGATGTGTAATTTTGCATTGCTCAAATTTACGTTTGCCATTCAGAGAAAATAAAATTGTGCATTTTCAAACCCATCATCAAAACCTAAAAGTAGTTTCAAAAATCACACCGAGAAGAGAAAAACTTCACAAAGGACATGTTCACAGACGTAAATACTGCAGCTTTGAGAACATCCGGCCTTCTGCAGGGAACGACACCGTACACGCTGAAGGTGATTATTACCAGAGCACCAAAATGAGCCAATAAAACACACTCATCACCACGTCACAGGTAAAGTCAGGCTCAGTTGGCCTGCTCGTTACCATCCCCAGTTACCAAAAACAGTAATGATAATATAAAACACATTTATTTCTACAATAAGAAAATGCATGCGATGGGAAAAGTGAAGGGAAACGTACCATTGGCCACAGTTATTTGCTTATAAAAAACAAAGAAGCAGAAAGATCAAGCAAACAGAAATCACCTTTGTCCCTGGGCAAACGGGACAAACAGACAAAATAAACACACTGTCCGCTCTTTTTCCCTCTGTGATTTGACCTTTGTTTCTGATCGTAGCTGCTCTGTTGGAGCAGATTTTTGGCACTGCAGAAAGGTTCCTTATGCTTTTTGCTTGTTTAGTTTATAGAAAACCCAAAAGATTTGCATAAGTAAATGTAATATCGAAACAACACTTACACGACCTAATTAAAGACAAAAGCGGCCTATACCTGTTCCCTCCGCTCCTCCTCGTGTGCTTAAATTTAAAGGAAAACCAGACCTAAAATTATTCTTCATAAATTAAATACTTAGCGATGGAAAAGCCATCAAATGAGAAAATACATTCAGTAGCTGCGTAAATGTGTTTAGGGTCTCTTTTAACAGTCCAGAGCCATTTAAATTTCCTGTCAATCACCACGTTATTAATAAAATCTAAATTGCTTTTTCTGTTTGTGTCCTCGAACCTTTCTAAACACGCTCGAGTTGATCTCCAGTGGCTGCGTTCGTGGTGGAAATAACTCTGGAAGAACCAAGTTTCCGAGTCAAAGCGCTGTGATGGGCACAAACACGTTCGAATCTGTGAAACAGAGAAAAGATTATAAAATGTTTCATGTATGGTAATATTTTATAATGGAAGTAATCATGATAATCTCCATTTAGACTGTGGGTGGCTATGTTCCAGCTTGCTATGACAAGGACCCGGGACTTTCTGAAAACTTCTTTTTTTTAAATATAAAGTGGGATGAAGCTGGATGTGCTAGAAACTGTCCGGCGAGCTGCAGGAGGCAAAATCTTCTCCACAGTTTCAGACAAGCTGGATACATGTCGCCATCCTGAATGAATAATTTAATCCTCAAAGTGTACTTCAAAGCTGCTCACCAGGTGGTGAGTCTCCCAACAGCTGCCTCGCAGCCCAGCAGACAGTCAAAGATCGAGCGAAATGATTTTCTCCAAATGTTCGACAAAACTGTGTCCGGTTGATAACATTGTGTTGGAGTACAATCATACCTGCCAGCAGTCATTCCTTTCCCCTGTCTTTTCCAGCATCTGTTCAAGGAGACTGCAGTGAAAGGGTGGTTATTCTGATGAAAGGGAAGGCTCAAATTGAAGGGAAAGCTACCCACCTAGAAGATGATGCCACGTCTATTTGGCAAAAAGCTGCTTCGTGGCTTCTCAAGATCAAGTGCACATTGCGCAGATCTAACCTGATCTTTTTCTGATACCGTCACTGAGGACGAGGATACTTCGTAACACTCCAGCAGACGCTGAAAGTATTGAACTCGGCATAATTTGGAATTCTGTAATTCAAGTAAAAATGCCTTGTTTTGTTTTTTTCAAAAGCAGCACAATCCACAATGGAAGCCTGACGGCTCTGCGATTGGTCAGCACTGGCAGCGCAGCGCTAAAAGCGAGCCAAAAAAGCTGCTGAGTGATGATGATCTCTCTGAGACAGCCTAAATCGAAAATTCTGCCGGAAAGAATAATTTGTACTGAGCAGGCATATTTTAAAAAAAAGGACTTCCTTTGTTTTGACAGATTGTAGCTTCCAGTCAAACTTTAGGCGAGGCGGTACACAAGGCGGGAAATGGCTAAATATAAACCTCATTATATCCCAATGCTATCGTAGCTTCATTGACACTTGAGGCATAAAAAATGGCAGAGGTGCAGAGATGGAGGTTGCAATGGAACAAAAATATGTCAGGTGGAAACATGAATGAATGCGATGGTATCAAGAGCGCGCTGTAAATAAACCCATAACCTATATTCTCGAAAGATGACAGCCTGCCAGATTTTTTTCCCTTGCTAAACATAATGCATTTACAAAATCTTAAACGGGCTTGTGGGCAGCATATTTACACAGCAATATTTTAAAAGTTAGGCAGTCGGATCTTTTTTTATATCATTTATTTAAATACGTTACAAAAATGTGCACTATATTAATGCATTTAAATAAGTAAACATTGTTTTTTACGGAGAATAGAAAAGACGATTCAGCCGACACCAGGTGAAGTTGACACTCGCCGATTGAAAGAAGCCACGAAATGAAAATTGAGTAAGGGTGATGTGTAGAAGCAAATTCATGATGCATCGAGCCATCTTTCATTTCCATTGACGTATTAAACAGAGTTACTGTGGGAGGCAAATGATGGAGCTTCCCTGGAACTCGCTACATCTTCCTACTTAACAGGAAGGCAAGTGCACGCCAAACCCTGCAGGCTGACAACGCTCACCAAACAAATCATGGCAACACATCCACAGGCAGTCCAGAGTAAATTGTTGTATTAACCCCCAGGCAAGGGTCCCTCCTCAACAATTCAATAAGCAGAGACGCATTCCTACACATCCTGACAGAAAACTAAGGATCTGACGTCCCACAGAGCGGGCTAGTGCCAGGCTGGGGCTGCTGTCTGTGTTATCGGTCAGTGTGTTAATTGTTTTCTGTTTCAAGACAGTTATCTTTTATGGCTTCGTCTGCTGCAGTCACCATGCAGCATTGTTTTTTTTTGTAAAGAGAAAAGAAGTGAAGCAAATGATTGTCACGAGCCACTGCTGGCAGGTCATTTTGACAGCGTGCAAGCAGAGGGCTTCGTTTTTCTGGAATAACGATGAACCTGAAATCTTTGGTTAGTTATTTAAGCCACAGAATTAAGATGACTTTTTTTTTAAGTTTAGCTCCTTTTTTCCTTCCTTCTTTTTTTAAAAAAGAGAAATATTTGTTAAACTGTTCATATCTGGTCAGAACTCAAGCACTTGTCTACTGTCAAGTGTAATTATCCAAAACAGCTATTAGAAGCCAGAGGCCTGACTGCATGACTCATACTTTAGTAAGAAATCTACCGGGTCAGGGATGAAGGACACTGTCAGGAAGCAAACGCCATTATTTGTGGCTTACTATAATCTCCAGATAAGATTAGCTTTGGCTCAAATTAATCTAAAGTATTATGTGATCTGCAAGACGCATCTCCCTGCCGGCATCACGTCGAGCTGATGCTGCACGCGTGTTGCCTTCCTGTCTATTCACATGCCTAACGACGCATGTTCTGTAGCAGGCATTGCTAATTAGCTGCAATGTATTTGTGTGTGTAGCGTCGTGGAGAGAGCCGACTACAAATTAAGCCGACTGCATTCGTTCAAAATTAATTCAGCCTGATTTCACTGACAGACTCCTTTTTCTCATTCTGCTCAAACAGAAACACTTTGTTGATATTTGCATTCAATATCATGCCTCAGGATGGCGGCTCCATTGCAAACCACTCATGATGTGAAAACACCATATTTTTTTTAAACTGGAGTGAAAAAATCCCCGTTAGCAACGATTGTTAATGCTGACGCTGCACCATCACGGCTCCATCACTGCACAAACTAGGGGGTCACCACAGAGTGTCGGCACTATAGCTGATATTTGAGCTTTGCATCATTAACATGACAAGATGCAATTAAATAAAAAAAACAGAAAAACGCTTCATAATGGGCTTCAGGTCGACGTCAGCATCCCTCGCAGCCGAATGAGAGCATTTTGTAAACATGTTTTATTGCAGGAAACGGTGTAATAGGAAGATCAACAGACCAGGGATAATGTTTGCTTTTATATGTGAGAATAAATACCTGAATATGGCGACGTGACGCTTGGTTATCAGCACAGGACTTCTGTATAGCAGTTAAAAACCTCTTTTTTATTATGCTGCTGATGGGCAGTAGTAAAAACTCTCTGAATGCATTGAAGCAATTTCCACTTTTTTTTGTAACTTGCAAATTTGGATCTTTTCATGTAATAAAAAAGATAAACGACATATACATAGCCCAAATCGCTTGTTTATATGCAATTAAATGTAATCAAAATGAAGCATATTTTACTCTTAATAAATGGTCCTACACGGGGAAAATGTTTTCACAAAGGAGAGAGGTTATGCGTCTGGCATTTTAAAGCCATGACAAATTTATTGCGCCGTTGTTATCCCTCTTTTGCTTTTAAACTTTTGCCTAATGAATCTGGGAGACCTTTGAGCGGTTTTTCAGATTCAGAGACATTATATTTAATTTGTGTCATTGGCCAGAAGGTTAAACGCAGTCACAAATAAATGTTCTTGCTATTAATTGCACTGGAACCTTCAGCCTTTAAGTGGACGCCCTTTTTTTTCTAGTTTAAATTGTCAAATATGAAGAAATTGCACATACGTCTTGTCAGGTCAGACTTTAACTCCACTCAGGCTGCTCAGTTCTCATGAAGGCAGACAATTTTTTCAGGTGCTTTTTTTCCCCCTTCCTTTATCCCTCTTTTCCCTCCCTTTGCTATTGAGAACCTCTTCCCCTCTTATAGACATGATCTGACAGGAAATCTTTGAGAGGCAGCGCTGTGCTAACTGCCCAGAGATTTCAACTGTCTGTTCTTGCTGGAGGAGAAGCTGAACGCTGGCCTCCTATTAGTCTAAACACATGGAGCCCCCCCAGTCCCCTGTCTCTCTCTCTCTCGCTCCCTTTTTTCCTCTCTCCCTCTCTCTATCACTTCCTCTCCCTCTCTTTTTCTCACTACTCATCCCAGGCCTGGCGAGGGGGCTGACAGCTCTCAGCGTCCCAGCCTGTCAAAAAGGGCCTGTTATTCAGCACCCTCCCTCTGGGACAGGAGGAAATACACACACACGCGCACACATATACGCACACACTCTTGCATGAATCCGCAGACGCGCACACTCACAGAACATGCTTTCACAAAGGCCTCGTACACAACACACACCCACGCGCTCAGTCTTTCTCACTCTCACACACACACACGCACAAATATTGTTCCTATGCCCATGAAATACTTGCACATAGAAAAACTTTTGACTGCTCTTAGAGGATGTTCTGCTTGTTGTCAGCATTTCTCAAAATATGCTGACATTTTGCATGCACTAATCAGGATCAAATGTATTATCCATACAGACACTAATTTACTCAGCTTTCGCCTTTTCCACAGCAGCGCTGACACAAATTCTACCTTTTTTATGGCGTCCTCTTGTCAATCCATGTGATTGGCTGAAATTTACCAATCATTAGCCACAATTTAATAATGTCTGGTGAATCGGAAGAGCTGACAGGTGTCCAATCAGGAGTTTGAGATGATTCCTTAGAGATTTTGAATTTTAGCTTGCAAATGAACCTGCAGGTGCCTCCACAGCTGTATTCCCAAGTCCATCACAATACAATGTGCATACTAAGAAGCAGAAATTGCACATTGCTCACTACTGCCTACTGTCCTTTTTTCAGTTTTGAATAGCCGACATGTGAAACGGGTAAGAATATTTTAGTTTAAAAAAAAAAAAAACTTATAGAAACAAAAAGAAAGGGAAAAATATAAAGAGGAGCTGTTACTAAATTGTTCTCTTTAACTTTTGTCGGGGATCTGTTGGCGAGATTAATGAGCAATGTTTATGAGATTAAAAAAAGTCAGAAAGGCGTGTGTTTCATCATTTTAACAAATAACACAGCCTTGATCACACGCAGCATTTAAAGCAGTTTAGTGTGATTTTTTACTCTTGCAGGTTTTTACTTTTTCTGTATCAGCGCAGATTCTTAATTCAAGCATTAAAAAACAAAAGATAATAACAATTATCAATTATTCTCTGTAAATCAGGAAACCAAATGATGAACCATTTTATAAATTAACCAAATGTAGAAATCAAACATGCTGAGATTGGGTTCCATCCATGGAGCAAATGCTTCATTTGACATTAACTGTGATTTGCACCTCTCTTCTTCATCATGCTACGTATACGCACACAGATGTGCTTTTTTCCAAGCATCAACATTTGCGTACATTGTTGTAATCACACAGGAGCAAGCTGTTGCTGTGTAGAATCTATTTTATTTTGCCCTTCTTATAATTCAAACCCACAGCCCGGCAGTTGCTGTGGGGGTAATCCCTGTTCAACTCCAAGAAACAAGTAATGATTGCAGCTGATCTCATGTGGAGCCACTGGAGAGCTGAAGCTCCGTGCTCCAGAAGCCGTTAAAAACCATCACAGAGCGGGGGCTATTTATTACTTGATTAGCTGCACAAAATTATTTTGCCCATTCAGTCACGATCTCGGGGTGAAAAATAGCAACTGCATTCAGTGAAACTCAACAAAGTGAGATACTGTAAAGACAAAACAAGGGGAAAAGCAAACTTTTCAGAAATGCCTGCTAAGCACGAACAATTCTTCCCATGTGGCCCCTTTCTGAATAATTTCCCTCAAATCTGAGTAATCACGGTATTAGTGGCCTTTTTAAAAAGACTTCTCTGTCTGCTAAATAAGGACCGCTCTTAATTTCTCTCTTCAGCGCCGCCTTAATTGTGTTAAGAATTAATGGTGCGTTTTCACGGCCAGGCTCGCTACCAGACACCGGTTACACTGCTCTTCCTGCTGGGCCCGGTGCCACACAGCGGGCCAAGAAGTGCCTGTCGAGTGCCAACCTCGGTCTCGCTCCTGCTTGGGGGTGAGAAACTTTGCGCTATACATATGCATGAATATCCCTCATATCTCCCCAAAGGCAGCTATATCTCACCATTAGTCGCTCTCAAAAGTCTTCTGCGGTGCACAGTATTGACTTTTGGAATAATTTCAGGCAATCCCAGACGTGATTTATGATGATGCACATTATCGATCACTTAAGGAGATATTTAGGTATTCAGAATAAAAAGTTATGTTCTCATTATGTTGATGGCGTGAGGCGCCAGGCCAAGGGGAGAGGGGGGGAAGTCACTGTACACTTTACCGGAGAGGTAATTAGCACGTCTGAGTAACAGCAGTGCTCCTCCTCTCTGCTCTCCTGCTGCTCAGCCGGGGCTGACTTGCCTTAGAGTTAGCACAAATTGTTACTGTCGCCCCACAGGTGGGAAACTAGCTCTCATCACCTCATCACCCTAGAGGATGTGAGACACGGCAACATATATTAAACTGCTATCCTCGCAGCATGCGGCTAGTGTCTTCATGAGATATTTTACTCTTTATGGAGCCCATGGGGGACACACAAATCCAATACAGCTTCCTTTTAGAGGGGCACGAGCAAAGACATGCATACAAACAACTGGGATTTAGAGTGGTTCCTGTGCCAGAGGCAAGAGAAGTGACAAGACATTGGAGTGCTTTGGGCAAATGCATCAGCGCTGGCAACACTATGGGCTCTCGGATAATAGAAAACGACGGAATTTATTTAATGC
Source organism: Astatotilapia calliptera (assembly GCF_964374335.1). Taxonomy (NCBI): domain Eukaryota; kingdom Metazoa; phylum Chordata; class Actinopteri; order Cichliformes; family Cichlidae; genus Astatotilapia; species Astatotilapia calliptera. The sequence goes on along the minus strand of NC_137436.1, from coordinate 39,945,769 downwards.
GAGATATCGCGCGGTTGAAGTCCTCTTGCAATTTCAGCGCTGCAGCTGCGGACAGATCGAGCAATAAGTTGTTATTAACGGTAATTAATCCTTTAACTGACCATAATGTAACAGCCGACGGAGTTTTACTGCGACAAATACATCACAACTTTGCGCTTCAGGAGGTGTGCAGAAACAACTTTCAAAGGCAGCAAGTGTGGAAAGTTTGAGTTTTTTGCTTTGTTTTGCTCGTCTTCTTCCACGAGGCAGTTTGGCTTCAAACCAAAGATGCCATTACCCTGGTCGGGGCCTGCTGATGAGAGACACCAGTCTTCGTTCGTGGTGGGGGGGAAAGAAACATGCGCAACACTTTTGAAAGCTGTTAATGTTTTATCCCATAATTCACAGGCCCAGGACTTGGGAATATGTCTTTGTGGGAAAGCCTTGGCTGGACACGGTGGAACCAGCATCATTAGTGCCTGTCTCCCTGGGGTGGCATGTGTGGAAATTACTGCCCCAATCAATAAACAAAGTCCAAGTGTTGAAATATTTATCCAGACAGAGCTTCATCCTTGCGGTGGACTGTCTGAGCACTCTTCCTGCACCTTAAAGGGTTATTCAGAAAGCCATATATGGGCAAGAGTACACCTTGAAATCAATGGGGTGCCACTCACTGGCTGAGTGCTGAGTGCTACACAAGTCCATTAATTTACTGTCAATACATGGGGCGGAAACAGTGTAGGAAGCAGAACTCCCCTTAAGGTACCGTCAGAATCCTGCTGTCACACTATTGGCCTTTCTAACTTTGAAACAGCACCTCAAAGCATATCAAGATTTGATTGTACGGCAAAGCATTTACAAGTGGGGCAAATCTGGGGCCTTGTTTACAAAGCACATTTGGATTAAACACACACGTAAAAAAGCAAAACTGACACGATGTGAATGATTTTCTTGCTGGATTCGCAGGAGTATCGCAGTTTGTCGGCTGCAGTTCATTCGCTCCGGTGGCAACATGCTCCCAAGGTGTGTGTTGTCTCTTAAAATCTTTTGGTCTGTTGTTATCCTTGACTAAACCTTCAGTTATGCTGTCATTATCCAAGGGGGAACATACAAGGCAGCTGCCGTCAAAGTTAATTTAAGATTTATAGATCACAGGGGTGTGAGTTACAAATGAGGTTCTAGAACCTGCTTAAGCGCTTTTATTTATGCCTAGCATCTTTTATAAATTAAACAGAAGTGCACTGTGGGGATTGATCTTAAGATAAGAACATTTTTTTCCTTAATAAATGAAATTCATCACATGTGTGTTCTTGTTTCAAAAGCTTTCGGTTGTTTGACAAGTAAGACCCGAAGAGAAATACTCAGTTATTCCAAGAATTTAACCGTCGCAACAACTACCTTATATCACGCACACCGCAGATCCATCTTGCGAGGCCGTATCATATACACCGGACATCATAGTGTGATTCCCTCCGCAAGGCTTCCTTTGAACTCCAACACTTAGCTTGTTATCTCACTTTATCTTCCCACAGAGCATGTTACAGACGATTAAAAGCTCTATGTGATACTTGGGCTAACATCTCATTATAAGAGAGAGCCCATTTGTATTTCTTACCTCCATAGTTAGAGTCCACAAAGGATGACAGCTGACTTCCCCTCCTCAGCTTGAAGTACTCTTCTGGAACATACGCTCATTATAGAACCATAAAAAATGGCTCTCATTTGTTAGTATAACATTTTCAGGACCCAACGATGTTCTCGGGACATTTTCTTGCTGCAAAATAATGTGGCCCTATGAGATTATGCAAGATTAATATAATTTCGCCCTCTCCTTTTTTTTCCTTTCTTGTTTTGTTTTGTTTGCGTGCTATTACTTATGCAGAATGGCAGTTTGTCTCCATTATTTTAGGAAGATAATTGGTCAGATGATGTCTCAAGAATTCTCAGAAGCATCTGATCCTTCACAGGCCTTTGACCTTCATCACTCCCCTCTAAATAAATTCTACAAACGGCTGTTTTGCCCTGCAGGAAAACAAGCAGCACTAATTACCATCATCTATTTTTCTATTCTGTTATGATGTAGAGAGTCATGGAAATTTATAGTTGCAATAAAAGCCAAAGGAACAGGCTTCTTTTTTTTTTTGTAAAATGATGTTTTCTTTAGATTCCTCACTATCTGCAACATATGCTTCCCACTAGACGATCGCCAAACAAAAGGACAATAAGCAAAGCAAATCATACGACATTTACTCACAAGTTTTCCAAAGGGGCTGTCAGAGCCACAGCGGTTGCACACCTACTGCATCATTCCCCTAATGATCATGTCAGATCATGTCAATAAGCTAAGGGGGAAACAGTAGACACTCTTGGTGATCATAAATCTCAATTCTGGTATCAGTGTTAACAACCGTCGAGGGGATAGAAGATGCTGATGAAAACGCTGGAGCGCGTGTTACCCCTCTCACTGACGAGAGACTAGAAGGCTCCTCGCCTTTGTCCATAATCAAGTTGTACTTCTCATTAGCTGAAAGGTCTTTATTAGCAATACCATTACAGTGGTCCGAGACACAGTGTTTAATTAACATCATCAGCATTGTAATTGTCATTTGTTTGCCTTGTCAGTTTAGATTTTCCAGGTCAGTGAGAAGCCGTCTCCATGTGCTCCCCTTCAGATGAGCCGAGATGCCTTTTGGATACTGAGCGTTCAGCGAGGATGAAACGCGCTCGCGGCTGCCGCGCTCAGCCGCTCGGCTGACCCCGGTCACACGAGGGAATGAAGATGCGACAGGCATGTGGAAAAGATTTTAGAGCATGATGCTCTCCTATTAGGCTCCGTATCCTAAAGAGAAACATTGTTAGGAAGCGCGTGAATGGAAAACAGGGTTTCTGTGGGAGGCCGGAGGAATGTGCCGCACAGTATTCATGGAAGACAGATGGCATCTGCAACCAGTTCTGTCCCCGGCGTCTGACCTCTGCCTATAAATCTACTCATCAGTGAATATATTTACACGTATAAAAGTGCACGTTATAAACATTATTTACAAGTGTCTGTCATTCCACATTTTCTTTTGTTTGGCTTTGTTTTTGTGCGTTTATCATCATGCATGTAATTGAATATTTGTATTTACATTTTCATGGCTCCTGTGCTTGCAAGCAATATATACACACACAAATATATATGTAGTTGTCCCTTGTGTGTGGCCAGTTGCTGTCTGGTTTTACATGTCTGTGACTGTTCTACAATCTGTCTTTCGAGTGGAAGCAGTCCAAAGCGCCCAGCTGCTTTAAATCAACACTCAATCACGGTTCATCTGATCGTAGCTTAATTCTTCGTGATCTGACCACCTCAGCGCTTCTCTGCTCACAGAAGCTGGCACTGGTCTGGCTCCACATCCGTCTCATATTATAAACATTGGAAATGTTTTTCTTATTTTGTTGAAGGATGCAGATGGCATTACAGGACTGAGTGCAAAATGATCAAATTGTTTAATTTATAACATATATAATGCATTTCAGTGCAATTTATTCAGATATTCTATCTGAAAATAGCGACTCACATGAAGCGAAATGGGAACAACCGTCTGTACGTTCGCTCTGAAGCGCTTAAATTAAGTTACTGCTTGTGTTTGTTGTGCATTTTATGTTAAATCTTTTTATTCTTTTCAATTGTTGAACATCTGAATCAAACTCATTAGTTGCACTTCCATTTGAATCAATGTACATGAAAAGTCAGACACTACAGGTCTAAATGAAATTTTACCTTTGTCGGGATTTGTGCAAGAATTTGCTGGGACTGAAATGTGTGACAGCACGAGAAACAACAAAGCGGAAGATAGAAAATGGATCTTCTAAAGTGATATTCAGAAGAGGGTTTTTTTCCACACTCCCAGTGTCTGACACATAATATGCAGAGGCCTTGAATACTGGAGCAAAATAGGCTGAAAGCATGCTTCTTGTAAAAGACTAGAAAATGAAAACAAAAGGCGTTGCTCTGTGTCTCTGTTACCATGGTGTATCTCACTGTGCATTTGGGACTTGCTGCTGCAATATGAAGAAAAACCACAAAGTTTACTCTTTCTGTAATAAGCTGACAAAGAGAGCCACCCACCCCACCAATTCCAGATGCTGAAATCCCACTGTGAGAATGTGAGAAATTGCGAGACCCCGCAGCAGATTTATTCACCGCCGAGCTCTCTTTCTAGCGTTCGATCAAAAATATTTGCGCTCGCCATCTCCTGTTGTTGAAACAAATGAGAATTTTTACAGTTGCAGAAAGTTCCTAATGCTCCCTGAGATGCCTCAGTCCTGCTTCTGATTTCCCTCAGTGTTTTGCTACAGGAAAAGATCTCAACAAACAAACTGTAACAAAAAAAAAACGTTTAAAGTGAAAGAGAGCACTTTAAAGCTCAAGGATTTTCTTAATGCCGCCGGACTGATTTCAAATAGTTTCCAGGGTACAAGCCGACCCATCCAGAGCAATTTGAGCAGAATGTGTGTACAGCTAACCTCCTGTGTACGCTAGTTAGGTTAAATGTTCATTAATGAATGTCTTACCAATTCTATACTACATCAATAACTGACAATAACTATTACCACACCGTGGACTCAGTTAGCCCGGGCCCGCCTTGCTTCATGCTTGAGACTGCCAAATGCTGACTGGAACTACACAACACGCACACGGTGTTAGTGTTACTGAACACCCTGCTGAGTAAAGATGAATATAAATGAGGAAAGAAAGATTCTGAAAAAGAACCACAATTCCTTAAATTATTAGCAGATAAATAATTATCCAAAAATAATACCCTCATTAGCGAACCTAATTATGTTGGAACATTTTTTTTAAGCGCAAGTAAATGTTACTATTTAAGACGACTTTTTTTTGTAAATACATTAAAAACTTTAATATTTGCAAAGCCAGGCTGCTATCTGTGTTATTAAAGCTAATCCTTCCTGCACGACTGAAACCCGGGAAATTGTTTATGATCCAACAGTGGTGGTAGAAATCCACGCTTGTTTTGCTTGCAAACTGCTTCGCCTTCCCATCTGCTCCCTGGGTTAATTATGTGAGTTTCAAATAATTTGCGGCTGCTGACTCCTCTCCTTTAAGTGGGGTCTACTGTGCTGAAATCCAATACCCACCTTCGTCCTCTTTTCCTCACCGCAATGTACATGTGCGTCTGATTATCCCTGTGGCCTGGCATAACAAGTGAAAAGGAAAAGTCAACTTCAACAAGTAAGTGTCCCATTCCAAAAATACCTCATCGCATAACAGACCTCCACGGCAGGAAATAAGGTGCAGTCAAAGGTCAGGTTTAAAAAAGAAGCAAACAACTACTGGAGCATTTTTTTTGTTTACTTTTAATATGACTTTGTCTGTTCACCTCCCGCGTGGCTCTACGCTGCTCTGGACAGTGTTTATCAGTAATTACACCAGACATAGCAAAAGTTTAGTGAATACAGGAAACTAGGCTTAATATACTGTACATTATTGTGTATAATACTGTAAGATAATACAGCGGGTGTCTGTCAGCGAATATGGCCACAGATTTAAACCATGTGAGATATTTTCCAGAGCGTAGATATGATCTTTCAAATTGCAGCTGATGTTATTGTTTTGCCTCTAGCTGGTATTCATTGACTTTGCAACGTCAATCATAACACCCCCCCTCCCTCCCCGTCACATTTCCCCACTCTGGTCTTTCTTTCGGGTGAAAATCCTGCAAAATAATCATGTTTAAGCACCATTCTGAATTAGACAACGTTAAAGCCAATTCAGAAAACAAAGGCTGTTCGCAGCCAGTGGTCTTTGAGCGCGCGCCTACAATACATACAAGATTACTCACTCGCCTTCAATGCAGACACTGTATACTCATTCTGCCTTTTCCCTCTGTGCTCTGTTCGGCAGATACCCACACAGGGATAGGGAAAGCCATTGTATCTAATTGCAATGGTTAGGATTTTGATTACACTCTTGCCTTGAAAGCACAACACTGTAAAAGAACAATTGCTCAGAGAGCACCGAGCAGCAGGAGGTGCAATTTCAGCCTCTTCTTAATGAGAGAACATATCAAAAGGTAAAAGGGAGGAATTTATACTTTAATTCCATTTCTGAAGTAATAAAATGTGGGGCCCTAATTTATTAGTTTATTAAAGGTGAAACTCATCGTAGGACTGTTTCTCTCTTCTTTGTGCTGTGTTTCCAGGATCCTTTCATCTGGGTCTGTTTTCCTTGTATTTCTGAAATTATTAATCTCAAAGCGGACGTCCCACGGGGGCCGAGTGATGTAATGTATTAATAAGATGACTATAATGTGCCGTAGCTTCTCTCACTAAAATGGAACCAGTGTGGGCGCGTACATATAACCGACCACATGTCATATGGCGTCGCATCGAGGAAAGAATGCATAACTTGCAATTTAACAAACTGCACTGACAAATTTTTTTCATGCTTTCAAAAAAGCGGCACTGACCGAGGTAAAAAGAAAAAAAAGACTTTACAGACTAAAAGAAAGTTTTTGAAATTAATAAAACATGAAAAGCCTGTAACTTGAGATTCAAATATATCCGATAAATATATGACACCGTGTACACAGTAACTGTCACAGCAGAGTTCAGTGTAACAGGTAATTTTTTTTGTTTTATTCTTATGTATCATTGCGCGACCCTGTGTGGGAGGCCTTATTGCTGAGGTTGAATTGTCTCTGCCGACGCACTCTTACGTCTTTGATTCTACCTTCTCCATCCAGCAATTTTGCCGCGCTGACCTTGCTCGGTACAAAAGGATGTGAAGTGCAGAAATGGGTTTACATCACAGAGCGAAGAAAAACTGTCTGTTTTTCGCCTGAATGCTAACTGAAAGATGACACTGGCCTCTTCTCTCTCTTTTCTCATGGAAACTTTGTTGTAAAAACTCCAGCAAAACACTGATTAACAGAAGAAGCGCCTGCCTTTGGTATAAGGTATTTAAAAGAAAAGATACATCACGCTTTAAAGCATTTCCTACATGTGCATTTGAGTGAAACAATAAAATGTAACAATGTAAAAATTACTCTGATCTCTGGATTACTGTATAATTTGTATCCCACCTTTACCTCAAGTGATCTATGGGTTAATCCTACCCTCATATAAACCACGACTAACACATTATCTCAGTGTGTGAAAATGTTTAGCCTGCTTAAACAGTTGCATTATGTAACAACACTGGAGAGGCAATAGAAACAACAATAGACTATTTTACACCTGCACACCGGCAAGAAACAAAAACAAAACCATTAGAATTTATTTAAGAGAACCGCCCTCTACAAACTGATCCGAGCCCTTAAGATACCATTGAAGTAATGTGGCACCGAAATAATCAGCTTTAAGCTATGATTTATACAACAGGAAAACACAACGCTATATGAAAGTGCAGAAATGACTGTGTGTGGTGTATGAGGGCCTCCATCCACAGGATCACTTTAAAGGATGTTTATAAATTAAGTACAAAGTAGAAAAAAATCATTTCTAATAATTGTAATGAAAGGAAATCTTGGCTGTATTTACACATTAGCATGTGAATAATCATCGCTGTCATCCTGAATTTCATGGGTGACTCTAGGAAAATGTACTTTCATCTTTAGCATTAAGATCAGGTCCTCACGCTGTCGTCTGAACCGTTAACGCAAATTAAAAGTTTTAATTTGTGCGTTATTAGCGTAATTTTCGCAGGCATGGATCTCATGCATCTTCAGCAAAACCTAAAGAATAAATCACACGCATACGACACCACATCAGCCGGTGCGGGTAGTTAAGTCATGTATTGTTTTGTGATTTATACTGTTTGCTTCCAGTCAACAGGCTGGGAAAACAACAAACTCAGAAGGTAAACAACAGCGATGCACCGGGGCATAGTCGCCTTGATTAATGAAAGGAAGTCAGATCTCATGCAGATTAGTGCAGCGGAGGACAGAGCATCCTCTGTGAATATTAATTTCCCTTGAAGAGGTGTTCTCGCCCTCCCTCCTCAAACACTGCTCAATATATTGGAGGAGGTCACCAGAGGAGGTCACAGACAAAGTTGTCTGGCAGCTAAATTAAAGTGCTTCATTAATGGACTAAAAAGGTAGTGAATCCAATCAGCATTTAGCTGTTATTTCTTTGCCTTCATCATCCGTCTCTGTGTCTTAATGGATGCCATTATGTCTAAAGAGGCCTTACTTTTTGAAATCAAATGAAGTATTTATTCCATCACAGACAAGCTGTCTTAAAATTACTGTTTTTCAGGTTTAATTCCAGCCAGTTTCTTTTTATCTAATTCATTCATGTTCATTCTTTGTAGAAATTTTTTTCTAGATGTCTTTGAGCTGTCTTGGATTTTTTCACCCTCCCTCCTCTCCCATTCCTTGAAATGCCACAACTTTGGGCAATGCCTTTCACTCGAAAGTAGCCCGTCATCCGATAACACTTTCTTAGTTGACTTTCTTGGATTTACTCTGATGTTCTGCCAAATTGAGTCACATGCCCCAAATACACAGCATTTATTTGCAGAATATGGCGAGGACCTTGATGAAGCCCGGCTCTCCTAACAATGCTTTTAGCGCTCGTACTGAACAATGCCAAGAATGACCTTGGCAGACTCAGGCACGAAAGCACACCCTCGCGGTGACTGATCTGAAGAGATAGCGAGATATAAGACTTATCCAGTCCTTTCACCTGTCAGTGTTCATGAGGGAAAGGAGGAAAAGAGGCGATTTCTGCTGCAGGGTATCAGTGACAGAGAGAGTGTGTCTGAGGAGATCGGTGTGGGAGATTAACAGCTCAGTCCATCTTTGTCACTAGTACCGCTGAACCTTGACACAGCTTAGAGGTATTACGAGGTCACTGAAGTAAATGACATGGCAGAACTGAATGAGGCGGACCCAGGATGTACGCAGATACCTGCAGGAATCGATTGGTAGGGAAAATGGTACAATCATCACTCCCAGCGCTTAAACAAAGGTATCTCATTACAGGCAGAAAAGAGAATGAGCCTCCACTGTAGAGCATCTAGTTTTTACAATACTGTTGTGATCTTAAAAATATAGTGCAGTTAGGATTTAATGTTGCAGCCATGCACCATTGTTGGGAAGTCCTTTGAAAATCAATATCTCATTCAGGAACAGCAGGAAATACACATAGCATGATTCAAGGCATTGTCAGGGTTTCTCTGAACCAGGGTGTGAGTAAAAATAAGTTTCTTTAGTAACACCGTATATGCTACGTGGTGTTACTATATTCATGGAGTTAGAGAGTATTTGGAGTTATACTTCGACTGCAGTGTAAATTGTATTATGTGGGTTTTGCAGTGCCAGCCTTGCTCAGCTGTCTGGTTAATACTATCATCAAACACTTTTTCCTCCAAAGATGGAACACACACCATGTCTGGTGTGAATCTCTTTGTCTCTTCTGACAGAATGTTGGAGAAGTAAAAGCCAACAAAACTAACAAGCAGGTCTCTCAACAAACTGTGTGTGTGTGTGTGTGTGTGTGTGCACTTGCATGCATCTGAGCAACAACAGCATGCACACACCTGTGTTTGTGAACCTGTTTATTCATCCTCCCACAAGGCATGTGCTACGTTGGAGTTGTTTCTGTAAAAAAAAAAAGATCCCCTTCATTCGCTATCAATAGCAGCCTCAATATCACCTGCTATTACGTTAGATTTCCAATGGTTCTTGTTCAGCACAGTTTTGAATAGATTAAAAAGGAGCTCAGAAGGTGCCCAATAAATCAAGTGCAATGTAATGACTCAGACGTCTGTGTGCCAGAATCGTGCGTGCAGGATATGAAAAAGTCCTAATGAGCTTGATAGAAGTTAGTGTAACTTTGCAGCCCCAGCTGCCTCCACCCACCCCCACTCTTATACAAAAACAACTTAAGTGAAAACTAGTTTCTAGATAGCCATGGCAGGGGTGGTAGATGTAATGAGGTTAGGTAACCTGTTAGTGAGCAAATAAGATCAAGGTGCGTTTGTTGAGTGATAACAGGAATAAAGCAGCTGAAAAACACCTTTCTGTGCATGTGTGTGTGTGTGTGTGTGTGTGTGTGTGTGTGTGTGTGTGTGTGTGTGTGTGTGTGTGTGTGTGTCTTTGTCTTTTCAGTTATTTCTAAGGAGGTGCATTCATTTTGAATGTTAAAATCTCCTTGCAATATGGTAACAAGGAGCAGTAAGTGAGCACTTTGAGACAAACTGGTGAACTAAATTTGCTCGGAGGATGTGTGGGGAAGTGTGGGAGTGTGTATTCTCCTGTGAGTGTGTGATGGAGAACAATTGAGTGAGCACTTGCTCACTGCTCTTGGGCGCACAGCAGGTGATGATAAGGAACCATGACAAATACACACACTCACAACCATTTACAATCTGAATAGCAGTCATATACTGTACATTTCAGCTAGTAGCCGAGCGCTTGCACTGGCATCCATCACTGACATAACAGGTGGCCTGGAGCTGACCAGGACAGAGTTGTGAATATCAAACTCAAATGTGTCACAAATGAGCATTGGATTATACACTTCCCTCTGTCCAGTCTCAGTGTTGGACTGCAGCATTTTTGTGCTGCGAGGCTGAAACTACAATTCAGTTTGATTGCATTGTGAAAAGACTATTTTGCAATTCTAGGATGCCTGCAAAATACTGCGTGCAGCTGTGGAAAATCTCTGTTCCACCTCCTTTACTATGTAGCAGTTGGATATATTACAGCCACGCTCCCTGTCTGCAGTGGGCTGGAAGATAACCGATGTTCTCCCCAAGGAGAAAACGTATTTCCTCCTAAAAGAGTTGCCATAAATATCGACTTGATTTACACTAAAATGTACACCTGTGGAATTCTAAAGGGCATTTAATGAGACAGACTAACAGCCCAGTGAAGTGTCCATGAATCTCCCCATTTCTCTCCACCCATGGAGGGGGATGGAAATTCATGGTAAACTTTATATGGGTGCAGCAGCCTTAGAGTGACTATATATCCAGAGCTGCCACATGACATTACACTTCCCCATATGTTTGGTGCTGTTTCTCGTCTCCCGTCCTGCTGCGTAGTGTGCTTTTGGTCTCTCTCTCTGTAAAGGGCAACGTTCCCGAGGAGTGCTGTGTCTGTCACAAAAATACAGTAAATCCATCTGGAGCTGGACTGTGAGCATGTGTGTGTGCGACTACAATTTAGAACACACACATCACACATATACACTGTATACATATGTGTGTATCTGTATGCAAAAAACAGACAATTTCTCATATAAAGCCAGATTCATTTCACTGCTGCTATTTATCTAAAACTGTGGAATAAAGCTTAAATGCTATTTAAGAAAATTCAATTACCAAATGTTATAACACATCACAACACATACAAAGAGTGAGTCAGAGGAACAAAATGCTTGTAAGCAAGACAAAGAGCGAGATGTCAAACAAAGGCAGTATAAATAAGGATAACACATTCTGAAACAGCAGTAGCATGCAATGACACTTTTAAAGGAAAATGAAAAGGTCATATGAGTTTTACGGGCAGATATACAGACACCCCGTCCCTTTTAAAGCCTCTTCTTTCAATGAATAATACCTTTATGTTTCTCGGCATAAAAATTCACCACCCTAATAATTTATTCAGGTGTGTTTCGTCCTCATTGACCAGACAAATTACACCACTAAACCAAACTGTTTTGGCGTGCTGAAACGAGCACGGCACACTCTTTTATCGGCTGTATAAAAGGCAGAAATATGAGTCACAACGAAGCTCGGGGATTGTAAACAAGACACAATGAAAAAGTATTTATCCACACAGACAGTTTTAAACAAACATTTCCCTACCATATTTTCCAAAAAAATCACTCGCTTCTGTACGTGCTCCAGTAGTGCACGAAGCAGCTGTCTTAAAAAGGTGTCTAACATGAAGTTTGCAGCGTGCAGTGCTGTGTGACTGTGCATGTGCATCTCCCTGTCTATTTGTCTTCTGAATGTTTTGCTCTCTTCTCGGGAGACTCGCAAGACATTTGGTAGGCATATTTGCCATTAAAAACAGGACCACATGGGACACTAGCTAAAGATAGGAACCAGGAAACAGCTCCAGCAATTCAAAGCATATGTGGTTTGATATTCCATTTGATAAGTTTCTACATCCTGAGCTAAATTATTTAATAAATATGTATACTAGTCCTAAGAAGCACCACATGATTTCTTTATTACATTAGGTTAAAAAAATGTAATATTCAGGAACATTTTAACTTTTTCCCCTTTTTTTGGTCATAGTTTCAGGCAACAACTGCGAATCAGCATATAAAACATCCACAGAAGAATCTGTTTAGCATTAAATACAAAATTCAATTAAAAATACAAAAAAATGCAAGGCATATTATACAGTCCTAGTGCAACTGGTTAAAATTTGGAATACATTAATAATTGTTGATGTGTTTATTTCTGCAGCAGGATACAAAAGATGTTTGCCCTTAAGAATGACTCAGTGTTTATCCAGTGGAAGTTTCCTCCCACAGTCCAAAGATCTGCGCTGGGTCTTCCAAAGTAATGCATTACTCTAAGTACATTACATTTGTCTGTAACACAATAAATTAACAGCTAACTCTACTAAGCTCAATAATCGCATTATGGTTACTAATCAAACAATAATGGCATTTCCTGTAGCCATAATGGGCTCAACAAGCTACAATGAGTGGACAGAAACAAACAAAAATCATAAAATGTGGTCTAAAACTTTTCTGTTTTGGACAAAAGGACAAGAAAATAATAGGAACGTAAAGCCTGCACCCAGACAAGCAACTATCCACCGCTACAAACACAGCATTACTTCTTTGCAAACATCTGCAAGGACAGCAGGCTTACTTCTTCTGGACACAATCCACGGTCAGTGACATTTTAGAGTTTGCTGCAGTTCACCACCAAGTACAAGAAGAACAACAAGAGAAAAAGCTATTATCCAAATTAAAAGTACAACTATGCTAGAACTTGGAGATCATTGTTACTGTAAGAATGCCCAGACTAAGCTGTCAGTGATACTGGCTTCTCCGTTTCTTGGGTTTTTTTCTGCTAGCTCTGATCACTGTGCATTTGGCTAAATCAGCAGAGCTGGACGTGAAGGAATTTTGTTTCACCTACAGAAAATGGCCAGGCAAGGCTGCATTGAAATTTCGAGTTATCTCAGAATCTCGTTACGTCTCAAAATTTTGACATACTTTCGATTTATAACTGACAATACATATCAAAAATTTTGAGTTATTTCTGAGTAAGTCGGAATTACAAGATATCTAACTTGAAATTTCAAGTTATTAAGTTGATATTTCGATACACTAACCCAAAATCTAGACTTACAGATGATGGAAATTGGTGGTGGAAACAAGATGGCTAGGCTGCTCTGCTAGCTAAGTTAGCATATTTTAAAAACTGAAGTAAACACAGTAAATAGCACAATGCTAGTAGAAGTTAAGTAATTCAAGTGTCTCCCACCCACATTTATAGCAGGAGTTAGTTATTTAGTCTTAGTTAGTTTTTCATTTTTTTATATAGCTAAATAAGTAACTGTGTAACTCACCACTGTCTTGCTTTTTTCCTCCTTTTCATTTTTTCTTCCTCACAGGAGGACAACTCCTCTTAATTATTTCTGATTGACTTACACTGTTCAACATTTCATATGCCACTCACTCACTCATTGGGAGTGACTAGAGCCAAGTGGGACCCTTTAGGGAGGTCAGGTCATTAAAAACTTTACATTTCCTTGGCTTTAATTTAAAGTTTTGTTCCCAAACTTGCCTGGGTCCCCAAGCAGGTTCCTGAGATCCCTGCTATTCTCCAAATTAGTTAACTGTGGAATCTGTGTGAAATAATTTGCTTTTGTTGTTTGCAAGAAAGCACAGAAGGTTGCGTACCTAAGTTCTGAGATCCCGCTGCTGTGTCGGATGAGTTAACTAATTAAAAAAAGCCATGCATGGTGTTTGACCCATTCATAATCAAGTGCAGCACATTCCTCAAATTACAAACTGCAGATTGAACCCACATGTCATTCTTGCAGTTGCAGCGTAATGGCTTCAGGTATTCAATCCAGTCAGAGGGAAAGACCTTTAACATTTTACAGGTGGCCGAAGATGACATTACATCTAGAAATAATGCTGTGGCTGTTCTCTAACCAGAATATACTTTTGAATAACAGAAAGGCTTTTGTTTCAGCAGAGGAAAACAATATGTAAGGTTAATGCACCTAAATGAAAACAATTTTGCTGTAATTGTAATATAATCTATAAAAATGTTATTATTTTTGCACTCTGGGTATTGAATTATAGAATTGCACTGCATAAACAGTTAAACTGCACCACTCCTCCTTTACCAACGCATGCAGGTTCTTTAGTAGCCATGACATTCTCAAACCCTAATAAAATAATGCCCATAAGAAGCATCTCGTTATGAATGACAGCACAAGGACACGGTGTTTATGTTAGCACAGGATTAGAAGCTTTGATTCACCACTTTGATTCGTTCTTCTGATTTCTTCTAATAACTTTCATTGTGATTCAGGTTGTCGAGACGTCAATAAAATTAAATCGCAAACACTTAACAAGCCTGAAATGCATGTTGTTGTTATTTGTTTATTCGTGTTGTTTTCCTGTATTTCTTCTTTGTCTGCAGTGGCGATCAATATGCATCTACTTATTGATTTGTGCGCGCCAACTCATTGTTTTCTGATAATGAGAAAACACAAGGTGTCTTGTGTGCATGCTTTCACATACACACAACAAATCGTTTTTTCCACACCTACAGAATTTCACTAAACGTGCAAACTTGTCTGTCTGCGATTTGAAACTAGAAGCACATGTTGAATATTTTGACCCTGACCTAGTGTGGTCATTGCTGTATGTTTTTTTTTCAGCAAGTGCAGAGCATGCTTTGGGTGTGCTATATAATTGCTGCTTTCCAGTGAAAAGTTCTGCAGATGTCACCCTGATATTATGATTTACAGACATGCCTGCCAAGACCAAGATATTCTGTCAAGTTCTATGGCAATTGCCATGCATGTAGCAAAGACATGTGCGGCTGAGGCTCGGTTTCTGAGAAAACACTTCCAGGAAGACACTGCGAGTGTCTCAGCATGTATACCTGCCCTATCCTGCTGCCATTCCACAGTAAATGGCTATTTATCATGGCAGGGACGGATTTGACAGCCTCTACCTACCTCTTGCATTCAGCCGCATTCACAGGCACTGCACAGGGTAAATTATGCCCTCGATTCAGATAGAATCAGCCTTATGAGAGTACAACAATTGGTTGGCAGATTGGTCTATACAGTAGGTAGCAGGGCTGTCTAACAACTGAAAGGCTGTTGGCTCAATCTTTTGCAGTGACAGGGGACTTTATTCCAGCGGTAAGATGACAACTGGTGGGTGGATGCTATTGTACTATACATCTATGAGACTCTGCATAGCTGCTAAGATGTGTTCAAGCCATGTGAAAAACAGCCTGCTCAGAGAACATTGCATTATAGCTGACCCACAGGTTTGATTAATAGGAAAGATTGTGTAAACAGTAAACAATATCACTGTAACGACTTACAATCAACAGCTTGTATTGTGTTTCCCTTGGACAAATGCCAGGACTGATATTTGTCTGTTTTACACCAAACCTTTTTGATCTTTCTAGATATTTATTTTGATTTCATATCAACTATTTCACTGCTATACTGTGCAAAAAGTCTTGATCCATCCCGATTTCTAGGAAAATGGGAAACAGGCGCTGTGATGGCATGCCACACATGTTACCTGGGGGTTGGTGTCTCCTCCTGTCTGGCAAAAGGTGTGGCAAAGGGCTGGGAGACCTGAAGTACCACTGACAGCCTAATTGGATTGCACCACATGCTTCATTGCCTGGGGGGTGTTTCATGTTTGTTTCATTGTTTTGTATTAGTTGGTTATATGGCAGCCATCTTGTTTTCCCCCGTGTGTGTCATTTGGTTTAGCTAAACCGGTATTTAAGTTCCCCTGTGTGTCATTTCAGCAGGTCAGTTTATCATATGTTTGTTTGAGGTTTTGTTAATTATTATCTTGAGTTTAGTCTATTGAGTTGACCTCTTTTATTGGTCTGTCTGTTTAAGTTTTGGCCTTTGTTAAATATATTTTCATATTTTTGGGTCAATAAACCCCTTTTTTGAATTAAAACCACCTGTGTCCTTTATGCTTTACTGCTTGGTCCCTGACAGGCGCATTGATTTAATGAGACATGTGCAAACATACATGGAAATACAGTTTATACAATTCTAAGGAGCTTCCTGTGAGCACCTTTGCTCTTTCAGTGTTGGCTGCATTTTGATTTGTCAACCACGTGGAGGTCTGTGGAGGCCCAAACCATGGCTGATGGTGTTGCAGGTATGCTTTAACTGCCAGTGTGTTTCGAATCATTGTCATGCTGAAAAATAAAGTCATTGCCAATCAGATAGTTTCCAGATGTAGGGATGTGACAGCACGTTTCTATGTTCATAATTTCACTTATTTTGAGGAGATCCCCACATCTGAGCCCCAAACCATGAACTCCACCGTGTTTTAGAGATGCCCATCAGCACTCACTGGTGTACCTCTACCCTGACATCCTCCATAAATATCAATGCAGTTTGTAAAAAACCCTCACTCGATGGGTTCTTGTGTTATTTGGCACAATTCAGCCTGTTTCCCACTGAGAGACTTTTTGACGAGGCTTCATGAACGCTTCAGTCGATCCATCTACAACAGTACATGGATCAACTAAAGGACCAGATGCATCCCTCAGGTCCTGTGTCAGGCCTCTTCTGGATTTGTTCTTATGTTTTAAGGACCTGACTTTCAGATATGTTCATCTGCTGTATTTATATTCTAGGTCTGCCGCTTCTTCTTTTGTCCTCGACTTGTCCCGTTTCCTTTTGTTTTTAGGACAAGCTGCACAGCAGGACAAGATATGATGAGTTTTTTGCAATCAGCGCGTTGGTGCAACAATAGCTTTTCACTCCAGAGTGTTACATTTGGCACTTTTTGTAGATTCAAATAAAGAGATTGAAACAAACGATCTGTTTTTGCGACAGACTGGTTGATCATTCGTTCATCCTTGAGTTCGTTTTTTTTTAAAAATATAATTAAGTGATCCATAAGGTAGTGTGAGGTGTTAACAAACAAAGAAAAAGAGTACATTTCAGAGAGACACAAGACTTTTGTAGATCTAGGAAACAAATAAAACTGTCAACATTTAAGTCTTTGCAAATCTATGAAAATGTATATTTAAAATTGTGTGAAATTCTTTATGCAGCTGACTAGAAATTACTGTTTACGTCAAACTTTTATTTTTCATTCCTTTGAACATTAGTCATTGACCATGGATCTGAAGGACTGCAGCTAAAACTTAGAGGACAAGCTTCACCGGCCATATTTGTGTACAAATACTGCTCTTTCTTTTCTTTCTTATTTGCCCTACTCATGCCAGATTCATACCCCCAGACTTATTAGAATGGCTTTGACCTCATTTTCTGCATAGAGCCAGCTGCATTCTCCTTTTTAATATCAACAAAAGCTACAGAAAAATGAGGTGTGTGTCTGTCTTTGTAGGAGGTGGGTATTGGTCATCAAAATGTCTCACAAGCTGTGAGCTGGATAGAAATGAGAAAGAGGGAAGATGAGGAGGTACAGTGGCCATCAGGGAAGTGTGGGCAGAGAGGGGGGACAAGACGATGCAGGTGTTTGGCTGCTTTCTGTGGAGCAGGTGTGTGAATGTCTGTGTGCGCTCTCTAGCGTAAGAGTAATGCTAGCCAGCAAAATAAGCTTGAAATAAGCACTCACACCACTCAGACTGAGGAGAATAATTTTGACGAGGGACAGCAAATGATTACCATATTAAAGTCTTTCCCTCAAAAAACAACACCTGCAAACCTCTGGTTTCAAAAGCTGCATCAGACACAGAGGAGATAGGTGTGGATGCCCCTGCCCCGTCTCTTCATGTTTTCTTTTCTCTTATCTCATGACAGAGTCCTCCTCACACACACTCTGATACTAACAGTGCAGGTGGGCTGCAGGGTGCAGACAGAAAAACCAGTTAGAATTGAGAAAGGATCCTTGATATAACCTTCGGTCATTATGTGGCTTTCTCACTTTTTGTAGAGCTTTTTTAAACAGATTGGTTAGTGTGTCAAATATACCTTTGATGTAAATGAACTAAACCATGACGGATCTTTGAACGCAGAGATGCACACATAGATACGCTTACACACAAATACAAAGCAGCCAGAGAGTTTTGTTTTACTACTTAATATTTCAATTTGCTCACAAGTTACTTCCTTCTTATGCATGCATGTATTACTATACGATTTGTGGTCATGCCACAGCTTGAGCTTCACGCTACACAGTAAATCGTTACATAGATGTGATATGTATAAATGCAAATATTGAGCAATTTCTATATGATGTAACCACCTGTTCCCTTGCGAGTGGCCTTTCATCGTCACTAGAACAAAGGTTGATATAAAAAACCATCAGATTCACAATAGTCTTTCAGCGAAACAAATATGGTACTGAACACAGTTAGACTCCCGAGGTAATGTGGAGTAATAACCCTCAATAAAAGATTTGTAGTAATAATCCTTAATAAAGACAGAGGTTACCCAACAGCAGAGAGCTGCTGAGAACATTAATAACAACCCTGAGTCTATGGACCAACTTCAAATAAGATCAAGAGTCAATAACACTTTAGTCAAAATTAAAATCAAAAACTGAGACACAAGTTAAGAGATTCCAAAGTTGAATCTCAAATGAGAACGCAGTGACTCAAGAGCGAACGCGCGGTCCTGTCAATGCCCGCGCTATAAATACCCGCCTTTCCCTGCTGCAGCAGCTGAGCCCATTCAAAAATCATGGCTATATGGCGGTCCCATGAGGGAAAGGTGTCACTGGAACACAACAGTGGAAGTAGTCAGTGGTTACCATGTAGCCTTCGCCGCGATACCCAGCAGTAAACATCTGTGCCATAACGAGCGCGAGCTCCAGAGGATGAGGCCTGGAAAGAATCCGAGCAGGCAATTAGACAACCTCAGGCCAGCTGCTCTCCATCCCTGCAGCAGCGGGGCCTTCTTCTCTTGGAGCTAATTACATAACAAAGACCGTCTTTAATCAGGTCTTGCCTGTCCCCTCCCCTAACCCCGCTCCCCAACAGCTTCCATCCTCCTCCTTTTCCGTCCTTTTTCGCCCCTGCTCATCTTGTTG
Organism: Astatotilapia calliptera; assembly: GCF_964374335.1. Classification (NCBI taxonomy): domain Eukaryota; kingdom Metazoa; phylum Chordata; class Actinopteri; order Cichliformes; family Cichlidae; genus Astatotilapia; species Astatotilapia calliptera. The sequence goes on along the minus strand of NC_137436.1, from coordinate 39,926,569 downwards.
TACGTTGTAGTTTTGTGCAATCTACAAGATAAGCAATAAAGGTATAAGACAGAAATAAACTCCCTGCCGATTCCATGTTCGTACAGTGCTGTCCGCATATACGGTTACCCTCCTGACCTTTCGTGTTCATTACGACCCCGGCCGTAAAAGAATCTGGGATGGAAAGAATAAGAACGCTCATGGAGGAGTTGTGAAATGTGTTTCTTTGTGCTGTGACAAGATAAAATAATTTGCTGCTACCAGCCGTGTGTAAAGTATTTGACACCTTGAAGGCAAAATTAACATTTTTCAACTTATTTTATCTTCGAATCTAATGGCGTATTTAGCATCCCAGAGAAATGCAGCTCTTCTAAACGGATTAAAAAAAATGTTATTCTTTCAGCCTAATAGTTCATCGTTTCACATTTTATGAGAATTTCTTCTGGGCAAGATTTTGACCTGATGACATGTTTTAGGGTTTTGCCACAGAAAATTATGCATTCCTCCCGTTTGCAGTCTCAGGGAGTGTAGCTGTATAATGTAGTTGGATTTTTATGGGCCTCTCTGGGGTCTAATTAACCCCAAACATTTGGTAGCTTGAGCGTGTAGGATAATATACTGTATATATCTGATGACAAATTACTTTTTTGCTAATAAAAGTTATATGTTTGTTCACTTGGAGCTGAAAATCTTTTAAATATCTTTATGTTGTAAATGTAATGAGTTATCTTAATCAAATGTGCAATCTCCGTGTCAAAGAAAAGAGTAACCACTTTTAACACACCTACATATTGCATATTGGGATTTTCATAAGGTCAAGAATTGCTTGTGCAGAGCGAGTTCAGAGCTGATGAAGAAAGGAAACGTTGGCGGGGAAGTCCTGGCATTTATCTTTTAATAGCTGCACAATTTTCTGACGAGCTATTATAACGGTTATCTTTTGATTCATTCGTTCATTTTGCCACCGAAGCTTACCACGGTACAGACACAGATACTCTCATAAAACTTTACAGAAGCTTCCTGGAACTGCTTACTTGTCCTTAACATCGTGAACACATTGTGAAAATCTCCTCTTGTTATTAGATGCATTCAATTTGATAATAAGTCAGTTTAATTTAAAACTTAATGAGTCAAATTTCTTGATTCTTTTGTAGGAAAATTCTTCTACTTTAACACTCGTTCATTAAAATAAATATTGTGGTTTTTACAGCTCTGATAGTTAATTGTAACTTGCTTTGGATTTAAATATCTGAAAAAGATGAAACGAGAACCCGAGCAACCCAAGCATCTCCATCCTCAAATACTGCTAACTTGTTGTAATTATGACATTATAACAAAATGACTGATATGGCAGATACGCGTCGTTGTGTTAAAGGTTTTAGTTTAAGCACATTTGGTTGGTAAAGACTTTTTATGGAGAGTTCTTATTTTTCACTCTTTGTACTTTTCCCCACAGAGATGACACTTCCCTGTACAGTTAATGATTTAAGTTGTGACGCTTCAGTATTTATGAATAAAAAATTAGGTTTCATGACAATTACAATAGTAGCTCTAGTAAGCTGTATAGGCAGAGGCAGCTCGCACTAACTTTAGATGGAAGCAGGCCTGTAGAGTAACAGAAACCACACATTGGAGAACACTGAAAAAAAGAGCACGTTGGATTTACTTAATTCAATAGCGGACACTGTTTTAAAAATGTTGCTTTAAGCAAAGGACAAGATTTGCTTATAGCAGAAGATTTGTGTTTTCACTTGGGGTCCGATTACATGTTTGATGGCATGGAGATCAAAATCTTGAAGCTATGAGGTATTATTTTTAAAGTACAATCTTTAAAACAGTGCAGAAAGTTTTGAACCATATATCCATATATGCATTCTGAATATTTTCACTACACTCAAAGCCACGGAAAAATGCTCCAAGGCCTCTTTCCCCCTTGAATCGTTATTAGGGATAAACCTTACAGGCCTGCTTCCATCTAATGCCATCAAAACATGTGAACTCAGGCTTTAATCAGAACCCAAGTGAAAGTTTCTTCAGATTTATACACAGTCCCTGTGTAAATGTACTTCCTCTTTGCCACAACAAGTCTCTACACTGTATTTGAGGCCAGGCTATCCCACTGCCCTGTCCTGAAGAAGGCCATTGTCTCACCCAAAGCAGAAACATATTGTGCATATACATAGTTTAAAGTCCTGATGGCATCAGCGGGCCGTCTGCGTCCAACATTATTAAACAGACTCCATCCTGGTTCTGCCTCTCTTTGTCACTACGGGAGTCCGTATCCTCTCGTGCTGTCGAGGCACATCCATTCTAAGTTGTAGATGAAACATCCATCACAGTTAATGTTCTTAAAGAAACTCTGGGTTATCCTAATTATCACAAACACAGACTAGCACAATTTACTTGTTTAATCAAATCGTGTGCTTTGTTTAATTAGCTGGATATGTGCACAAAGAGGGAGGGAAAAGGGAGACTTTGTAGAGGAGCGAGAGACTGAGAGACAGAGGGAGAAAGAGTGAGAGAGGTGGCTATGCACGTACAAACATTCTTTGCCTGAGGACAAAAGGAATTAGAAAGAAAATTACTAAGCCATTGTACAATTTGCACTCAAAGCACAAAAATTAGAGACGTTTCACGACAACTCTTGCAAAGAACCAGGTACAACTGAATGTGCTCAACAGCTAGCAAACTACACACCAAATAGTTGACTTCATGACACAATTAGTGCACCGCACGCTTGTTTTGAAGTGCAGTTTTTGTCTTGCCTACGAGAACGATTCTGCAAATTATTTGTAAAAACAAACCCGGCTCCGCACGTTCGTTGATGTCGGTTCACTGGTTGATTGCGACACGAGAAAAAGGCCTGTCATTTGAAAATTTGTTATGTTTTTATTTTCTGTATAGTCCAGCTACTGTTGCTGTCAGAGGTTAATTGCAGCTCAATTTTTTTTCTATGTAATTCCCCGTGACTTTGCAGGCTTAGCCCCTTTTGTTTGACAAATTAAAAAATTAGGAAAAAAGAGAGATCATGGACATTTAGAGACAATCTTCTGGAAAAGGTCTCGATTTGAATTAGTCCGTCAGTACCAGTATCATTACTATAATTACTTTGTCCTCTCAGAATCCGATATTTAACACCGTGACCTTTGCTGATACAGCCGGTCCTCATTTACATAGATTAGAACAAAGCGCAAACTCAAAATTTTTGTAAAACACCATAAGCCTTCCTTCATAACCCAAAAAAGCTGCACAGAATTTCAATAAAAGAATTATAAATATCTATATGTTTTTGAGAACAGGTTTGAACCTGTACTCTATTTCAATATTGCTCTCTTTGAAACCTTACTGGATGCCAAGAATACATGAAGTGATACAAATCCAGCCTCAGACGGATTTTAACCTCAAAAGAAATGAAGAAAAAAAACAATGGATCAAAGTGATAAGGTTTGCGAGCGCCTGGGGTCTGTCCTTTACTCAAGTGGAATATTGTGTTCGTTCCCCGAGACACAAGTGCACATACGATCCACTCTGTATCCTGTACTGCACTTATCCTGCCCTGAATCCAACCTGCCTCAGTGTCAAATGAGACCAATTACGTCTTCCACCAGTCAATCGTTCCCAGCAACTGAACCAACATCAAACTCATTGATTGAGAACAAAGCTTGACGAAAGGTGATCAGCTCCTCACAACTGCTCTCAGCCACATTGATTTCTTTTTTTGTTTTTGGCTCTGCACTCTAAGCAGATAAATAGATATCGGTAGGTAAAGGACAGAGAACACTTAACTGTGGTGTCACATGTTTTGGTTGCTTTTTTTTTTTAAATTGTGTATTTTTTCCAGAAAAGCTACTGTGGGCAGACAATGACAGGGACATGTATGGAGACAATCAAACTTTGCTTGTGCTTTCTTCTTCCACAGATGTTGACATTGGTGCAGACAGAGTAGCCCCACACTGTGTGTACTAGCATAAATATACTACAGTATTTTAAAAATCCATCAGACAATCAAATCAGTGATGATGTTTTGTCAAAAAGTGACAACAGCTGATAATTAACATATTTAAATAAACTGTTAAAGTACTTAACCCTGCATTGCCCATATGAAAAAGAAATAGTAAAAACATATATGATTCACTCATGAAAGTGGCCACTTTCTCATTACTTTCAGATATTGTTTTAGTAAGTATCCAAAACATGCAAGTTTCATTATATAATTTTTCAAGGGATCTTATATCTGTTTTCACTCTTATATGCTTTTCATGCAAGTTTCACACAAGACAGATACAAACGTTATAAGATGTATATATATCTTTTCCATATGGGTGGTACTGGCAATTTTAGCCAGTGGAAAAAAATAATTATGACTGTACAGTCTACTGTAGCCAGCTTTAATAGATCCATGTTGTGGTTGCAATAAACCTGCTGTACAGCACTGCTGAGTTCACAATCAGACTTATTTAAGATTTTGGGAAGTGTAATTAAAGCAGGCGGGTCATCCCCTTGAACTGTGTCACCACTGTGCCACAACACATACAGGATGAAGAAATTCTAAGAAGAAAGATCAGGTCCACTAAAGATATGAATGAATTATATAAATATATATAGTTTATGTTAGTAGGACTGTTAAAATTGGTGAACCTAAAATTTCAAAACCTGCTGCAAAGATTTAAACAGAACCATGAAGTGTCTGCTCATCAAACAGCCGTTGACCTACTCATCTGATATACATCAAATAACACAACTTTAATCTCTTTTTCTGCACAGAGATGTATGTGAGAGCACAAATTCTGTCGGCTCTGTATTTATATAAAGTTTGTGTGAAGTCTAATTTTGCACCAGTGTGAAGATAGCTAAGGTGACTGCACTGTGATTTCCAAGCTGCTGAGTGGTTCGCCAAAAAACCTAATGGAACATTTCCTATCTCCTGTTTTGTGCTAGGAAAGAGCACCTTGGGCCAGCGTTCTGACCTTATTCTACATTTTTCCAGAGTTTGGCTGCGAGAACAGTTTAAATGCACAGCAACATAAGCAGAGTGGTAAACTCTAATGTGTAGAGTGGGAGTAAAAAGCAAGAACCCAGAAGTTTTCTCTTAGAGTTGAGATAAGCTTAAGAAGAGAAAAAGGATGGGAGAGTTTGAACGGATGCGGGGAAGGGATATGTGAAAAAATGTTTCATATATCATTCTCTAAGCTTAATAAGTTTCAAAGATACACGAGCAACATTGTTTTGTCATCCTCACCAAGCTACTCTATGTGTTTTTGTTTTGTTGCTGGAGATTAATCCTATTTCTGATTGGTAAGTAGATTACAGCTACCGTAGGCTCACACAGCGCTCCCTAAGCTGCTTACTTAGAGGATTCAGCAAGTCATCAGTTGCCATGATAACTGCTCTGGTAGCAAATAGTGAAAGGGTTAACAGTGGGATTATTATGTGCATACAAACACAATAAGTAGGCTACAAAGCAGGAACTATTACATATTATTCATGTGCATTAGAATTCCATATAGCCAATAACATTTCATTGCATTATGTAATGGTTGTATGATTCATTTTCTCTGCCTCCTGGATGGCAGCTGATTATATTAAATACATCTATTGTTACATTCCTATACTTTCAACCTCTGCTTTAACAAATGTCTCGCTCCATTGTGCTTTCACCTCTCTCAAAGGTTATATTTAATAATGCACTCTGAGAATTGTCAACCTTGTCACTCAAAACAATTGCAGAGCCTTTCTGCTAGCGGAGTATATATATTTCTTCCTCCTTTGCGTCTGTATGGATCGGGGAAACAAATCTGCCGTCCTTGTTGGTGCTCAAGGACACACAATACAGTGTGGCCAGTATTATCAAATTGTTACAAAGACAAACCTTGAGAGCCGCAGGCTACAACTGACTTGGAAAGTGTTTTGAATTTTTTATGAAGCATACCTGATAGAGAACGATGGACCCCGTGATAATGTCGCCGTCGCAGACAGATGTAGGGTATTTAATTTTCTGCAGTAAAAGAAGACGGAGAACTTTATATTAGTTGTCAGAATGGATTGTTTAAGAACAATGGTGGGAATTTTCTCCTAAAATTAATCTGCTTAAATAGAGAATTTTGTCAGGTCATCAAGTGATTATTGGTCATGAGCCAGTTGCATCAACTGTCACCCCAAATGATTTTTTTGGTGCTATTTTTTGTTTTAGTGTTCAGTAAAAGCAAAACTTGGTACATGTTTTTGCCCTTTGGAGTATTAAAGCACAATCCCCGATGTGAATTCTGAACCGCGTCCTTCAAAAAGGAAACATTTAAAAGCCACCATTTAATATTCAAAATATTCATCAAAGTTAGATGCTGAGTGCATTATCAATTTAAAGGGGCACTCAGACAAGTTCACACATGCATTTCAGTTTACTTGTCAGGAGACGTAGCACACAGATTGTGAAAACAGATGTACCTTTTGAAAGAGGCTTTTTTTCTTGCATTATTGAAAATGTTGCATTCTGTGTTTTTGGTGCTTGACTGACTCTGAGGAATAAAAGTCAGACTATCTTTGTCCTTGCAGTCTCAGTGTTGAAAAGACTTAAGTTTAACACAGCAAAACAGTGGTATAAACTGTATTTATCTGTATTGTGTGTTGTAGACAAAGTAGCGTAAATGTGCGACGAGGATTTCTATAAAAACTTGCAAACCTGCAATTTACAGACACGGACTCAAACAGCTGGAATCACTTCCCAGGTGCCAGGAATCAGATCCCGGATCCCACAGAGCCCATATTTCTTTGGAGGTGGAAGACTGAAAGATTCGCAGATATCACATCATACAGATGTGAACAATAAAGTGAACATCTGTAAGCGATATCCTCTCAAACTACATTTCATCTCTGCAAAGAGACACGATTCTTTCAGACCAAACAAAACCTGCTGAACTTCCTGCCCCCCCCCCCCCCCCCCCCTTTTTTTTATGCACCATGGACCATTATCTTTTTAAATGCACTTTCAATTGAGCTTGGGAGCTGTAAAACTGGAGTCTGACTGAGTAAATATTCTGCAACTGGTCATAGAGACAGCAGTAAAGTTTTCCTTAACGGCCCATGTGTAGCGATGCCGTGGATGCATCTTTTGTTCATGGCAAACTGAAAGTGTGCTGACCACACGATAGCAAGTGAACCAGATGATACAATTAGACAAAACTGCCTGTAATAACAGGAAATAAAACGTTGGCCTAACAAGTGTGAGATAAATGTGACGCACTAATCCTCTGTCTAAGCCAACGTTAAATCCCGTGTTATAAAAGGTATAATCCCCTAAAATTGTACTAAGCATTCTTTTCTAAAAAATTACACCTCATTAGTCTACACATTCGTTTTGTGACAACAACAATGAGGAGAAGAATGAGAGAAAGACAGGAAGACTGCAAAGATAAAACAAATATAATACATACAATACATTTGTCTGTTGAGTATTCGTTGCTAGAGTATTAGATTTCTTCTTCTTGCTCTGTCTAGACAGTTTTGTGCCTATTTTGGTTTAATTCCACATAAAGGCTGACAAGAGTCTCCAACCGGTTTTTACACTCCACTGTGTTTTTGTTCGTGTTAAAAAGTGTAATATCCAAACAGCTTGTCACAAAAATAAAGGATTCAAATGAACTAATTTCCGTACCCACGGCTCAATAGTTATAATTTCTTTTTAAAATAAGTCTTCCTTAATTTTCCGAATAGTTTTTTGTTCTTTTTTGTTATTTAAAAACACAACACTTCTATTAGTGATCTCTGATGGTGTGATGTTCACAAATCATACATTCACCTACATGTTTTTAATTTCTTTTGCTTGCTTGCTGCTAGGATGTGTCACCTCTCTGGTCAACTGGCCACTGAGGCATCATATGACATCACAGGACTGTCTGGAAAACCTAAGAGTGAACATATCAGCGCTACAATGAAGTACGAGTCTAAGAGCGAAAGCTGAAGGCCTACACAGAGTAGAAAAGCACAATATAAGAACCAGTCCATTTACCATTTAACATGCAGTGATCCAGGAGCTGATTCTTCTTCTGGCTACATAATATTTTGTATACATTCATTCATTGTGGGAACACAATTATTATATTTAATTTGGGGATTTTGCAGACTCAATGCTGCTCTCCTAGTCAAAGAAATAAAGCAACATACAACTACAGCATAACTTCCATTCTTCTTGTTAAAATGTGGCACTTACCTCACTTGCAAGGCAACTTTACCACCAAAACTCGACCCAGCACATACGTTTCATGGAAGTAACCCTATGCTCACAACCGGTGGCGGTACGAGCCTGTAGCCCCAGGCTACCAAAGTCTGATAAACCCCCGTCTTTCTCCTCATCCTTCCTCTAGAGCCAGAAAAGGAGTAACAACTTTTTCACATCCCTCAAGCCCACAAATCTGATTTGCAACAAATAGTACACTAACAGCGACTTTTAAGACAGGGCCATGACCTGATTGGTTACTCTATTCAAAATCTGTCCAAACATGATTTATGCATTATTGTAAAGACGGTATTGTATTTGCTACTGCCACTGCTGCTTCTTCTTTTTTTAATATTAGAGATTTCGTCCTTTGCTTCTTTATTGAAATGCATTCTGATGACTAGCTCGCTTACATAAGCCACCTTTTCTATTCAGGACAGAAATAAGTGATTGGCTGGCTTTCAGGATTATTGGAAACAACATGCTGCACAATGCAGTCACTGCTGGCCAGACAGTTAAACGAATTAAAGTGAATGCATTTGAAAAAGCATTTATGAACTAATATTTAACTCTGAATGACTCACATAACCAACATCTCTAATTTAAATCTTAAAAACCTGATTAAATTGTTCTATCTTTCCAGCGGGTGCTATTTCAAACACTACCTGGACAGAATTTGTTTTTTTTTATTGGAAGGAGTATATTAATACTAGAGATGGCACGATACCACTTTTTTATGTCCGATACCGATATCATAAATTTGGATATCTGCCGATACCGATATGAATCCGATATAGTGTTTTTTAATCAACAAAACTGTTTTTTTAAATATCTTGCTGCATTTTGTATAAGTTCATACTCAAGTGTAAAACAACAACTACACTAAAGCTATTCTGTTATACCTGTATGCAAAAAAAAATATTTCATAGTTCAGCAATACTGATCAATCTAATAAACTTAAACCTACACCATCCTCCCTATTCTGGTATTTTATTTTATTTAGTACTTAGCGTAAATATTAAGCAACCTAACTAATAGGGTTCCAACTCCCAGCAACAACAAAAATAAATAAATAAAAAATAGGGAACCACCCCTCACGCGCCACCTCATGATGCTTAATCAACGTAATCAACCTTAATTTGATGCAGTGTGAAAAAAAATGCACAGAAATCAATTATTTTTCAAGAAATATTAAATAGATTCAACATCTTTCTTCAACAAAATTGCAGACTGCACAGATGGTACCTTCCCAAAGGAAAAAGTACTATAGCTTACTAGGGTATATATATTAGACTTAATAGTTACTATATACAGTAATTGACTTCTATTCATTTTACATCAAATTAAAACTTTGGGTGTCAGATAATTATTTATTAAAAGCTAGACATTTTAAATGAGAATAAGAAAGAAAAGTATGTCCTTGTGCCCCCTTTTCCTGTTAATGCCCTATCGGCCCCCCTGGCTAAACTTTGCTAGATCCGCCCCTGCACAGTTACCAGCGTCAGCTACATAGAAAAAGATCCTGGTGTAGAAAGTAATATTAAATACATTCTAACAACAGCTGATCAAGCTTAAACGTGCTGCTGTTGTTCAGCCGCTGGTTTCCTCTTTCTGGTGCAAAGTGGGCCAAAAACAAACAAGAGAGACGGACTCGCGACAGAAAAGCCGATCAGCTGATCATTAAGCAGTTTCATGATTGAAGTAGCAGCGAGAAGAGGCAGTCACTCCATATATCGCTTGTTAAGCTTAACGCAGGAATGCTTTACAAACATTCAGAGATGGACTTACACACTTGCTTTACTTCTCTCGGGATAACTTTGTCGGAGATGAAATGCCGGGTTGCTAGCGAAGCTCCAAATGCTATCCAGACCACCGACAGGTCCCGCATGCCACAGCCGCTCTATCACGTGATGCACACTGCTCCACGTGCTAACGTTCTGAGGTGAGTTACGGCGTGTTGCAAGTTTTGTGAGGTGCTTTCGTGATATTTAATGGATCGGATTACATTTTTTATTTTTCTCCGATATCCGATCCAGTAATTTAGGTCAGTATCGGACCGATACCGATACGTAATATCGGATCGGTCCATCTCTAATTAATACCAAATGCAGTTGTGATATGTTTGACTACGGGCCTGTCTGCAAGGGAGGATTTTTAGAAAGGCAATCACTTCAAGAAAAAAAATTTTTTTTCTAAGCTTCTGCATTATGTTTTTAATTCAACTGTTGAAGAAAATAAAGATGTAGTAAGTCTCTGCTTTGGAACATAGAAACAATTTTAGCTCCACCATCAAGGAGCAGCGAGGCTTCTGGAAACAAAGGTGTAGCTCATCAATATTGCATTCTCACATGTGTGATAAATCTAATACATTAATTTATATAAGGTAATTTATATAAAGTCCTGTAGCATCACATAAAGAGCAGCAGTGAATTTTTTAAAACTGCATTCTTGATATAGATTCTTATGTGTATTAATTTATGAAGACAATAAAGGAAGCTAATAAACAGCCTGTAAATGTATATCAAATAACAGAGATCCAGTATATTTAAAAGAAACGCTAAATGATGATTAAAATCTGAAAATAAATAATTGCCTGGGCGAAACGTTTCATTCATCCAAAGATGTTTACGCTGCAGGGACATTTGTGCTGTTCGGTTTGACATGTGATCCAGCTGTGCAGCACATTATGTGTACCTGACGTAATTCGAGACTGATACAGCGGAGCTGTAGCTTCTCTTTTCAGCAGTTACGCGTCCCTTTCTTACATCTCTTTCTCTCTCCGTCTCTGTGATCCTGGCTGGGAGGAGCTAAGATGTGAAGAGAAGATGCGAGTGCATCAAGCAGGAATAAAAAGCCTCCATAGTTTTGACACATATATTTTTAATGATTGGAAATGAAAAACTTGGCCTTGCAAGTGGACATCATCTCTGTAAAAATGCAGAGTGTCTTTTCAGAGTTGTATAATGCCCCTTTTTGTAGATAAGGAATTACATATATCAGAAGCAGAAGAGATAAATGAATTTGGGTGATAGGAACAATTTATCTTCAATGCTTCACTGCACTTATTTACCAAATCTTTGCTTTTACAAAGGGATGCAACACTGGCTTTGACCAAAAAGGACACGTCATGTGGCTTCTGTGGCAACTGTGGTCATCAGTCATCTGGGTTGGATTTAAATACTCCTGAGAGACCCATACATCTAAAATGTTTCAGGGAAGAGCTCTACTGTGGCCAGTCCCGAATGCTATTTACATACAGCAAAGGGAATGGTCTCATGGACTAATTAATGTTTTGGGTTAAAAGACAAATTCTGATTTGAACGACAACTCACAATAAAAAAAAATCCTGTAATGAGAGGACTAGTTATTAAAACAGTAATAGAAACTATTCTGTCATCCCGATCTATTCATTCAGATTAAACAGAAACAAAACTAAAAGTATTTAAGCAATACTTTATTTATGTACAAAAGATTTAGTTCCAGTTCCTAAAATTATTCCTGTGACATTTAATATTTTCGGTTGGGCTATTCATAAATTAACATTTTGGAATAAACTGGCTTCTTTTTTAAAAATCTTTTTCATTTATTCATTTTTTTTTTTTTACATTTTACTCGTACATTTTTGCCAGTGTGCTTTAGCAGAATTGTGTTGGTGCCGTTTCAGATTGGACTGATGGTAGCAAGCCAAAATAATCAAGTAACCTCTCCGCTTTCACACTTTAATCAAAATATTTCCAAATCCTGCTGCACATGCAGACGTGTGACAAATCAATGGGAAAACTTACATGGAATGTCTTAAAAAGGTGTTGGGCCAACATGTGATCCCAGAACAGCTTTAGTATGCTTGGCACTCATTCTGAAAGTGTCTGAAGCTCAGCTGGATGACTAGAACATCATTCTACTAAATCAAATTTCCTCATTTAGTGTTTTGTTGACAGTCCAAAATGTCACATAGGTGTTCAGCTGGGTTGAGAGCTCAACTGTAGATGCCTTAGATTATCCACATATAATTAAATGGCATTTTTATTTTACCTAAATGTGCAATGCAATTATATTTACCCACACATACTCAGTAGTAGATAAAAGGGTAATATTACAGGTTTGTACAGGAAAGAAGAAATAATGATACTTTAAGTACTTTTCAGCAGCGATAAAGTATAAACAACGGTAATTTGTGGAATTTCTTTATTCACGTTAATTCACGTTTTGAACTTTTATCAGAGTCATTTTGAAATGTCTGATTGACGCTTGAACAGTGTTTTGTAAAGAAAAAAAAATCAAGTTATATGTGACTCCAGAGATCACATGGGCCTGTGCCCTGTAGTGTTTTGTTGGTGTTTACGTTTTCTTCTTAGTGGGAAGTGGTGAATAGTCCTTCCATCCATCTTCTTCCGCTTACCCTGGGCCGGGTCACGGGGGCAGCAGCCTAAGCAGAGAAGCCCAGACTTCCCTCTTCCTAGCCACCTCTAGCTTATCCGGGGAAACACCAAGGCGTTCCCAGGCCAGCTGAGAGATATAATCTCTCCAGCGTGTCCTGGGTCTGCCCCGGGGCCTCCTCCTAGTGGGACATGCCCGGAACACCTCACCCAGGAGGCGCCCAGGAGGCATCCTTAGCTGGCTCCTTTCGATGTGGAGCAGCAGCGGCTGTACTCTGAGCCCCTCCCGGATGGCTGAACTTCTCACCCTCTCTCTAAGGGAGAGGCCAGCCACCCTTCGGAGGAAGCTCATTTCTGCCTCTTGTATCCGCGATCTCGTTCTTTCGGTCACTACCTACAGCTTGTGGCCATAGGTGAGGGTAGGGATGTAGTGAGAGGTTCACTTTTACACTCAGCTCTCTCTTCACCACGGCGGACCGGCGGAGCATCCGCATCACTGCGGCTGCAGCATCAATCCGACTGTCGATCTCCAGCTCCCTTCTCCCATCACTCGCAAACAAGACCCCGAGATACTTGAACTCCTCCACTTGGGGCAGTAACTCATCCCCGACCTGAATGGGCACTCCACCCTTTTCCGGCTGAGAACCATGGCCTCAGATTTGGAGGTGCTGATCCTCATTCCCGCTGCTTCACACTTGGCTGCGAACGTTCCAGTGCGAGCTGGAGGCCCTCACCCGATGAAGCCAACAGAACCACATCATCCGTGAAAAGCAGAGATGAGATTCTGAGGCCACCGAAGTGAAAGCCCTCCGCCACTTGGCTGCACCTAGAAATCCTGTCCATAAAAATTATGAACAGAATCGGTGACAAAGGGCAGCCCTGGCGGAGCCCATCACCCACCAGGAACAAGTCCGACTTATTGCCGGCAATGCGAACCAAGCTCTTACAACGGTCGTATAGGGATCGAATGGCCTGTAGCAATGGACCAGACCACCAGTGTGTGAATGTGAGAGTGAATGAATAGTGGAATTGTAAAACGCTTTGAGGGTCTCAAAAAGCGCAATGTAAATGCAATCTATTAATTAGTGTCTGTTTTCCTGTATAATAACTGAAGTTATGCACTTCTTAAAATTATTTATGCACTACTTAAAGCTATATATGTCACGGGTTGCCGGGGCAAGCTCCTGGGTCCTAAACAAAACAAAACGAAGCAAAACAAAACAGGAGCACTAAGAGTTCAAAACAAAACATCCATAAAAAACACACAGGGCTCGTGAACAGGTCCAAAACAGGAAGTCCATCAGATCACAGGAGCTCAGGAGGTGATCGACACATAGTTCAGGAGGCCGACCCGGAGGCCAGCAGCACAGAGGTCCAAAACAAAACAGCTCAGGGGACCGGCCCGGAGGCCGACAGCACAGGAGTCCGAACAGTTCAGGGGGCCGGCCGTGCAGAGGGCAGCGGCAGCGGCGAAGGAGGTGACTGAGCTGGTCTGGAGGCCGACCGTGCGGAAGGCAACGGCAGCGACTCAGGCAAAGGGGGCCTGGAGGCCAGCTGGGTGGAAGGCAGCGGCAGCGATGACGACAGAACTGGTCCGGAGGCCAACTGTGCGGAAGGCACGGAGGCTGGACCACGCGAGGCAGAGGCAGAAGAAGAGGCTGGACCAGGCGAGGATGATGAGGCTGCTGCAGACGAGGATGAAGACTCTGAGGCTGGACCAGGCAAGAATGGCTCTGCAGGCAACGGCGTGGAAGCTGGAGACGGTGGCGCCACAGGTGATGGCGTAGAAGCCGGAGACGGTGGCGCTGCAGGCTGGACGGATCCCTCAGACCCTCCAGCGAAGACACGAGACGAAAGCCGGACGGGCCCCTTGGACCCTCCAGCAGAGGCTATCACAAAGCCAGCAGGCACGGAGTCCTTTGGCAGACACGAAGGCAATGGGCGCTGTGCTGAGCACTGGCTCCTCCCAGACAGCGCTGGCGCGGTGTAGTTTTCTGGGAGCTGCTTAACCTTCAGGGGTCCAGAGTCAGCTCAGGGCTGATACCCTGCCTCTGGGGAGGCCCTGAAGGAAGTTACAGTTCATGAGATACACCAAAGGTTATCATGTGATTCTCTCCCTGCATTGAATGAATGTGTGAGGCCGGTGACACTGAAGCCTGAGCTACGGGTAGCAGCGAGGCTGGAGACTGAGCTACGGGTAGCAGCGAGGGTGGAGACTGAGCTACGGGTAGCAGCAAGGCTGGAGACTGAGCTACGGGTAGCAGCGAGGGTGGAGACTGAGCTACGGGTAGCAGCGAGGGTGGAGACTGAGCTACGGGTAGCAGCGAGGCTGGAGACTGAGCTACGGGTAGCAGCGAGGCTGGAGACTGAGCTACAGGTAGCGACACTGGAGACTGAACTATAGGAGACAGTGGAGGCACAGGAGACTGAGCTAAGGGCGAGTGAGCAGCTGACACTGAAAACTGAGCGGAAGGTGGCTGCCGGGCAGCTAAACGAGCTTGAGGCTGGGCAGCTAGCTGAGCCGAAGGCTGCTGAGCAGGTGAATAGCCGTTCACTTTAGTAGCTGCCACACAAAACACAGCCCCAGAATAAACAGTTCCACAGTCCAAAACAGGAAAAGAGTCCTCAAGTCAAGTCAAGTTGGCTTTATTATTATTGTCACTTCAACCATATACAGTTAGTACACAGTGAAGCGAAACAACGTTCCTCCAGGACCAAGGTGCTACATGCAAAATAAATTTACAACATAAATTAACAGAAAACACTAAACTAGCTTTTTTTTTTTTTTTTTTTTTTTGGCCTGTCCCGTTTGGCTCTTTTGCATCAGAATTGTTGTCTAAAGGCAAAGAAAGATGCCCAACGGATTTACTTTACCAAACTGACCATCCCAGCCTTGCCGTAATGGTCCATTTGATTCACCTTTTATTGTTTATTTTATTTTCACTTACTGAATACGGGACAGACTTGACTGGGGGAAAGAAGGGGAGAAAGAAAGAGGGAAAGAGAAACAGCTGAGAAGAGGGACGGGGGAGAAGGGCAAAAAACAAAAACCAACAGAACGGGCAGAGAAAAAAAATGCATATATCAATCACCTGGATCACCTGCTGAGAAAGAAAAAAGAAAGCAAGCAGAAGAGAACAAGAGTAATAGAATAAACAACATCACAATGATATATGGGAATATGACAGTAAATACTAAATGTTAAACATTATTGTGCAGCACATAAGATCAACAGAACACAGTGTGCTTTGAGGTAGGAGCCAAAAAGGGTGTAGTTTGTGGGTGTGATCACCCGTGTGTACACCTGTGAGCATGGACGCGCTTGTTTTTTGTTTTTTTAAAAGATTCCTTCATGTAATAATCTGCTAGAGGGTGTGGGGGGGCCACAGCCCCGTCCTCCAGGGCATGAAGCAGGTGTGGAGGAGATCAAAACTCCAGACATCCAGAGGCCCCCAGAACACAAGAGACCAAGGAAGAACAACAGAGGGGCAGCTGCGCCACTGTCCCGGAAAGAGCTGAGGAGAGTCCCAGATGAGGGCTCACTCAGCAGCCGCGGAGCAGAAGCCAGGGGGAGTTGCAGTGACGCGCCCGTGAGCTCCGCCGGCAGCCAGCTGCGCCTGAGTGACCGAGCCCCAGGCCGAGAGGCCGGGGGCACCCCACCTCCGAAGTGGCCCGAGCGAGCCCCAGGCTCCAGGCCCCGATAAGCGGCCGCCAAGGAGTGAGCCGGTGTGTACCTGGACGCCCATCCCCGGACACAAAGAACCACCAACGCACCGATGTCTGAGGGGGTCCGCCACTGGCAGGGGAAGTGGTGGTAGGGGGAGATAGGCCTCCAAACCTTGGAGGGCCTGAGATGTCCCCAGAGAGGTGGCGCCTGACACCCAACCTGACATATAGACACAGACATACAGGCACACACAGATACAAACATCCATTCCCACCCTCATGCTCTCATATGCACTTACTCCACACTCAACCAACGTGGAGACAGACATAAAGAGACGTTGTACACACGATCACACTCCCCAAGCGTACTCTACAAACCGGGTCTAGGTGCCCCCGCCCCTGGAGGGGGGAACTGCACCCAGACCCAGGTGGTGTTTCCCTTTTCCCTGCGGTGGGGGGAGGCAGACCGCCCCGACTCCGCAGCAGCAGGAAGGCTCCACACTCCAGACCGCAGTCGGACGGCCAACTCCTCCTCCTAGTCCTAGCCCCCCTGCTCCAGCAGGTCGCAGAGAACGGGGGTGAGAGAAGACTCCGAACCTCCCTCCACCCGCTCATTGTAATGTTGATGCATGTGTGTTCTAAGGTGCATTTAAAACCCAGGAGGGCTTGGAGCTACCTGCCAGAGAGCAGCAGGTAAGCGCATAGTCCCTCCTGCTAGCCCTCAATGTCTACGTGTATTTAAAATTGAGAGGTGGGCAACGATGCCAGGGGTGGGGTGTACACCCTGATGGTACTTTGGACTCCGTGTATCGTGCCCACCCCCAAGATCCTATATGTATGTGTAATGAGAGTGTGAGTAATGTGAATGTCTAAGTTGTGGGATAAAATTGAGGCAGAGGCAGCCAGAATGGGACAGAGGGGGGGGTAGCCTCCTCTGCACCCTGGTGACATACCCCTACTCCAAGGCCCTGCATGTGTGGGTGGTTGTGGTGGAGCGGGAAGAGGGAGGCGGCTGGAGATGGGGAGGGAAGGAAGGGAGGGGCAAGTGACCCCTCCCTGGGGCCAGCTCCCCCGCTGACCCCAGTAGGCACCCCCATACTCCGCGACCCGCCAGGGAAAGGGGGCCCAGTGCAGCAGCGCCACCCGGCCCCACAGAGCCCGGGACAGTCCACCCAACCCCACCACAGAGAAAACTGCACCCACCCCACCATCCACTCATCTTCCAGACTACATAAGACAATAAACACCCAGGCTGAGATCTTCCTCCACCTCTCCTGTATCTCCCCCTCCTGCAGAGGGGGAGATACAGGAGAGGTATACATATCCATGTCTTCATTTAGTCCAAGGTTGAGGTCGCCTCCAAGAACAAGTGTGCCATCTAAGTGTTCAGAGAGTGCACTGAAAAAACCGTGAAAGAATGAGGGATCATCAACATTTGGACCATATACACTTGCAATACATAGCTTTTTATCACGTATAGATAGTTTAATGATTAAGAATCTGCCCTCTGGATCTATAACTGTATCGAGTACTGTGAAATTAATATTTTTATGTATTAAAATTGCTACTCCCCTTTGTCTAGAATTATAACAAGCTGAGAACACATTAGGAAACTCAGGTGTTTTAAGTTCATTCGAACCTCTAAGAGGTCTGTGGGTCTCTTGTAAAAGGACAACATCTGCCTGTAGTTTTTTGAGTTGGTTAAATATTTTTAACCTCTTTACTCTGGAGCCAGCTCCATTTATATTCCATGTAATGAACCTCAGTGTACCCATAGATGTTTGTGTATAACTAGGGATGTATGCTGTGTGCGTCGCTTAGCCAGGTGGAGAGAATACGTCACTTGTTCATAAATAAAGAGAAGGAGAGAGAGAAAAAATGTGTGGCGAGATGCTCCCTGAGTCTGACTTTGTGTAAGCATAGTTACTAATATGAGTAGGCTTGGCTTAAGTGTGTGTATCCTAAACGACTGTGTGCGCTGTCTGACTGAAGTAAATGTGCTGCCGTTGAGCGCATGGTGCGTATGTGTCGAAATAAAGGATGTTTGTGGATGAGTGTCGAAGCAGGTGATCGAGGCAGTGAAAGGAATAAAGAAAGAAACCAAGGACAGGGGTGAGCAGCATAAAACCAAGAGGGGGAAAAGAGAGGAGGAAAAAAAAAAAAAAAACGAGAAGAAAAACAAAACAGAAACAAAACGTAAACATTCCAATTAGATCACTGACGGAGAGTGACGGTGTTAATTCTGCTATGAAATCACACTTTAAGATGCGATTTGATACCGGTAAGTTAAACAGATGTTAATCCAAGTTAGTGTGAGTGGATAGGGAAATGGTGCAGCTGATTCTTATCTGGTGTGAGGTTAATACAGCCACGGAGTGATGTTGGGGTCGCGGTGGAGCTGTCCGTCCACGTACAGCCGGTCCACAGCGATGACAGCGCGGGAGCCCTTCTGGATGAAGCCGCGTCGGATTGGGAAGAGGACCCTGCGTCGTTCCAAGATCTCTTTGGGGAACTGGTCGTTCACGCTGAAGTCCGTTCCTTTTAATTCCCTGCCGCGGCTTTTCACATGTTGCTTTTGTTTGAAGTGGCCGAATTTGGCCACGATAGGACGTGGTCTCCCGGCCGTAGCCCGAATGGGGCCGAGGCGATGTACCCGATCGAAGACGATGTTCTTCACAGTGTCCTCCGGCAGCTTCAGGTGGGTTTTGATGAAGCTTTTTACCGTGGTCTCCGCGTCCTCTCCAGCGGCTTCTGGAATACCAGAAAATACCAGATTATCACGCATGCTACGAGCTTGTAGATCGATAACTGTTTCTTTTATTTTTTTATTTTCTCTATTGAGCTGGGTAACATTATCTGTGAGACATTTCACCTGCTGCTGGCTGTACTCCAGGGATTCTCGCAAGCATTTAAATTCTCGGTGAAGAATCTCCACCAAGGACAGCCTTG
The DNA here is from genome assembly GCF_964374335.1 of Astatotilapia calliptera. NCBI lineage: Eukaryota > Metazoa > Chordata > Actinopteri > Cichliformes > Cichlidae > Astatotilapia > Astatotilapia calliptera. The sequence goes on along the minus strand of NC_137436.1, from coordinate 39,907,390 downwards.
CGTCGAAACTGGACAATCGCTTGTCGATTGACTCCAATATGTCGGCAACATCTTTGCCGGCTGGCGATGTTGAGCCGGGGGAATCTGCCGGGCGTTGTCTTTTCAACGACGGCGTCTCAGCTTTGGCCGGGGAAGCTGCACACGGGGTCTTCTTCATCACGAGATCCTGAAAGCACTGATCGATGTAATCTTGGAGAGTCTCTAAACTCTCCTCGTTGTTCTCCAGGGTGTTGGAGATTATTTAGACAAATAGTGTTAGTTATAAGACTATTGATAAGTGTATTTGGTAATGCTGAAGCTTAAATGAATTTGTTCAAATCTAAACTACCATTTGCTTTAATTTTCCGCCAAAATCTCCGGCGTCTGACGTCAGTTACAACATGAGTCGCTTACCTTGTCCGTCACTTCCGTCACTTACTCACCTGCTCCGTCACTTACTCACCTCTTCTAAACTAGCTAACTAAGAGGCCTAGTTAGCTGGCTAGCAGAGACAAGACAGACTGACCTAACATGAATTACAATATAAATTAACAAAAACTAACTATCTAACTATCTAAGGAAGACTTTTTTTTTTTGTTAACAGACAGCAGACAACAAAGTGCACGTGCAAATGTGCGAACAAGAGCAGCAAAGTGACAGTGTGACAAAAAAACACAACGTAACATAATAAGGTTTTGTGATGATGAGTTGAGGTAGTGGAGGAACAGTAAACATTCCTTAGTGTAGCAGCAGAAATTAGGAAGTAAAGAAGTTAGTGCAAAAAGTCCAGTAATAATATTGTGCAAAAGAGCATTTACAGGTTGGTGTGTACGATAGATTGGTGGTGTAGGTCAGTGTGTTTGCGCTTGTGTTGATTAGTCAGTCCAGTCTCAATGTTTTGATGTAGTTGAGTTAAGCTGAGTGATAATGTTTGTGTGTGTGCGTGTGTGTTTATCAGTCAGTCCCTTTTTGCTGAGACGGGTGGCTTGTGAAAAAAAGCTGTTGCACAGTCTGGATGTGTGTGCCCGAATGCTTCGGTACCTTTTTCCAGATGGCAGGAGTGTAAAGAGTGTGTGAGAGGGGTGTGTCTGATCAGCCACAATGCTGGTGGCTTTGCGAATGCAGCGTGAGGTGTAGATGTCCTCAACAGAGGGGAGAGAGACCCCGATGATCTTCTCTGCTGTTCCCACTATCCGCTGTAGGGTCTTGCGGTCCGATATGGCACAGTTCCCAAACCAGACAGTGATGCAGCCGCTCAGGATGCTCTCAATAGTTCCTCTATAGAAGGTGGTCAGGATCGGTGGTGGAAGCTGGGCCTTTCTCAGTCTTCTCAGAAAGAAGAGACGCTGTTGGGCTTTCTTGTGCAGGGAGCTGGTGTTGAGGGACCAGCCGAGGTCCTTCTCCAGGTGGACGCCCAGGAATTTGGTGCTGTCGACGATCTCCACAGAGGAGCCGTTGATGCTCAGCGGTGAGTGGTCGCCTCGTGTCCTCCTAAAGTCAACAACCATCTCTTTTGTCTTGTCAACATTCAGAGACAGGTTGTTGTCTTTACACCAGTCCGTTAGCCTCTGCACTTCCTCTCTGTACGCTGACTCGTCGTTCTTGCTAATGAGACCCACCACGGTCGTGTCATCAGCGAACTTAATGATGTGATTTGAACTGTGTGTTGCTACACAGTCATGAGTCAGCAGTGTGAACAGCAGAGGACTGAGTACACAGCCTTGTGGGGCCCCAGTGCTCAGTGTGGTGGTGCTGGAAGTGCAGTTCCCGATCCGTACTGACTGAGGCCTTCTGGTCAGAAAGTCCAGGATCCAGTTGCAGAGGGAGGTGTTCAGGCCCAACAGGCTCAGCTTTCCGATCAGTTGTTGGGGGATGATCGTGTTGAATGCTTGTAAGCCCTGCCACATGCGCCGTGTGTCGCCGCTGTCCTTGAAGTGGTTGTGGATTCTCTGGGTGTGTGCGCGCTTCACCTCTCTGATGGCCTGAGAAAGTTCGACCCTAGCTCTTCTAAGCGCCACCTTATCTCCCGCTTTGAAGGCAGAGTCTCGGGTCCTCAGAAGTGCACGCACTTCCGCAGTAATCCACGGTTTCTGGTTGGGTCGTGAGATGATGGTCTTGGAGACAGTGACGTCATCGGTGTACTTGTTGATGTAGCTGGACACTGATGACGTGTACTCCTCCAAGTCAGTGAAGTCGCCGTAAGTTGCAGCCTCCCTAAACATGTTCCAGTCAGTGCTCTCGAAACAGTCCTGAAGAGCAGAGATGGCTCCTGCTGGCCAGGTTTTCACCTGCTTCAGAACCGGTTTTGATCGCCTGATGAGTGGTCTGTATGCTGGAATTAGCATAACAGAGATGTGGTCTGAGTAGCCGAGGGGGGGGGGGGGGGGTCGAGGCTCTGCCCGATATGCGCCGGGGATGTTTGTGTAAACAAGATCCAGCGTGTTTTCCCCTCTCGTTGCAAAGTCCACATACTGATGGAATCTAGGAAGCACTGACTTGAGATTTGCATGGTTGAAATCTCCAGCAACAATAAACAGTCCATCCGGGTGTGTATTTTGCAGTTCACTGATCTTTGTATACAGTTCCCCTAGCGCTTCCTTAGCATTAGCGCTAGGTGGAATGTACACTCCGATAATGAAAACAGTGATGAATTCCCGTGGTAAATAAAAAGGTCTGCATCTAACAGTCACAAACTCCACCAGCGATGAGCAATAACTAGAAACTAGCACAGAGTTCTTGCACCATTTCGCATTGATGTAAACACACAAGCCGCCACTGCGAGTCATACCGCACAGAGCTGCATTTCTGTCGGCGCGAACTCAACACAGCCGGCAATTCAGAAGTCCCAACGTCTGGCTGTGGGGTGATGCGCCGGCGGTGCGATCGTCGTTTCCTCCCCACAGACGGCTCCGACGGGCCAGGCAAAACCACATCCGGTGGGTCGGGCAGCGAGGCAATAGTGGCTGGGAGAAGGTGTGGTGTGTGCTGGAGAAAGGCCTGCATGGTCGGAGGAAGTGATTCCAATAACCATGGAAGGCCGGAAAAGAGCCGTTGTAGCCGGCTTTCAACTGCGCGGCGAAGCTCTTCCGGAGGCCCTTCCAACCACAGCCCGAGGAGAATCTCCACATTGTAAATGATGTCCTGGAGCTCCTCGGATGGATTCAGTGCCGCTGGTTCCATGGTGGCTGGTTCGTACTGTCACGGCTTGCCATGAGCAAGCTGTGTGTGAATGATTTAGGACCCAGGAAGCGGCAGCTCTGGTGCAAGTGAGTTTAATAAACAAATGTAGAAATGGCGAGGGTGAACGTGAAACAAGAAAACCTAAACTAGGCAAACTAACAAAACTAACCTTAAACAAAGATGCAGGGAGGCACAGGGAAGTACACGGGATAACGGACGGAGAGACGCAGACGAACCAGCAACTACTATGACAGGAGACACAACTTAAATACACTCATAGAAACACAGGGAGATTACACACAAGTGGGGGACACAGCTGGGAGTGATAAACGTGACGAGACAAGGGAGGCAAACTGAAAACACTCACATGAGACACAGACCTTCACAATAAAACAGGAACTTACACATGCAAGGACACAGACTAGGAAACACGGACTTGACACAGGAATACACGGGCAGAAAAGAATAAACACTAAACTGAGGAAGAACAGAACCAAAATCACAATAATAGAAAACACAAAACACTGGGTCAAAAGACCCAGGATCATGACAACCTAAAATTACTTATAATTTGTTTTTCCTTTCCTGTAAAATACCTGAAGTTACACACAAACTACAATTACTGGCAGTCCAAAATGTCTTCCTTCCTGTAAAAACCTGTATTATTAGCATCTTATTCTAGTATCAGTAGAAAAATATAATTACATTGTAATTTCATGTAACATACATGGAAATTCAGCTCTTAGTCACAGGTCATATTATAAAGGGTTAACAAGCTAAAATCAGTCAATCAAAGATTTAGTGACGCTTCATGCACTATGGATGGGAGCACTATTATGCAGGAAAAGTCCGCTCCCATCAGGATAGAACTGTGATCACTCAAAGCAACATTGTAATGATTTTGAGTGACCCTACTGTGTAATGGCACAAATGGACCCACACCATGTCAGCCAACACAAAGCGGACTCCGGTGTAGAAGTCAAGGGTTCAAGAGGTTCCCTTTAATTTATCACTGGTCTCTGCTAATGAGACACCTTTTTCAAGTGAAACATGTGATACAGTAATAACACAGACAGAAGCATAAAACTGAAATCTTTGTTGACCTCAAGTGTTCAAACTTTTGGAGAAGAGTGTGTAGGACCCGACTGATCACAGCAAGAAGCAGATTAAGAAAAGTAATCTTTAAGCGATGTCTTCCTTGCTCCCATTAATGTGCATTGACATAAATCTCTCTGATGAGTAGCCCTGATGACACGGGGGGAGTCTAAAGCACGGCTTAAAAGGAAAACCACATTCAAGGACATGTTAGACCTTATTACAGATCTATTGATTGCTTTGTGTGGACATTTTTCAGCCAAGAAGAGCAGCTTGCCAGCACTTCACCTCTTCCTGCTGACAACACAACTTTAGCACCACCTCTTCATAAATGGATGAAAATCTGTCAAAGCTCCTTCGTTGCTAACCATAAATCCTGCGCGGCTATTCTTCACCCGTTTGTTCAGAGGCCTCCCCAGAGCAGTGCTGGCAGGGGCCCCTGTCCTAGGGGTTCGATCAGCCTTACCAGACAGATGGCAGTTGCAATGTCATGGCTAAGTTCTTAGCAGAGCCTTAAGCTTTCATCAACAAGAGGCTGACTGATGAAGACACATCATTTCAGGTTAGGGAGCATAAGTGGAATACGATGTGATTTATTTTTTCCTGTAAAGACCTGCATTTTGTAGAATTATGGTTTGTGTTTTCATACGTACACACACACACACACACACACACACACACACACACACACACACACACACACACACACACACACACACACACACACGCACACACACACACACACACACAGAAACAACTGGTGAACTTGCAAATAATCCTCTAAGTGAGATCACACACCCTGAGAGAGTAGTGAAATCATCTGTTTTGACTAAACCTGACAGATAACAACACTCAACCTTAATGATTAAATAAATCATCCTTTAAAATCTACACATATTTAAATATATTTAAACAGCTCTGCACCAATGAAGCTCGGGAACAAAAGAGACCATTTAGAAAACAGTCAAGATGTTTCCTCTTTAAACTATTTACACAGTGCAGAAACAACAAGAAGGTGTAAAAACCAGCGTCCATATTCCATTACTTCCTGTTGACGAGAAAAAATAAATAAATCGTGGCTTTTTTTCTCACCTAGATGGCATTTTTGTCTCACTTTAAGATGCTAAACTTCCAACATACTATTTTTATTTTTGTAGCTCTTTCTGCACAATTGAATCCGCTCTCATCAAGACAAAACAGATTAAGGCTAATCCCAACATTAATCTTATTGAATGTCTGCGGGAGGAGTAAGGCCAACAAAGTCAGGTCAGAGAGTCACATTAAGTTGTTGGCTTCTGGAGCAGGAAAGGATTTTTGTCAAATTTTAATCAAAGCGCAGGCTGTGGTCATGTTCAGCCATGACTAGTCGTTTGACCTGCGCACAAATCTAAATCATCATTCAGCTCGGCTTTGTCTCTCAAGCATCCAAAGGTTTTAGGTACAACATCCCTTTTCTGTAATACCAAGGTGAGTTCGCAGCCCACTGCTCATGTGCAAAAGTGTAAAAGAGAAAAAAAGATTTAAAGCATAAAAAGTCATACAGGTCACAAATCCATAGCATGAGCTCATTTGGGAAATGGAGAAACTTCAAAATCAGAAAGACTTTGGTGTTGTCATCTCATGACTACAATATAATTAAGAAAGGATTACAAAGCAAGTCAAAAGTTGATCACGAGGGGTTATGGGCTAATTTCAGTCATCGTCTGATGAATATCTATCAAGATAGAGAAAGAAAACAACATGCCTCTCTTGATCATTCTGAAACTTTTGGCAGAAGTTGAAAGTCTTTGTGAAAACTGTGGACTCCTCTTAATCACTGTGTGGTTTGCTTAGGGATGCCAATGTTTACAGAGAGGAGTCTGATGAAAAACCTTTGATTGCACGAGGAGCATCCACATACTCGCTCTGTTGATGTTTTGCCATCGTACACTATATCTGCGACTTCATATCATCAAGCAAACGTCCAAAAATAAACCCTAAACCATGCAGGATTCCTGTCCTGTTAGTAGCTGACAAGCCTAAGAGCTTAAACCTAACATCACCTTTGGTGAAATGAAAATCGTGCTGCGCTGGGTTGGCAGGTTGTTTATCTTGTATTTCCTTTTGTGCTATTACATCTCTAGAGGAGATGCTTGCATGTATTTGTCAAAACGTGCACTTTTTTATGTCAGGGAAAGATATGTTAAATAGTGTATAATAGCACAACATAGTCCTGTTTTCTTTACAATAATAACATCTTCTACCAAAGGTGATGCACAGCATCCATACTTCATCTGTTACACAGCGCCTTGATCGTAAATTCTTTACGTACAGATGAACACACAGATTAAGTTAAAAAAAAAAAACACAAAAAGGTAGCTACACAATTAAAAAAGCTGCTGCCCCTCAGGGCTGGTTGAATCAAGGAAAACAAAAGACAAACCAAGTCTGTGCTTATTCTGTGACAGATTTCCCATAACAGTCAATAAAGGAGGAAACAGGTTGTCAGGCAGACCTCTTAATTTGTTGTAATTGTTTTTAACGATTGTGAACGGCAAACTCACACTGCACACTCACAGATTTGTTTTTATTCACATCTTCATTTTCTTGTATATTTTTGTATATTGTTGCTAATGATCCAATCAAACTCGAGAGAGAAGATAAAGACACATTTGACTCCTGTGTTAATTAACTGGTGACACTAATGGGTTTCATTGGTCTACCTCACTTGTAAGCTAGTTGCCCTTTGTTCTCTATTGGCTGGATTGCCAACATGCCAATAAACAATTCAGTTGCCTAACAGATAAAATCAGCATTAACAAAAGCTGAAGAATTACCTGCTTGTGACAAATCTCGTGAGGAGAAGCAGTCTGCATGGCTAAAACACCTCATATATTAACTAGCTAGCTGGCTCCTGTACTGTATGTCCCTGAGTGTCGAGCAGCACAGAAGACAAACAAGTGAGTGTAAAAGAAAATCGAATTTACTCAGTGCCCATATGTCAACAGATTGCAAAAGACATGGAAAGTGAATATTACAGCTTGTCTAAGTAAGTAAATTAATGAAGGATTGTGAAGCTCTTTAGTATTTAAGTGTGTTTGATGTTTTCCTGGTTATAAAATCTATTCAGGTATTTCTTTGTCTCACTCCTGTTTCGTACTGCAGTCAATAAAAATGTATTTTTTCAAAAACTGAGAAATTATGAAATGTCTAAATTAAATTATACAATGTGCATGGACTGGAAATTCACACATAGTGATTTTTTTTTCCTTAACACCAAGAAGGGGGGAAAGCACACAGAAAATGAAAATAACAAGAAAAGGAATATCACATCACCAGGTTGATTTAGGACAGGATCCTATGATGGCTAATATCAGGCTGCCATTTGGGAACCAGGACATATTTCTCGTAGGATAGATGCACTTTTAGTTCCAAAGAACGACTCCTTTCTTCTCTGTTTGTAATGAGCATGCATTTATTTATAAAGGTACACTATACGCTGTAATGAGAGACTACGTGTTTTTGGATGTGCATTTCTGTCTTCACTAGTAAAAAGTAAGATCAGATTGAAAAGGCCAAAAATCCACATGAAAGAGTTCAGTGGTTGCCACCGACCATGAGCACTGACAGCTGCTGCTCTGGCTCGAGTTTGCACTTGGGTCAGTACAGATACAACCGCAAGCAAATTTGTTTGAAGTAAAAAAAAAGAAGAAGTATGGTACTGCTGCTTGCCTCTAACTACGACCAAATGGACAACCTCTGTGGCTGTCCGCTCTGTGATATTCTTGACAGATTTCAGTTCATCTATACATCCTACCTGGCAAGTGGGACGTGTAGGAAGTGCAACAAATTGTCTAGATGAGAGGTCATTTTTGGCTTAACTTTGAGTGTGTCCTGTTCTGCGCCTGCTGCATAGATTATCTCAACAGTTCGATGGTATTTAGGCTCGTAAGCTTAATGTGAGACTTCACAGATGAGGCCACACTCCCCCGTGGCCTCATAATGCTGTCAGTGGGTTTTACAACACGACTGTATGTCTGTGGATGCCTGCCTTTTCTTCTCATTGCGCAACAGTTGTTCCTTTTATCTAGTTAAGACTTGGAATTTCAATTGCTGCTACGAGAGGAAGTGCAGTGACAAGTTTGATTAATGAGTCTGAGTCCAGCATTTACCTTTGCAGATGCTAATATGTTTGTGACAGCGTGTATTGCACTAGTAAATACCGAGAAGAAAATGCAGCTCTTGGCTAAGTGGTTTTTAGATTGCGTATTAGGGTTCATTATGGCCAAAGACAGGAGCGCAAGAAAAGTTTATCTTTCCAGATATTGCATGGATTAGAAATAATTAATGTGACAAAATAATTATGAAAATGTCTTAAATTGAGTGAAGTAGGTTGTGAAATCATTTTTAATTTTCAATTTAGACAGTTGCATTTCTCAGTGGAGACACTTGGACAGCAACTGGAACAATATATTGTTTAATGGATGAGTGGTCCCTTTCTCCAAATGGAATATAAAGTGGTTCAACTGCCTGAACACACCATTTGCTGTTAGCCAAAACAGACACGCCTACCAATACCTGGACATTTACGGGTCATCTCCTGATTGGTTTCCATCATCATTAATGATTCCTTCATCTAAAATATCATTTTATGGCTTTGACAGCGTGTGCACCGATTTCCAACACATTATTAGGGGGACTGTCGAAACGGACAACTTCCACGGCTTTCCCAAAGTAAATGGTACTGCAAGTCATGTTTTGAGGCCAAAATGACTGGGTGAGTGAAGGATGGACTGTAGGAGTCATTACTTTTAAGCCGCTGGATCTGAGCCCAGGTATTTTGAATTGATGCCTAACAGGAGATTAGGACAAAACCTATCAAGGTCTTGTCATTTCACACAACTTTTTTATGAGATCCTGCACAGTGAGTGATGAGAAACTTTTACTGCGAGTCTGCCAGACCGGGCCATATCGTGTATTAGCACGAAACACTTTGATACATAAAGATGTTACTGGCAACAGTTTCAGGTGCCAACATCAGACCTGGCTATTTGACCAAACAGATTACTTGGTCTGACAGCTGCAAATTCCTAATGCCATATCCCAAGCCACAAGCATGATGCGCCCCACAGCATTTAATGCCTTTAAAAAAGTCAGGCACACACATCTCTCCATATGTTTGGGGCCATTTGCTGGGATTGCCTGGGGGCTCTTAGAGAAAATGCAGCACTGGCCAGAACTCTTCTTTGCAGTCAGGGAAAGCAGGGTCAAATCTGGTAATGATTGGCCCACTTTGCTGGATGAGGTGTGGAACTGTGAGTCCTGCAGCCCCCACACTCCCCTGTTTTTCAATACATCGTCCATCTGGCTGAACGGATCAAAGACTTTCCAATAGGAATGTGGCTTATACATGTGTGAGAAACAGAGGGGATCATTGTTCACGTCTCCATGTCACAAACCTCAGCTGGAAATAATCCTTTCTTCTATTTACACGACATATTGTAAGCTGATAAAGATATTGTTTTTCTCATGTAAACAACGCTATGACAGACACAGTGTATACCGTGCAGTTTTTAACATTTGGTTACATATTGTATGTAGAGGACAGTTCGCTTACACAATTAGCAAGTGGTATTAAATTTAAAGTATCAAATGCATGTGCACATTTACTCGAGTAAGTCAGATTTTATGTAACATTTTTATATAAAATTGAAAACCACTCTAAACGTCAGGTAAAAGCACACATAATCTGTATATTATTCTAACACATATTTGCACATTGTGCTGCATGTGTACATTTCTCTATACAGGGAGTGCAGAATTATTAGGCAAGTTGTATTTTTGAGGAATAATTTTATTATTGAACAACAACCATGTTCTCAATGAACCCAAAAACTCATTAATATCAAAGCTGAATGTTTTTGGAAGTAGTTTTTAGTTTGTTTTTAGTTTTAGCTATTTTAGGGGGATATCTGTGTGTGCAGGTGACTATTACTGTGCATAATTATTAGGCAACTTAACAAAAAACAAATATATACCCATTTCAATGATTTATTTTTACCAGTGACACCAATATAACATCTCCACATTCACAAATATACATTTCTGACATTCAAAAACAAAACCAAAACAAATCAGCGACCAATATAGCCACCTTTCTTTGCAAGGACACTCAAAAGCCTGCCATCCATGGATTCTGTCAGTGTTTTGATCTGTTCACCATCAACATTGCGTGCAGCAGCAACCACAGCCTCCCAGACACTGTTCAGAGAGGTGTACTGTTTTCCCTCCTTGTAAATCTCACATTTGATGATGGACCACAGGTTCTCAATGGGGTTCAGATCAGGTGAACAAGGAGGCCATGTCATTAGTTTTTCTTCTTTTATACCCTTTCTTGCAGCCACGCTGTGGAGTACTTGGACGCGTGTGATGGAGCATTGTCCTGCATGGAAATCATGTTTTTCTTGAAGGATGCAGACTTCTTCCTGTACCACTGCTTGAAGAAGGTGTCTTCCAGAAACTGGCAGTAGGACTGGGAGTTGAGCTTGACTCCATCCTCAACCCGAAAAGGCCCCACAAGCTCATCTTTGATGATACCAGCCCAAACCAGTACTCCACCTCCACCTTGCTGGCGTCTGAGTCGGACTGGAGCTCTCTGCCCTTTACCAATCCAGCCACGGGCCCATCCATCTGGCCCATCAAGACTCACTCTCATGTCATCAGTCCATAAAACCTTAGAAAAACCAGTCTTGAGATATTTCTTGGCCCAGTCTTGACGTTTCAGCTTGTGTGTCTTGTTCAGTGGTGGTCGTCTTTCAGCCTTTCTTACCTTGGCCATGTCTCCTTGAGTATTGCACACCTTGTGCTTTTGGGCACTCCAGTGATGTTGCAGCTCTGAAATATGGCCAAACTGGTGGCGAGTGGCATCTTGGCAGCTGCACGCTTGACTTTTCTCAGTTCATGGGCAGTTATTTGGCGCCTTGGTTTTTCCACACGCTTCTTGCGACCCTGTTGACTATTTTGAATGAAACGCTTGATTGTTCGATGATCACGCTTCAGAAGCTTTGCAATTTTGAGACTGCTGCATCCCTCTGCAAGATATCTCACTATTTTTGACTTTTCTGAGCCTGTCAAGTCCTTCTTTTGACCCGTTTTGCCAAAGGAAAGGACGTTGCCTAATAATTATGCACACCTGATATAGGGTGTTGATGTCATTAGACCACACCCCTTCTCATTACAGAGATGCACATCACCTAATATGCTTAATTGGTAGTAGGCTTTCGAGCCTATACAGCTTGGAGTAAGACAACATGCATGAAGAGGATGATGTGGACAAAATACTCATTTGCCTAATAATTCTGCACTCCCTGTATAAAATACATCCTCGATCTTATCTCGAACCTGTGGCATTATTTATTAAAATATAGTCATTCTAATATGCCTTTTTAATATGCCTTAAACTGTAAAAAAAAGAAGAGTGGATAATTGGAAACTGGATAAAAACAGAATAATTGAGACAATAAAAATCTCTCAGTTTACAGTTTTGAGTTTCTACTGTACAGATATAAACTGAAATCCTTACTGGATTGTTCTCCTACTTTCTAGAAAGATAAACACTAATGAGAAACGACAAAAACACATCGATCGCAGTATTGTTGCCACCTCCATAACACTGAATTACATCGTTCATGACTCAACTCCTCGTTGTCTGCGATGCAAGTTCCTTGCCATCAAAGTGCTAAATCCATTGCTCTTCTCATGTGTGATGGACAATGTTTACCATGGCCATGATAAACTATTTCCTCATAAATGATTTTGTCACGGCCTTCTGCTGGCTGTCATGTGGGATTCCGCCTGCAGACTAAAACAACCATAATTCACTGGGTGTATTTACCTCCTCAGAGGACAGAAGCTTGACAGATGATAAATGGCCACTGCTGACAATCATCAACACATACCGCCCTGTGTTTGCCTTGAGTGTAAGTGGCGCCAGGACATGGAAATAAGACTTTGACATATCACACATGTGAACAAAGACACACAGAAAGAATGGAAAGATGAGCAAGAAAAGAGGAAGAAAAAGAGCTCGGAAGCTGCAGCTCTATTAGCAACTGGTTGAAATCTTTGATATGTATATTGCACACGTTTGCTTCTGTGCTTCCTGTTGTGTTAACTGTATTATATTTTCCCACTATGAATGGATTGATGTTGTATGCAAACCCAGCGGGAGAGATGTGCCGCTGTAAATTGAAGATGCTTTTTTTCCCTTTTGGTTGCTTCTTTACTTTATAGTCTTATAACGTATGAGCACGTGACGCAAAACATAATGCAACCAAGGTGATGAATATCCTCATTTCTTGTGTGAAGACATTTTCCCACGGCCTAATGATGTGTAGAAAACTCACCTGGTTTTCATGGACTGTGCAGTCTTTTATTTTTTTCTCTTTTTTCCTCTGTGTGAGGTTTTTTTTGTAGATGTATAATCTCTTGACTCTCCTCCTCAAGAAAAATTATTGAATACATTAAAATAAGCAATAATAATTTGTTGTAAAAGGTTTCCATATACTCAACATGGGTATGAATGCCATGGTAATTTGGGACTTTTAATGATTTCTTTGAACTGTTCTTTTCCAGGGTGGATTGATTGCACATACATCCTGTTTCTTAATGAAAAAAGCAAGAATTGGGTGCATTTATTTTGGATTTTGTCTAATTCATAAAGGCTCAAACATATACATACAATCACCCAGATCTATTAATAAGTGACGCTGAAGGTTCTACAATGTCCTTTAGCCTGACGTTTTTTAGGCCGGTTAACGTCTGGTTGATTACAGCTGACAGTTTCTCCACGCCAACATGAAAGCTGTTTGTCGAGGTGCAACTTGCTAAGGGGCATTGGACTAAATATCAGTGGGTGCATGCATATATTTGAGCCTGTGTGGGGTAGAGAAAATCCAACACAAACTCATTCACCCAATTCTGTGTTTTGCAATCTTTCCACCCTGGAAAAGGAACAGTTCAAAGAAATAATTTGAAGCACAACATGACATTCATGATGATTGTATTTAAACACAGCAGCAGACCTTCGTATCGTGCAATCTATGGTGCCTTTTGCTCTTTGACAGCTGGGATAGCTTCCAGCCTCCACGATTGATGGCTAGATGAATGAATGGATATGGAAATTAACCTGATGCTTTAAGATCAAAATTTTTTTGTTAAAAATCAGTTTAAGCAGCACAAAATGTCATAATAGTCCAGTTCAGAGGATCCTAAGTGTCTGCAAAATTTAAGCAAAGCAGTTGCACACGGGACTAAATCTTTTAAAGCAACACCTTTAAAATATGTGTGTTTTACTACAGTAAACATGCAACGTGCTCTGGACACATCTCAATCCCTTCAGCCACATTAAACAAGGATAATTTTCAAATTAACCTTTGACCCAGGTAAGCTACACCTCTGGACACAATATTAATTAGCAGCAAGTCTTTGATCTTTTTCCGAGTGCAGAGTGTTGTATATAAGGTGTAAAACCCCCTGCTAATTATGCATTATGCTATTTCCTATTTTCATCAAATAAAATCTCATCGCACTGCCTGTTTCACTCAGTGTTGAGTCCAAAAAGGTCCATATATGGTGTTAGTCTAGGCATCCTTGCCCAGTGAGGTTTTTGTTGCATCCTGGATGGACCAGTGTGGCCTTGGATGGTATTTAGCCTTTCAATACAGAAAAAAAGAGACAATTATAGTCCTCATCTTTGAAACACTGAAGCTATTAGAATGCCTTTGCACACTATCCCCTTCCCTCTCTATGTGCAACACATTATCTATTTGTCAGAGTATTAGGAGATTAGTCATGTTAGACCTCGCTTCCTTTGTGGGCTATCTGTGAATTACACTCTGTGAAGGACATTTTTCCCAGCCAGCAGTTAAAGGATGGTTCATTTTTGTATTTATTTCCCACACACATACTTCGCTTGCTAGTTGGGCACACATGGGGAGGCTACAGCTGTTCCTCACCCTAAACTCTGCCAACAATCATTACAATGGATCTCAAATCTAACACTTGATTGCATTAGGCTTATGCAAGAAAATGTGTTCTTTGTCTAACAGATACGGAGCCATTGGTGTGATTTTAACTTCCCAACTTCAGAAGAAAACGCGACTCGCCCACAAAATCAAACTTTTCCACCAAATGAAACTCAATCTATCCCCTTAGACAGTTTTCAGTGAGTCAAAGTGAACAGCGTGACATGTGGAGCCACTTCTGCAGATTTTTAGTGATGCATCTCATATCCAAATAGTTTGAAAAGGGCTCTAAGGATTTAGATCGCTGTCAAGATACAGTATATTTGATTTGTTCAATTTCACCCTTGTGAAAAGCCAAAGAACAGGCCGGTTTCAGAATGTCAATGTTGTGTATCATAGCCATGATAATGCTCACATATCCTGCTCCAGGACTCTGAGGTCTCTTCAGAATCCTGTGCACACTGTGAAACGGATGATTCCCAGAGATATCCGGGTATATTGGATTTACCCGGCAGATGAAACTATTTGTGACCGATATGTCAATTTTTTCCAGCGTGTTTGCGAGGGCAGGTTCTGACATCTCGCAGCCTGAGCAGACACATGTTCTGCTGACCAGCAAAAGCTTCATATCTTGATGTGGAGAGATTGCTCTGTGGCCATTTATTAACATCCTGTGCAGCTGACAGGGTCGGCTTAAGAGCAAATTGAAGAAAATTTAAGCGTGGCACTGCTCCCTTCTGCCATCAGATTGGCACCTAAACTCCACTACAGTATTTTAGATAATATGCTGATTGAGGTTATTATGTGTGAGATACAATTTGAAATGGCTTACTAATGAACTGAAAGGCACTCCACTATCTCAGGTCAGTGTTATATTTGCCAAAATCCAATTCATTCTGGAGAGATATGGAAAATGTCCCCGATTTCATTAAGGTATTAGAATAATCATTTAAAAACTACAGACAAAAATAGCTGCCTCCAGACAAATCACCCGAATGATAACATTTCCAGATCGATCAGTTCTGGCAGCGGCCCAGCGCTCGGCGAGCGTATCTGCTTTTCACAAGGCATTTCTGTTAAGACTGATATAAGCAGGAGCAGGCAGGCAGATGCAGTCATTCTTGGCTTCTTTGTGTCATCCTCTGTTCCTCATTCTGACTTGTATTGTTCTAGAAGTTACAGCTCCATGAGACAGAAATGGGGCTCCCAGAATTTGTTATTTGCTTTTTGGATAAAGTTTAATTTAATCAAATTTAAAAAAAAAAAAGGGACAGTGTGCACGGTTTAAATCCACCACGTGACATGATTAAATGTTGAAAGGTGACACCTGAGCCATTATCACGGCTTAGCTTTCTGTCAATATTAATTTTATTTTTTTTACAAGTCTCTTATTTACTCTAAACCTAGACGGATTATTACCACTTAAAATGGTATTTTTTTGAACAGTAACATAAACATGTTTTATTCAAATGACAAGCAATAAGAGCACAGGAGGAAGCCATATTCCCCTTAGTGCCAGCAGGCAGGCACGTAGACGGATCTAGCCTCACTGACTAAATTGTGCTTTTTTCCCCGAAAATTGGCAAGCTCTGGCTCACTAGAGGCACACTATGGTGTTGTCAATAACAATGACTGCCTGTGGCTTATTTATTTTCTTATCAGCTTTAATCAGTCTGTGTTGACAATGACATCTGCGCTCAGCAACATCCAAATGCTACCAGTTAAGATCCGTGTACATATTTGTATTGTTTCGCGTCATATGGCTGCGATGTATAATTGGACATTTGTGTTTGAAGATACAATTGACCATCTAATTTTGTGTATAGTCACACATGTTCTTGAAGAGCTGCATACAGGAGAGTATGTTTTAAGGCGTCTGTCTTGACCCACTGAGCATCGCAAATCACAAATCTCTCTAAGCCTCCGAACAGACAAATGTTTGCCTATAAAACTTTTCCAGGTTCTTTTTTCTTTTAACTTTATTGCTTTGGACTCCTGCCCTCAAACCAATAAAGCAACATTTGAAAACATATACCGATCGACGTAGTCATCTTGAAATTTTGACATATCGAATGAAACTCTCATTTCCTGTTTTTTCCTATAAAACAATAAACGCTAAAAAGCTATTCGCTACAGATTTATGTTTGACGAATGACTGAAAGTTCAACAAAAAGATTCTGGCCTTTTGCCCTCTAGTCTCTAACTGAACAGATAGCTGCTGCTTTTGGACAGTTGTATGATTGACTGCATTTCCACTGAGGAGCACATTTTTCCACTTTTCTGCCCGGCTCAACTGCCGGGTATGCCGACAGGCGTTTGCCTGTCTGCAGAAGCGACACTGGACATGTGGGCGAGCGCGAGTGTGTGTGTATGCGCGTGTGTACTGCTCTGTGTAGTATACGTGTATCGTCCATGTCTACCTCTCTCACTTGCTGAAACATATCCGTCCAAATTTGACAGCATGGGGGCAGACAGCCATGCTGCAGAATTCTGATCATTTAAATGCTCAGAGGCCTGCTTGAATAGCAGAGGTGTTAAAAAACCCAAAGACACACAGAGAAAAGGATAGAGAGCAACCCTTCACATGCCTCCATATCGCATAAGGGACTGCCTGCCACTTTCCTGTGAAAAATAATGCTCACTTGTCAATCTTTCAAGACCCAGTCAGATAGCCACCAGTCCCACGGAAACCTATTGAGGTGTATGCTTTGTTTCATGTGGGGCACGCCTCAGAGGAGATTCTGTAGAGTTGTATCTATGAATTGCCTCCAAAATCTAGGGTAGGAAAAAAAGCGAACATTTGACAGAGCTCTACTGTTGCTGTGCTATTGTGCTTAAGTAAGAAATACAAAACGTGTATTCATTTGCCTGAATGAAAGGAAACTCGTAGAGAGACATAAAGAAGTGTCGATGAGACGGACCTGAAAAAACCCTAAAAGGTTAGAAACAAATGGCACCTATGCTCCACGGATACGGCTGTATTTCTTAGTAAACACCGTTTGAATTACAGTTCAATAGCACAATTGTCCCCGGACTTTTTTTGGGGGGGGAAATTGATTTATCACTGCCCTAATTACTTCAATTACTGCCTAATGATAAATAGACTAGCACATGGTTATGTACACAAAGGTACTGCATTCCTCCAGAAAAAGCAATTCTCTGTAGTCCATAGCACACACTATAAAAGTACCTTGTGATTTATCTATGCAGCAATATAAATAAAGAAAAACACACCCAGCAGCTTTAGGATGAGGTCTGCATATCTGTCCACGCAAACATTTTCATGTCATTTTGAAATTACGCCACCTGTTTCAGTTTTATGACTCACAGCACCGATGCAAGTCAAAAACCTTACTTGTATTACGGTGGAAAATCTAACTTTGCCGCCATAAAAGAGACTTTTTCTGAGTAAGTTAACAACTAGTGACAACGCTCTAACAGTCGAGTGCAGTCGAGCATGCCTACAGCCTCCTCCGAATCTGGTGAAAGAGATTCTGTCCTAACCATCCCACGGGCCGTCTTAAATGAGGAGGTTTATATCAGTGTATCTTTCAGAGAAACACTGATATGCGCAGAGAGAGATTGAATGTTTTGCAAATTATTCACAGGGATTATAAATCACACTGGTGTCAGAGTTTCCAATGATTGGAGAGGATGCTTCCTCATTCCTTAATACAAATGACATGGAAAACAACAGCTGCAGCAATAAAACGCTCTGCCATAAAGAAGGATAAATAAATGTACAAAAGGGAAAAGCCGGGGCTCATCATTAAACATGTCGGCATTTCTCAATGTCAACTCAATGACTGTCTGATGTCAGTGCCTGTTTTATTGTTCTCATAGTTGCTTGTTTCAGTCTTGCCTAATTCATTTATCTCACTCATGTCCTTCTTTTACATTTTTTTTAATGGATTTTAATCGTTATTGTTGTTGTTGCTTTTAAACCCTTGAGAAATGTTCTTTACCTTGGGTTGATCAACGTGACATCTACATGCATATTTATAAAGCACCTAGATGTGACACAGTTTTAATAGTGAGTGCATTTTTTAAGGCTTACTTTACATATTGGCTGGATATTTTACACAAACATGATTGGAGAACAAAGGCAGTATTTAAAAAGTTGAACACCTGTTCAAAAAGAACATAGCCAAATTTGAAAGCATACATCAACTGGTACACAGCCTATAATTTCACCCTCTGCAGCCTCACTTTAATGTTAACCTAACAGTACATAGATGACTTCCAATTTGTATGTTTAACATCCATTTTAGCATCATGCCAGGATGCCAGTTTCCTGAATTTTGTATTAAAGATAGCAATAATTTAATTAGCTGATGGCAACAGGGTGATAATGCAGCTAATGAACCTCTTTATCTGGAGTTCATGGCCTGTTTTGTTTATAGACTACTTTTAAAACCGAGTACAACATAATTAACAAATTAGACCGGGGATGTTGGAGCTGTATGCATCCTAACCACAGAGTCACTGAGCTTTGCAGCATTCAAACAGGGACACCGATCTGCCAGAAACAGCGCGGCCACTCTTAGGTGCATGGTTTGTACCAAACAACCTCCCATTTTTTCCTCCCAGATATCAGGATAAATCATAACATAAAAATTATTTAACTTTTTTTGTCTGTGGCAGCAGTGACAACTTTGCTAATAAATGCCTGACGGCGATTATATTCTCTGGCAGAGACTCCCTCCTAAGGCAAGTGTAACCCCGTTTCTCCCCTTGTTTTACTTCACTTTGTCATTATGCAAGGCAGGAGCTGAGGTGGTTAACTACACCGAGTCCGGGTGAGTCTCTGGCTAATGAAGGTGAAACACAATGACACTCCATTTCCACATTAGTCTCCCCTTTTCCCCTTTTTACTTTTCTCTGTGGGTTCACGGGGACCTGATCCTCCCCGCTCATCTGTGTCTTGTGACTGCTCCAAAAACAGGCTGACAAACACATGCTCATGTCTTTTACTAATATACTTATGAGGACTGTCTCCTTTCTTTCTTTGGCATCACACAAAGATGGCTGACAGGACTCGACTAAAACAGACAAATATTTCAGCGATCTATGAATCACACTTGAACTTTGTTAACATTTGTGGCCTGGTTTCATCCATCCAATAAACAAGACAAAGGAAAACAAAAACAAAATGTCATGTTCTGGGAGCGACGCTATGTTATTTTAATGGGACATGTTTTTCCCATTAAAATAACATAGCAGACAGATTTATTTAACACCAGCTCACAACAATAGTCGCCTCAACAAGAAAGGAATTTCGGACTGATTCCTGCATGTCTCTCATGCTTACATTTAGAAAGTGTGCTGCATTAAACTGCATTATAACTTTCCCCTGTGGCTGGAAGCTAGTTTAAGCAGCAGCTCTGCTCAGTGTAATATTACCAGCCTCAAAAGTACAATATATAACATTTCTGCATAAAAATGTCTAAAACTGCCATGACTAAATCCTTAAGTAAAGAAATCCCTAATTTTGTTAAATGTAATGGGGTGTTTAAATTTGGTCAGCTTTCAGCTGCTTGCCTGGTTTTACTTATGTCAGCTACCAAGGTCTAGCATATAGTGATGTGCCGGTCGCGAACGAAATGGCTCTTAGAGCCGGATCTTTGACATGAACGATGCGAGCCAGCTTGTGGGTTTTTTTTCTTACTCTCACCCTCTCTCTCGCACTTTTTTCCCGCTTCACTCCGCACGTGAGTCTTGTGCTTTGCGCTGGGCAGAGTAGTTACACTCTGAGTAGCACAGGAACAGAGAGGGAGGGAGAGACAGAGAAAGAGAGCCAGGGACAACTATGGCTGTGTCCCAATTCAGGGTCTGCACGCTTGAAGTACGCATTTCAAGTGCGATTACGTCACCGCCACGCGACGACGGCTGTCCCAATTCGAAGTGTACTTCAAATGCATACTCCAAATGCGCCGTCAATTTCCCCAAATATCAAGCGTGGTCCCGACCACGCTTCGTGGTCCCATATATCCCACAATTCATAGCGCGGCGGTGGGTGTGGATAATTTTGCCGCAAAATACGGCAGAAGGGAGCGGCCGAAGAGTGAACTGTCAAAAGTAAGTACTGAATATTATGTAACTTATTTATGTGCGAATGTTTAATAATGAAGAACATCAAAACGTTACTGTTGGCCACATGTCGGCAAAGTTGTGTGACATTAGTAATGTTTGTACTTTCAGCGTCAGCTTGGTTTTAAAGCCTCTACTTCTAAATATATATATATAGTCGACCTTAATCTTACAGAGAATGTGATGATTTTATGGATAATTAAAGTCAGTCATATATCCACAAACACAACAAGCTGAAAGTCAGTGATGCTGCTCGGTTTGCAGTCCTGAATATCACGGCACAAGCAGGATTCACTGCACTGTTAATGTTAGCTATGTTACATTGCTGCCTCTGTTCGGTGGTGTTGAGCCAAACGGACTTTAACGTGTGTTTGAACGAGCTGACGGTTCACTCGTTAAGCTGAAAGAAAGATGCTTTAATCACAGCAGTCACACATGTGTCCACTGCACCATCTGGGAACTCTTCTTGTTTAGCACTCGTAATAACGCAAACACTAAATCCTGCTTCTCTGGTGCTGTTGTGTAGCAGTGCATACACCTGAGACTGTCACCTGTATGTCTGTCCTGCACTCTCTCTCTGTTTCTTTCTCTCTGATTGTGGAATAAAAGTATGAACATGTGTTTATAAGTTACACTTGTGTTTGAATCCTGCAGCTTATCGCACATTTGATTTCCATGTGTGACGACTGCAAGTGTCCAGAGTGAGGACAGATTGAGGGACCCACTGCTGCACATCATCTGTGAGGCTTTGCAGCCCTGATGATCCACCAGGACAAACTCAGCAGTGTGTGAGGAAGAGGAGGAGGAAGAGCCAGCAGCAGCTGACAGATGGAGAGAATAGACAGACTGTTCCCTGTTTGTGAAGGACTGCTAGGAAAGTTTAACATAACTGTCTGTCCTGAATCAGTCTTATTAGGTAATGTTCAAATAATGTTATCATTCCAGTGTTTTCAGTGTGGGAGAAAGTACTCAGAGTACTCAGGGCCTTCAAGTTACACACCATGAAAGGCAGCAACAAGTTTAATGTTCAGAAACCTAAAGTATGTATCAGCAGCAGAATGGAGCTAAAAATAAATGTTGGTTTCAGTTCTATGAAGCTTTGAGTATTTTGGATCAGTAGCTGCTGTGTTTGTTGCATCATATTGCTGTAACTGTTTATATGCTTTATATATTCTGAGCTAAGTTGATCTATAGTGTTACATCCTATTCTATAAGGATGTTATGTGTTTGTAGACTTTCTGCCCAGTTTGACCCATTTAGCAGAAGTCAGCCTGTTTAAGGCTCTGATGTCTATTCTGTATGACTTAAAGCAGTTATGACATGGTCTGATTTTCTCACCCAATAAAGGAATATTTCATATATCAGTCTGCTCTTCATTCTATCAGAAACAGTTTTCACAGCTCGTACATTTTCTTTTTACACATATATGTAAGCATTGAGCCAAATTTAGTAATGCCAACATATTAAACGAACAATATTTCTCTTATATATAATACATCCGTATACACACTGTCAAAGATACTTGTCTATGACTGAAGATTTAAGGTGATAGGAAATATAAATAACTGCAACTTGAATCTTTGACCCAGAGTTCAAGCTCACTGCTGTAATACAGGGAGTGCAGAATTATTAGGCAAATGAGTATTTTGTCCACATCATCCTCTTCATGCATGTTGTCTTACTCCAAGCTGTATAAGCTCGAAAGCCTACTACCAATTAAGCATATTAGGTGATGTGCAACTCTGTAATGAGAAGGGGTGTGGTCTAATGACATCAACACCCTATATCAGGTGTGCATAATTATTAGGCAACGTCCTTTCCTTTGGCAAAATGGGTCAAAAGAAGGACTTGACAGGCTCAGAAAAGTCAAAAACAGTGAGATATCTTGCAGAGGGATGCAGCAGTCTCAAAATTGCAAAGCTTCTGAAGCATGATCATCGAACAATCAAGCGTTTCATTCAAAATAGTCAACAGGGTCGCAAGAAGCTTGTGGAAAAACCAAGGCGCAAAATAACTGCCCATGAACTGAGAAAAGTCAAGCGTGCAGCTGCCAAGATGCCACTTTCCACCAGTTTGGCCATATTTCAGAGCTGCAACATCACTGGAGTGCCCAAAAGCACAAGGTGTGCAATACTCAGAGACATGGCCAAGGTAAGAAAGGCTGAAAGACGACCACCACTGAACAAGACACACAAGCTGAAACGTCAAGACTGGGCCAAGAAATATCTCAAGACTGGTTTTTCTAAGGTTTTATGGACTGATGAAATGAGAGTGAGTCTTGATGGGCCAGATGGATGGGCCCGTGGCTGGATTGGTAAAGGGTAGAGAGCTCCAGTCCGACTCAGACGCCAGCAAGGTGGAGGTGGAGTACTGGTTTGGGCTGGTATCATCAAAGATGAGCTTGTGGGGCCTTTTCGGGTTGAGGATGGAGTCAAGCTCAACTTCCAGTCCTACTGCCAGTTTCTGGAAGACACCTTCTTCAAGCAGTGGTACAGGAAGAAGTCTGCATCCTTCAAGAAAAACATGATTTTCATGCAGGACAATGCTCCATCACACACATCCAAGTACTCCACAGCGTGGCTGGCAAGAAAGGATATAAAAAAAGAAAAACTAATGACATGGCCTCCTTGTTCACCTGATCTGAACCCCATTGAGAACCTGTGGTCCATCATCAAATGTGAGATTTACAAGGAGGGAAAACAGTACACCTCTCTGAACAGTGTCTGGGAGGCTGTGGTTGCTGCTGCACGCAATGTTGATGGTGAACAGATCAAAACTCTGACAGAATCCATGGATGGCAGGCTTTTGAGTGTCCTTGCAAAGAAAGGTGGCTATATTGGTCGCTGATTTGTTTTTGTTTTGTTTTTGAATGTCAGAAATGTATATTTGTGAATGTGGAGATGTTATATTGGTGTCACTGGTAAAAATAAATAATTGAAATGGGTATATATTTGTTTTTTGTTAAGTTGCCTAATAATTCTGCACTCCCTATATATCCTGAAATATATATATATATATATATATATATATATATATATATATATATATATATATATATATATATATATATTAGGGGTGCAACGATACACAAAATTCACGGTTCGGTTCGATACTTTGGTGTCACGGTTCGATATTTTTTCGATACAAAAAAAATGTTCATGCCTTTTTAATTTGTCATTTATTAAAATTATAAATATATATTTTAACTCAAAAGTACAGTTCTTAAATTTAACCCTAACCCTTGTGCGTGTTTTTTATTTTGACAGCGAATGCGTACCTGCGGACCACTTATGTGCAGCCCTGGTTATTTAGCTCGTCATATTGCAGCCACAGAAATTCTTTTGTCCATGAAACCATAAAGCTGCACTTTCTTTTAGCCTTATAGTCTGATTTGTCATAACTTCTCCGTTTTGTGGTAAGCTTTTCTTTGGCTGTCACTTCTTCACCCTGACCTGTCTTATTTGGCTCAGCAGAACTAAAATATATATCTGTCTGTGAAGGTTCTCAGTCATCCAGGTCATCGTAGTCAAATATATATCCTGCTGCTTTTACACACGCACTCACATAAGCTCAGCGATTTTCTGCGCGATCAACCTCTCACATGTTTAAGCTTGCTGCGTGAGATTTCACTTGTCATGTTTGCATAGTAAGCTAACAATTAATAAGACGATGTCAGAGGAATTGGTGCACAAATTATCATCACTCACAGATCAGTGCTGTCGCTCTCTATACACAGTTCGCGTGATTGCAAAGTGAAAGCAAAAAAACAAGCGCAAATTCAAACGCGATTTCAATATGTCACATATTGACAGTGGCTCACCGATGCCAATGACATAATTACCCAGCTACATTTCTGAAAGAATGCAAAAGCATTGACATATATTTCCTTCCTACAATAGCCCGACGGGCAGGGCAGAGATAGATTTCGGTAGCCCGACTGAAAAAATCGCTAGCCCCGGGACGTAGGGCTAGCGATATTGCGAGCCCTGTATCTGATTGAGGAATCACTCATCTTTGGAAAAGAGAGTTTATTACAGAGAAATGTCTCTTTCCAAAATAAAATCTATACTATCCGCTTCTTCTGGGCTATATTCTCAGCAGCATATTAAACATATAAGGAGAATCATGTGCTAACAGCTGTCTAAATGACTCGGCTAAAGTTAGTAGCATGCTTGCTTGTTTTTTTTCTGCTTCCACTTGTCTTTGCACTAGGATGATGTCGGTGTAAATGTGCAGTCATATTCGTTGTGTTCCCACTAGTGCTTTCAGGTTAATCTCGTTGAAATGACCTTAACGCCACAACACGGCCAACACGTTAACGAGCTAACTGCGCTAACACACTAGTTCCCACCCATGTAATTGAGCATTGCATGGCACATCCAACATACTGTTTTACTTTAGTCCATGACTCGCTTACCTTCAGGGTCATACGTCACATGAAAACCAAAATAATTCCAAACGCCAGATCTGAATGAGGGTGGGGGAGGTCCATGTTGCAAGGAGAGCTTAACTTCTGTCTCGCTAGCTTGCCCTGCGCTCTTCCTTCTGACGATGCTGTCTGTGTTGAGCGCTCAGTGAATCTGCGTTCGACTACTCCGCCTAGGCTGCACTGTCGAGCCTAGGCGGAGTAGTCGAACGCAGATTCACTGAGCGCTCAACACAGACAGCATCGTCAGAAGGAAAGTTGATAAAATAAATTACAAATTTTGTATTGTTCGATACATATGCGTACCGAACCGAAAGCACTGTATCGAACGGTTCAATATCGATACGAATATCGTTGCACCCCTAATATATATATATATATATATATATAAAACACCCAGCACGCCCCTGCGGGCGGTTTATCCTTCAAGCTCGGGTCCTCTACCAGAGGCCTGGGAGCTTGAGGGTCCTGCGCAGTATCTTAGCTGTTCCCAGGACTGCGCTCTTCTGGACAGAGATCTCCGATGTTATTCCCGGGATCTGCTGGAGTCACTCGCCTAGCTTGGGAGTCACCGCACCTAGTGCTCCGATTACCACGGGGACCACCGTTACCTTCACCCTCCACATCCTCTCGAGCTCTTCTCTGAGCCCTTGGTATTTCTCCAGCTTCTCGTGTTCCTTCTTCCTGATATTGCTGTCATTCGGAACCGCTACATTGATCACTACGGCCGTCTTCTTCTGTTTGTCTACCACCACTATGTCCGGTTGGTTAGCCACCACCATTTTGTCCGTCTGTATCTGGAAGTCCCACAGGATCTTAGCTCGGTCATTCTCCACCACCCTAGGTGGCATCTCCCATTTTGACCTCGGGACTTCCAGGTTATACTCGGCACAGATGTTCCTGAGGGAGTCCGCCACTGGCAGGGGAAGTGGTGGTAGGGGGAGATAGGCCTCCAAACCTTGGAGGGCCTGAGATGTCCCCAGAGA
This sequence comes from Astatotilapia calliptera, assembly GCF_964374335.1. Lineage (NCBI taxonomy): Eukaryota > Metazoa > Chordata > Actinopteri > Cichliformes > Cichlidae > Astatotilapia > Astatotilapia calliptera. Next base: position 39,881,630 of record NC_137436.1, on the reverse strand, counting down.
GGTGGCGCCTGACACCCAACCTGACATATAGACACAGACATACAGGCACACACAGATACAAACATCCATTCCCACCCTCATGCTCTCATATGCACTTACTCCACACTCAACCAACGTGGAGACAGACATAAAGAGACGTTGTACACACGATCACACTCCCCAAGCGTACTCTACAAACCGGGTCTAGGTGCCCCCGCCCCTGGAGGGGGGAACTGCACCCAGACCCAGGTGGTGTTTCCCTTTTCCCTGCGGTGGGGGGAGGCAGACCGCCCCGACTCCGCAGCAGCAGGAAGGCTCCACACTCCAGACCGCAGTCGGACGGCCAACTCCTCCTCCTAGTCCTAGCCCCCCTGCTCCAGCAGGTCGCAGAGAATGGGGGTGAGAGAAGACTCCGAACCTCCCTCCACCCGCTCATTGTAGTGTTGATGCATGTGTGTTCTAAGGTGCATTTAAAACCCAGGAGGGCTTGGAGCTACCTGCCAGAGAGCAGCAGGTAAGCGCATGGTCCCTCCTGCTAGCCCTCAATGTCTACGTGTATTTAAAATTGAGAGGTGGGCAACGATGCCAGGGGTGGGGTGTACACCCTGATGGTACTTTGGACTCCGTGTATCGTGCCCACCCCCAAGATCCTATATGTATGTGTAATGAGAGTGTGAGTAATGTGAATGTCTAAGTTGTGGGATAAAATTGAGGCAGAGGCAGCCAGAAGGGGACAGAGGGGGGGGGGGGGGGGTAGCCTCCTCTGCACCCTGGTGACATACCCCTACTCCAAGGCCCTGCATGTGTGGGTGGTTGTGGTGGAGCGGGAAGAGGGAGGCAGCTGGAGATGGGGAGGGAAGGAAGGGAGGGGCAAGTGACCCCTCCCTGGGGCCAGCTCCCCCGCTGACCCCAGTAGGCACCCCCATACTCCGCGACCCGCCAGGGAAAGGGGGCCCAGGCCCATCCAGACCGGGGCCCAGTGCAGCAGCGCCGCCCGGCCCCACAGAGCCCGGGACAGTCCACCCAACCCCACCACAGAGAAAACTGCACCCACCCCACCATCCACTCATCTTCCAGACTACATAAGACAATAAACACCCAGGCTGAGATCTTCCTCCACCTCTCCTGTATCTCCCCCTCCTGCAGAGGGAGCTCCTGAGGAGAGGAAAGCTCCTGCAAGATGTGACAATCTCCCCCACCAGTTGAAGAGCCCCCCAGGTGGCTCGACGCACCGGCGGCACCCTGCTCCAGGGCTGGGCCCCCATGCACCCACCCGCCCACAACCCCGGCAACACACCAACCAGGACCCAAGCCCCCGAGGCCCGGTCCGGGTCCCAGCCCAGAGACGGAGCGCCCCCAGAACCTCACGCCCATCCCGGACCCACCCAGGGGCAGCCAGGCTACCAGGTCAGTAACCCACGTCCGTCAGCACAGACCCTCCCCTAGCCCCGCTGCACGCAGCCGCGAGGAAACAGTCACCTGAGAGCCAACAGAGCCCCCAACCGGACATGACCGCTACCCCGGGTTGAGCCCCCCAAGGAAGATGCCTCCGGGGAACCCCCCGACGCCCTAAGCCTGTCCCTACCCCTCAATCCCCTCAGTTCTGACTACCTTCCCTCTACCTTTTGTTACCACCCGACTACACTTCTCCTGTCCGAACGAAATTCCAATGTCATTGCTGTATAGCCTGGTAGTGTGGATCAGTGAATCGATGTCTCGTTCACTCTTGGCATACAGCTTGATGTCATCCATGTACAGGAGGTGGCTGACAACTGCTCCGTTCCGTAGTCGGTATCCGTAGCCAGTCTTGTTAATGATCTCACTGAGGGGGTTCAGACCTATGCAGAACAGAAGTGGGGACAGAGCATCTCCTTGGTAGATCCCGCACTTGATGGTGACTTGTGCTATGGGCTTGGAGTTGGCCTCTAGTGTTGTGCGCCACATCCCCATTGAGTTCCTGATGAAGGCTCTTAGGGGCCCATTGATCTTGTACAAGTCTAGGCATTCCAGTATCCAGCTGTGGGGCATTGAGTCATAGGCCTTCTTGTAATCAATCCAGGCAGTGCACAGGTTGGTCAGTCTGGTCTTGCGGTCTCGGCTGATTGTTCTGTCTACCAGTAGCTGGTGTTTTGCGCCTCTGGTATTCTTGCCAATTCCTTTCTGTGTCCCGCTCATGTATTGACCCATGTGCCTGTTCATCTTAGCCGATATGATGCCTGACAGGAAGAAATATGAAGGCATGCCGGCTCGGACGTCGCCCGGATCAACAAGGTCTGCGTCAGGTGTTGAGGAACCAGGGCACCCTGACGAAAAGTGGGCTACTGGAACAAGAAGGCATCGGTGGGCAAGAGACGAGAAAACACACACACACACACACACACACACACACACACACACACACACACATATATATATATATCATAATAATCTGACAATACATATATTATTGGCCATATTATATTTACATTACCACAGTGAGATTTTAGTCTCATGAACAACATTAGCTAATTGTTATTTACTAACTAATCTTGAAAAGGCTGTTCAGCACAGAAATGAAGCCCAACAATCAGTTTTACAGTCCCGTGGTCTCAGCCTCAGATACTCAACTAATCAATGTGATGTCATGACTAGAGATGGACCGATCCGATATTACGTATCGGTATCGGTCCGATACTGACCTAAATTACTGGATCGGATATCGGAGAAAAATAAAAAATGTTGCTGCTGCGGAGTCGGGGCGGTCTGCCTCCCCCCACCGCAGGGAAAAGGGTAACACCACCTGGGTCTGGCTGCAGTTCCCCCTCCAGGGGCAAGGGTACCTAGACCCGGTTTGTAGAGTACGCTTGGGGAGTGTGATCGTGTGTACAGCGTCTCTTTATGTCTGTCTCCACGTTGGTTGAGTGTGGAGTAAGTGCATATGAGAGCATGAGGGTGGGAATGGATGTTTGTATATGTGTGTGCCTGTATTTCTGTGTCTATATGTCAGGTTGGGTGTCAGGCGCCACCTCTCTGGGGACATCTCAGGCCCTCCAAGGTTTGGAGGCCTATCTCCCCCTACCACCACTTCCCCTGCCAGTGGCGGACTCCCTCAGACATCGGTGCGTTGGTGGTTCTTTGTGTCCGGGGATGGGCGTCCAGGTACACACCGGCTCACTCCTTGGCGGCCGCTTATCGGGGCCTGGAGCCTGGGGCTCGCTCGGGCCACTTCGGAGGTGGGGTGCCCCCGGCCTCTCGGCCTGGGGCTCGGTCACTCAGGCACGGCTGGCTGCCGGCGGAGCTCACGGGTGCATCACTGCAACTCCCCCTGGCTTCTGCTCCGCGGCTGCTGAGTGAGCCCTCATCTGGGACTCTCCTCAGCTCTTTCTGGGACAGTGGCGCGGCTGCCCCTCTGTTGGTCTTCCTTGGTCTCTTGTGTTCTGGGGGCCTCTGGATGTCTGGAGTTTTGATCTCCTCCATACCTGCTTCATGCCCTGGAGGACGGGGCTGTGGCCCCCCCACACCCTCTAGCAGATCATTACATGAAGGAACCTTTTAAAAAAACAAGCGCGTCCATGCTCACAGGTGTACACACGGGTGATCACACCCACAAACTACACCCTTTTTGGCTCCTACCTCAACAGCACACTGTGTTCTGTTGATCTTATGTGCTGCACAATAATGTTTAATATTTAGTATTTACTGTCATATTCCCATATATCATTGTGATGCTGTTTATTCTATTACTCTTGTTCTCTTCTGCTTGTTTTCTTTTTTCTTTCTCAGCAGGTGATCCAGGTGATTGATATATGCATTTTTTATTTCTTTTTTTTTCTTCTGCTCATTCTATTGGTTTTTGTTTTTTGCCCTTCTCCCCCGTCCCTCTTCTCAGCTGTTTCTCTTTCCCTCTTTCTTTCTCCCCTTCTTTTCCCCAGTCAAGTCTGTCCCGTATTCAGTAAGTGAAAATAAAATAAACAATAAAAGGTGAATCAAATGGACCATTACGGCAAGGCTGGGATGGTCAATTTGGTAAAGTAAATCCGTTGGGCATCTTTCTTTGCCTTTAGACAATAATTCTGATGGCAAAAGAGCCAAACGGGACAGGCAAAAAAAAAAATAAATAAATAAAATGTAATCCGATCCATTGAATATCACGAAAGCACCTCACAAAACTTGCAACACGCCGTAACTCACCTCAGAACGTTAGCACGTTGGAGCAGTATGCATCACGTGATAGAGCGGCTGTGGCATGCGGGACCTGTTGCTTCGCTAGCAACCCGGCATTTCATCTCCGACAAAGTTATCCCCGAGAGAAGTAAAGCAAGTGTGTAAGTCCATCTCTGAATGTTTGTAAAGCATTCCTGCGTTAAGCTTAACAAGCGATATATGGAGTGACTGCCTCTTCTTGCTGCTACTTCAATCATGAAACTGCTTAACGATCAGCTGATTGGCTTTTCTGTCGCGAGTCCGTGTCTCTAGTTTGCTTTTGGCCCACTTTGCACCAGAAAGAGGAAACCAGCGGCTGAACAACAGCAGCACGTTTAAGCTTGATCAGCTGTTGTTAGAATTTATTTAATATTACTTTCTACTCGAGGATCTTTTTCTACGTAGCTGACGCTGGTAACTGTGCAGGGGCGGATCTAGCAAAGTTTAGCCAGGGGGGCCGATAGGGCATGAACAGGGAAAAGGGGGCACAAAGACATACTTTTCTTTCTTATTCTCATTTAAAATGTCTAGCTTTTAATAAATAATTATCCAAATCTTACACCCAAAGTTTTAATTTGATGTAAAATGAATAGAAGTCAATTACTGTATATAGTGACTATTAAGTCTAATATATATACCCTAGTAAGCTATAGTACTTTTTCCTTTGGGAAGGTACCATCTGTGCAGTCTGCAATTTTGTTGAAGAAAGATGTTGAATCTATTTAATATTTCTTGAAAAATAATTGATTTCTGTGCATTTTTTTCACACTGCATCAAATTAAGGTTGATTACGTCGATTAAGCATCATGAGGTGGAGCGTGAGGGGTGGTTACTATTTTTTATTTATTTATTTTTGTTGTTGCTGGGAGTTGGAACCCTATTAGTTAGGTTGCTTAATATTTACGCTAAGTACTAAATACCAGAATAGGGAGGATGGTGTAGGTTTAAGTTTATTAGATTGATCAGTATTGCTGAACTATGAAATTTTTTTTTTTTTGCATACAGGTATAACAGAATAGCTTTAGTGTAGTTGTTGTTTTAAACTTGAGTATGAACTTATACAAAATGCAGCAAGATATTTAAAAAAACAGTTTTGTTGATTAAAAAACACTATATCGGATTCATATCGGTATCGGCAGATATCCAAATTTATGATATCGGAATCGGTATCGGACATAAAAAAGTGGTATCGTGCCATCTCTAGTCATGACAACAATGAATGACCAACAAAACATTTTTTCTCCTTCATTACTGTCAAATAAAGCTGAATATAACGTTTCTCGCGGTTAGTATCATGGTTGCTAGGCAACCTGAACAGTGCGACGGAGGTTAGACCGTCCCATTTCACAAGCCTCTCACTTCCGCACTTCTCGTACTTGTAGTACGCACCGTACATAGTACGCGTAGTGCGCATACTTCAAACGTGCAGACCCTGAATTGGGACACAGCCAATGTCACAATAGAAAGGTATTCGGTCGTTAAGTGATGACGTGACGAATCTTACTTCCGGGCCTAAAGTAGTCTGCGTTTAATATGGCTTTTGTGTTGTTAACATGTTTAATGTTTTGTATTTTCTTCTATTTAATCTCAAAAAGTTCCTAAAAAAGTCAGTGATCACTGTTGCCCTCCCTCGGCTTTTATTACCGATAATCATTTATTTAAGCTCAGTTTTTAAAACCTTAGGATGTAACTACAGCCCAGCCCATTCAAGGTTCAAGGTCCTTTATTTGTCACATGCATAGTTATACAAGTATAACACACACACACACGCTCCTGGACATGTGCAAAAATATATATATTTTATATATATATATATATATAATTAGTATATACATTGGCTGAATGTGCAGTAGTAGCAGCAAGCAGGTGAATTCTGTACATTAATATGAATAGACATCTGACTATTTTACAGGATAGACAATTTAAACCTATTTAAAATTAAAGGAATTTGGAATGTACATTGTGCCTGGGTTTAGAGTGTCTGGAAGCGAGTCCTGTCTCAGTCAATTATAGATGATGTGAGAGGGCGGGTGTGTGTGTTTAGGGCCCGGATGGCTTGGGGATAGAAGCTCCTCTTGAGTCTCTTGAGTCACGATGTCATGTTCTGTGTGAGGATGCTCTCCACAGCGCCTGTATAGAAAATCCTGAGGATCTTTGGAGAGACCCTGAACTTCCTCAGTTGTCGTAGGTGATACAGGCACTGCCTAGCCTTTTTGGTCTGGACCTGAATGTGGGCAGCCCATGTCAGGTCTGAGGAGATGTGGACACCAAGATACTTGAAGGACTGCACCCTCTCCACTGGAGCTCCATTGATGATAATGGGCTTGTAGTCTCTGTGCTGACCCCTTCTGAAGTCCACCACCAGCTCCTTGGTCTTGCCAACGTTCAGCTGGAGGTGGTTGTCCTGGCACCATGATGCCAGATTCCTCACTTTATCCATGTAGACTGCGTCATCGTTGTTGGAGATGGCACCCAACACCACTGTGTCGTCAGCAAACTTCACAATGATGTTGGAGCCATGGGTGGCCACACAGTCTGAAGTGTAGAGGGAGTAGAGCAGTGGCGAGAGGACACATCCCTGAGGTGCTCCTGTGTTGATGGTGATGCTGTTAGAGACGCATCTACCCACCCTCACCACCTGAGTTCTGCCAGTGAGGAAGTCCAACACCCATGCACATAGACAGCTGTTAAGGCCCAGATCCCTGAGCTGTGTGAACAGTCTGCAGGGCACTATTGTGTTAAATGCTGAACTGTAATCAACAAAAAGCATTCGCACATAGTTACCCTGTTTCTTGTCCACGTGGCTGAGAGTGGTGTGTAGGACGTGGGCGATGGCATCCTCTGTGGATCTGTTGGATCGGTAGGCGAACTGCAGCGGATCTGTGGTGTCTGGGATGGAGGAGGAGATGATGTTCTTCAGCAGCCTCTCAAACACCTTCATTACTACCGAGGTCAGTGCAAGTGGCCGGTAATCGTTCAGGGATGAGGGTTTGCTGTTCTTGGGCACAGGGATGATGGTGGAACTTTTTTTAAGCATGTGGGGACCACAGACTTCGCCAGGGACTCGTTGAAGATGTAAGTGAACACACCTGCTAGCTGGTCAGCACAGCAGCGCAGCAGACGGCCGGTGATGCCGTCTGGCCCCGCCGCTTTCCTTGTGTTCACTCTCCTCAATGCCGCTCGGACGTCATGCTCCGTGATGCTGGTCACCGGTCTCTCGCTGATGACGTCACTGTCCTCGGTAGTCAGGCGGTAGATAGCATTAGCCGCCTGGCTAACCTCGAAACAGGCGTAGAACTGATTCAGCTCGTTGGTGAATGCAGAGTTGGCGTTGATCGGCGCAGTGTCCCTGGCTTTGTAGTCCGTAATGGTCCGTAATGGTGCGTAGTCCGTGCCACATACTCCGTGTGTCGCCCTGGTGGAAGCGGGACTCCACACGTTCCCGGTACCGGCGTTTGGCATCTCTCACCGCGCGCCGTATGAGGCCGCTTTGTAGGCGCTCATGTATGGCAGCAGTATATGAATATGCAGCAGTATATGAATGACTAACCTCGTATTGTGGATGGATTATCTCAGTTGTTCTCCTGGCTGAAGCATCCTGCCATGCAATTACATTTGTTCCTGACCACCGAGAACACTCACGTTAACTTTTATCGAGTGGAAAAAAAGTTAGCTTGTTTATATTATGCTAACATAGCTGTGTCGCTAGCGGTCACGTAGCACATCATTATATACCAGCTAGCTAAACTTCAGTAACCCTACAAACGTCACTGCTGTTTCGTTTTCTGTCTTCATTTATGTTGGAAGTGATAGCAGAGCTGTACGTTTGAATTGTTTCCAAAACCCCGCCGTCAGGACATGCTATATTGTATTTAGATAGAAGCTAGCGAGCTAACTTCCTGCTAACTTCTAACTCCATTAAATGTCATAAATTCCGTTTTCATGGATGCTTGGATGTTAAACTCAATTGTTACACCTGGTAGAGCAGAACGCTGATCATTTTATTAAAGATGTAAGACTTTAGATAGTTTTTCAACTCTCAGTAATACCATAGTAATCGTTTGATATATGGAGCTGCAGCAGAGTTTAGGCCCAGACACGGCTGGTGACGTCAGACTTAACGACCGGATAGTAATCATCCACAACTATTTTCAGAAATAGTTTAAGGATTCAGAAAGTTTATTCATGCAGGCCCATATGACAGAGAATGTGCATCTTCTTTTTGTTTTCATTAGTGATGTGCGGATCGATCCTGAAATATCGATTCCTCCGATACCAATCATTTATGTTCTAGAATCGATTCTCACATTAAAATATCGATATTTTAGTAATTTAGAGTAAATTTGTAGTTTATCATTAACAGGAACACAGTGGAAAGAAACTATAACATTCGGATTGCCTACATTCAAAGGAACTACTTCCTCTTCCGCCTTTCATAGTCATGTGCGAAATACGGCTGTATAAATGTCTCGCAGCCCCTTGGCGTGCGCACTCACAGCAATGGCTGAGCGTAATTGTGCGGATGTATTTTACCTCCACAAACAGCTGAGCCGTGGTTTGCAATAAATGTGGCAAAAAAAGTGAGGTGTTGTGGCCATACTTGCCAACCTTGAGACCTCAGAATTAGGGAGACATTCAAAAGGGCTGTTTGGGCGGATAAATATATTTTACAGGGTTTATTTATCGGATAAAATACGTTAAATGTCACCGTTATTATTGGCCGGCCCGGAAACAGCGGGGGTGTCCAAATTCAGAGGCTGCTTCCACCTGAGGACCGGCCTTCGCGGTCTAAAGAAAGCCGGGTAGTACGTCACGAGCTCCCTCGGTGGAGTGAAACTCTGCCGTCTGCTCCTTGCTGTCTAAAATATAACCGGACACTGACGTAAACTCTTCTGTTTAATCAGTTTTCTGTTTGACGTTTATTCAGCTGTGTGAAAACCCCGGAGGAACCCTCCCGAGGGAATAATAAAGTTTAATTTAATTTAATCTAATCTAATAACTTTAATCTCAGCCAAACCGATTTACTCACGAACAAATAAAACACTGAAAAAGCCAAACAAGAACATTTTTAAGTTATCAAAGTGACTTGTACATCATGTTTAACCCGAGTGGTGAAAGACCGCGGGGGTTTGAAGACGATGTGTCGGTCGGCTCAGATATTTGAAGTTTACACAGCTACATTCTCACCTGAAAATATGTTAAAAGTTTTTTTGCGACCCAGAAAGAGAAATAAGAGTGATATTAAAACTAAGTCGCTGCCGTCATTGTTGGAAACTGGAATTGGCTGGGCCGCGCTATGAATTCTGCGATATGGTTTTTCAACTTTGTTGTCCGGGTGGAAAATCTGGAGAAAGGTGGGATTCTCCCGGAAAAATCGGGAGGGTTGGCATGTATGGTTGTGGCAACATCACTAACCTTGTCAAACACCTCAGAGTAAATCATATCACAAAATATGACGAGCGTATGTTGAGCCGAACTGAAGAGGAGGAGAGGGACAGGTGCTGCTAGGGTGAGAGTCTCTCACGGAGTCCTTTAGTCCTCCAGGCAGGCAAGGTGTTCAAATAGCACACAACTTTAGTTTTTTTATTTCTATATGATGAACTCTGCATTATTAAGTGATAAGAAGAAGGTATTCTGATGTCCTGTAATCATTATGACGCTATAATTTGAGATACAATAAATAAAATCCGTTTTGTACAAAGTATCGGTATCGGATCAGTATCGTCGATACCACCCTGAATATTACTTGGTATCGGATCGGAAAGGAAATCAGTGGTATCGCACATCACTAGTTTTCATATTTTAATTTATATTTAAAAGGAAAAAGCTGAAAATTTAAATAGTTAAAAGTTGAAATGTGAATAGTTGGTTTTTGTATTATATGATTTATTTATTACATTTTATGTGAATAAATAAAAGTATATTTACGGTGGCCCCTAGAGACAAAGCACGTACAAACTTCAAACACGTAAAAACTCCAAAACACGTAAAAACTCAGAAGCACATAAAAACTCAAAACACGTACAAAAGACAACAGTATGCTCCAGGATGCTAGGCGCAGTGTTGAACTTTTGTTACCTAGTGCCAGCAAGTACCAACAACCGGATTTGGTGTGTGGTAGTAACAGGTAAATGAACATTTTTTTTTTAATTATTTGAATATATATGAATGCTTGTGTATAAATACACAAATAATTAGGGCTGCTCAATTAATCGAATTTGAATCACGATTACGATCTGGGCTTTCAACGATCATTAAAAATGACTGAGCCGATTATTAGCCCCTCCCTCATTTATCCGCGACACCTTAAAGGCCGGTCCGTGAAAATATTGTCGGGCATAAACCAGTCCGTGGCGCAAAAAAGTAGTGATGGGATTTCCGGCTCTTTTTAGAGATCCGGCTCTTTCGGTTCGGCTCACTAAAAAGAGCCGGCTCTTTCGGCTCCGAACCGGCTCTTCAGGTTGTTTTGTTGCTTTAATTAATTTATTATTAACAATAATATAAAATTATGCACAAAAGGAATTACTAACGTAAAAACAAGTGGTTTTATTTATATATGTTTATATATAAATATATGCGGTGGCCCCTAGAGACAAAACACGTACAAACTCCAAAACACATTTCTAGCATGAACTGAACTTCCAAAGCAGAGCTACTAGATCACTTAAATTACACAATTGAAAGCATGTGTGTATTGTTTGTGTATTTATACACAGGCACTCATATATATATTCTAATAATTTAAAAAAAGTTCATTTACCTGTTATTACCACACACCAAATCCGGTCATTGGTACTTGCTGGCTTGTGTAGCCACAAGATAACAAAGGCTCAACACTGCGCCCAGCATCCTGGAGCACTTCTGTTGTCTTTTGTACGTGTTTTGAGTTTTTATGTGCTTCTGAGTTTTTATATGCTTCGGAGTTTTTACGTGCTTCGGAGTTTGTACGTGTTTTTACGTGTTTTGGAGTTTTTACGTGTTTTGGAGTTTGTACGTGTTTTTACGTGTTTTGGAGTTTGTACATGCTTCAGAGTTCGTATGTGATTTGAAGTTTGTATGTGCTTTGTCTCTAGGGGCCACCGTAAATATACTTTTATTTATTCACTCCACATAAAATGTAATAAATAAATAATATAATACAAAAATCAACTATTCACATTTCAACTTTTAACTATTTAAATTTTCAGCTTTTTCCTTTCACAAATTTAAAGTGAAAAGAACACAAAACACTGCAAACCACAACACAATTAAATATAAATTATAATATGAAAACTAAAAGAACATGCATATTCTCTGTCATATGGACCTGCATGAATAAACTTTCTCAATCCTTTATCATCTGCAACCGAAAATAGTTGTGGATGATTACTATACCTTTCTAATGTTGTTGTCCCTGCCTCTCTTTCTCTCTCTCTGGCTCTGTTCCTGTGCTACTGTGAGTGTAACTACCGCCCCTCCCCCCTCTGCCCAGCGTAAAGCACAAGGCTCGCGTGCAGAGTGAAGCGGAAAAAAAGTGCGAGAGAGAGGCTGAGAGAAAGAAAAAAAAAACCCCCACGTGACGGCTCGCGATAAGGAGCCGGCTCACGTCGTTCACGTCAAAGAGCCATTTCGTTCGCGAACGACCCATCACTACAAAAAAGGTTGGAGACCGCTGATTAAGAGGACCCGAGGGAAGCTCGGAAAGCTAAGCAGAAGTTATTTGGAGAGTGACTGCCGTTGGTTGAAAAGAGTTAAAAAAAAAACAAACTTCAGTGGTGTTGCACACTATTTTATATTATTTTTTTAAAGTCATTGTTAACCCTTTAAAGCCGGTCAGAGCAGCACGCTCCGTTTTGCGTAACTATTTTTAAATCCCTGTAGAACCTGAACCGTGTAAGCTAGCGCAATAATTTGTTTTGCATATGAAACCGGAGGAGTTGTACTTACATCTGATGCCATCAGCTTGTCCTCGGTCACGGTTTCGTTCCACATATAGCTTTGCAAAAACTGCATAAAAAGCGCTTGCAGGAACAAAAGCATAATATTCCAGAAACACGCTTTGCCGTTCCTATCAGCTGTTCGTAACACTTCCCACAGTGAAATGATGCACATGCTGTTTTCTTTGCAAATTTGCATCATAGGATTGTTTTTTGTTTTTCCTGCAGTATATAAAAATTGCTGTATCTCCAAAATAAAACTATGAAGACACTCAAAATAAATTTCCTGTGGTGGGAAACTATTTTTTGCAACTTTATTGTATTTAAAGTTTTGAGGGATAAACCTCTTAAACTTCTCCAAGTAGAAATATATGTAAACAAAACAAAAGCGATTTTCAATTTTTTTTGTAGTTCATTGCACTTTTTTGCAATTTATGTAATTACTATGGACTTAATGCATACATATTATTAAAATATGGGCTATAACAGTTGTATTGATGTATAGCAACTTGAAATGCTCCCACAAATGGCACTACAGCATGTAAAAAAAAAAAATAAAAATAATATAAGCTCTGGTGGACTTGGTTCTATAGTAGGTCTTAAAGGGTTAAATAAATATCGTCAAATAATCGTGATCTCAATTTCAGTGAAAATAATCGTGATTATCATTTTTGCCATAATCGAGCAGCCCTACAAATAATACACATATGCTTTCAATTGTGTAATTTAAGTGATCTAGGTAGCTCTGTTTTGGAAGTTCAGTTAACGTTAGAAATGTGTTTTGGAATTTGTACGTGTCTTGTCTCTAGGGGCCACCGTATACATTTATATATAAACATATATAAGTAAAACAACTTTTTTTTTACATTAGTAATTCCTTTTGTGCATAATTTTATATTATTGTTAATAATAAATTAATTAAAGCAACCAAACAACCTGAAGATCTGGTTCGGAGCCGAAAGATTCGGCTCTTTCAGCTCGGCTCACTAAAAAGACCCGGAAATCCCATCACTACTAGCATACCTATCTGGCATACTTACAGTTTTTACGCTTGCATGGACCTCACGGTCAGGGGCGCCGTAAGGGGGAGAAAAGTGATGTCTAACTAGTAAACAGTAGACTAGTCAACTAGTCTTTTTTTAGTATTAAAATTATTACAATAATTAACCGTCACAATAATCAGGTTGCTTTATTTTTGGCAATAAAAAATAAAATCCAGTCACCCTCTGACCCAGCCGCCCCCCCCTCCTTATTTCATGATTTGGTTTGGTCCAGGTGCACCAGACGGAAGAGTCTCTCCATTGAAAACTTATGTCCAGTTTCAAAAAAGAAATTAAGATAGGTGGAAATTAAACTCATAACAAAGTCCATATGAAAGAAACTGCTTGACTTTCCTAGTATTAGTTAGCTTACTTCATTTCTGACAGAAAATAATGTGTTTGTGTTCCTTTAGCCAACGTGTAATTGGTGCAGGCAGATCCTCCGCACATATGTTTAATCACTAATCTGACGACCTGGTGCCACGGCAAACCTCTGGCTCAGCTGTCCCACGCATCTCCCCAAACTCACACTCATGACAGTGAACCAGCCCCACTGATATCCGAAGAAATAGGTGAGTTCAGGGTAATGTTTTTTTTCTACACACTATAAGCCAGTGTGTATTGCTCTGGATATATTTTGCACACTGCCAATGATTGTTAGGCATATAAATATATATATGTGTATATATATATATGTGTGTATATATATATATGGGCACGGCACCCGTGCCCATGACTGACTTTGTCAGAGTGCATTTCCCCCACCTATAGCCTATAGCTCAGTGGAATAATGTGAAATGCCTCACTTGTTTGCATGAGTGCGTCCTCGTGCACTAGACAAACAAAACAGGGAACTCCCTATGAGTGACATCTAAATCACTGAGATTCAATCAATCCCACTTTATTAAATTGAAGTTTTCAGCCATGAAAGCCTTTAAACTTGTAGCAAATGTAGCAGAAAAATGGTCTTTCTCTTTTGATCTATAAGCCATTAGCCCTTCTGAATTTAGGACAGAAAACACAAAAACGCATTCCCGGTTGAAAAATTCAAACCTTGGTTTAAAACAGGATATTAGTCATCCTTAGCATTGGTCTTCACCAGCCTGAGCGTTCGACTCATCCTGGTGACCGGAATGCATTTAAAATGCCAAATATTCCCAACTGCACACCTGCTGGAGGTATTGGAAAGCATAAAAGGAAATGAGAAATGAAATAGAAACAGTTTCCATCACAGGATAAATAACTTGGAGAAAAGGTTATATGAGAATTACACTGAAAAACATCAAACTAGACCTGCAAATGTAAATTTTCTTTTAATCCACTATGACCAGTTTTAAATTTCTTGCACTGAGTTGTTTCAGCTTCCTGTCACCTGCTTGCACTGTTACAAGATTAATTTCTTAATCCTTCCTAATACTTTCACTTGCAGGCATTTTTAAGACAGGCAAGTGGCTTGCCCACTGCATGGCTGTTCCAATATTAATTGACTGCTGACAACTTTTTCTCATTGATGTAATGGATTCTCCAGATTGACTGTGAGCAGACTCGTGATGCCATGTAAACTATATTGTAAAGGCTGGGGAATTAACCATGATGTATATGATCCCAATTAGTACTTATCACCATTACTTTGAGCACTGCAATCCTGTGAGGAGGATTTAAAACGATCATTGTCAGTCAGTTTGAGGGAAGTTGAAAAGTGACGCTGTCTCCTGCCCATCAGTCGGTCAACTTTAGCTGTAAGAGATATGGGGGGGAAAATGCATCGGAATAAAATGTGGTGTTAGTGCGAAAGGATAAGTCAGCATTTTCTTTCACTGTGCTGTGGCTTAATAACATTGAGCTGCTGTGGCTGAGGGTGATGATTAGATGCAAAGGTGAAAATCTAAGATGGTGGAAAAACTAACAAACCAATATATATTCATGAGGTTAATTAGAGGATGTGCTATAATGATGCCTTTTTGTTATTGGGTTCTTTGTCAAATGGAAACTGGCACTAAAAAGTGTCAGATTGCAAATCAATGCCAATTATATCAATATATTATGAGTCAATAATATTTTTTGGTTGGTTTGTGATGTTGCTGAACTGCTGTGAATTAAAGATAACATGAGTCGTGGTGGCAGCTTTTGGGTAAATATGCACAAATTCATAATGTTGGCTGTCAGTTGTGGATCTCTTTCCGGCGGCGACCAAGACAAAGAAGTTTTCATGAAAAAAAGCATAATAACAATAGAAAGAGTTCATTTCTGTTAGTAAATTGTTCACATAATGAGTACTTGGAGGAAAACAAAGCACATTTTAACCATCACGAAAGCCTAATCATAGCTCGCAGAGCACAGCGTTGCTGCTAAAACGGTGTATTAATATCACGGATATCACATTTTGTGAAGTGATTTAATTGTAAGTAAATAAATACAAGATTAACATTTTAGCCAGCATTTCGACGTATTTGTTTAAGATTTGATTATATTCATCATGCAGTAAATAAAACGGCGATACTTTATTTCTGTAGCTTTTTCTTTTTCTTTAAGCATCTCTGATTCCTCGCAGATGTTAAATTAAGCCATTAATCAGATATGTTTCTGGTGGAGGTGGGAATTTTAAAATAAATAAAACACACGCTGATTGCTCACTGATTTACTATTGTGTTTCACAATTGGTGTTGTTATATCACTTTCAACCATCAAGTGGCTTGTAAACCAGCTCATGCCCAAATCATGCACGCGAGCAGCATTTCAGGGCTGTATAATCACCTTGCTTATTATTCAGAGTAGTCTATCCAGTGTTGATTAATGCTTCTGAGCAAATATGTACAGAGGGCCTGGTTAATCTGCAGCACTGTTTTAATCAAGTGGACCTTTGTTTTTGTCCAGCCGTCTAGTTTGTCCAGCAGACGTAGGCTCTCACACGGTCGTTACGTATCGCTCACAGCACAGAATTTCTGCAGAGTAAAATTTTTGTTTGGCTTGACTGCTTTCTACTTCCACCCACTCTCCTCTGTAACATCACCCTTTACCTCTTCCCTTACTCATCTGTCTGTATGTTTCCTCCCTCCTCTGTTCGGAGACTAGCCACTAATCCTCGGAGCATTTTATCATGCAGTGGTGACAGTGGGTACTCCTGTCAGCTGACCTGACCCCAGCGGACCTCTGCCGCTATCGACCAAGTGACCCAGTGTACTGCTGAGGGAAAACAACATTTCCTGCAACTGCAGAGGGGTCCCCGAGCAGCGAGAGAGGAGCCGGCAATGTGACTGACACAGGGTGACAAACACTTTGAACTCAGACAACAGGAAATTAATGCATGGAGCGCCGCTCAAGGCACAGCGCATTGCATGCGGCACACTTAAATTGACACGTCTATCCAGATGACACATGTTGATACTGTGGCTGTGGCCTCAGTTTCACTTGTGAGTCTCTGCATCTGGTTCTCCTCCAATACTGCTGGCACACTGGCCACATAAAGACAGGCCCTGCAGATACTGGAGCCGCCCTGTGAATACAAATGTAAGTGGCTTAGTCTTTTTTTTATTTTTTGCATCCAAAAACAAATCTCAATATGGCATCAGCAACTTGAAACTCAATGTGAAAATAGGATTGGCATTTGTGCTACTAAATGACCCCATTTAAAATCACTGAATGCAGGGGTTGCAGTTAGCTTGTGTGGGCAGTGATGGTATCTGTTATTTTAGCCTGGGGGGGGGGGGGGGGGGGCTCTGGAATTTAAGTGCTTAATCTTGTCTGCCTACTGAACCAAAAAGAAAATCTGTTTGTTAGACTACATCTACATGATGGTGTCTATTTTTTAAACTGCAGGTTTTGTGTGGAAGCAAATTGTGTCCTGTTGTAGGTGGTTTCAGTGGCGACATTAGCCATCAATGAAACAAGAAGGTATAAATAGATTCATCTCACCTTCTTCCCCCTATTCCAGTTGAGCCATTGAGAACACTGGGTATCAAAGTCAAAACATGGTTGTTTGCATGGCTGCTATGTCCACTAGTCCACATGACTTCACAGCCACACAGTATCCGATCTCCAGTGGCCAAGCTAACGTACAAGGGCAGAGACTCATTTTACTGTTGGACACAAAACAAACAGAGACATTTCCCGCAATTCCTGAAAAGGGACATCAAAGGTTGCGCCCAAAGTGCAGATGTGTTAAGAGTATATACCTATACCAGTAAGCTTTTATGCATTCGATTACCTAAATTTCCTGTATGCCATGCCCACACCACTGTTTTAGATAACTGGTGTCAGAGCTATGTAGTATGAACATGCCTTTACACTTTTCCACATGATTTCTTCTTCCTGATCTTAATCTCAATATTGCACTGCTGACATACATAAATATTTGATTTTTTTAACGTTTCTTTCAAGTTGCACCAGCCTGACTGCATTTAAAGCACAAAAAATTCAGCCATCCAGCTGTTCTTCCTTTATCAGCCGAAGAACTGACTTCACCGAGCTACCCAGTCACAGCTGTGAGCCATAACGTCGAAGTGAGTCGTAATGTGGTTCATACTTGATATCACCTTCAAGCTGAAAAGCCCTGATGTACTCAAGACAACACAACCATCGAGCATCTGTTGGAATCCCCCAGGCTCTGCTTTAACTTAGTTGAAGAGTACATGTGCAGCGAGGAAATATTGCATTTCCCCAAAAGCCAGACAGCAAAATGAACATTTGCCATAATGATTGCATTACAGTGTAGGCTTATGCATTTAATTACAACATCAGGCCTGAGTCGCTTATTAAAATGATATGAAAGCGAGGACCTTTGCAGCCAGGCTGTACACAAAGGGTAAAACTAATCAATCAGGTGGAGGCACGAGCGTATTCCATTACACTTATTGAAATACATTCATAATAAAAGTCTATTTCCAGGGCTTTTGCTAGAACATGTAATAGGCACCATTCATAGAGCTGAGTGTCAATACTATGATTATCACGAATTAACGGAGAAATGACTTGGAAGGCGGAAGCGTGCCTGACATTAGACCATCTGATCATTTATGATTGTTGGGGATCTGAAACCCCAGCTCAGGTATCATTAATTGCTTGTCCTCCCTTTTTCAGTCAACATAATGCTTTTCTCTGTTCCTATCTGCAATGTGATCCATTGAATCTGAGATGTAATTTACATGATTGACAAGACATTTTATTGTCGTTTCAGACATAAGAAGTTTAAAGAGAGGCTTTAAAGGTCATGCCAGTAATTTCATCAGCTAAGAAATGTACTGTGGGTAGATTTCAGGGCTTTCCTCTAAGGATGCAACAATGGCACTGCATATAATAGCACCATCCAGCCACTAGCAAAAGTAATGTGTTGGGCTTGGTTTAAAGTACAGAAACGACTCGGACACCCTTTATTTATATTCTTGTACAATGATGACAATTGAAACATTTCACCAGTGCCATTCTAAACTGTGGCCCTTTACTTTAAGGTGTATTTGCACATAGTCAGGCAACAAAGTAGCTCCGTGTGCCGTTATTGGCCAAGAGTAAAACGAGAAAACAAAAGATGTTGATATGAATCAGAGAAGTGCGATGGATTCCTAGAACTGCATTCTCATTTTAATAAAATGAAATCAGATTAGATCTCACAACACTTCACTCATGCTATATTGAAACTGACCTACAGTTCAGTCGACATTAAATTATAGAGCATACTGTATATTCATTTTCTCTGATGGCTTTATTTGTTCTTGTTTTATTGCTTTAGGTCAGACTATTCTGCATTTGAACACATGAACTAACTGATTATTCATTAATAAAACAAGTGACCTGAACCCAAATCATTTCATAAACAACTAAATTTCTTTGCTTTTTCAACACTTGTTGGGCATACTCTGAAAAATACAGGCTGCTTTGCTTGTATGGAAAATCCTTTCTCTTTCTGTTCTCTTTCACAGCAAAGAGAAGTGGAGCAAGCTGTGCGTTTTGCTCTTATAACCAGATATTTGACTAAGACAAACTACTACACAAATAGGACAATGACAACACAAAGGCAATCCCAGTAATATGACAAAGATCACAGACGAACAAAAAAAAATGTTCTTCGAGGTTATGCTCGCGCACAGTTCCTGGGACCCTGTGGACCACTTGCCCAGGATTAGCATGACAAGGTTCCATTGCAAAGGCCCCTCTGAATCTTAATGAGAAACTACAATCCAACAGAGACATTCATAATATATTTTATATCTTCTCTTCATAGCCTCCTTGCACATTTGCCACCAGCAAGGAAACTCAAAATCAATATTCAGCTGGAATGCACACCAAGGTTACCCCCCCACTTCTGTTTACCAATTATAAATATAGTAATGAGCCTCAAAAATGTAATGCATATTTTACAAAAAGATTCCAACAGTTACAATTTTATATTAACACGTATGTAATGTTTTCATCAGTACTGCATTACATTACCATGCAGTTAGGAATGTAGTTATTATTGCTATTATTATTATTATTATCTGCTCAGACCTTTGATTATGATGGCATTGAATATTTCTCTGTGCAAACACGAGTACTTTATGGCGGCAGTGTTTTTAAGTGTTATCATTTTTTTGCTTTAGATATCCGAGTTGTCTTACTCACTCTGATTTAAGTTACGGGAAAATGTGCTTTGTTTTGTCTCTGTGAATATCCTGGTTAGAATGAAAGCAATGCAAAGATTGCAGTAGCTTTCCAGCCGTATCATATTTCCTTCTTAAATGTCCTTTAGAAACAAGCAGGCTAGGCGAGTGGACATTAACTGGTTACATATTCCTTCTCCTCTTGTCAAATGATGAATAAAGATGTTACTGCTGTGTGAATACAGCACTATAATGGATTATTTTACATGAGACACGGCATACAGTAGGTGTCTTGTGAGTGGGAGTTATCTGTATTGGCCTGCAGAAGCTTGTACACAGCAGGAGATCCTGTAGTTATTGCTTGAGGCTTCCCTCCGGCAAGTGCCAATGAGTTTATCAGACGAATATTAGATTTACTGATAGGACGGAGTCTCTCTGTTGTGAAGGACCTGAACACAAGATTTAAAGAATGCATCATTCCTGATTACTAAAAACTATGTGATAACTCATGTAATTACATAAGAAAATTGTATTATACAATTTATTAAACTCTGTGGGAACTGGACATGTGCAGTGTGTGATGCACTGCATATATTAGTCAGAAACAGTCCAGATGAAATGATACAGTACTGGTACTGCTACACCTGCCAGTACAAATATTATATTTTATTTCCTTTTTCTTCGTAGGTGTGTTATCAGCTAATTGCCTTCAGTTTTTCTGCTTCACTTTAATTACTTGTGTGTTTTCTCTTATTTCTGGTTAACAGTACACTGGTTCCATCATTGCATGTTTATAATATGACAATTTTATTTGAACTCCTTTCGATTGTTTATGTCAATGTTAAGGGCGCACTAATCCAACACGGTTGCTTTGCGAGGCTCACAGTTTTTAATGTTCGCAGACCTGGAGGCAGGCGTATTGAGATGGAAGGACCTGCACTAAGAGTGAGGAAAGACAGCAGATCTTTGACAAATTCAAAAGTCTGGGGATGAATGGTTTATTTTGCTCTCTGTTTGTGAAAGGCTGGAACAGCATCTACAACGACTTTTAATGATCGTGGCTCAAGAGTTGGGAGTTCGCCTTGTAATCGGAAGGTTGCCGGTTCGAGCCCCGGCTTGGACAGTCTCGGTCGTTGTGTCCTTGGGTGAGACACTTCACCCGTTGCCTACTGGTGGTGGTCAGAGGGCCCGGTGGCGCCAGTGTCCGGCAGCCTCGCCTCTGTCAGTGCGCCCCAGGGTGGCTGTGGCTACAATGTAGCTGCCATCACCAGTGTGTGAATGGGTGGATGACAGGTTGTGTAAAGCGCTTTGGGGTCCTTAGGGACTAGAAAAGCGCTATACAAATACAGGCCATTTACCATTTAATGAGATCGCAAGAACATTTATGAAACCGCTTTAATTTTTTTTCACAGTTTAAATGCAATCAAGAAACTTCATACAAATAAGTTAATCGCCATGTATCGCACCTCACTGCAGTCTGTTGTTTAGTTGTTTCGTCAGGAGACGCCAGGCAAGTCAGAAGGAAGCTGAGGGATGTTTTAAGACTTAAAGCCCTTCAGAAGTACACATTTACACCACTGGAGACTCCAAAGCGCTCACACTGGCACGGTTTTGATATATTTCAATAAGCTAGACATTGATGTCTAAATGCATAATTGTCTGGCCAGTCTATCCATTAATCTCAACGACTAGTTCGCGATCCTTACTGTCCTCATGTTTGTGCTTAGGATTTGTCTTATTCTGATTACAAGGACTTTGTGGGCTTCACCTTCAAATTCAGTCATAGGAAATAGCTGTTCCTCCTTGAGGTAAATGGGAACTCTGTATACTGGCAGGGAATGGCTTATTTCATCTTTTTTTTCCTGAGCCAGTCGCTCTCATCCTTTTTTCATTTGAAATCCTGCATCTAGTAATTTCATAATTATGGGAGGGGATTATAACGAAGGCAGCTGGAGCTGCAGGTTAATTGGATTTTTCACCTCAACGGGACCGGATCTGAGTCGCCCATGGGCCGCAAATCTGCACATTTGAAGTTGGGGACAGGACAAAGGAGGCTGGGGGAAGAAAAGAGTAAGCAGTTAAAGGGTCCCCTTTGACTTCAAGAGTATGGGAAGTTACTTTTGTGCTGCCAGTTACTGTTTGTGGTTTCAGAGGTTTTCCTTTGCTTGTACACAATCGCCTTCATTCACGCTGATGGCATCTATAATTGGCAGTGTTTTCCGTTCACAGGAGTGACTGCTGCAGAAGCTATTGCACCAGCTATTGATAACCTCAGAGAAATAACCAGAGGGTTTGAAAATGAACTTCTTAAACAAACTTTCAACAAATACATGAATGCATACTACTTGCAAGAACAGTCACACTGTGCTCTGTTTTTGAAAGAAATACCAAATTGACTGGCTTGATCACCGGTGGTGCAGTGGTTAACAGTGTCACAGCAACAAGGTCCTGAGTTTGAATCCTCCGGCTGCCTTTGATGTGTGGAAATTACATGTTCTGCCCAAGCCTGCTGGGATTCTTTCCCGGTACTCTGGCTTCCTCCTGGTGCAAAGACATGCATGTTAGGTGAATTTGTGATTCTAAATTGGTTCGTAGGTATGATTGTGAATGGTTGTCTGCCTCTCTGTCTCAGCCCTGTGATAGACTGGTGACCTGTGCCTCTGATAAAAACATGGGACATAAACAGGCTCTCTATATACTAAAAAAATTAATTAAAAGAAAAACAGAGATCTGCAATAAAACACACCCACATACACACCACAGAGCACAGATTGGAAATACTCGTACTCTGCGAGCCAGCCCACAGCTTGCCCCGTGACAGCAGTGACGAGCTTCAACCCGACAACTACCCTGAATTTACTGAAGAAAATGGATGGATGGCTCATAAAATGCATTTAAGCACTTGATTAAAGTAAAAGAATTGGTGTGAATTTATTTTAAAAATGATTATAACATCTCAGTCGATCTTAAACAGAGGATTAGTTAAACAAATAGCTTTTTAAATGTCTCTTTTAAATCTGCTTTCTGCAAAAGATTCATTGTTTCACGTTTCCTGGAGACGGAAAATGATGCTGGAGACGTTCGGTGCACTCTGGAAACGCACATTAAATCTTTTCATCGACAGCAAAATGTCTTTCATGCAATTTCATCATATCCTACAGAAATCCTTAGATCCTGAAAATGATCTCAGACTTGACAATCAGACAGTCACAGCTATGTTTGGTCAGATGTGACTCACATGCTTCTTTCAGTCAATAACCCATTCGTCTTAAATAGTTTCACTCTGATTCTGCTGACAGTATTCTCTGCTTCTGTTTCCAGAGGCTGGCTTGTTCCTCCGTGGGAGGAACCAAGCTCTCAGCCCCTCGGCTCCTGGCCTACTTCTGAATCAATGTTTGACAAAGGGCGAGTCTCTCCCTCAGCAAAAGGCAGGGAATTAGAGAAGATCTTGAATGGTGAGAAGGCCACACGCAAAGCTAGAGGCTGTATAGTCCACATTCTCTAACAGAGACAAACAGTCAGTGTGAGATCATATTTCCCTGTCCTCAATAATGAAAATAAACCTGCTTACACACCAAGTTTATCCACGTCGAAGGTCACCGTGTCGGGATAAACAAACCGCAGTTAGAGAGAGGGGTGAGGAAAGGGTTGGCAAATATTTGTTTGCCTGTATTTTATGAAGACCTGACTACTGACACCACTGAAACGTGAGCTTCTGCTGTTAAAATGAACTTTATTTTACAATTTGTACATAATCTTGCACTGGAGAGTTTTTTTTTGTTTCAGGTAAACAGATAAATCGGGTGAATGGTGCTTCTGAGTGAGATTTATCCTGACAAAAACAATGAGCAAAGACAAACCTGCAGATCTGACAATGGAGCATTGCTTTCAGTGTTAACTGTGGTGGTAGTTTTGAGGTTTAACACATTGTTCTGCACTCAAAAACGCATTTTTTCCCTCTGTAAGTGTGGGTTAGCCACTTCTTTTTAATATGCATTGTCAGTTTAGCATTACTTTTGACTTTTACAGGACATATTTTGTCATTCTGCTGTCAAAAAATACTATCAATTCATTATAATATTTATATTTGTCATTCTTAAGACTAATTTTATGCTTTCAAATTACGTGTACGCTATCAAACGTTAAGGGATGTTAAACAGATAAAATGGCGCTGCATGTTTTACAATGCAGGAAATCAATATGCTTTTTTTCTCATTATTATGCATGTCATTATGCCTGCCATTTCAACAGTCAACAATCACCACAACACTTGATTCCAAACTGACATTCAAGGGGTCTGTACAAGAGATCACAAAAAAAGGAACATAATTCTTCTATGACAATTTGAAGCCTCAGATAATTGCACAAAATGTCACGTAATTGTTGAAAAAGTCAAAACAACACACAGCCCACACAGCCTTATGTGCACTGACATAAAGTGCATTTTTGCTAAGTTCTGAGTCATTTCCTTCAATGCCAAATGGTAAACAGTGCAATTTCCAGCAACCCTGCTGAGAGCTGTCACTCTGCCTCAACTGGTGTTATATTAAAATGCTTCAGAAATTAGCACTACCTGAGGCATAAACCACCCAAGAACTGACTGTGGGCTCCAGCAGAAGCAGACATTAATTAGAGCAAATATGTGTCATAGCTGGACACATTATGTATAATATATTTCTACAGCCGGAGCCAAGTGTTACATTGACCCCTTGTTAGGTCTGTGGACACATTTCCACTCCCACACGGCATTTTAAGCCAAAATCTTACTACAAGACTTCTGTACTGCCAGACCCTTTAATGGCGCTCAGTCTAGTGCTCATTTAAAAATATACTTAGTGGACAATGCTTTGAACCAGTGTCGGGTTTTTTGTGTTTGTTTTTTTTTAGCCTTTATTAGTGTCACAACCACACAGAGGAACATTTACAATGCAGTTTTCCTACCTGAGTTTCTCATCTTTGAATCACATGGAAAGATTTGGCTTCTCTATAACACATACGCGCTCTCTAAACTCTGCAGTTAGCAAAGAAATAGCAGGAAAAGAAAGCAAATAAACGCTCTAGAAAATAAATTCACTAATTTACCTGTCAAGGTGCTCGGGACTTAACTTGTAACCTGAGTCAAAAGTGTATTTTGTCCATAGCAAAATAATAAAAGCTTTTTTCTCAAATAGTACCAAAACCACAAACCATTAAAAAGCAACTGGCATTTGACAAAAAATCTCACATTTATTTTATTTGTTAAACAAGTGTTGAACTTTACATCAGTCTTAAGTGAAGAGCCCCTTGGTAACATGTTTACATAAAAAACATGAGCTACAGTACAGCATGTATACCAGTGCTGGAAAATATTCACACATTTCCCATTTATTTATTCTTTTTTTTTTTGGAAAGATTTTAATAAATAAAATATCCAAACCCAAGCGGAAGAACTACATTTATGATAGGAACTTTATTGTTCAAAGTCGCTCGTTTCATTTGCGCTTGCCCACCACTCTGCCGTTACTTAAAAAGATCTATATCTGCCAGAATTACACAAAAAACTGTGCAATGCATAAGTCACCTTAACTGGGGTTTTTGCATTCCCATTCTACCAAAGTAAATGGCAAAGTCAAATAAACATATTTAAACATGGGCGATATCGATGGAAGAAAAAAACACTGTTCACAAATGGAAAAGGTGATAATGCATCTTTGTAATTAGTTGACTCGATCTCTCTTTTTATAAGCCTTAACGTTCAAACGCACTACCATGAATGAAGTGTTGGAACCATAAACACACTGTATAACATATGTGCAACTTCTACACAATAGTCTCTCAAACGTTAGATTTTGCAATTATAAGGTTTCTTCATATTTATGGTTTCCCATTGAATTTTTTTATTTTACACTAGCAATACAACAAAATATATATTTTAGCCATTTTTCCTTGACAACAGTTCAAGTTACAGTTGAGAAAATATAAGGCCAGGGGCTTGATTGCTAGTGGTTATACAATCCAAACTTGATGGTGATGGAGACCGATCAGGACCTTATATTCCTTTTCTAACAGTTTGATCAGGAACATTTTGCAAACATGTCCATGTCCTGGTCCAGGGGTACTGTTCTGTATACAATATTTAAAAAAAAAATAACAAAAAAGAAAAAAACAGGCTTCAGCTAGGTTGTTGGGGAGTGTATGTACAGCCTTTTGACTGGGAGGTTGCTGATTGGATGTAGCCAGTATTGATTCTTTCTCGCTCTCTCTTTTTTTCCTTTTTTTTTTTTCCTTTTTTTTACATTTTTTTTTAAATTTTCGTACCTTAAAATTTTCTCAATTAATCAACAGCAGCAGCACATTTAAATACATAGTTGGCTTGTCTCTTAAAATTGAAATTTAACTCTGCATTTTATGTACAGTCTCATTAAAACTCTGCACTGCCATAGCTGTGCTCCAAGTCTATTGGTCTGCAGGGAAGTTAGGAAGGGTGGCATGAAAAGAAGATGGCAATGGAGATGTAGGTTTGCAAATGGCTAAGTGTAAATGGCGGGGCTTTTAAGCTCTCGTCAAAAAAGCAAACAAACCCCAAACAAACAAACAAAAAAACCCCATTAAAAAAAACAAAGAAAAATGCCTCCCTTCCCTTTTATAATGTCCTCCAAGAGTTCAGGGCTGCAGGAAGGCTGGGAACGGTCTGGGGATGATTTAAATACATTTAAAGGCTTGTCACTAACTGCATCTGTCCTTCTCGTACGTCGCCTTCAGGGATGCTGTCCTCTTTAGTAATGGGAATAATGTAACCATCACTGCTCCCTCGGCCTATCTGGTAATAGGCTTGGAGCTGCTGGCCACCCCCCAAGTTAGGCATACTCTTGTAGTAAACGTCCTCATTCTCGCTCCTTTTGGAGGGGGACAGGTCCTCCACAACATCAGGGCTGCTCTCGGGGTACGGAGAGTCTTTCAGATTAGGCATACTAGTGTACAGGGAGTCCCTGTTTGGGGACTGCAGACTATCATCGGGATTGGTGGGTGTCAGCTCGCTGACAAACGTATCGACTCCCCCATCGGTCCTCACCTTCTTCTGGGGTGCATACAGAAGCGAGTGAGTCCGCTGGGGGATGAGAGGTGCCTCCAGCTCCTGGTGCAGCTCGAGGCCCACCGTGTCACCCACGTGGACCAGAGACGAAGCGTCGGCCACAATTGCGTCATCTTCGCTGCTGCTTCCACCTACCACCGTCACCTTGGGCGGAGCCCGCTCCGTGTGGTGGTGATGGTGGTACTGCGGTGGCTGCTGGTGGTGGGGTGGATGATGTAAACTGTGGTGCTGCTGCTGTTGCTGTTGGTGGCTTTTATTACAGGCACGCAGGTTGTTGTGTACTAGCTCGGAGATTATCATTTTCTCAAAGGCAGCATCGTCCAGACTCAGGCCGCAGTCTACTACCTGCACACTGTCGCCAAAGTCCCCATTACGGAGCGAGTAGCTATTATTAAAGTTACCATTTAGCGGTAGAGTATCCATTGCACTTGTGTCCCTCACCGCATTGTTCAGTGAGTGCCCTGGAAGGAAAGGCAAATAGAGGGGATTTTACATTAGTCAAACACCAATAACAGCAGGGGGAATAAAACAGAGCATTAATGCTGTTTAGGATGCAGTTTCACATGGAGGTCAAATAAAGCCATGCCGTAAACCTGTTAGTTAGGCACAATCCTCAGCATACGCAGGCATGCATCACTTGCGTCGAGAAATCATTTTACTTTCTCACATATACATTTTCACTTTCCCTTTTAAAAAGCTGCTTTAAGAACAAACAGGAAGGGGTTTGTGCGCTTAGTTCTGCCACAAATGTGAAAAAGATCCCAAACAACATTAAGAAACAGACAGTAATCACCATCACAACACACCGGGCAAAAAGTGGATGTCCACATGTATGAAGCCACAGACGGGCAAGCTACGACACTTAAAGGTTTTCTAGCAACTAATAGGTTGGATGTGCTGAACTAAAGAAAAGGAAGGAGATGGCAAACGATGACATAAGACAGAAAAGGGAAAGTGGTCATGGGACAGCCATCTTTGTTCCCACTACAAGGGGAGCCCACAAGCAGCACTCCACCATCACCACACACAGCAGGTGAAAGGACTCACTTTAGACAACTCACATCATGTCTGTCTGCTCAGGCTATCTGGTCTAAGAGCAGCTGATGTACAAAAGAAAGTAAAATGATTTATTGTAACATGAAGAATCACTCAAAAGAACAACAAAATGTAACGGTCTTAACTGCAACTTAGCAAGAGCAAGGGTTCAGCAAATGAAATAATTAAGCATCGGCTAGCTTTTAGTTTTCCGAGCTAACTGCCAGCAGCCGCTTTGTTGTCGTTTTTTTTTTTAAGTTGAGTTTGTGTCGGTACACTTGCTGTCCATTAGTTGGCAGCTTGTGTACCCAAAGCTGGCAAAGGTCAAAGCCTGCCCGCAGTTCGGCACTTGGCATCCGTCACAGTAACAGTTCCCAGTGAGACCCCGGTCACTAGCAGAACAGCTCAAGAAAAAAAACAGCTGCTGCTGAGGTCAGACTCAGTCATGTTAGGAATTTCTCAAAGCATGGAGGTCATGGAAAGCAGCAGAAAAATGTATTTGTAATACCACGACTGAGAAAGGAGATAAAGGAACTCTGCTACCACTTTAATTATAACATTAATTCAATGTCCATGGCAATTCATTATGTCTCTGTCCAGGAGGGGTGGACCGATTGTGACTAAAGGGAAAGATTTTACAGAGATTCTGTGGAAATTTCAAAAAAAAGTATGAAGAAGGAAAACTAAAGCTGAACAGCTGCAGCCATGACATCCACGTGTTTATGCCCGCTAGACGGCAATTTAGTGTCCAGACGGGTGTTTCTGGGGAAAAACAGTGCGGGGACACTACTGGACACTGAAACTGCTGTATGCCACACAAGGACAAGCAACTGGAGAGAAAAGAAAAGACATGAAAAAAAAAGGTAGAAAGAAAAGAAAAAAGAAACCTGACAAAAGCTGTTCTGACGGGGAGAAAAAAAGCAACACATGTTGTTTTGGTTAAATCTCAAATTAAGCAAAAGAGACAATAGCAGAGTAATAAGCATTTAGAAGCTCTGGAAGAATATTTGATATTTTATTGTCTTTCAAATTTGGGTAGATAATTTTGTGAACCGCTTGCTCACTGAGTGTGTGTTAATGGCCTAAAGTGAACCAGTGATTGTGCCGGGGTTTTGTTGGGTTTTTTTTAATAAGCATGCTGAAAAAAATTTACATTTGATAGGCAAAGTTAAGTTTTACTCCCATACTTGTCTCTCTGTAGGTCACTAGAAGGAAGCACAAGGGAAAAGCACAAAACATGACAAAGGAGGCCATTTCAGTTTCAAAATAGAATACATATATAGATATATATAAAAATAATCACAGCACAGTCTTTACAGTGTGGTGTATGCTCAAAAGTCACCACCAACTGTACAGTAAAGCAATCTGTGAAAGTCTGCATGTGTATGCAGCTACTAATGCAACGCTGCATGATTTTTTCTTGCAGTTTAATGTGTTTTGAAGGGGAAAATTCCCTCTGAAGCAAACCAAAACTAACAAACGACCTGTTCAATTCAGGAAAATTCATCATAATAATCATGCAGATTATACTTTGCATTATTTTAAGGCAGAATGTGTAGTATCTCTTTGCCATCTTAATCATCACGTCCCATGCAGAGTATGGATATTAGAAATACGAGAACACATATGAGACTCTATTGAGGCGAACCACAAAAATCTCTGGCGTGCATGAAAATGTGTGCATTTTCACACAGACACACACACACATTCTCTCACTATGTAGTGTGTCAAGCATTTGGGAGACAGTGATTCAGAAGGAAAGGTGATACTGCCGAACATCCTGCTTTTCTTTTAGCGTGCCGTACACTGAAGTGAGATACAAAAGAGGGAGAGAGCAGGTAAAGACAGAAGAACAGGCAGAATGCAGGTGAAAGTATCAAGTAAGCACACCTGGTGAATTAAACACTGGAGCTGTGGGAGTGTTACATACGACTGTCTCAGCCAGTAAGGTGTTATAAGGGTTGTTAGTGCCTTGTGGTCGCAGGAGAGGATTTGTTAGTAGATAGTTCCCGGTCATTCCTGGAGCAGCAGGACAGAAGAGGAGCATTGAGAAAAAGAGATCAAGGAAATTAGCAGCAGTTTGTGTAGAGAGGCGTGTGGCGTCACTTCTCTTTTTACGCGAAATCTGAAACGTAGTGATTGTACAGAGAAAAGTTTGAGGAGCAAAAATGTTCAACTTTGTGCTGTCCTTCTTCAGTTATTTAGTTCATTACGTGTGTTGAAAAGCATTTATAACCCATTTATTTACCAACTAACATTTGAAACAGCTGTGCTCATTACTGCAATTTTTCACACTTCTCGCATTTTTTAAGTCAAGCTCGGTTATTAGTATTATTTTCCTCCCAAAAACAGCACCCTGTTATTGTGCAGAGGTTTTGCTGTTGGACCAGGTCCAAACATAAGTGCTCCCAAGAGACCAAGGCGAACACGTCCAAGTCAAAGTTATTATTAAGTCTTAATTTTTTGCCACTTTCTTCCAAAAGCTCATCTTCTTTCCATCCCCCCCCCCCCCAGCTTGCAGTGTGTTTTAAGGATCTGAGGTATTTCGGCTGCCATTTATCACCTGTGTTAAATGCCATCTGTCATGTTGAGAAGTCTCCAGGGATGTTTTTAATGACAGGGAAGTGCTTCTAGGAGATAGAGCCATCCTTCAGTGCACTGTCTCTCCAGGGTAACGAGGCAGCTACACCCCAGAGTGATCAATATCCAACCTTTACATTAACATCTCCAGGAAATTATACTGATCGCCCCCCCAAAAAGACTTCTATTTTGATGCTGATGTATCAGCAAGCCAAAATGTGTTTTAAAGCGCTAGGTGTAATGTTGTAGTTTGTGACAAGTGACAGCAAAATTTTAAAAAAAAGTGACCGCAAAGAGAAGCAGAGACAGGAGTCAAGAGGAGGGGAGAGGAGGGAATGGAGTTAAGCTACCTCGGTGTAAACCCTCTTTCCCTTCGCATGCTTGGAAAGCCATTTCAGAGAGCAGCAGAAAGCCTAACAGCACACTAAGCACTCCAGGTCAGCCAGAGTTGAACATCATCTTCTCATCATCATATTTGTGCTCAAGCTAAATAATAAATGACAGTTTTTTTTTCTCCCTCCCACTGTAAAGTAAGAGAGGTCACCTTACATGCCAGGCTACAAACCGCCTTTTTAAAGCAATGTTAAGATTTTCCGAAAATAAAACTTTGCACCCCACCCCTTCCCCGCCTTTTAAGTTTTGTCTATGTTTCCCCTGAGCTTTGGTATAAACTTTGGACAGCCAGCACTTAAATTAAAAAAAAGTTCTTCCAGCCTTGCCCCAATTTAAGACTGACATGACTGGCCAGAATGACAGCTCACAGAGTATTTGAGGATGGATTGTTGTAATCCTTTGCTGGCAGAACAGGGAGACCACACTAAAGACCTAAATCTTTTTTTTAAACCGTACTGCTCTGTCTTTTCAAGCTGAATCATTTATTACGATTACCAGAGTAGGACCCTAGACGGTGTTGGTGAGATCATTGGAACTTGAAGGAGGTATTTTTAGCTGGATGATGAAATGTGTGCATAGGTGTGCATGTGCAGAGAAATGAGGTGTGAACTGACCTTGGTTAAGGGTGGAGGTGCTGTTGATGTCACCTGAGATAAAGGAGGACTCAGATTGCTTTCTTACGGTGTCATTCCACATTCTCCTGATACGACTCTGTCAGGTCAACAAGGGACAGCCATTAGGACTTTAAACAAGCCCGTTCACCTTTCAGATCAACTTTCATTCGATTTCCCTCTACGTGCTACACACTATAAAACAAACCTACTAATCTGCAGTGAGGCAAGGGCAGTAGTAACTGCTCAATCCCTCTGGATGAGTTTTTCAAAAACTAATTTTATGTAAGTCAACTTCTGAACAACTTCAGCTCCAGTTATGACTCTTTACAATAGGCTGGAGGTTATACTGAGACGGGGATGCTTCTCTATAAGCACATTACATCTGGAGGTATTGTCTGCTAAGGTCTATTAGCCTTTAATAAGAACCGGATAAGGCGAGGACAAAGTTGTTGTTTTCTTCTTTGTAATTTTGGCTCTCCCTGTAGTAAAAAGTGCCTGCAATGCTCTTTAAACAGTGCAATATGTATTTCTTCCCCATGCACATGGCGTTAGTGAAAAAGGATAAAAGCAAGAGCTAAAGGGGCCAGAACAGAAGAAAGGTACTCATGCAGTACAGCAGATGCTGCTTGTAAAAAAGTGGGATAATGTTTGTGTCTTCTCATCTACCTCTGAGGTTAAGATGCAGAATGTGCTTTTTCTCTGTGCTCACAGTAAAAGTACATTTTCCTGAGGAGTCGTTTAAACAGTGGGGTTATTAACAACGTAACAGAGCTGCACGACGAGTCCAGGATACGTTGCGCTCTCATCTTATCCTGGCACGTGGCGAGACTCTCACTGTGCAAAAGTGCCGGTGTACCTGTGTGCCAGAGGAGTAGCGTGCGCTGGTCCGTGTGGTGGAAGTCTTCGCAGAACCGTGCGAGCTCTCAGTCGGCAGCCCTCCGCAGCAGTACGTGTGGCGGAAGCACTTGCTGTACTCTTTGCGGACCTACGCAGGCAAACAGCCAAGTGTTTAAATACAATGTTGACTTTACATATGACTTTACAAGAAGCAGAATGAGGCAGTGTTTGTTCTTTATATCAGCATCTGTGAATTCAGCTGAAGGTTTGGCCTTGACTGCTCAAAAGCCTTCTGCTTTTCACCTTGACAGAGAAAAACCGTACGCAGTGCAGAGTGACTACTTACTTTTTTCTGGAGAAGGCAGTGGAAAATGAAGATAAACATTCCTTGGAAGGTGTTGAATATGGTGAAGAGGTACGCCATAACAATCGAGGCCTCGCTGATGAAGAAGAGCCCAAAAGACCAGGTGAGACCGAGCAGACACAGCAGAGCAAAAGCACCCATGACCCAGGATCTGAGGGACGACAAACGAGACACAGGACGAATCCAGCATGAGGGAGGTTCTGTGACAGAACGGTGATTGGAATATTAATCACCCGGTTCCACTATGAAATATGTAGAAAAGGCTAAAAACCAGGTGGGAGGAAAATGAAATAAAATGAAAAAGAAAACACACACACACACACACGTCCTCACAACCCTTCCCCGCTGTCCCCACCCCTCCATCCTCACACGTGCAGATTCTGCCCTCAGACAAGACAAGAAACAAGCAAAAGCTTGACCCGCTTTTCTCTTTATACCTCTCTATTTATTAAAACACACCAACCGCTATCACAAGACAGCACGACATGTTTAAAAATAACTCAACAAAAGCAACAAACACTATCATATTCATCTACTGAGTGCGCTACCAGAACCGGAGAAGCTACGCAGACGTGGAAAGAGTTCAAGGAAAACTCCCTGCTTCGTGTGCGAAGGTCCTGCGGAGCCTTCGCACACCAACAGTGGTCACGGTTCGATGATCAAACACACAACAGCAACGACAACAAAACTGGATCAAAAATGATGGACGTGGTGGCAGTGACCGGTCACAAAGACAGTGGATGAGAAGCTTAGAAGCTGCAGTTTGTGAAAGGAAATGATAGAAAGAGGAACAAAAAGGCACGAAAAAATAACGTGGGATAGAGAGAATAAACTAGAAGCTGAGGAGACGACTTCTGGGCAGCATGTTCTTACTTGATAAACCGTTTATTATCTTCATAGCTAGAGAGCATGACAGGCAGGAAGAGAGAAACACAATTAGATTAGAGCGCATAACAGCTTGGGTTAGTCGGCATTTGAGTAAGATATCGTCAACTTTGATTCAGGGGAAATCACGGGAGGCAGTGAAATAAAGGATCTAACAAGAACTGAGACTTGTATATTTTGCTGTTGATGATTCAATTACATGTAGAACATTCGCTGTCTGTAGCTGAATATGCATTTATGCTCCTTTACTCGTGGGTGGTGTTGTGTGGGTAAAATTATCTGAGGTGCGTAGTAGAAGCTTACCCAGGCAAATCTGTATTATAGTAGCCGTCACAAACGCGATAATTACTGGTGTGGATTGCAGAACAGAGACAGGAGAGAGGAATGACAGAAGAAAAAGAAAGGAGAGGGTGTGCGTTAACTTTGGCTTCACATGCAACATGCAGCGACCATTGTCTGACTTCAGCATCAAACTTTGGCACGAAAAACAGCGACAACAGGAAACAAATGATCACAGAGGAAACAGCGATTAGGCAAACGGTGCATTTCAGTACAAACAAGCTTGAAAGAAATCATTTCTAACATCCGACATCAAAATGCGCAACAATCTGAAGTTCAGTGAATGCTTTCTGCTGTGGTTTCCTTAAACAGGGAGGAGTCCATCTCAAATGGACCTAGAATACTAAGTGAGGCGTTTTTGTGACTGTTCTCTCTGATTGCGGTTTTACCACAGAGCTGTGTTGTTGCACGCATTCATTAAGCAAAGATGAAGAATAACAAACACTGGACGGGGGGAAAAAAGAAAGCAGCAAGCGCCGCTCCCGCACAGCGTGGTGGAGGTTGAAACACAAACTAATATAATGTAAATAATGCAAAATGGCATGAGACTGCAGGACTGTAACCAACAAGGCCCTGGAGTAAACAGCAATAAATATATATTTATATCAGTTTTCTTCATACAATGTGCAAAAACAACAGCAGTTGTAATTAGTGCTTTGGAAAACGCTGAGCTACACGCTGCGGTGACTCAGCAGCGGCTACAAGAGGAAAGGCGGAGTGTGGCGGTGTTGAGATGGTGGCAGATTTTTTTTCTTTTTAGGATTAGAAGCTGGCATCTCTCTCTCTATATATATTTATATAAATATGAAAAAACTTTGACATTTTCCAGTCTCAAGCACACATGGTAGCTGTTCGGCTGCGCCCCACCCTGCCAGAGCCGACGCTGAACGGTTACGCAGCATCCTTACAGTGATGCGTGTCATGCCAGAGCAGTTCTGTGGCTGCAGGTTTGCAGTAAAACACCAAAGCATGAAAAATATGAGTCACAGAATATGTGTAGTCATCATCACAGATTATACACAACATGGTGATGCAAAAAAAAAAGTAATTTCAGTGAAAATAGTAAAGTCTCTATGAATCATTTTAAAATTGGGCCTAAAATAAATAAATAATAAAAAGAATTCATGTAGAGGTGGAGAAAAAACAACAACTTAACACTAAAAGAGGCTTTGTGGTTTTTCCGGGGGAAGTGGCACCGGTGTTAGATTGCTCATAAGTGGGAGGAGTGTGCGGGCGTTCTGCATATGATGACGCTTCACTTACTTTATATTCTCCAGTCGGCTAGAGTCTGGTTTCAGGGTGGTGGAGTGCTTCACCATTTTGTACATTGTGATCACCAGGAAGATGAGATTGAGCTGTCAAAACAGAGTAATGGCAGTGTTAATACATGAAGATGTATGACTGAAGATATAGCACACACAGAAAAAAAAACTGTTAATTTGCCCATAAGTATTAAAAGAGGAGAGCCTTCAACTCTGCATGTCCACAGACTAATCCAATAAACATCTATCGTTCCAGCTAGTCTCAGACGGGGCCGACTGGCGCCAAATTTAGTGTCATTCTATATCAATAAGAGCATGGAAATGCATTAAAATCCATCACTGTAAGGGAAAAAAAGAAAAGAGGGGGGCAGCCACACAGCACCATTCTGGGAATGTCAGAAGGGAATGAAAAGTAGCAGAAGAAATGAGAGCCTCTTGGTGTACAAAACAACTGCATATCATTTTATGCACATAGTGAAATATTATAAGGTATAACCAGCTACAGAAGGCTTGAGGGAACGTGGTGTATTTTGTTCGATTCCTGTTTGTGGCCAGATGAAAAGAGAGAGAGAGAAGGAAGGGGAGACGTGTGGAGGCTGTTGCTTGCTTGTTTTAATGTATTAAATCTTTAGAGAACCAGTGGCACATATCAGGTTGAGACAGGGATACTATGCGCTGTGTTTCTGAGCACATTTATTTGCTACCTTTAAAAAAAAATCAATACTGTGATTTAGAGACACAAAGGCTGCATGTTCCAGCAAGGAGCCCTTCCAAATAATTTACCTCAAAAACATTTATTCTGGAGCAAACTAGCACCTGACGCAGCATGTACATGTACTCACTCAGACAAACCCAAGTGCATTTGTGCTGAAAGCCAGGCATGTATAAATGATGTCAAGGAATATCTTACAAAGGGAAATTGAGATGTGAGTCTCCAATAGAGCAAATAAGAGGATCAAACACCAGAAACACGGCAGACAAATTTATGTGTACGCGGCGTCAGTGCCATGTGCGTAACAAAGAAGCTCCATGCAAGTAAAACATTTGTAGGGACGAAAACCAAACAGTGCATTTTGGCGTTAGCACGCTGTCTTTAGAGCACTGCAGCACTGGCAAAAGAAAAATGGAGACGGACTGCCAATGCAAGGGACCTTTGTGAGCTGGACTCAGACCACAGCCATTCAGTCTTTCTCAGTGTTCTGGTGCACACACGCTGCTATCAAAAGACTACCTGTGGTCAATACATCACCCCTCCACATGCAATCAACTCATGGAGCCACTCACAATAAGCCCGACTGTAAAAAAAAGAAAAAGGGGCGAGAGAGGAAGAGGAAAAAAATGCAAACCTTCTTTCATATCACAGACGGCACTGAAACTATGTTTTGTTTCACCGTGATCAGCCATTATTCCTGTCTGCATGAGTCAGACAGTGGGTGTGGGTGTGGGGGAGGGGAGGCGTGTGGGTGTGGGGGGACACGAGGACGAGGACTTTTGAAAAACCCTTTCACACAGCCTGGAGTGGTGACATGGATCCAATGAGACAGAGGAGAGGGACACGGTACTTTAAAGTAACCTAGCAGCATGGCACATGTTCCCACCCCCACCGACATGCTTTCGCAGCCCCTCCCGGGGGATCCCTCTTGCTAGAGCGGAGCTGTCTTGCCTCTATCCTTCACTCTGTCTCTGAATCATCACTGCAAGCCATGCAGAAGCACCTTGCCACACTGGGACTGAGGAGAAAGCTTTTTCTGAAGCGGACTGTGTGTGTACACACTGAACTCCAAATGAACTGCTGGGGATAAAATATTAAAGGTGCAGATGGAGCTGTCCAGATGATAAGAACTGCTCGCGACGTGTCATGATCCAAAAGGCCTTGTGTTGAAGTTATCTCAAGCATGCTAATGGCTCCCCCCACCACTCATTACTTCCATGTTCCTCCTTTCATGGAGCTAATACCCCCTGTGCCCAGAAGCAGGGCAACCTCTGCCTAAGAACAAGGATCTAAATGCCTGCTCTCAGCTTTTGTTTTCAGTCAGTATTTAGGAAGCGTTTCATCCGGCAGCAAAAACAACAGGAAAAATGAGGGGGGAAAGCACAAGGCTGAGAAAAAACAAAACAAAACATGACCACCCTAGGTCAAAACTGGTGTTACTTGGCACAAACATGGTCTGGGTGACAAGTGGGGATCCAGACATAAGCCAAAGCAGCACTGTTTTCTCTCCTTTTCTCCTGTTCATGTGCCTTTTCGCCTTCTAACTCTGTCTTTCATTGACAAGGACAAAGCCAATTTGTAGAGAAACCAGGGTCACGGATGGTGCAGACAAACCTTGCTCCTGCACGCTCCCCCGAGATGCCCCTTTCCACAGTACTTTGTCTTTTTGAGTCAATTGTTGCACAGAATCAGAGGAGCGGTGTGCGAGGCCCGGCCCAGTGCAGCAAAACCTCATTCCTGTCACATATTAGCTCTGCTACAATACATTAGCTCCTCACAGGGTCATGATTCTATCTCTGCGGTCATCACCACCGGGATCCCGATCATCATTTCCACTGCAGAAATATTTTTCATGCAAATCATTATGAGAGCAACACTCGATTGGAAAACAATGAGGGTCCAATTTAGGGAAAGGAAACATATTCCAGTGTGGCTGACAGAGCATTTGCTGAGACAGGGAGAAATGTATGTTTGCTTTAATACAATGTTAGCTTTTCCTCAATTATAAGCTCACACATTCAAAGCAGGGAGGCAGAGAGGAGGAAAGAAAAAAGACAGGAAAATCACTGAAAACAAGAAAAAGTCATTTCAGCATTTACTCCGAGACATTTCAATCCAGCGCAGACCCTTTTCGAGTGAGCACCATTTCTTCCATTCCTAAGCCAACGCCTGTTTGTGAGAAAGCTGTGAAATGCAATCCAGTGTGCAGATTTGCCTTTTACTTATTCTGCTGCCACACAGACAAAGAGTACGGCCACTGCATCTTTACTTTGAAAACTCGGAGCAGTCTGCCAATAGTGTGCAGGGACTCGATGGAATTTGACACGGCTGACCCTTTTCTCTAGTATATTTTCAGTGTCAGCTTGATGTTCAGCAGAGGTCACTGCATCTGTAGATACAGTACCAACCATTAGCTTGGATAATGAACACAGTACTGAACAAATACCACCCATCCTCCCTACACAGCAGCAAGACGAGCCTGCAGAGCTTCCTTATCCCTCGGTGTGCACGAGGGCAAAGCAATACATGATGTGGGAAGCTGAGAGGATATATGTGAGGCTCACCACCTGCTATTTCTTTTTTTTGGTCCTGCGCAGGGAAGTAAGACTCCCGAAGGTCTTATTCTTCTGAGCCTCTCTGATGGAGCGAGAGATAATAATGTCATGACCAGTAAATAATTGCATGCCTCAATGGGACATATGTCAATATTATATGCTATATGTCCTTCACCCTTGGCGGACCCTGACCAAACAGAAGGGATGCCTTTGCTCTCCGTCTTCCTGACAAAGTCGTGCGCTATTTACAGGCAGACAAATACAAAAAAGAGCTATGAACATTACCCCGGCTTGCAACGTGTGCTGTAAAATGGACCATTTCAGCCAATTGTTAACTTTCCCTCATCACATACCTTTGAAGGTCATCAGGTAATATCTGTGATATGAGACTTCCTGAAATTGTGTAAAAGTGAGGTTAAAGTACACTATCAAGGCTGATGCTTGTCAGGCAGTGAGAGGCAGAGGGGAACGTCGGACGCCTCGTAATCTGTCTGTGGCGCAAAATTAACCTGTCATCACCGGGAAGGCTTGGAGCAAAAATCCTGCTGACTTTTCCCTTCAGTTCAACCATCTTGCTCCCTTTATCTTCCTCCTGCATCTCTTTCATCTCACCCTCTTGGTCCCTTCCTCACTCTGTCAGTATGAGTATTCAAAGAAAAGAAAACAGCTTACCATGATGATACAGGTGACAGGTCCTATAAAACTCCATATGAAATGATTATCCACACTTAGCCAGCACCTATGTCAGAGAAACACACAAATCAGCTCCAGGCAGTGAACACCACAAAAACGACATCGTGCTCCTGTGGCTAAAAATGGAAAGAAATCATTTTTGGTTACTTGGGCTGATGTCTGTTATTATCAGTGTTTAACTCAAAGCTCTTTCACAAAACGAGCAGGAAGACGGCCGGACACAACAGGAGAAGAAGCAAACCGAGCAGCCCCTCTTAATAGCGTCGTCTTAGCTGTGATATAGCCATTAATCTATGTAAAAGGCTTTTTTCCCCTGCACTGCGCTCTCCTCTTTAAGACAGCATTTACAAACAAGAGGTCACAGGAGGGTCTTTGAACAGAAAGGCATTAATGTAGCTGCAGCCTCCCCTGAAACCACAGTGTTGAGTCTGTCAGCCACTTTCAAATGACATAAAAAATTGAACAGCTGCCCATCCCTGGCAAAAGGCGCTCAAATGTTTTGGTGTAGTCTCCAGGGATGCACATAAGGTGCTGGAAGAAATGACGAGCGGATTTCTTTTCAAAATCTGCCACACGCAGCCACAGCAGGTAAGCCCACACAGTGCAGCATCCAGCATGTCTGCTCTGCATTTCCAAGAATGTTTTCAGAGAGAGAGAAAAAAAGAAGCTGCACTCACGCTTTCTTGGTCCCGTAGCTCCTGTAGTCAATAGCTGCTGAGACGCCGACAACGATGGCAGGGAAGAGGTAACCAGACACGTAGTAATACTTTTTCCGCGAGTATTCGCTCTCAAAGACTTCTACAAGCATGAGGTACAGCTGGACTCCCTCAAGACACATCCAGGAGAAGGAAGCTAGGAAGAAGAAGTGCAGGATCCCCGCAATGATGGCACAGCCAATCTGAGAACGACAGAAGAACAACAGATTCAGACAATCAAAGAACAAGATGCAAAGGAGACACAGTGAAATTTATTAAATAATCTTTCAACATCAAGATGACACGTGTCGTTTCCATCTGACTTTTGTTGTTGTTGCTGTTTTGTTAGTGAAAATTGTACATCGTGTACCCCATCTTTTATTGAAGCTCCCTGAAAAGATCGTCGTTTCAGGGCGTCTCGTTCAACAGCAGAGAAAAACAATGAATATTCATTCACCACATGGGCTCTGACTAAGCACAGGTTTAGCTTTCCATCAGCACAGTACAAATTTAAATGCCATTAGTATTGTGGGGTTAGAGTTAGGAGATTTAATTATTTGGAGCTGTGAAAAAAGACAGAAAAAAGCTGCCGTTGCTCAGCAATCGTCGCTGCAGCTTCAAAGGAAAGAGGGAAAAAGACCCATCAAGCGGAAGACATGTCCCTTTAGTAAGCTATATTAATGGTGCTGTTCCACTCGTGTCATGTCAGGGACAAGTGGGGAAGGCTAGAAACAAACAATGCTTAAAGTCTTATCCATTTTACTCTGGAAGGGTCTTTTGTGTGAGGGCTGAGAGGCGATAAGGAGAGAGAGGATGAATCAAAACCAAATCAATAGGGTGAAATCATTCCGGCTTACCCTGGGTTCCGTCATATCGATACCAATTAGGAATATTAACTCTGCAATGAAGAGATTAATGCACAAGTTCTTGTGGATGGTGTTGCGATCGCTCTGCAGGCCCCGGAAGAAACAGAAGGTGAAGATGCTGATCATGAGGCAGACGAGGGACACCACGATGCCGACGCGAGTGATGACGGTCAGGAGCAGCTCGTGCACTTCACTGCTGGCCTGAAGCGAAAGGGCGAAATGACAAAGAGGGTCGTGTGAAGCTCTGAGGGAAATAATGGTAGCCTCCCCTTTTAGATTTGATAATTGAGGACTAAAACGAAGAAATGACTGCTTACATTTACATTCCAGCATAATGAGATAAATCAGGAGCAACAAAAGGACACAGAGTAACCAATTTCATATTTTGGGACTACATCCCTATCCCATGACATATCTGCGGGCGCCCATGGTGATGATATTGATTAAAAAAATCTTTCTCTTTCAATAATTGTGGTTATTTCATTATCGTTTGCTTCTGGGTGTAAAATTAGCATTACGTGTTGGAGAAGATGCACTCAAATCAAGCTGAAAGATGAAAAAAGTCTGGCAAAAACAACCCAGTACGCACAGATCGACTCATTAAACCGCACCGTGATAGCTGCAATCTTTAGCTGCTTTAATATTCAAGCCTAGAAACTAAAATGTTAAGGGTCTGATCTTGATTTAATCAAAAATCCTCCAATGCTACGGGTGGGCACGAAAGAAGACTGGACATACCGAGGTTTCACGGTGTGCCATGAGGATGGCAAAGTTGGTGAGATGGCTGCATGAGCAGGTGGTGTGTGTTTTATTGGAGTCCAGGAGTTTGCAGCCTTGGGTGGACCAGTAGCCCATCATGCTTCTCTCAGAGTAATTCCAGAAGGAGCAATTGGAGTTGAAGTAGTGCTCCATCTGCAGATAACAAGAGATATGGTTAAGTGTCCAAATAATTGACTTCCTGAAATTGAAGCACATGTAGAACACAGAGGCCATTTACCCCCCACTCACAGAAAGTATTTTTCTGCACTGATATGGATGAGGATTTTTCACTTCACAGCTCTTATGAAGCAATTCATATGTTGTATCTCATTTGGCACATGCTTGCCAAATCAACCGAAGCATGGTCGCGTATACGAGGCCTTAATAACAGAGAAGCATAATTGTTTGACGGCATGTCTTTGGAATTGCACAATTTCTCTGATAAAGAATGGAGTCACGCGCGGCCCTCTGGGAACTCTAGTGACAACTTTAAAAGACGAAAGATAATTGGTGCTCCAGTAATTTCATCCTAGATTGTAGGGCTAATCTAGGAGTTAATTTCCCTCACTATAAAAGAAAATGGGTATCATTTATATCCCAATGTTGATTAAAGAATTAGTTTTCATTAAGAATTCACTTAGGTTCTAAAGACTCCTTTAATTTGATGTTCAATGACTTAAATAAACTGCCGACTGACCTAGCCAGACATTTACAATTCAAATTGCACATCTCCGTCTACTCTAGATCTTCCCTCCTGGTGTTTTTAATATGGCCCGTCCATTTGTTCCTGCAGGCGGACTTACATCAATGTGCTCCAGGGTAAAAATCACGGGGTCATTAATGAACACGCGGCTAGACTCTTTGTTGATTGAGGCGGCGATGATGTCCGAGTTGACGGCTACCGAGACGTTGCGGGCGTAGGCGTCATTGTCCATCTTGATG
The DNA here is from genome assembly GCF_964374335.1 of Astatotilapia calliptera. Lineage (NCBI taxonomy): Eukaryota > Metazoa > Chordata > Actinopteri > Cichliformes > Cichlidae > Astatotilapia > Astatotilapia calliptera. The sequence continues at coordinate 39,839,338 of NC_137436.1, read as the reverse complement.
GTGGCGTTTTCTGTGCTGAGGAACTGGCTCAGGTTTTTGTAGAGCATGAAAACCAGTTTGGCAACTCCTGCGGAGCGAAAGATTTAAAGAAACACCAGATTAGGGAAAGAGCGACGCAATTAAAACAACAGGGGCCTAAAAGAAGTGAAGACAAAATATGCAGAAGACCAGAGGACGAGAAAGCTCTAAAACTGACTGCATCTTTTTCAATGTAGCTGAATTTAAATTATTCAAGCAATTATCTGCATGGATGAGAGAAGTGAGATATATTTGCTACAAATGGCCTTATTTGTAGGTTTAAAATCGCAGAGCTTTGGAGTTTTTGAGATAAACTGCACTCAGTCTCTTGAAAATGAATCCATTTCACAGTTTCTCCTACGCTAAAGAATCACTTTTGTTTGTCTCTGAGTTACCAGAGTTAACTTTGACCGAGCTCCTCTCGCTATCGTTGCTTTTTTAACTCACCATTCCGACTGTTGAGCTTAACAGTATTGGCTGAGAGCTGGATTGAGATGCCGCTTTTGCCGATCTGTGGAAATTTGAAATCCTGGACCTGGCCATCCGTGCTGAGAACATACACTTCCAGGACTGCCAAGAGCAGAGAGGCAGGGGATGAGTTAGAGAACGACAACAAAAAAAACGAAAATCGGTCAATTCAGAAGAGACAAAAAAGAAAAAAAGCAGAAGGGAAGACGATTTCTTCCTGACATTTCTACACGAGCTGTTTAAACATTTCTAAATGTTAGTGACAGTGCGCCACGCAATAAAAGCGTCACTCACACAGTGATCGTTTCATCCCAGTGGTGCTCCCACTAATATGAATAAAACGGTGCTGAGAGAAACCAAAGGACTCTCTCGTTCGGTCTATCAGCTGAAGAAAATGAGCGAAGGAAGAGGAGCTTTGGATAAACAATGTCCTTTTTTCTGCCTGCACAGCAGGCTAATGTTCACATTAGTGTATAGAGTTACAAGGTCTAGACGCACACATTTATAAAGTAAGCGTGCGCAATCAGAGAATCCAGTCTATTTAATTGTCTGATATTCATCACTTTGTCAGTAAGCGACTTGTTAAACCTAATACGCCTTGTTTTTCACTTCCCCCGAGGTTTAAACCCTTATTATGAAAACAAAGTCCTTTTTTATGAGGCGGCCTTGTGTTGCTATCACAGGAGTTACTCTTTCAATGAACTGAGCGTAATCAAATTAGCCGAGGCGCACATCAATCACGGACGCTTGTCATTTGCTTACCGCAAACTCGGCTTTACTCACTTATATTATCTGCTGGGACTTTGACAATAGCCGGTTCCATGAGGTTGTCGGCGAGGACGAAGGCCCCTTCCTCCAAAGTATCCAGTAACATGGTGGCTGCGTGAGTTTGCTCGGTGCTGTTCATGTCCTGCCAGGATTTGAGCGCCTCTGGTCGCAGAAGGTTATCCACCGTGTCCACGATGGCCTGTATTAAAGCAGATAACCGAAACAAATCCACAGAAAACAAAGGTTCTTGAGTGTCTGGAAACAAGTGACATTTTCTGTGGATGAGCTGTGACATGCAGACGCTGATGTGAGTTAGTGAAACGCTGTGCTGGAGTGTCACGTCGTTAGGAGTGAAATGGACAAAAGTGAGGAAGCTGAAAGGACGTCTGTTTCTCAGGTGTATATGTAATGTAAACATATATTTGCAACACATTTCAAAATAAAAACAATAAAAAATGTTTTTAATGTGATGTTAATGAAGGAAGAACTGCTAAAAGAGCGGAGGAGACGAGGCGCTTCAGCGATGCTCGGCCTCTTTTCCAAGGATGTTGCGTCGATGCTCTGGGTCACAGTGCACTGAGCCTATCACGTCTGTCTGATAACAGGATATTAAGAGACGGCCTGGTGAAAGCCAAAGTCTCCGTGGCTGATCTCAATTAAAGCTCTCTAATTGGAAAGTTCAGTGGGCAGCAACTTTCCTTTTCTTCAAACACTTTACTGTAGAACAAGTAATTAAGCCGCCCTGCAAAGGCACTCGAAAAGTCAACCAAAAGTGTGCAGTTTGCCAAACTGTTGTTTGTCCCGTGAATGCAAACCTTGTTTTTTTTTCCCTTACATCTTTTTTGCCATCTAAAAGCTCAGGAAACACGGAGGATAAATTGGGCATAAATGATGCAGGGTTTTCTTCAGGAAATAATAAAATCAATGCGTCTAATCAGGTAATCAATGCTGGCGACGGCTGGAGGAGAGGGTGGGGTGTGTGTGGGGGGGGGGCTAATGTGAAGTTGCGTCAGATGTCAGATACTGATGACTCAACAATCCCTGTCCCTGATCCTCTCTCATGCTGCTGTAATTTACATCGACATAACCTCTCGGAAGTCAAATCGAAATGTTTTGACTTTAAAAAGCGAAACGATGATGCGACGCGGCGGCGGCGGCGATATGACTACGTATGTGCTTTTTGCTTTTTTCCAGTTTCCCTGCCTCCTTTACGAGCGCACGGCCGTTGACTGGCTAATTAGCTTGATCCATTTTAACACCCTCCCGAAGGAGAGATGGATTGAGGGGGGTGACTTTGGTGGCAGGTGGAGGACACTGATGTCCCTGATGGTGGGGGGATATATATACAGCCAAAATACTTTGATGTGCGAACCCAACGCTGTGAAAGCATTTGGGGAAGAAAGGGAAAGAAAAAAAAAAGCGTTTGACCTGCACTAACCCTATTAACCAGCTCGAGCTATAGATTTGTACCTTTAATTTATGAAACGCATTCATTTAATGACCTCAAACCTGCGCCCTTGTGGATTTTCCCTTTGCAGGCTGTGAATGGTCAGGAAACGATCCGTAGAAAGAGTTTTGATACATCACTACAAAGCAGCAAATCCTTCATCAAATGAATAATGAGGGGGATGTAAGAAGAGGATGTCTGCTTGAGTTGTGCTGTTATTCATGTAGGCGTGCAGTCTTGAGGAAACACAGAAAATAATAACAGGGACAAACGGAAGAAACAACAAAATACACCATAGCTGTCAATGCATACAGGAGAGAAAAAAAAGAAGACACGTACACAGTTACAAAAAGAAGCCACCTAAGTAACTGGAGATGACTTCTCTTTGACTTAGGAAGCACTTTGAATACAACTGTGTTTTTGTGTGAAGCAATTACTCAAAAAAGCAGGAAGCACAGGGAGGAGGGTGTACACGACAGTGGAGAGGGTGCATGCTGCTGAACTTGGGCTAGGGCATATACAGTACGGTAGTACAGGAATAGAGGGGACAGCAGCTGCAAGCAGAGTGGGCAGAAGCTTTGCTTCAGTACCTTCATGTATGCCCTGCATGTCCTTTCTCGCTTTTGGAGCTTTTTTTGTTTGAGAAGGAAAAGAACAGATACAAAATAGAGACATGTAATTTGCACAAGTTCACGAGCTCGAGTAAAGAATTGGTAGAAATAATAAAGGGGTGAGCGCTGGATGGAAAAACCAACTGATAAAACGACCAGTCTCAAATGGCACCGGTGGATCACACTCATGACACTGAATACACATCTGCTCAAAAATCAGAACTGCTTTTCTGTTTGTTTCCCAGCTCGGCTGAACTTGAAGTGAAAAGCACAGAAAAGCAGACTGCTGACGTAATCTGGTGAAAAAAATCTAATAAAACGCAGCTATTGTATTAAAGAAGTATTAAGTTATCAGTAAAGCATAAAAGCGATGTAAGTTATGCAGAGTCATTCAGTAAGAGGGAACTGGGGAGAAACTTGAGGTAATATTTTTTAATACCCTGCTAATATGTGGAGGATCTGGTTACCTTGTTGAAGCTCCGTCCTGCAGAATCCTTCTCGCTGGGTCTGAGCTCCTGCAGCTGCGCATCCAGGATGTCCACCAGCTGCTCCATCAGGCGCACTGAGGAGCTGACGTCCCCGGCAAAGATGGGTCCTTTGGTGTGCTTGGCTAATTCATTGGCCAAGTTAGCCGCGTTTTCACCGCTGCGGATCTGCATGGGGAGAGAGTGAGTAATGCGAATGAGAATACGAAAAGACAGACTTGGAGGGCTCTTTGCGGCTCTGTTTCTAACATAAAAATCACACTTGAATGAGTCCTTGAAATATTGGTTATGAAAAGAGGGTTTAATGTTTTCTTCACACAGCAGAAGCTGCTATAGTGGCAGTTTTTTCTTTTTTTATTGTGTGCTAAGGCAAAAGAAAAAAAGTCTACAAAGAGTGGTTTGCAAAATAAGACTATGGTGCAGATTATACAGAAGGTAAAAGGCTTTTAATCAAAGGGCACAATGTCAGGTACTTTAGTCCCTTATTTCCGAGTCGGGTGCCAAAGCAAACGAGTCCACGTGGTGGATTTGGAACAGATTACATGTCGGATGCTCCTCCTAATACAACCGTCCTATTTATGGGCCAGCTTCTGACCTCCCAGTTTCAAACTGGGTGAAGGTGTTAACCACTACACCACTAACCAAAGTGTAAAATCAAAATCACTAAAATGTAAATACACAATTATACACACTGCAGCTTCATGGTGCCTTTCCTACTGTCCCTCTGTATAATGCAGTTTGTGTCATTTTATTTTGTTAACACAAAATTTGGATCGTTTTAACTCCGATATTTCACTTTTTTCTTTTTTTGTAGTCATCTTCTATAAAACCAAAAATATAGGACACATCAGCCCTTTTTGTCATCCTGCTTTCGAGTGATTCTGACCCAGATTTGCTTCCATGTTTATATTTTTTTTCCAGTGAATAGTTTACTTTTGCAATTGACGTCCTTTACAGGAACACATTATTTTTGTCTACTCCTTATTTTAAGAAAAACACTTAGATGGAAAACAGCGAGGCAGAGCTCATACAAACCTTCTGGGCTACTTGGTTGACCCAGTGGGAGGTGCAGTTGCTGAGATCAGGGCCCTTTGGGTGCCAGTCCCCGGTGGAAAGGACACATAAATAAGATGCTGTGCCTGACAGAAAAAAACCAAGAAAACAAACAAGAAGAGAACAGTCAAGTTGAATCAACTCAAATCAAATACATATTTTTTATGAGGCTGCTCGCTGAACAACAAAGGCAGAAACAGAGATCAAAGGAAGAAATTGCACACAAGCAACACAATCATGCAAATTGAGTATTTATATGTAGAACATATATGAATCCAAAACATTTTTGTGCACATGACAACATAAGCCTGAGCAGATGTTTCTTCTTAGTTTTCCCCACTTTGTCTATCGAGACAATGTACAGAAAACTAATTTTGTTAGCCTGTTATTGCTACAAAGTGACATGAGTTCATATACAATCAAATGAGGAACAAACAAACAGCTGAGCCTCAGTCAGTCAGAGACTGCTTACGCTAACAGCCACTGCTGATTCCTTTAAGTTAAATCTTTTATAATTAGAGAAAAAAGAAATATCTAACAAACACGGGGATGTTCTCTCGAGAGCTGTCGGGTCATATTGAACGCAGCGAGCAGTCGGCCCTGAGATGAGAGAGAGAGAAGGAAAGACGGCCCTGTTTACCTCGTGTTCCCTTGGGACAAGGTCGCTCAACAAGCATGCCCCTCTGGGTCTGAGGCCACATTATGTCTCTTTTCTCAATTGCCTTGCAGAAGCGTTCAGGTAAAGGGAAAGACTCCAGGGGCGGAGGGGAAGGAGTCTGTGGGATTACAGGACGTGGCCTGGGCGCTCCCCTGCTGCGCTCCTTGTACCCTGTTGTGGTGGTATTGTTGTCCACACCCCAGTGCACCGTGGTTGTTGTTGTGGTGGTTGTCGTTTTTGTAGGCGGAGTCGTGGTGACTTCTGAAAACGGCGGTGCTGTGCAACGGGAGAGAAAAAACAGAAGTCAATATTTGGGTGGAGCGCCGCTGTGTGATCTGCGCTGGGTTGGATGGGGTTGGGGGAGAACACGACGAGTCTGGATCTCACTGGGATACATTTAGTGTTTCTCAGCCTCCGAAAACACGATGCAGTGCTGTGAATAAAAATAATAACCAAATGGTAAGTTGACCTGCGGTTGCTGTGTGAGGTCAGCTCATTAGTGTGGCACCCCTGTTGTGCAAAACACATAATACCGAGGATTTGCTAAGAATATTCAACCTGGCAGCTTTTCAAAGCTTGACCTTCTGGTGGGCAGAAGTCTTCATGTACAACTAAACCTTAACGGCGCCCCCTGTAAGCAACATTCCCATTTTTTTCCTCAACACGTTCAACGCTGTAATGCTTATACATCCAAGTACCCTGTTGTGTAAATTGCCACTAAGTGCTTTGTGCAACAAGCGTATTTGCTTTCCCGTTGACTATGGCTTATCCAAGGCACTCAGTCTGAAGCGAACAAGACAATAATTACAGTAACATCCTCCTGCCTGGCAATCATTCTTGCCTGGAAGATTTTGTGGCATGGCTGATTAAATTTCACTAGAGCAACACGGAACCTGTATGTGCAGCCATGGTGCCAGAACATTCATTTTACAGTTGTTTCTCCCTACAACTCATACTCTGATAAAACAGGTGTGCAGTAACTCTTCCAATGCCCCGGGCAAAAACAATATGTTTCAGTCCCAGGAAAGGAGAAAAATAGTGCAGTCCTTACATTTAACATGAGCCACTAAGGAAAAACTATGAAGACATTTTTCATGTGATACACCGGAGGAGTGAGAGTAACGCTGTAATTACATTTCATAAAAGTTGAACATAAGGGAGCTTTATAGATGAAATGTTGATAAACACTGACTATTTGATATAAATCTGCAAGTGCAAAAAGAAAGCAGAACAACCACCTCGGAAAAAACATATTTGTTGGTTGAATTTAACAGAAAAAAGCCGAATCAATCAAAAGGAGCTCTGAACGTTATGCGATCTAATCGCATTTGAGTACTTTGATTTCCTCCATTAGGCTGCCTATAGAGCATGCAGAAAATGCGAAGAGGTGCTGTTACACTGCCGGGGTTGAGCACAGTTGCTGTCGGTGCTGCAACACCTTGTGAAATAACAGGTGAAGGTAGAGATGAGGCAGAAAGTGAGAACGAGGAGATAATCTGAGGTGGAAGGGGTGAGGCAAGAGAAGCGGAGAAACAGAGGGCGACGATGGGAAAATTCAATAAGAGTGGGGTCAATAAGAAGACATTTTTGGCGTTCTGGTGAACCCCTGGTTCCATATCTATCGCCTCTTATCTGACTCAACCCTCACACACACACACACACACACACACACACACACACACACACACACACACACACACACACACACACACACACCAATTCTTCCATCACCAAAGGCCCCATCGTGTGGATCAGAAGCTTCAGCACAGTGGAGCTGAAGGGAATCGTCTTTGAGGCTGGCTGCCACCTGTGGAGAATTAGGCTCTATTGACCAGAGGAGATGACTCTCTGTGCTCCCTCCTGTTGAGGGAGGCTATAGGACGGCATACACACAAACACACACACACGCACAAGCAGGTGACATGAAGGTGTACACAGCTGACTGGCTGTTTTGACACTGAGCTGAAGGCAGATTTGGCTGGCTGGTCGGCTGGCTTCACCTCAGCATCCCCCCTTCTCTTGTCCCTTCTCCCCTACCTGTATCCTTTTACTCAACACAGTGAAATTCTTGGCTGCACAGCCTGTCACAGCAGTTGAGAGACAACCTGTGCTTAGTGTCCTTTCAGCACCAGCATTTAGCTGGCTGGGAGAAATGTTTGTCTCTATTCTGCACCAATATCCTTTTATTGCTATAGCCCTTTTTTTTCTTTCTTTCTCTTTTTTAAGACTCACTGAGAAGAATCAGAGACGTGAAAGCAAGCTTTGCAGATTCCTGGTTGACTTTACAAGCTGTGGCAATCAATGCTGCGGCTCGGTCTAAAGGAAACGAATGTGTGTCAACGCAGTGTTAAAATGATTATCGTTGTTTCTTCATAAATGTCTGGGTCAGAGTTGCTTGGCAAACTTCCACAAGGCTCCCAAGAAACTGTGGGGCCCCTTTATGGGTTTCTCATTTCCAAAGTATGAAAGATGATAAGGCTAAAAATCCCAGTCTCTGTGGGTGGGAGGTTTAGGATCCAGACAGAAATGAAATGAAAATGAATTGCTGTTCGGCAGCGTGATTCGAGATAAAGGGCTCACCACTACAGCCAATAAATCAAAGAGGCATCTGCTGTAATCCAAGCACATTCCTTTTGCATGTCAACTAACAACTGTATCTTGTCTATACTCTCATTCAACAGGACTACATGCAAAAACAAAAAAAAATTGCTGTGATGTTGGGGTTTACGCGCTAGTTAAAACGACCGCAATCTTTTTATTCTCTGATGGTGCCTGCTGTCAACAGCAAAGCTGGGAATATAATTAATGTTGGACTCTTGTTGATATTGAGCTTGAACTGAGGGGTTTCCGTTTGAGAGGGACGACCCTGTGGCTTACGGAAAGGGCTGCGGGGTGGATTGAAAAAAACCAAAGAATCAGTTAGCTACGAAAAAACCCCCAATAAAACTCTTGCTGCTCTGATTGGACGCCATCAGAGCTTCGTTAATGAGCAGTACTGGGAAGAAAACGCATTATTTAAAATGGCTCAATTAATCCAGTTTGGAGGTTTCATGTCATGTTTATGATGCAAACTAATCCGCTTTCCAGTGTGAAAACGAGGCTAATGTGGATGTAGGCTACACTTCCCACAGAGATCCGTGCATAAACAATGCAGCCCCTCTGACCACTGCTGCTCCCGTGTACGTAGCTTGTCATCCCGTAATCCTACCAGAAACACAATAATCTCATTACCGTTATGCCATAGACTGGTTTAATTTAATCCAATGAACGCTAGGAGGAATTAACCCAAAGGCATTAAAATGGACACTCTTCTCAGGTAGTCACTTCTTCACAGAGATGTCTAAGTGGATGGTTTTTATAAGCAGAGCAAGCAGAGCCGAGTGAGGGATGGCTATCGATCTGTTGGCGGTGCTGCAGCAGGCCTTTCCAGACCTTTTCAGATTCATAACATTAAGCAAATAGTTCTGTTTTCCATTGTGGCAACACATGCCTTGACACTCCTGAACTTTCCCTGTGCGACGTTCCTTTGATTATGACAAAAGAAGCAAATCCCACGTTCGGGCTATATATCGAATCCAGGACAGGATCCTTGATTATTATGTCTGTGCTGCACTTAGCCCAAGGGGAAGCTTCAATTAGCTGTCATACAGTGGGAGTGCACAGAGTGATATTCTCCAAAGCACTGCCACTAGTCAGGGCAGACTTATTCATAACCTCTTTGTGAGATTCAACACCCACACATTGTTGCACTTGAATGTATCTCGGTGGTTCGGTTATTACCACAGGGGTTACAGGCCTCGGATTGATGACAGACAATAAGATGGGAAATCGAGGAGAGGAGCATGTCAAGTTTTGAGCCAGTGCAAAGCATATGCATGGACGCAACACACACACACACACACACACACACACACACACACACACACACACACACACACACACAGAGGCCAGATGAGACTTTACCAGGACTCGGTATTCACGGCGAGGTGACAAATGAAAACCGACAGCGTGTGTGTCTTTTATATTATGTTTAATGGCTTCACTTTCAGTAGGCACCGCATGGTTGTTCATCAGGGTAATGTTTCATACACATTATCAGGTGCTGTTTATCTTGTGAGGGAAGGGAAAGTGGTTTAGCATTCGTTTCAGCTAATTTGCCACATTAAAAGCTAAAATAATTATTGGATGTCACTTATCACCTCCTCTATCCCCTGCTTTGTCATGGAATAATCACATGATGGGAAGTGAAGCTGCTTAAGAGATTTACTGTACCGCTTGTACCTACTGTACCATTTTTGAGAGAGGGAAAAAAACAACCTTTTTGTGCTACAGTGAAAGGCTTGTGGTAATCACACGCCCATGAAAGGGGAAAAAGTTAACGAGCCCATGAAACCACAAAACAGATCCAGGCCTGTTTCTGCCATCAATAGCGACCCGTGATAGGCTTTTGGGAAGGGGACCAACGAACAACCCATCGGCTTTAGAGCCGCTCGACACTGAGCGCAGGCTAATTGAAATAAGGCGCTGAAGTGTGAGAAAAACTGTAAATAATTCTCTGTGCTAATACTGCTGATGCGTCCCTGTTTCCAGCGCGCACGGCGCTCGTTGTCTCCGGGTCCCGCCTTGCATCGAAGTTCATATGGAAATGGAGCTGTTCTTGAGTACGAAACAGCGTGATGATTTATAATATGTTTGTGATGCATTTTGATATCTACCAATAATAACAATAATACACAAAGGAAATTGGATTACACATCTTTCACTCTACGCCGCGTTTGTAGCTGTGGAGGGAACACAGCGTATGATTGCTTGTGTATCAGCAGTAAATATTAAGAAAGGCGAGTGAAAATTCATATAATTTCCCATGAGTCATGTCCTTGTGAGGTGTGTACAGTACACATCTATGTCTTAGGGAACCTAATAGTTGGATTATGTTATTTTCTGTTGTCTCCAGTGTTTCTGTTTCACACAGCAGCACTGGAGGCAACACACACACACACACACTTTGAAGGAAGCAGAGACATACATATACACATTTACACATTCATATACACTCTCACACACAAAATGTATGGAGAACAGACTTAGCAGCTGCCAGACTGCCGCCTGTTTTCTTTTTTTTTTTCCTTGCAGCTTTCTGAACCGTACGTGCCTCAAATTTCAAGCGTTAACTCAAAGTGTGCCAGGCAGACTGATATGCAACGCTGTGCACAGGAGAGGGTATCTATTTTGGGGCAGTCACATGCACGTGCACGAGCGCACGGAGATGCACACCCAAGCGGCTGCGTGTGCATGTGTGAGCACGGGAGCTGCAAAACGCAGAAATCCATGCAAACCCGCAGATTAGAGAAACACAGACTCCCATAGACACAATAATCACGCCTGTGTGAAATAAATCTCCTCAAAGGCGTGTGTCAGGGAGTGATGGGGGACCATTGTGATGTCTGAGTAATAATTCTTTTAATACGCCTTGTTTCACAGTCAGACTGTAATCAAACAAGAGACTGTGGATCCCCTTGGCTATAGGACTCAGTGTAACTATAATCACCCCTCCTCCCCTTTATGTAAAACAACTCTTTGTGACATTCTAAATCATAACCCCGGGTTTGCTATTGCCCACATCTTGTGTGCTGTCAGTGGAGATTATTTGGCCATGTTGTTTATACTAACGTAACATCAGCTTGTAAGGCTGCATTCCAAGTGAAGTTCCAACTAGCAGGTCGGGACTGTGGGATAAGCTCTGAAATGGTATTCTTTATCCAGTGGCCAGTGCTCAGTGCTGGAGTAACAGCAAAGATCGTGATCATATTTCAGAGGAAACAGGTGACCTCCTAACCTGATGTGTAATAGCCTTTATTGCCACCAGATACTGGATGGTTCGTTATTATCCCACAAAAGTAATATCTGAGACGCTGTGAATAATAGTCCAAATCCCCATTGTGGAATTTCCCTTTTTCATCAGCCTAGTTAAATTCACTCCTATATCATAACCAAAAAGGAGAACAGCGGTGTTATGATGTAGACAGAATAACTAAATTGTGTTTAAAAAGATACGGGGGAGGAATAAAGAGCTGAAGCAGGCGGACAGATATTAGAGAGTTTTGCATTCTAAAAGCAACAATGGAGACATTTAGCTGACAAAATTGGAAATATCATGCACCTGGGCAGAAAAATATGAGATTTAGGGACGTATTTAAGCCGCTCAACAAAATATGAAACTTGCTGAATTTACCTGTTCCGACCAAGAAGCAGGCCTGCCAAGAGGTCAGCTCGCTGTGGGGGGATTTTTATACAGACTTGCTGCAGTGAGGTGTTTCATTTGGTTGAGCCTTGGCTGGCCGGGCTTGTGCGGTCAGAATTAGAGTCACCTTGACAGAGGCGAATAGTTACTTACCAAGAATTTATCAGTAGAAAATCCAACTAAACTACGAACAGATGGGAAATATTGGATTTTACTTTTTTTTTTTATAATGAAAATATTGATCCTTAAAAAAAACAAAACAGTGGAAATGACTTCTTAATGACAGCCAGCAGTGTGTGAGCCGCGTGCTCATGTTATGATGGCCATCTTTGCCCTGTTGTGTGTGTGCAGTTCCCCATGAGGCAGAGCTAAGGATTTGCTCAAATCCACTCATTTAGTGTGCACTGCTCTCACTAGGCATTATTTGAGCAGTCTGACTTAGGCTTTAGCCCGACTTCAGCAGAGAAGTCAAACAGATGCCTATGGGTGACGACATGCTTGCAAAATGCAAACATGTGGATCTAAGTCGCAGCTCGTGTACATTCACAGAGAAGGAGGACTTAAAAGAAAAAAATTTGCTGGTTTGGATCAGCTGGAGGGCAAAGCAGAAACGAGGCACTGATGTGATCGGTGCTTAATGTTACACCGTGATTGCACTTGCTTGCGGAGGCGCCGACGGACAGCTGTGGACACCATGGATGAGTAGTTGTTCTTATTAAAACGGTCTTCTGGGACGACGCGTGCTTGTAAATCTACACAGGCAAGCCTGTGACGACAAATTTGAAGGCACGCCATGGCAGCGTGTAGCTTCGGTTTCACTGATGACAAAATTGGCATCGCTGTGACCAAAGGTGACTATCGTATATTCACGGACGTGAAAAGGGTAAAACATGCTTTAGGAGAGATATGTGGATTTGGTTGTCAGAGTTAGAGTGGGTTTGGTCCGATGGCATCAGGCACCAACCGAGACAATGAGTGTCTGCAACTCAGAAATAAAGAAATAAAAGAAAGAGTAAAGCAGCACAACTGAATGCAACAGAAACAACGACGGCGAGAAACCATGTGACTGAAACGGACAGAAAAGAAAACATGAAGACAAAAACAGAAAGGGTGATTTTCCACATCGATACCCTCCCCATCCACACCGCTGTGTCCACACTTGATTGTTGTCAAGGCAAACATGTTTTTAACCCATCCTGAACCGTGATCCTGCACCACAGTGAGCAGACACAAAGTTCTTACCACCTGACCAGAAATAGCCTCACACACATTTTCAAAACTGCACAGCCTGGCTAAACAAAGAATAAAAAAAAGATGGTTTTGATCATTGTGGCTAATTTATACATTTTTTAAGGGTGTGGCTGCTTCGAGATGTTTTTCAGTGTCGTACTAAACGAAACTGTCAGGACTGCATATGTTGTAACTAGCTAAAAGTAGCATCCCTTTTAATGAGCCTGGGAAGTGGCACCTCCTTATCCAAGCCGGCTACTCCACAATCGCAACACCTTAAAAAATAACAAAGAACAAATTCAAACTCGAGGACACATAAACATCCATGCTCTATACATTTTAGCGGAGCAGCTTAGATGGCTGCGAAAGCTTAATGATGACGTTGACAGTGTCCATCTTTTTACCCCCCTTCCTTGTTTTCTCTCTAAATGTTGCCACGCACAAGTTGACCTCCATGTAAGCACCACAGAAGACAGAAATGAATCATAGTGGTGCTTATTAGAGAGCTGTATATTTATCAGACTATAAGAGGTAAGCTCTCTAGGGTGATGCTAATGCATATGAGTCACAAGCATCTGTTAACAGCTGAACATTTTTGCACTGTAAAGCACTTTCATAACACACCAACTACAGGGCATTGTTTTGACCACATGCAGACTTTTGTAAGCTAATTGGCAACTCGCGTCGGTGAGCCGTACCTTATAATTTTAGACAAATTGGGTCATTTTCTTTCTTACGATCCCTACTTGCGAATGTTGTAATTTGACTGTGCAGCGCAAAGATTGAAACTGTATGCAAATGTATTGACATTTGAACAATTAAAGAGGCGGTTTTGATTTGCGTGGGTGTTAACTGCAGCACTGGGGGCTTTTATACAGTAGTATTTTGCAGTGCGGGATAAAATAAAAGATTTCCAAGGCTCACCTGTGTCCCATCCTGGAAATGTCACAGCTTGTTTTTACCCACTTTGGGTATAAAAGGCTTTGGAGATGCTTACGCGGTGGTTTGAGGCCACATATCAGAGCTTGGCATGAATACATTCTCCACAGAAATGGGTGCATAATGAGTTCTCTTTGGGAATACCTCATTCAAATCCATGTAATCATCTCACTTAAAAAATGCAACAAAGGAATGTGCCTTTTGCATTGGCTGCTATATGCAAGAAGGGAAACATGCAAGGAGCAAAACCACTTTATTATATTGACGTTGGTCAAAGCCACAAGAGGGACTTGCTGACCCATATAGCGTCCACTTCCAGTGGAGCTGATTGTTGAATCGGAGCCCATCCACTCCCACATAATCCTACAAGAGATGATCTTGTCTCTACACGAGCAATGCTATTGGACTTGACAAGAACCCAAATGTCTGTCGCATAAAGCCTCAGCATCACTTTGATGCTTAGCGTTCCATGACGGATCAAATCAAGTGACTGAGTTGTTTGTGCATTGAGAAATGGCAATAGAGCAGAAAGTGCAGTAAAAGTAAAGTTTTGGTCTTGCCCCTACCAATTCCATCAGCTTCTATTCATTCTCTGAGATTCCCTTTAAAAGTAGAACGACCTGCAGATATTAGTCAAAAGTTTAACACAGCCCTATAAATACTGAAAGCGTGGAACTATTTTGCATGTTGGATTCTTAGGGCTAAAACACTGTGCACCATATGGTGATTCAACAAATAGAAAAAGTAAGAAACTATTACTTTGCTGCTTAAATCCTCTTGTTACACGGTAAGTAACTACTGGATGTTTGTCTGACTGATAATGGGCCAAACTCATCATTCAGCAGCAGAATTTTGCAAGTTTGGGCCAGTTACTGCTACACTCATACACAAACACACCTTTGTGCGTGTGCATGTAGTCTAGGCTTTAGTGCATGAGAATGTTCTTTTAGTTTCCTTCTTTTTTCTTTGTCGCTGCTGCTAAAAACGTATAGGTTCAACTTTTAACACCACAAAAGCATTCTGATGGCTTGTTTCAGTGGCCAGTGATGCAGCCACTGAAACGAGCATAAAGATATCAAAGAGAGGGCGTCCTGTGACAGCCAGAAAAAATTGCCATCATTTATGTGTCAACATCAGCCATGTGGGAGGACAAGTTTATTGACATCTTGATGATCATCCTGGACCATTCTCCCTTGCTCTCATCGACTGCAACTCAACATACATTAGTCAGCAACAGGGCCAGGCTCATGTCTCATTTGTCAAGGGGAGAGAACTGAGTCCTTGTAGACATTAAAATAAAGATGAGAGAATAAGGAAACCCTAAGGAGAAGGAAATGCAGGATGTCAGAGACTGTATATTTCTTAACGTACTAGACAGGAAGTGAAGTGGGCTCTTTTTGATGCTTGAGAGGTATCTGTGTGAATAAACAAGCTAGCACAGTGTGATTTAAGACACACAGACAACTGGAGTGTATTCTTATATCAGGGCAGATCCTTTTAAAGCCTCTTATTTTGCTATCGGTGATCAGTGTCCATTTAACAAATGAAAAAGTTGATTGAGCATGCAGTGTGTGTATAAACAGCTTAATACGGGAAGCCATATCAGTTAATCTGGAAAGACAATGCTGACTGCTTCATAGTCAGTTTGCTGGTTATAAACACATAATGCACTAATTGATTCTCATTTGTTAGGAGAAAAAAATAACACGACCGCTTTTACAGTGACTGTCGGGAAATTTAAGGGAATGGCCCAAAACCAGCTTATTTTTGATTTCTTCAAATGAGTACGTGAATGTATGTTCAGGCATGACTAAAATAAGGTAACGGATTCTGACTGCAGAATACGCCTCAATTGTTCAAAATTTGTAGGTAAAACTCGATATATTGATAAAGTATTTAGTGGAAGAACTTCACGCAAGTTATAAAGATCATTTTTTAATTTTATTTGGCCAGTGAACCCTGTGCATTTTACCTCAGACCTGGTTTGCATTGCCTAGGCTGATGCTGTTCCACTTGCTGAACCCAGTCTAGCAGCCCTAGGCCGTGCCCTATCAATACCAAAGTGGACGAGCCAACGCATTAATAAATATTAAGCTCTTGGATAATCTGTGAAAAAGTTGCTTGACCTCTGTGGCTCATCATTAACTATGCTGAGCATTACGTGGACTTAGGATTCTGGGTGTGGAGGGATTAAGATAATTACCGTTATTATATTCTCAGCGTAAGGACGATTGCAAGCCTTGGCTGGTCTCCGCTCAGCTCTTGACAGCTAAATTAAAAACACATGCTGCCGATGTGACCCTGGATGATTGATCCGTCTCTTTTTTGTCTGCATCTCTTTCTGTCTTAAGGAGAACCTTGAATCCTTACACTTCAGCTAGAGACTGTAAAATGAAGTGGGGGGGTTCTCTCGCTTTTTTTCACTTTTTAATGGCCAACAGAGATTTCAAGTTTCAGCATCACTGGGGGAATTATCTAACCTTGCCCCAGGCCAGACTTTGCACCTGTCCAGACATGTATGTTTCCAGAGGTGAGAGTATCTCTCTCTCTTCCTGTCTTACTCACTCTCAAAAAAAAAAAAAAAGGAATATGCTAGCAGGGGTCCCTGGAGCCTTAGCACCAGGGACTCAGGGAACGCCCGGATGGTAAACCTCCCAAATCCCCATGATACTGATCCCTTATGATATGGTAACTGGCTTCGAGGTGTTGTTTACCACAGAGCCCCGCTCACTTCAATGCTTTCCTACACTCCAAAGCTTCCCATAACATATCTAGCACATATTAGATTCTAAATTAAAAATCAGTCAGCTGTGACACTTGATACATAGATGGGGATAGCAGAGGAATATAAAAGTGCACTTGACAGGAACTAAAATCACAATCTCAGCAATGCAATTTAACACTATTGTCTGCAGGAGAAATGATCGGGGCGACGGTTTCTTACCATGTGCCGGATCAGGCAGGCCAAACTCCAAGTTGTACCTCAGGATGTAAAAGTTATTCCACACATAGAGCTGGTTATCTCGCGGATTATAATCCACAGCTGCAATGTACTGGTACTGGTTGGGAAAGTGGATATCAACGTATTCCCCACGGTTCTGTTTGGTATTGTAAATATAATCAATCAGGCTCTTGCTGACTTCACTTTCATTGTCTTCGTAGGTGGAGCGGACCACATAGAGTACTCCACAGACCATGAAGGCATTGGAGGCTGAGCGCTTGTCATAGGTCGTTTCCCAGGTAGCTTCAAATCGTAGCGTGTAGGGGTTCAGCTGGCTGATCACCATCATACCATTGTTCTGCTCTGTGGCATAAATCACCCACAGCCCGTTCTCATCCACCGCCAGGTCAATGTCTGTTTTTCCTCCCCACTTGTAGGGCGACGTGTCGTGGTAGTTGGCGTTGTTGATGATCGCCTCACCGCTTTTGATTCGAGTCCGCAGGTCAAACTTCACGATGTTTCGGGTACGCTCCTTGTTGAAAAACACCGCCCCGTCGTAGACCACAAATCCAGTCCCATCCACCCGGTGCGGCAGCTTGTAGGTGATGGTTTGACGGGCATTTTGAAAGTCATCCAAGGAGGAGTACTCGATTAGAGTGTCTGTTCGGTACGGAGTCCAAGGCATGAAGTAGATTTTGTCGCCGGCTTGCAGTGGGTCTTTGCACCAGGCTCCAGCTTGCTGCTCCGCTTCAAATATAAAGGAAGGTTCACCGACAGCTTTCAGAGTCCCAGGACAAAGAAAAACTAGCAATGGAGAAAGAGTAGAATGAGAAGCAGAAAGGTTAAAATGTGAAAAGCATATACATATATATATACACGCTTAAATAGCCGATTTAATAGCTAATTTCTTCATTTTGTTTTACAGGTTGTCCAATAAGAGTGGGGACAAACACATATCAACGAGTGGCCAAAACACAACTAACATCTATAGCCAATATGAGGACGTTTTGTGCATAGAAAGAAAAAATACAAAGAAATAGAAAAGTTATTAAGCATAATGTTTAAATATGTAGTAGTCGGAAACGAAAAGAAGACTGGCCTCATAGACATTAACTGTTGAGTAAAACACAAATGAGGGGAAAACATAACAGAAACAAAACTTAACATAACAATTGGTCCTGTAAATAAAAGTATGCAGCCAACTAAAGTCACTTGGCAACAGACGGGAGAGGTTATGACAGAGCAGGAGTCAACGGAGTCTGCAAAATGTGTATACTCTGATGTCTCAGTTACACCACCTATTCTAATGGTATATACCTGAGAGGCTCGTCATTACGAAGTGGTGCAAATATCACAATCATTCAAATTGAAAAGTAATAAAAAATGTTTGGTTTCTTTTCTTTGAAAGGGTCTCTTGAGGTGTTTTTGGTTGTTGTCTGAGGTAAAGGAGGCATAAGAATCAACGGAGAAAAGAGCAGCAAGTGGTCTGGTGAGAATAATGGGGAAAACAGTGAGAAGGGTAGGGATCTTGAAGAGAAAAGGGACAGTTGATAGCAAAAGCTTGAAAAGAAGGCCAGGAAACACTGTTACCATGGCATGCTATGGAAAAGGGTTTAGAAGCCAAGCAATATGAGATTCTGCTGAGTAGCAAAGCACCCAGGGAGAATGAGAAGAGGACGCCCCTATGGACTGCAGCCAATATTCCCCCATTTACATCTTTTGGCTGCTTGTGTACCGTCTTTATATGGCCAGCTTTACTTCCCTTGTAGCACTACACTGGCTGCTAACGTTACAGTTGGGGGGTGCGGAGGTTCTGACGATAACGTCTGCAATGGGTTTCTAGAGGCCACCATCGGAAAATAGGTAACTGACAACTAGATGCCACAAAACAAGGAGCTAGGGTTTGGGTCGTGTCTGTTATTTACCTTTTTGCTCCACTTCTATTTTAAGCGTTGGAAGAGAGAATGAAAGGGGTGCAAGGGAAAAAAACAGATTAATATGAATTAAGTGTCATCGCCACGATTACATATGCAGAAACACGTTATGAGACATGGAACAAGACGGGTACACCTATTAGAAACAGGAAAGTTGTGAGAAAGATGACACACAGACGTCAAAGTCCTGTCTCAGAAAAAGGGTTAGATTAGAGCACCAAAAACTGTGTGGTCACATTTGGCGTCATGACTAATTGTCAAAGTAGTTTTGTAGCAAAGTGGTGGGTGGATTTTTTTTTTCATTGGCAAGTGAGAAAATTGTTATTAACATACGTTCAGTTTTATATCCACGACTCTAACCATTTCAGAAAAATCTCTCTTTAGTTAGAAATATGGTAAAAATTTGCATAAAGTAAAAGTCACATTTTTGTCTCTCAAAGAAACTGAAACCCTGTCTTACAGTTGGACAGATCACACGATACTTTCTAGAGTGTGACTTTTCATTCCCTTAAATCCACTCACCACCAAAACTCAATCAAGATTGATTATTTCCTTTTTCTAAGTGGAAAGTTGTACAAATACACTGCTCAAAAAAAGGTAAAATTTAGGGAGCAATCCATTTCACCTGCTTTGGTGCAATGAAAGCTACAACAGGCACACCGGAGAGGCAACAACATGACAACAGTTTAGCAGGTGGTGGCCACAGACCATTACTCTCCATGTCCTTCCTGCACCACGTTTCTCTGCTTTTGCTTTTTGCTAGCGTCCTTGTCAACACTGTTATCACGAGACGCTCCATGCAGCACATTCAGGTTCCTGTAGGAGCGTATGTTATGAGAACTGGACAGGGCCTCCCCAATCCCAGCCCTACAAAATGACCCCAGTAGGCTATTAATACGAATACCAAACGGTCACACGCCATGAAGACGGGACTAGGGGCTGACGTCCTTTGGTGTGGCCTTTAGCACAGTGCAGCTTGATTGGCATTCACCAGTGAACATCAGAATTGGCGTGTTCTCCGCTGACACGCCATGAGAGCAGCTTCACACTGAGTACAAGTGACAGACGTGAAAGAATCTGGAGATGCCTTGGTCAGTGTTATGCTGCCTGCAGTAGCACTGAGCATGAGTGCTTAGCAGTGGGTCAGTGATGGACTGGGGAGGCATATCCTTGGACAGCTGCACAGACCTCCACATGCTAAACAGCTGATCACTGTTAGGTACCAGGATGAAATCCTCAGACCCACTGTCAGACCTTATGCTGTTGCTGTGGGTTCTTCTAGTGTATAGGTAATTCCTGGACAGAGGCATCGATGCCATTGACTGGCCTTCATTTCCCCAGACCTGAATCCAACTGAGAACCTCTGGGAGCACCCAGACTGTCTCGGATGTCACTGATGAAATGATCCAGGTCTAGAAGGAGATCTGCCAGGTCACCGTCTGCTATCTCACCCAGAGCCACACTATGACACCAGTTGAAGCAGCCTCTAATTTCAATTTTAAACTTTGATTGGTGGTATAATTTTGAACCTTGCCTGCAAAGGGTTTATGAATTACACATTTTATATCAAAAAAGCTTTTCTATGTGTGATTTAAGTGGGGGGTTTTTGAGCAGTGTAATTGATTACATCGTGTTATTCAATTAAAGCAGGTTTTAATATAATAAAGATCCAATTTCAATTTTGTGGGAAAAATACAATGCAAAAGTCTCCATGTAACATTTTTATCATTATTTTCACTTTTAAAAAGATGAAGCCATGCACAAATAAGTTCATTGCAGACCAAGGGAGCAGGTAATCACTGTAAATTGTTGGAGCAAAATGCATGAATATACCTCTCGTGCACTCACTGTGGAAAAATGTATTTAATTTTATGTTCCATAAGAGCGTGCGCAATCTGAATAGATGTTTTTGTGTCCATATGAGTCTGCTATAAATTAGCCATCATGAGCGCATTCAAACAAGGCACTCTGAATGCACTTGTGCTAATAAGCATTATTCAGTCCATTAAACTGAGATGTCAATAGCCGATAAAACATTTCACATTTCACTAAAACTTAAAAAAAAAAAAAAGAATTCCATATGCATTGCAAGTGAGTGGCTTCTAATTCTGAACTGCAACAATACAATAATGGAAAATATATATAGAGAGAGAGAGCAGTATATAAGCAAGGTACATCTAAAGCCTAGATCAGACTGGACAATTCAAGACAGTACAGCAGTAATCTGTTTGTGTTGAATGTACACTGTTTAAGAGGTAACAGTGTTACAGAAAGGGAAATCCAGTCAGTGGTATTTGTACATGAACGAGAGAAAAACTGTGAGTGAGATATCAAAACAATTCTGTCACTCTGCCCTTAAAAGGCAAAAACCTGATTTAAATTTGGCTGATCTGAAATTCAAGGTAAAGAAAATTAGATTTTATTTTAACTGCTTCTTCACATCATGAGCTGTGACCAAGAGACCGAGCAGCTTATAGTGTTCGAGCACACGGTTTCAGTGTCGTTTTGTTTTTTTAAATTGTGTTTTGGACCTTAATTTATCCTCCAAGATCAAACTTCAAATTCAGCGCTCACTATTATGTCCTGATGTGTCAAGTAGTTAGAATGAGACCTCAAAACTTCAACGAGAACAATGAGAAAACCTTGAAGTGGAAATCAGCAAAAATTTAAATTAGGTGTGTCTTTGGCTTTTTTGGGTGGAGTTAAGGAACCTGGTATTTATCAAATGGTACTCTTATTTAAGTGAGTTTTATTTCTTTTAATTTTGAACTTTTATGAAGCGTCAACAACAAAGTAATATCTATGTGCGGAGTGTTTGAAGTGCACTCGTACTTTACTTCACTGATTCAACGATTATTTCTGCACACCTCTGATCTTGTGCCCTTCAGTCTACATTCCTATGTGTTTGTGACTGTCTGTTTTTCACAAAAAGCGTTAACGTGATCATACATTTTTATCCGAGGCCTGCAACACTCCTTTTGTATACATGTTCACATTAAAATTTGAATCCGTCACAAACTGTTGAGTCTGATCTTGGCTTCTGTGGCAAAAAAGAAAAAAAAAATCTATGAAGCTTGCGATTCAAAAGGATCCACAAATGAATGCACTCCATTCTGCAGAAGAAATTCAAGTGTGCTGCACCTAACTAAGAGATCTCACATGGATAGGAATCAAACAAACTAACAACAGTTCTCAGAAGCTGCCTCAGCCACACAAAATAGAAGAGGTGAGAAGCAGACGGAGAGACACGGGTGAAGGAAATCTGGAAAGAAAGGGAGAACACATGACCGAAGACCTGATGATGTAAGTAGAAATGTAAAAATAGAAACAGCAATCAGTGTGATCAGAAATCGGTCAGTGGATGAAGAGAGTGAGTCAGATACCCAGGAGGTTTCCTGCAGATTGCACAGGGGAAGGGAAGAAATTAAGTCAGTTTATATACAGCAACATTACAACAAGCATGAGACACATTCGAATCCACATTTAACCCAGGAAACTACATTCTTTTCTTTTCTAGGGAATTCTTGCTTTTTAAGAAGTACTTGTAATTAAATAACCCCGGTTAATAATCTGGCTTTCTATTATTTTGTGAACACATGTCTGCTGTCAACTCAGTTAGGTATCCTGGTGTTGAATTGAAGCATTAAATTAAATATACTCAAGAAAAAGGAAGGGGTGGGAGGTGTGAGGGGGCTAAACAAAGCCATCAAAGAGGACTCGATGCTCATGCTGTATTTTTTATCCTATTTTTCCTGTTCTGGCCAACACTGTCACTCGGAGCTGAGGGGTTTACCTGTACTAACAGGTGATGAAAATGAAAATATTAGCAATGAGGCCTGCTTATGCCAACTGGCACGACTCTGCAGTTTTACAAGTAAGAATAGAGAAGGAATCATCCTCTTTTTTTCCCACCGATTCGAAATTGCTTGCATAGAACAATCTTAATAAAGAAACATCGAGGCTTTTATGTTGCCTGATTCAAGCAATTACTGGAGCCAATTCAAAGGGTGACTCAGTGCCAGGTGAAGACAAAATTTACATCCTTGGCTGGAATATGAAGCTAATGCTACTAATGAGGGCAGTTCATGACAAGAACCAAATTATAAAGCCAAAGGAGGAAAATGGTTGGAATGTAGGTAAGTCATTGCACACGCTGCTTGCACAGAAGTGTAATTATGCAAAGACTTGGAAAATAGACCGAATGGATTAAATACATTCAGCTGGTGAGAAAAAAAACAACATTTTAAGTCTTCTGTTGTGTAACTGCTACTTGTGTTTCTTGGGGACAGTGAGATTTTGAGGGGTGGTAGTTACCGGGCTAAACGAGGACACTGTCTTTGGTCCCCTTGCTGATCAGCTTAATGGGGATTTCAAGTGTTCTTTTGAAAAACATCTACTCAAGTCTGCAAATCCGGGGGTTCCTAAGCTTCTGGACTGCTGAAATGTTGTTAATCATGAACCTTTCTATTTGGCATATGATCTATTCAATCTGCATTAGTCTGACTCTACAAAATGAGATGCATGGATTAATATTATTTTTTTGCTGACGGCTGAGGAGACAGAGGATTGGTTACAGGAGAACAACAAAACAGGCAACTTTCCTATAAATCAAAGTCTATCACTGTTTACAGTAGGGGTTGAATAGGAAAGGCTGGACTGGGCTTGTGTGGACTGAATCAGACTGGGAGAACACTATACACTTACCAGGGCAGTTGCGATAGGATACATTCTGTGTTCTTGGTCCTATTCTGGTTGGGCATGGACCTTGAGAAGCAAAAAGATGGGGCTACAGACATGCATGTTTGAAACTGTTTAGAGTGAGGACTTGTTTTTATTTTCATTGGTTAGACAGACTTTTCTAGGGCTGAGAGTCCTTGGTCAGAAGTTTATTTTTCACCACCACACTAGCAGCCTAGACTGTTTCCTCTGCGAGATGTGAAGGCAAAAGACAATCATAACAGCGGGTGGACACGAGTGCACCTTGAGGTTAATCCTACTATTAAAGTTTGCGGCATCACAGCAAGACGTAGAATCAATACGTTGCTTGACTATAAGGTGAGCTCCCCCTAGCCTCTCTAACCCCCCCAAAAAAGAAAGAAGGTAGCAGTTGAGTGCAGTCTGAGGTAGGACCTCCAGGATTCGTCTTTCCTCAGTAAGTTGGACTCGAATGCCCATTACTGCTTATTCCATGTTTAATTACAGGTCCTCAAAGCCTCAGAGAGGTTAACCTTTAAGTTGTAATGAGTTTCACCATCTAATGATGTTCACTAATGCATTCCAATTCAACACTAAGGGGAACAGCTTAAGCAGGTTTACTGGTAATGAGCAGCGTTGAACAGATGTGTTAAGGAGAAACAGAATACAGGTGTTTTATTTCTACTTCTATTTCATTTCTGTTTTGAGCTGAATCAAGACTGCAACACATCCAAAGACATCAGAGTGCAAAATACTCATTTGGATCTACAAGAGCTGCCAAATACTATTGTCCCATCACCCCGACTCTAATTATTTCAGTTCCACCTGATTAGTGATTCTGGCAATTCATCTAAATCTTTGTCATTAATCAGTTTGTAAAGGTTACACGGGGGAATTTCCTTCACGAATTGCAAATGAACATGGCAGCTTAAAGGACAAAGGAGAATTTTAATACAAAGGGCAATCTAAAGATTGTTTGGAAGCTGAATGGCAATGAATATTTTAACACCAGAGGAACAGACAAAATGTTAACGCTATCTCTTTACATGAAATATTAGCTTGTTGACTTATGAGTGGAGCTATTTTGTTCTGTTACATAATGAAACATCTGCTAACATATTTCAACACCTGTTGTGCGAATGTATATTAAGCCATCAAGGTGAGCTGTGCTTATGCCTGATAGACTTCTCCGTACAAGACTTGAGTAATGAAACACTGTCTTGCTATTAAGGAGAGTCAGCATGACTTCCTCTGCCCTCCCTCTAGTCTGCTACCTCATAACCAGGCTTGTCGATCTGCTGGAAACACAGTGAGCACATCAATAATAAGGGCCGTGTGGAAGAGGACCAAAGGGTTTTACAGGTCATATTTCATGAAAAGTTCACAGTGACACAGATGGAAGAAGAGAAGGAGAAATAGGGTGTTGGAAGGTGTTGCAGACAAAGAAAGGAGACTGTCTGGAAGAAATGGGACAGAATATGGTACAACAGGAGGAGAGACAGAGGGCAAGGAGGAAGGGGGGAAACGATGGGGAAGGGGTGTCGGGAGAGAGAAAAGGGAGAGTTTACAATTCATGACAGAAGGGCCATACTTACTGTAGGGAACACACTCATACTGGACCTCCAGGTATTTGTAGGTCCCTGGGCAGGGGTCGGGGAAGACATCTGATCCCGTGATTACAATGCACTGGGTCCGATTGTTGCATCTGACGAGAGAAAACACAGGAAAGAAACATTCACTGCTTTGTTCAAATTCATCCAGTCTCAAGCAAACTCGGCAACTGAAGGAAATCCCAGAAAGTTGACTGTGTTCATCTGGATGTAGTGTTCTCAGTTTGACAGGGACAGAATCAGCTGTCTGGGATTTCCTTCCCTGGGTGATTAAGCGTGTATCGAGACAAACCGAAGGACATAAAAGCATAAATATTAAAGCGCTGTGTGCCGGTTCTTTTCAACGGCTCTTAACTCATGTTCAGGCTGGGAAATATTCAAATTCTATCAACAAAGAAATAAAAAGAGTAACGCTCAGCAAGATGTAGCCATGCTATTGAATCTGCGAGCACTAAAGATATGACCAGTTCCAGTGCTTTTCACTCTGTACATGCCTGTTGGATCTTTGCCATCAGGTTCATATAAAAGAGGTCTTTTGTGTTGTATTTCTTTTAGATAGTGGATAATCTGTCTGAATGTGTATATGTCAAGGAAAAATCCAGAAGCCTCTCTTATATTTTTAGTCCCTTAACATAACACAGCATCACCTGTCTGGTAAAAAGCTGGTCAGCACTGAACTAAATGCAGAGTTCCCCTTCGGACTCAGTACAACACATACAGTGTGAGATATCATGCCCCGCATCACATGTCCTGGTTGAAGACATCTCTCTTTGCAGCTTTAAGGCAGATGACCTATGATAACACACGCGAGGCCCCGTCTGCACATGCACACCTTTTTATAAACACCTCTAGCTAGCGACAGCTTGTTAGCCGTGCTGTCTGCCAACTTGAAGTCATCTGAACTCCTCTGTTGTTGTTAATAGAGTGCAGTTTGGAGGGAGTTGTCATCATGCTTAAATTCAAACTAACTTCTGCATGTGTTGTGGTTTGTTAAATGTCAAGCTGCTTGCATGCAGTTGAAACTTTGTGGGAGGAAAAAAAAAAGCAACAAATTATTCTAACACTGTCAGATGCAGCCAAAAAAAATGTAAAAACTAAACGGTGGGTAAATAAAATTAACAATACAATGATCAACTTTACAGTCCTTGCATTGCATCGCTGGTATGTGTCAAAGTCAATATCCATGACACACACCAGCAATGCAATGCACGGACTGACTTTGACACGTACCAGACATAAGACGTTGTTAGGATGTCACCATAGCAACAGAACTCCCTTAGAAAAAATGTGCTAAATCACACCGTAAAATTGCTCCGTCGCAGCTCGAGGAACATGACAACGACCCTCGGGGATCATTGGACCACAGAAGTCCCCGGTAACGGGGAACATGCTTACTTAATAACAACTGTTTTTTGATTGGATTCATCTTGTCTAATTACCTAATATGTGTCTGTCAGGTTTAAATAGCTGTGGGTGTTTTGTGAACGGATGCCAAATGCTATCATTTTGCTGTAAAGCATATTTACCTATGGGTATAAATAAAGTCACCTTGAATGCTCAGTAATGGCTCTGGGAACATGACCCATGGGAGCAGCACTGCCTTCATATCCTCCAGACCCCAATCCAGTGCACCACAACAAGCCCAATCCAAGGACGTCCCATTCTAGAACCCCCGGGATCCTAAGACCCGGATCCCGCAGGGTAGCCCTGTGATTCCATTTTGTTTTGTTAGCAGAAGAGGGAACCGCACATTATGTGGCACTAGTTTTAATGTTGCAGCTGACTGTGGCTCACTGTAAATACAGTACTGGACTACTGCACAGGAACCTCATGTGATCTTTACCCCCCACACTGGTCTTTGGTGGGGTGAGTTTTGCACAGGATAAACAGTCTCTGTGTGTTTCACTCAAATGTCCTGACTTATTGATTGAGCTTCCTCTGAATGGGCCTACATGCTGAGTAGCTTTATGAGGCACCCAAAATGCCATCAAAGGTCTCATTAATAATAACTGCAGCATCTGAAATTGCAGATCCCACAAGACCAGACAATATGAAATGTGTCATTTCTTAAAAATAAGAATAATAATATTAGATATCTTGTTTATAATTTCAACAGCCCTTACAGTAGTGTCAGAAGTACATTTCAGTCACTGCCTTTAACATCTGGAGAGGATCTTCTGAGGTTCAGGGAGTTGTAGGAGACCACCATCTCGCTACACTGAAATCATGATAATGACATCAATACCCTGAGCTAGCCGTCTTTGCTTCCAAGGGGACTTGAAATTCTATTGGCAATGTGAGGAGCCGGATCGATAACCCCGTTCTGCTGATTTAGCAGAGACCAGAGATAATATTTGTTTCTTCTTATCACAGACCAGTGCGCCCATTTACAGCAGATCATTGGAAAATGTATTACTGGTTGCACTGTATTGTGCTTTGGGTTTTGCTTTTGTTTTGGGCTGGAGACGTAATCGCTGCTCTGTGTCCAAATGTTATTAATATATTATTAGGTATCTCAGTGGAACAGAGTTGGTTACTGTTGAGGGGCACAGTGATGAATTGACGTAGGGGCTGGACACTGGTGCCGCTTTAGTTTTTGCTTAAAAACAAACCTACAGAGTTTTAGCTGAGTATCAGGAATGCATGCAGGGCGCTGGGACTGAGATTTACAACACACAACTGTGTCCAGAACAAAGTCGGAACAACAGAAGGGAACATAATTAGACATCGCTCATTCATGTTCCTCTGCATTTCTACAAATCATGCTGACTGAAAGAGTTCATAAATGTTCATAAATGTTTTTGATAGAGAACACCTTCTTATTTTGACTGAGAAGCACAAATGGGGTTTTTTTTCCTTCTTTTTCCTTTTGGCAATTTTAATACAGCACATTTTATTACAGAGCAAATCAGCATAAACACACATTTGTTTCCACATCTGTGTGCATCTGTGTTTAGTGCAGATTTCAAGGGGCATTTCACTTTATTAATGACCTCCGTGAGTGATAACAGATGAAAATATCAGCATATTATAGTTGTATTTATGGAAATGAATGACTGTTTTGAAATTAAAACATGCACTTCATGCTGGGACCATAATACGCTGCTTGTTTTTGTGGCTAATATTTCTCGAGTCTGTAGCAGTTTCCATATATTATATGGTCACTTTGATGATTGTTTTTCCTTTGCTCATGCATAAGCATCTCATGCAGGAGCAATATAAATCACCGTGCTTTATCTATCAGATACCAACGAGACTGGGAAATGAATGCATACTTTATGTTACGGGTATGAAAAAGAATTAATTCAAAAATAAAATTTGTGACACTAATGAGACACCGGCCTGCCATCATCACTCAGGCAAATGCGTGAAACGACAGGACATAAACACAAAAAATTCTCATATTTCTCATGAAACAATGTTGACATAAGTGTTGATGGCTCTTTCTGATATATTGCCCTAATTTTAGAGCAGCGGAGCAGGGGGCTCCCTCGTCTGTGGGATTGTGTGACTGTGATGCCTGTCTCCTCAGTGAAACCTCAGGCATCCCCTGAGACCAATTGAGAAAAAAAAAAACCCTAATGACTTGTGCTGTGCATAGTTCTAACCCTCATTTTGAGAGAGAGCACGTAATAGAAATTCCTCCCATAAAAAAGTTCAGCATTTTGGATTTGGTAGGGCGCAGGTCTCAAAGTGCACACTAATTAAATGCATGTACAGTATGATCTTTTACTACTCTTAGGCTATATAGTAATTAATCATGTACATAATGATTATTAAGTCAAAGGAAGCATTCCTCCGCTTTCTTTGAGATTTTGAAACTTTCTATGACTATCTTGATTGCTCAGCAGGATTTCACTGAAGCAAAAGTGAAGAGACTACCAATTTATGTTTTAGCTTTTAAAAAGACTTAAAGAAGTTAATAGTAAATATACTATTTCGGAGGCAAAATTATAATTATTATTATTACTCATTTTTGGGGGTTGTTTGTTCCTGCTGTGCCTATACAGACGAGTGTATGTGATGCAGTCATATTTTAGGAAACTTTTACATCAAACATAGGTTGGCTGAGAATAAGTAAGTACATAATTAAATTAGTAAGTAAGTAATTAGTAAATAATACATTTCAAAGTGTATAAAAGACTGAAGAGATAAAAAGTCTTAGAGGTCACAGACTCCAATAAAAACTAGCTCTTTCTCTTCCTCTTCAGGGTGTTGCTCACAGATACTTTGAATGGGAAAATATCTAGAATATATACACATATATCTAAATTTGTTCCAGAATGAATGAATGAATACATTTCAAAGCAAAGCCAAGTCTGAAGAGATAAAAGAAGTAGAGGTCAGAAGCTTAAATCAAAAGGTTATATCTTTCTCTACTTATTTGTGGTATTTTCTTACAAATAATTTGAATTTGAAAATGTCTCGAAAATATGTATTTAAATTAGTCTCAGAATGTAAAATCAGATCACCAATTTTCTTGACGTAAAACTAAAGCGACTGCAGGAGAGAGCATGATTCTGCTTTGATTGCCTCCATTTCTCCCACCGGCCTTTTAATCACACTGAAGTGTTCCAAATGTAATCCCATCACATCTCTGACCTTTTGGGAGACATCAGTACAATTAGAGTGTGCTGCTTGGATTTCATGTAAATCTCTTTTAAATATGAGCTCCGTCTCAGGGCAGTGGGAAAGAAAGCAATAAGATACCAACAAGGTGAACTGCTAGTACTCGCTGATACCATGTATCCACCATATTTAACCTTTTGCTATGACATCATAAAGCATGTCAGAGGAATGATGGGCCTTGAGGATAATATGTTCATTTAATAATAAATCATGATAACATACAAAAACAAACATAGTGGGAGGTCTACAGCCTTCTGAAATCCTAACATGCCTGTTTTTTATAACTGTGTTATTTTAATAAACTATGCTTTGTATCATGTCAAGCTTTCAGTTTATACGTTTATATTCCAGTTTTACTTTTATGACAAATATGTGGAAATATACTGCATAATTAGAAATTTGGGGATTTGGTCGTCACACATTTCATCATCAGATTAATCACAACCACAAAATTCAAATTCAAATTCAAATTCAAATTCAAATTTTATTTGTCACACACACACAACCATACACAGTATGACATGGGGGTGAAACCACGAGGTAATACCGAAGATAAACCTTTAAATATTTAATAATAATAAAAGAAACTACAAAAAATGTGTATTTAGACTGTGTGTGAGTGAAGAAATTTGCTTTAAAAGAGAGAAAAATAGATGACCGGAGAAAAAGCCCTGAAATGTTGAAATATTTTAATTATATTCAATTTTGAATCAGAACAATTGCAAACTGATTTAAAGGAAAACGAAACTAAATTAAAAACTTTTAAAGCAGTGTAGAAAGTAAATCTTTTATTACCATTTTTGCATGTGTCACATCAAGTGCCGGTCACGTGACTGGTTTATTTTAGACTACCGGTAAGATGTCCCTTAATTGCTTAATCTCAGATCATTTTGCACCCACTTCTCGATTTTCTATCCTTCAACTCACTGAAAGCCAAAGCAGCTATTTGTAATTCATAATAAAAAAAATAAAAAAATACAGTAGCACCAGCAGCAGTAGCAAAACAATCGCTGTGTAACTGGAGGAGAAAAGCGACATGAGTGAGGGGAGCACATTACAGAAAAAGGCACAATCTACTTCCTGGTGCTCCCAGTTTGAATTTCAATCAAATTAGCATCTCTTAAACTCAAAGTGACCCGTCTAGCTCCATTTCATCTGAAATGCTGATGAGGTTCATGGCACAATTATCAAGGCAGACATCTCTCTCAAGAGGCAAGCCTGTTGATAGCAGACAGGCCATTGAAAAATTAAATCATTTCCAAGGCCAGAGAATAGCAGCAAAGGGAAAAAAAATCTGGTGCGAACACACACACACACACACACACACACACACACACACACACACACACACACACACACACACACACACACACACACACACACACACACACACACACGTGTGTACAGTATAGTCTTTATAAGTATAACCAGCTCCAGTATCAGTATATATAGACCAGTTTATAAGGGGGTGGCCCAATAATGCTGCAGGAAATAGGTTGTTAGAAATTAACCATTAGCATCGCTTTCAACTCACAATCCAGCCCAATATCCGGGTGAGACATCCCAGAAACTTATAATTACTGTCATATGCTTGTGCCATATTTATGGAGCTCACCCGGGAGATTCCAGGCTCTTAAAGAGTCAGGGGGAAGGCTGTCTGACTCACATCCATCCATCTATTGATTTTTAAACCAGAAAAGGTATATCGCCATGCCACTCAAGTCAATAGAAATACTACGGTGACATTCTGCTGGTCAAAATGTGACCTTTACAAGATGACACGACGCGAAGCTAGAACACCCAAGTACAAAGACAACAATTCAGGAAAGCTTCAGAAACAACAATATGAATGTTCTCCTTTGGCCAAATATGAGATCTCAGTGCAGCTCTGACTTCTAGTAAATGAAAGGAATTTAAGTGTGTTCATTCTCAAGCTTGATCAGTTTTGTAAAGAAGAGATGGGAACTCAAAGCTTTACTAAAAAGGAAAAGCTGCTGCTTCTTTTGTCGTTGAATTTCAAACTGATACCCAGGAAAAGAATACATTTTTAATATAACAGGGGATCATATTTTATATATATAAAAATTACAAACAATATAAAAGAATATTTCTGTGACAAAACTGTTTTTAAGTTCTCTGACATCGTGCAAAAAAAAAAAAAAAATCCAGTTAATATAACTGGAAGTATGACTGTGTGACCAATACTTTAAGATTTTGTTTGCAGAGCAAAATCACAAAAAAACTTCAACATTTTTAGATTTTCTGAGGTAGCGTTGGGCTTCTGGTGACTTCTGTTATTGATCGAATGCAGTCGGTAAGGTAGGCTGCTTCTGTTTCTGTCTAGTTTTAATAGACTTTTTTCAGCTCCAACCTTCAGAAGGATGATTGTACTTTTTACACACAAATAATTGTGTCATCCCGTCATACTGATATAATTTGCTACCCACTCCCAACACTAATGTTATCATTTTAATATTAGCCATAGTTACGATCCACCACCTTGATGATAACTTCACAGACCGCTAGTGTGGCTGTTTTTAATGTGTGTGCAGGTCATAACTGTTTAATACTTCGGAGCTTTCCTGACTGCTTAAAATTCCTCCTAGAGAGTAGTTCAGTGTTTCTGTGTTAATTGTTTTTTTGTTTTTTTACAGAAGTGTTATTGTGTTAATGATCAAATTTATCTGAAAAACTGGAAACATTTCCAAACTGTAAGAAAATATATCAATTTAAAAACTCTGGTGAATCTAAGTGCATATCATATGTACTTTAGTACTATTAATATCAACAGTAGTAGGCCTCACTTGCTGCATTGCCCAGATTCTCCAATACATACTCCAGACTTCATACGTGGGAAACCAGCGTGCTGCCCCACCCGTCTAACATGATGTGACACGTGTGTTGGTAAATCTATTTCTCTACTTACATTTCATGTAATTCAACACTGGTATTAGCAGTTGTTAGCCTAATGAGGTGACTGTTCCTACCCTTAATTTTTCGAGTGGAGAGCAGTTTCATGCCTCATGAACTTTTGAACATCCCTGTGAAACGTCCAAGCGGAATCTGGATCTTTATGAAATCTTAATCGGCTGCGCTTTAAATAAACACTAACGTCGTACATACAGAGAGGAAGAACAAGGCGCTGTGCTGTCAGGCGGCAACAATGGAGCTCCTCGGAGAGCCTCGCGAGCCGCCCCTGACATTGATATAAATAGTGTAAGCGGCATCATTTGTTCTCCAGAACTGCTTCACATTCATTGACAACAACTTCAAAGATGCAGCTAATTGCATGTTAATGTTTTTACAACATGTTATATTTGTAAAAACCTGCTGCACTTAATATGTCATTATGAAATATAACATTTCAAATACATGGTTGTTGACTGGTAATAATAATAATTGTCACGATAATTATTAATTAATAATCAACTCACGCTGTCCCCTAATCCTGCTGATGAATTTAATCTTCTCTGTTAGAGACGTATCTGCACTGATCATTTTCATCAATGATACGCTCTTTAAAAAAAAAACCATGATGCACAGACACCAATCATGTTATGTTACAGCAATCAATGACCTTGTTATCTAATACTTACAGTGAACCTCATTAGTCAAAGAGAAATCAATAGATGTAAGCTGCTCATATTGTATATCCTTTTTTTTTTGAGATGATCAGTCGAGGTGCTTCACTGTCATGTTTTCTTATTCCTTGAACTGTGATGGAGACTGATGGACAGATTTAGATCAGTAACATCTAAGCACCAGATGGTTGTTGCATGCACAAGTAAACGCACTACAAAATAATATTCAAATGCACCTAAATTACAGTTTTAATTTAGTAGATGTTATCTGTGTGGCGAGAATGTGTTTGTAGTCATTATCATTATCATCAGCGTAGATGAGGAAATGTAATCATTAACAACTAAAATCCTGAAAAGAAAGAAAAAAAAACACATCACTGAATATTATTACCAATGAATTAATTATTTCAAACTGTACTGCCATGCAGTTTCACATCTGCTGGGGAGGTGTCCACATGAAAAATTCCTGTACAGATTATCACCCACTTGAGTCGACTAATTGCTTGCAGCTGAATGTTCTAATTGAGCCACAACAGTCCTAAGGCTATTTTCATAAAATCATTGTGCTCATGAATATAATATGCCAGCTAGATATAAAAACAACTTGGAGTGCCAACAGGATCTATCAAACTCAGTGAAGCCTCAATCCAATTCTCCACACTTCGGGGCCACATCAATTTCGGATGTTTAAAAGTGAACACAGTTTTCCACACATGAGTACTAATGTGATTTCCCCCCACACACTTAAATTAGTAGACCAGAGTAATTATGGCAACAAATATTTTTGATTCTCGAATCCCTTTATTGATGTAGGCTGTACAGTAGGAAATACTATTTTCCTGTTTTTTTTCCACATACAGTGTGTGTGCAGGGGAGTGTTCAACAAAGGGACCGTTTTCAGCTGAGCTAGCCTCGGAGTTTAGACTCGGGGAGGAACCGAGGGCTCAGACCTCATGCCAATGAAACAAACACTGCATTCCAAACAGGCAAAACAATCACCACGTTCCTTTTTCCCCATTTGAAGATAATTATTTTTGGCAGCAGGGGCAATCTTTCATGACATTTGCTTCCTATTTCAGTCTATTGCTGTAAATAAACGGGCAGGAGAAAAAGAATGTGTAATTAGTCCCATATGCAGTCTTGGACATTTGTCAAGCTGTCCTTGAATCTATTTTCATGTCGGTGAACTCCTTTTGCTTTTTATGATACTGACTACATAAAAACTCCAATCCACGCTTTCCACTCGTATAAATAATGACTCACTCATCTGTTCTCACATTTCCATGGTGATCTCAAAAGAACTTTATGTGTTTTGTCAGACGTTGTTCTTGTAAAGTACCTGTTTTGTGCATTTTGAACTTGTGTCCCTCGCAGAGACCTCTTTTATGACAGTTCTCTCTCGCTCTCTTTGAACACTACAGCATCGACATCACGGTGCTAAAAACACATTTAAAACAACATCTGAAGTTCAGCCTCTGGCACTCTCAGGATGTGAGGAATGAACCCCAGTCCTACAGACATCAGTGTCTGAACTGGAGACACTGGTAGAGAGCGTTTTTGGGATTTGTTGTCAGCCTCCTGCTGGGTCGGTATTTGTGCTTCAGTTTACTGTTTACTGTTGTGTACGAGCGAGGCTGAGGCCAGCGTAATACATATGGCCACAAGCGGAGAGAAGGCAGCCTGCAGCCTTTCAGGACAGACAATGTGAGTCAGCTATCTGACTTCATCAAATAGGACTTGACAATAACCCCCCTGAATACAAGGGCTCTACTTTTTTATTTCATTATTTTTTTTATTTCCCAAGGCGGCGTGCCAGAGTTGCTGACGCTCTCATACCGTCCAATATCTCTCTCTGTGGCAGTCATATGTCATTCCATCCTGTGCACTTTGGCTCCGATGGCATCCCTGTGTGACAACTGGCCTCGTGTATTAGGTCTCATGTATGCAGCGTTCCTGCTTGAGCCAAGTTTGCAAGTGTGTGTGCGCGTCAGCGAACGTGTCGATAGCTTTGCATCTAATGACAGCTACAGAGATGGTTTCAAGCTTGCATTGTGGTGTTCATTTATTCAACTGTCCATTAGCAACCTTTGTTTCCATGAGAGCGTTGTGAAGGAAACTGAACATTTTTCTATAAATGCAAATAATAACTAAATGAAAATGTGCAAGGCTCACAAAAACATGCTTATTTTTTCAATGTAAAGTTGTATTCATTTGCTTACAGTCTGTGATGAGTAGCATCATCTCATTTTATCTGACTTCTTGGACAGAAATACATTTATGAGCTAAATTCCTTGAGAAATGTCCTTTTATCCCTGGTGACATAACGCGGTCAGAGTTACGTAATAATAAGATGAACTGGAATTACTGACTTGGTCTGCAGTGTTAGCATTGTGACACTGCAAATAATGAATAATCTGCAAAATTGGAATTAAATCTTTTTAGTGTTTGTTGTCTCATAAAAGCCTAAAATTCAGATTGGACTAAAGGCTGAAGTCAGACTGGTAATGAACTCGTCTCACTGTATTGTTGGTGTGTTAGTGTTTGTTATAGCACCTCAGCAAACCTGCAATATGAAAAAAGTGCATATCATTAAAATGCATATGTTATGTGTTTCACGTTGACTTTTTAAAGCCCCGGCTCAAAACAGCTTTGGTGCGTGTTGCCTTTCGTTTCCTTAGAAACATTAACGACTGCCCTCAGATGTTCTCGTGTTCTTCTAGTATTGCAGATAAATGAACAGGAGTGGAGAAACTTCTCTCCCTCATACCACAGCGCTGTTGTTCTTGGAACTGCAAAATAGTTAACACATGACTTTATGCCATTAGACTTTGGCAGTTGGTGGTGAATTGACAAATGCAAAACTTAGTGAGTTGAGTTGTATATTTCATCTTAAAAGTGTCAACCCCAAATTTTGTGGTCTGAATGGAAAACTCAATTCAGATACATGTGCAATAGGGTCAGCTGCAGAAAAATAACTGTATCCATGCACTTTTCATTGAGTGCATTTATTCAATTCTGACACAATTTTTTGGTGCCAATCTAAAGCAATACTGGGTGCCAAAGTTAACACTATCAACCAGAGTGCGAATATCAGCTATGGAGCATCTTTGAATCGTGCTAACAGCCTGCTCTTAAACTTACCAGAAGGAATTTACACATGAGATCAGTATGATTTAGGAAGTTTAGGAAATTCAGACAGTAGAAGTAGAACATTTAGAAAAGTAATACACATTATACTGTAGAAATACTCTTCATCATAATCAATATTTATCATGTACATTTTTTTCATTTTTATTTATTTTTAAATATTTATTTATTTTATCACATAAATGCAGATATTAAATGTATGTATATAAGAGCAGAAATGACAATGGGCAGCAGTTTGGATGGGAAGCTTTGTTACTGCACTCTGTGACTTTGGCTGTGTTTCTGTTTTAATCTGCTCTCTCTGGGCTGTTTGCCCAAATTGATTTAAAATTCCAAGTTCTGATGAAATTTCTAATTCTTTTCTGCTCGGTTTCGGCTGTCTCAGTAGTGCAATCTTATTACACACTCATATTCCGTTTTTCTGTTTTTATGCAACTGACAGCAACACTGTTATTGTTCTGGGTGACTTTTACTCCAAAGCCGAGGGATACGGAGGGTTTTTGTTCTCAACACAGGATGCCAACAGGGGCAACCATGCAAAATGAACAACAGCGGACCACGACAAAGAAAATGTTATCATGCTTATCAATCATTTCACTTCTGTGACAGCGGAAAATACCTTTAGATTTATTAGTTATTATTACTGTTATTATTTGGAGGTGTCTGCAGTGTTACCTTTGTGACATGATCTTGTAGGCGTCTGGAAGATAGCAGTTTATGTTCTCCATCTGGAAAGGGTCGGCATCGCAGATCTTGTCGTCCGTTCGGCCATAGTTGGCACTTTCGATCATAATGACATCACTTCCTGGACACCGCAAATCAATGGGGTAACCCTCACAAGACAGCTCTCTCCGCACTAAACCAAATGGCAGGGCAGCTCGACTAAACCCTGAGGGAGAAGAGAAGGAGAAGGAGCTCTATCAGTGCGGATCGAAGCATGGAACTACAGCGACTTAGAGGAAGAGGGAGGCAGGAGACAAAAGAGATCAGAGGTGGATATACACAAAGGAAGCATCTTCAAACATCGCTTTCTCTTATTTTATTCAGAAGATGTAACTTTTCATCAATATAAATAAGAAATCTAAAGAGTAAAAGCCCAGACTAGACTGCAACTCTGACATACATCTGTATGCCGAGTGAACATTTCAGATCTAAACCGCACCAGGGAGCTAATAGTGTTAGTATGTCATCCACGTGCCTTAACTGCTACTAAAAAAAAGAGAAATCAATATTTGTCATTAAAGTCTAGTTTGTCAGCTTAAATGTCTGGAGCCTTGTTTCCCCCTGTGACCATCTACATAAGCATGCCGACACAAGAACAACCTTTAGAGGCTGATGTCACGTTAACATAAACAATTAAATAAATACATTTTTAACCATCTGTTTTCTTCTCTGCTGTTGTCGCGTGTTTCACTTCAATACGGGGCCTGACTGACACTGCAGAGTCTATCACTGGAGACTTGCGGTTTACTTGCAATGCTCATTTTTCTATCCAAAATGAAAAAGAACAACAAGCATGACAACATGAGTGTAATTTAATCCACTTTCCAGTGCTGACAATCGAAGGCAAGGCTATTGGGAGGCTGAAAAAAAGGTTTATGAATGTGAGTGTGTTCAGTGTGTGTGTGTGTGTGTGTGTGTCGGGGAGGGGGAGGGGGGAGGAAAAATAGAAAAGAAATCAATATTGTGGCTCGGCGAATACGAACAATGCCAAAAGCCATATTTAAACTAAAAGTGAACTACCTGCATAAACTATAGCGCTCTACATACTGCGTGTCTTTTTGGCGAGAGCAGCTTCCTGCAGCTATGTCATGTCAGATATCAAAGAAACCTGGCGCGGAGCTAAAAATGATTTTCAGATGCTTCTCTGCAGACTCTGAATCACGGCTGAATAAAAACTACAGTTTCAGTCACCTTTATAGTGCTTTAAACATCGCTGTTAATGCAACTTGGTTGATGGCTTTGTTTCCGAAGAACGCGTTTCCTTAATGAGCTTTATTCACAGTTGCAAAAGAAAATAAAGCACGCCGCCGCCGCCACTTCTAATGCACTAATTCGTTTGGCTCCTGGACAAGTCCGGGCGATCCATATGTGCAGTTGTTTGGAATTATGAAGCACTTTATTACTTCATGAGGCATTGTGTGACATGGCATTGTGGCAGCTGTTTACTTAAAGCCACCGAGTAAATTGGTCAAGAAAGGCTAAGTTCATTGTACCCTGCTGAATGATTCATCAATTAATTACCAAAACAATTATCTTAGTGTGATTTAAAGGCAAAGCTACAGTGGCAGGGGATTAGCATTCTGCTTTTTCTGCTTTGCCTCGTAATGCTCCTGTGGTATTTTACAAAGTAAGATAAATGTCAGCTTGTATTGCCAGATCCACCGTTTGTGAGCCAATCAGGTGAAAGGCCTGTTTCTGAAGGTGCTCGGTGAGGAGCTCGGGGTAAACAAAGGATATATCTGTATGGATGAGGGCAGCTGCCCTGGCCTATCACTAAAAGACTTTTATTTGTTTGGGAGCATAAAATCATCAGGGAAGGATCTTTTTTCCTCCACTTGCACTTTTTGACAGCAAACTTTCTCATGTGACCAATAGACATGAAAAAGTAAAGGCTTTCAAATATGATAGGTTGCGGCCGTATTTCATTTTTGCAGCCCCTTTCTCTCTCGAGTCAAAAAGAACGCTTAAGGTGATAAACAATATATCAGAGATGTTGGCTTGAGAGAAAAAACCCCTGAAACACAGCATGTTAAGAACAGGACTTGACAGCCAATCTTGAGTTCGTGTCAATGTACTCCAGCTTTGTCAAAAGACTGAAATATGATGTGTAGTAACTACAAGAGCCTATGTAAAACATCACTCAAACCCGTATCGCAATTTTACGCTTAAATCATGTCACAAAAGTGGTGGATGTGTAATGGAAACTCATCTATTGCTTTTCCGTCAGCTGTTGTCACATCAAATGAAGAATTGACAGCTTTCACTTTTTTCTGCATATGAGGAATAAAAATCATTTTAAAACGTGATTTCAATAACTGAAGCTAACACATTTTTGCTACCCTGCCTTAATATAAAGGTGACCGGGCAGCAGATCAGCGTGACTGGGTGGGAGACGGTAAACTTGGCCAAGTGTTCTGCTTTTTTGGCCATGTGTAAGACCTCTGAGTTTGATCTCCAAATCCACAGCCAAACCCACTGATGCTCTGCGTTTCTGGATCACTGTTAAAACACTTAAATCACTCTGCCTTTACAATCTTCTGGTTTTTTATGATTTAGAGCTGATGCAGTCTCTGCGCTTAAGTAGGAAAACAGCGGCCGGAGCAACGAGGAGATAAATGTAGGCTCAAGAGTACCGTACGACTTCTACAAAAACACGCTGTGAAATTATTTTCTTGTTCATATTACTGGTTCTCAGACAAAATTGCTGTCCTCTAAACTCATTTCATTCACCAGCTGGGCTTGTGCATCATGAACCAAAAGCAGCATCGTAAACAACCTCAAAAAGCCTCTCAATTGATTAGGCCTGAGGCTGATTTTTTTCCCTCGCTCTGGTGTCAGATGGTATTTTTAGTTCATGGGGAGATGGGTGACAAAGATAAATCAATATGGGGGGACAAACAATAGTTCTGTAAACAAATGCCAATGGAATAGATGGGTGTCCTTATTTCTCAATTAAGTTAGTAATGTTGTACTGTTTGTACAAGTATTTCATTTCATTTATTCAGTTTTGGATGAGATCCTCAGAAAATCTGTCCTCCTCACATACGCATTTGTCACTGTTTCACTTAAATAAGTATTGACCAAGATCAGCCCCACAAAAAATCATTTCTCTGCTATGCTGGGAGACTAAAATGTGCACTTTAAATAATGTTTTCTTAGGTTCTTTTCTACTGTATAATAGAGGCTTTGTGCCACTCCTGAAAATAAATCCTCTTTGTCTGTTTTCATATAGATAGTATGAAGGAACCAAAACACCATCGATCACACGTCGCAATTACACGAGAATAATATGATCACACTGAATCTAACATAAACAAATCCAATGCTTACTGTCTCACTTAACTAAATGATTTCATTATTCAAATGAGCCAGAAAAGTAATCATTATTTTGCTCATGGGGCCATTAGCATAACTATTCAGCGAATGCATGATATGAAAATTATTTACTTTCCATACGGTGACAGTAAAACATGTCAAGAATATCAATACGCGGCGGATGCTAAAATATTGACGACGTAAACCATCTATTTTGGTTTTCCTGCGCACTCTTGCTGATGTTCTAAAAACCCATCCAAACAGAGCTCAGCAGTTAATTGGGGGAGCTGAGGGCACTTGTTGCTATATTATGTTTCAGGAACCTCTTTACCTCGGAGCTTTCTACAAAGAGGCTGCTGAGCAGACAAAATGGCGCCACCCAAGTGTACGCTGATGGTTCACGGACAGAAAAACATAATCACAAGTCTGCGCCTGGAAAGAGTTTTTAGACGAGCTATGCGGCCACGTGCTCATAAAAGAAGCCCGGCTGCCCCATCGTCACTGATAGCACGCACTTCAGAGATCTTAAAATACGAGATGCTATTTTACTCGCTTTGATGTGCTTTCACTTTAAGATAGTGCACGATGTATACAAGCTCTTAAAATATAGATTTATATCAATCAAACACGAAGAAGGAGAATTTTTGAAGCATTCTCGCCATTAATTAAACAGCAGGGGGTGAAAGTTTAAGACATAGACAAAATAAAATATATAATATGGAAAGCTCAGTCCTGTCACCATGGCAACATGATGGGAGCAGAGACATTATTGGCCAGGCCCTTATCGTGGCCCTGTTGACACTTTCTAATCAGAAATTCTGGTCAGCCGTCAGCCCCACCACCACGACCACAAGAAGACCAGTCCGGCTCATCGCCATCGGCTGTCACGGAGCAGAGCGAGGATTACTGACATCATCCTCCCGTAAAGCATTCAGTCAGGGCTCTGTCTTTAATGTGATGCAATTCGACAGTAAACCTTAAAAATGTCGTGCATTTCCCAGTCAACAAGTGAACATTATAAAACATCTGTTTGCTTTAAAAGAAATCTGAGCACTTAACCTTTTGACATGTGCTTGTAAACGCTGTAAATGGTGTTGGAACATGCTAGTAATTGACTCTGATTGGTGCATAGCACCTCTATTTCCATGGGTTATAGCACTTTATTAAGCCAGTGACAAGCCTCTATTTAAGGCTTTCCACTCTGGCTTTTATTACCCAGACTAACCTTTGCGATGACTTTAAGCACGTACAAAAGCTGAGGCTGAAGAACTGTGAGAAACCTCCCATATGTAAGGGCGGCCGATTAAGCGCCGTCTCGTTGCCGTAATGTTTTAATTCATTTTTCTCACAGATGAGCCAAATCAATCGGAAAGTGACCATCTGTTAGGATATGAGTGTCATTGAAGCAGAGGTAATGACGAAAATGTCTTCCTATTTCACAGAAATGAGGAGACATTAGGGTCTTTTTCAGCCATGTAGAGACTGTGTAGTCTCATCAAGCCGGATAACAGACATAAAGAACATGCAGTCAAAACGGCTGCATTTAATCAGAACACCAAACTTACTATCTTTCTATGAAATAGTTTTTTTTCAGTATTTCTTTGCTCCAACCGTAATGCATAATTGAGAGTAGTCTGCTTTTCATCACAGCTATATTGCATCCAGCAAATGGTTTTTAAATCAAAATGACTCTCTGCAACTCCAGTTATACTTTTTCCAGAGTTAGTCCAGGGGCTAGGCAGAGGCTGATCAAAAGGTCTATTCAGTCATCATTGTGCTCCGAGCACAAAAGAGGACTCGAGATTATTTTGATGTCACACCAGATAATTTTTCTGTCGAGAGCCAATGAGAAGTGTGACGGGGACGCTCCCGATGCTTGTCGTCTGCCGTTAACGCAGCCCTTTGATTTTCCTCGCTGCTCTGATGAGAGCTAAACAGCTGCTTGTAAATGAGCTAGCTTCGCTGCTCGGCCAGCCATTATTCTGCACTCCTGAGCCGACAAGGTCGCTTGCTGGGGGGATTTTGGGTGAAAGGAAAGTGTGGCCTATAGCATTAGCTTGGAGCCACAGGAACCACAGCTTGAGTCCCCCAGGTTCCGGCACCCCCGAGCCCCCTCCCTTTTTCCTTCGAGTCTGCGAAGGAAAAGAAACCTTTAAGTCAAAACTCTTCCCACAGTGCTGATTCTATAATCCAGAGATATCCTTTACAACAGCATGTATTCTTAAGAAGTCAGGTCCATGCAGGGGAGGAGAAGAAAGAAAATATTGCATATATCCTGCAAACAGCAGGATATGGTCGACTGCAGACTCTGTGTGGCCATTGTAAAGAAGAATTGCACGGGCTCGACAGATATTAACGTTCTTTGGAATTCCTTCATATTAACTTTAGCTTATTTTGTAGCTAACAGCAAACAGCAGTTACACGTGCAGACGTTTCATCTGTAATTCAGCCCAAAACATCTGTATATAATTAAGGTGTTTGAAATTCTATATATATGCAGAATATAATTTAGTCTTTAAAACCTACTCGCACATAGAGAGGGAGACAGGATCAGAGAAAGATATTGGGAGAAGAACAAGAGGCAAAGAGCAGCAGGAGAATGAGCATTCCAACCTCATTTGTATTCTCCACCATCCAGTTCACTCCAGTTCATTTACATCTCTGCTACTTCCATAGCAACAGCAGGGGGGCTATCAGGAGCATCTTTGATATAGGTACATGACTCTGAAAAAGATCTTGTCATTTTCCTCTGAATAGGTACTGTGAGAAAAAAACTCATTTTCCATCCTTTTGGTTTGGGTGGGCCTCCTTAAACAGGATTTTAACCTGTCACAGACTCCCCCCCACCCCCCGTTTAGTTTTTTCCTCCAACCAGCACCTGTAGACATATGTCTGCACTAGAAATACCATCATTGCATAGGAAGGAAATATAATCCTGTGGAAACCAAGCACCCGAGCAGGGTCCGAGTATTTATTGTATTTTCTTTCTGATCCGTAAGAGTTTGAACAAATGCATCGAGTCTTAATGCCAGACAGAATCAGAATGCACAACAACGGCAGGAAAACACAACCTCATCAAGTTCCATGTGCACTTGTATGTAAATCAACCTTTAGGCCTAATTAAGCTCTATGGGGCTCATCAAGGTCATAAATCCCATTTTTTCATAAAGCATTATTGACTTCACATTATCTGCACATGTCGGCTGACTGCACTCGCACAAGCACACAGTGTCATCTCACTGTCTAATATCGGATAGCCCTGAGGCCAGGCAGTGTGTGTGCGTTGCTGTGTGTGTTTGTATTTGTGGGAGAGAGAAATGGGGAGTGCTTTTTAGGT
Source organism: Astatotilapia calliptera (assembly GCF_964374335.1). Classification (NCBI taxonomy): domain Eukaryota; kingdom Metazoa; phylum Chordata; class Actinopteri; order Cichliformes; family Cichlidae; genus Astatotilapia; species Astatotilapia calliptera. The sequence goes on along the minus strand of NC_137436.1, from coordinate 39,795,508 downwards.
CACACACAAAAAAGCAAGGACATCTTCCGGTAATGAAATGGCTGCGATGACCATCAAATAGTAAATTTTGTTTCATGGTCCCTAACAAATGGTCACTGCCAGACTTGAATTTTAAATTGCTATACATTTAGAGATTATCAACGAGAGGTCAAGGCTTCTCGCCTCGTGTTATCACGGTGTGATACCCGGCACAGTGTGGAGGCTTTACTGCAAGGATCCAAAAGGTAAAATATTCCAAATCGTGACACAGCTTCAGTTGTTTTAGCAAAGTAAACTGATTATTATTTAACTTTAAAGTGAACATGCTGCATGCTTTGTTTGATTAGCAGTGTCCTGATCCCACGAGTCGTCCTAAAGAGCTTGATGTGGGGCAGTCCCTGTTAGGGCTGCGTGGCACAGTCATAATTCTGTGATCATGAGTATTTAACGTGACGGCTCACTGACTTCTGTGGCATTTGCTCAAACTCTGCTAACTCTCTGAATCCAAACAGCTGAATACACCAGAAATAAACCTCCAGTAGCCACCAAGCACGTTTAAAGGTGGGAGCAAAGAGTATCGGTGTAAAGGAAAAGAGGGAGCTGAATTTTTTAAAAGTGCACAAACCCAGAACGTGAGCGTGAGGCTCACAGCAACACAATATTTGCTTTGTCTAGACTATCTAGTTCCAATAAATGTTAAGTAAAAATCTGATTACCAGCCCCTCCAAACAAGAGGAAAGCATCTTAGTGACAGCAGGTCTGTCAGAACACTGAAAATATTTAGCATGTTTTTAAATGCGATGAGTTTTTTGCAGAACACCAGTCAGACTTGAATTAGTTTGTGTTCGTCACATCGATACCATTTTCACAGTTTCCATTACAAAGAATGTAAAAATTGGACTGAGATGCATTGGGTAGCACAGACTTCCTTCTCTGCTCCAATGAAGCGTTTGATGCTCCTCAATTCAGTAAAGAAGCATTTCCCAATGGGTCACCAGCAGTGGCAGTACACACAAATGAGAAGGATCCATCTGCTGCATGTTTGCCTTCCCAAAGTGCACTTCTTCAAGCAGGCCACAGCAGTGGTTCCTTTCCCCGAGACTCAGCCCTCATGTGTATGCATTTGTGCCACATTATTCAGCTAGTGCTTCAACTGACCCCCACCTGGCATTTAAATTCCCTGACCAACACGCTAGTCATGCCCTGATGACACGACTACTGCTCCAACTGAATTCTTTATGCAGCTCTTGCTCAGACTAGACTGCAGACTTGCTGCCTTCTAGGTTCGGCAGATTGTTATGTGACAAAACACCGTTTTACTCTGATACAATGGCCTCATCCAAGGTTATGCACAACTCCAGAGTACTTATCTGACAAAGACAGAGCAACAGTTGTTTGGTTTGATTTGATTTTTTTTACTTTTTTCTTCTTCTTTTTTTAAATCATGGGACACTTATCTTAAGATTCCCTTTGGTTCAAGGATTCCAGCTCATGATTCTTGAATAGAAAGTTGAAATTGAATTTAACTCAGTTTATCAGGGATTTATTTGGCGTTATTCATTATAATCCACAGGCTAAGGCTTACCTTGATGGCCTTCCATGTTACATGTGTTTTTCCCCCCAGTGAATCATCTTACCTTTAAAAAGAAGGTCCGCACCAACATTTGTATGTGTGTGTCTGTTTGAAACTTTGACTTCTGGAATAACCTCGTCTGAATCACGTCTGATGCCCAAAATTCTCACTCCTCCATCTGTCTGCAGCCCTCACACATGTCACAGCAGGAAGTTCTCATTTAAGAGTTTCAGATGTCGCTCATGGTTATCAACCTTATTTACTGCATGCTGGCTATTTTAAATAATGGTGGTGGTACTGGCGTGTTTGGAGGGGGTTGTCTTGAAATTAAGGTACAAACCGAATATAAGGCATGGGTAAGTAATATATAAATGCACCAAGAAGGGGGTTGGGGTTGAGTTGATATCACTAATTTAATTTTATAGTCCTTTATAAGATGTCTTTTATTACAGTTTTCCTTCCGCCCATCATTTACCCAAGAGTGGGGCTTAAAAGCAGGAGCCAAAGCCCCTGACGTGCAATCACACTCAGGGGTCATTCTGGCTCACAAAGTCACACGAGGTCAAGTCATAGCGTTTTTACAAGCGCATAAACGCCCTGAGCTAGCATGTGTGAAGCCTGCCAGCAACTAAACCAGCAGGTCGTGACATCTTCCTTCTAACTAAACAGCTTCTTTATTTACTGCAACCTGCTTTGGCACCATTTGGTCACGTAGCCAAGAAGCACAAAAACACAGAAGAAAGTACAAATACTAACTAGAGAGGAAAGCTGTAAGTTAACAAAGCTTCATGAAAGGGCATTCAGACTGACTTCAAAAGGTCGTGGCTCTAAATTCAGTATATTTATGGGTGTAGTTTCACCACCCCTCAAATACAGGAGCCTCTTCAGGATTTATAGCTGCTCTAAATCAGCAATGAAGAACAGGACTCCAGTAAGGGCAAGCAGGGATATATTACATGTGACTCTTGAGAGCGAACTGTAAAATCTGTGAAATCATAAGGCTCTAGATATATTACGCTCTCTTAACAGAAGCTGTCATTACATGTCCTGCAATCAGTTTTCCTTTGCATGACATTCAAACCGTACCTGCGCTTTTCTGCGAGCGCGTCTTTCGGCAGTGGCCCTCACAATGAAAATGTGATTACGTCCTCTTTAAACACCTGCAGATTGTTGCTGTTTACGTATTTCAGCTGTTGAAACGAGTCGATGGTTTCATAAACAGCAGTTCAGGACCACTTCACTGCCTTAGTTGCTCTTGTTGTTGAAATCAGAAGGTGCGGCAGAGCTAAACTGCTCGCGCTGATAAATACGTGTAATTCACCCTACGAAGGAAAACGGCAAAGAGCACACAGTTAAATCCATTCATGAGGATTTCCTCCATCTCTGATTTTGCAGAAGGAGCTGAAAAGCGAACATGGACACGCTGCGACCCATGTGACCTAAACTCTGCAGTTTAATCACCTTAATATTCCACATCATTACAGCAAAAGAAAAAAAACCGACATTTGCCTTTTGACCAGCTGAGCTAGTTCATTTGTGCGGCACAAGGTGTTCACGCTGGTTCTTGTTTGAAATACTGTCGACACCGGATAATCAAAAACATTCGACTCATCCTCCCCTTGCAGACAACACTTCAGCAGTAGTCCTTGCATGAGGTCTGTCTGTAGTCCTTGATGTCCACTACACAGGCTCTAAGAGCCTGTGCTATTTCTGCCATCATGCGAGGAGGTTCAGGTCTTTTCTGAACACTTTTGTATCTGCTGGATATACCGAAACCTTTAACATCAAATCTTGCAGCTAACCCGGGTTTCAGGCACAGCAAGTAGCAAATATGGAACACGAGGGCAAACACAGACACAACTTTTAAAACGGAAGCATATCTGTGACAAATTGAAGCCTGCTTATACCAAGATGCTCACATCTGCCACGGTCACATTAGAGACTACCAACAAAAGCACAAAACAATAAATTTTCCATGAACAACAGTCTCTGGTTATAGACCACTGCACTGGAGAGTGATAAGATAGATTTGTTTTCCCATATTTGGGATTTAGAGAAAAGACTTGATAAGGTTATCAGAACATGTTTTGTAGATTGTTTGGGATATACCCGCATGATTCTAGCAGGGCAAGAACAAAGCGAGACAAAGCATGACGGTAAAACTGAAGACAGACAGGGACATGTGGGTAAATGACTAATCTAAGGGTGCCTGAGATACGACCGAGCAGAGGGCTCGTGGGACCCGTGTGAATTCCCGTTATCCAGACAGATCAGCCTGGAGAATGATGGGACAAGGTAGGTTTCACACTAAGTCTGAGGCTCTGTCATGCTGAACCACTCTCTCAGACAGGCCTGAAACCCAATTAAAGACCATGTTAGAGGTTGAGCAACACATGAGGAAACACAGTCTTGTTGTTTTGTAGCACAGGACTGGAACACTCGTGGCTTAATTAAAGCAGTAACCGTATTTGCAACAGGAAACTCTTTGCTTCGGTTTAGAAAGAAAGAAAAAATGACCATAGAAACCTTGTGGAAATGCGTGAGAAATCTGGGGGCAAAATGCTTTATGAAAGACACTTTAGCATCTCCGCCATGACTGACACGGTATCGTATCTGCTGTTTGAGCTGCCGCATCTGTGTCGCGGCCCCAGATCTGGGCACGACTTATGGATGGTGACAGCAAACAACAAACTAATGATGCTTTCCAAGGTTATCTCCACATAAATAGCCATTAAGAAGAATGCTGACGCGGCAGTCCAAATCCACGAGCGCAGGCTACTAGGAAGCTGTTAAAAACCTTTAGCAAGGGCAACGAGTTAGCAGTCATAGATTTTGGGTTAGTGGAACATCCTTAAACTGCCTCAGTAGCCAGGTGAAGGGAATATCAGTGTTTGGGTGGGAGAAAGGAGAGTGCCAAGATGTCAGCGCTTCACCATGCTTGTGCATGACAAACACCAACCTGGAGCCAGCTGTGACAAAGCCCTAATCCAGAAAATCCCTCCTTCCTTTGCTGAAAATCCTAATGAGGATTTGAAGTACTCGGCAGGGAGGAGACCCGGGGGCTGAGGTTACACCTTGCCACTGCTTGCTCTCCCAGTCATTGTCTCCTTATCTCCTTATTGGCCAAGCCTGGCTGGCGATGAAAGAGACATGACAGCATGGTGGGCCTTCGTACACAGGCCCCACGCCTGCCTGGCTCCGCGGGGAGCCAGATTCCACAAACAACCAGGATGACATCACACAGGAGGTAGAAAGACAAAACCAACAGAGGTTGGTTTAGACACACGAGATAAAAGGGAATTTTAAAAATCCAGCCCTTTAGCCTTTACTGTTTTGCTTCAACAATAAGCAAATTGGAAAGTATGAAAACTTAGCATTTCAGAAAGTAATTATGCAACAACTGATTTGTCTCTGTTAACAAATTAGGTATGGGCCAATGTTTTCAAAGGCTGGCTCATAGCTAAATGCCAAATTAAGTGATCAGGGGACTGGAGCATGGCGACGCAGCGGGGTGCTATTCTTTTTCCACGGACACAACCGACACAAACGAGTATTCAAAAAGGGAAAAAAATGGTTTACTCATCTAACAGTGTTCTCTTTTTATTTTTAAGACAACTAAGAAAGAGGCACCTGGCGCTGGGCAGAATGAACGGCTAACGATTAGTCTGAGATACAGTGTGTGTGCCTTTAAAGACCGGGCTTATGATAACAGGATTTATAGTTTACCTGATTGGATTTACCTGTTAGATAGTTATCTTCTTATCTTCTTGCCCTAATGCTGGTCAGTAAGACACTGGAGCAGAAAATAGAGAACAAAAAAAGAGAACAACGTGGAAAATAACAAGATAGCAGCCTGCCATCTTAATGAAGTTATAAAACAGGCTTTTATGGTTACAAGAAAAGGCTAAATGGGTCAAATAGGTGGTGCCAGAGCACTGGGAGGAGCCGGGTCCTGCCCTTGCAGGTCCTGGTTCACATTATGCTGCAGGCTTTTACTTCTAGCCTTTATATTTTCAAAACACCTTGATTATTTCTCTCCACAGACTTTGGTGTGACAGCTTTTAAAACCCTTCTCTTTTCATTTCACGTGGTACAATAACAGGCCCTTTCTTGCTGCCCTTGAGAAATCTCAAGTACTTTGAACATTTTAAGCATCGAGGAGAAACTAGTGTGGTTTCAGGGTCTGTGACAGAAACGGGAATTCTCAAGCTTGTTTGCCACTTTTGCCACTGAACAAGCAGCTTTTATTATAGTGCAATGGAAGAGAAAATAACTGAAGTTTAATTTTTGTTGCATAAGGTCGACATGACCTACTTGGGATAGTTTTTCTTATGTTTGCTTATACATCTGCAAAACATGATCACTCACACAGTAACATCCGTACACTGTGAAACTGTGACAATTAAATTAAACAAACTTCCCAAAAAGCTCCCAGGATAGGGAATTTCCTGATTAAGTGTTGATAATAATTTCAAACCAACAATGGTGCAGGAAGAGCAGCGTAGGGACAGGCGAGTGTGTCGCAACTTTCACCCTAATATCGCATTTCTAAAACTGAATCCCTGCTCTTCGGTTCGGCCCCGCGTAATTCCAACAATCATCGGGAAAACTTCGACGAGAGCGTGTGGCTGAGCTGGGTGGGAATTGTTATTCTGTCGCTGATACATACAAATCCTTTCAACCCCACCAGAATTCACTAAATTATTTTGAAAGATATGTGAGCCAATTTAATCATGTATTGCAGGGGTAAATCACGACTGTTTTTGCAAAAAAATATTATTACTTTGTAAATTACACCTTCGCCTCATTTTAGGTTGGTTGTCATGGTGATATCCACAGGGAAAGCCAATGGGACAAAAGGAAATAAACCCACTACTTTACAGAAGACCACTGTGAGCGTGATTGTTGTGCTGATGCACAGACAGACAGAAACATAGGTAGACAGATGAAATGAACGCTATTAATCACTGTGTTTAGATCGCCCTCGCTCTGTTTCACAAGGTAAATTAAAGACTGTAAACATAATTAATTAGTGGAAGGCAAAACATGCGTAGAGCATTGTGAATATTAATGTGTGAAGCCTGACGCTCACCTACAAGCTGAAACCGGTGCTGCTGGTGTCTGTGGGCTCTTTCTGTTTTAAAAGGGCATTCCCACACTTCAGTATTTCACTTCCATGAATTTAGGGGGAATTCAAAAGGTCAAAATTGATTCACCAGAGGCCAAGATATTTTTGTCAAGTCTTTCCTTCTTAATTCTTTTCCCACTTTTTCCAGTCGCTCTCCTTTAGAACTGTCTTAATGGATTGAGTAGTTCTTATGCTAAATTATTTTCACCTGATGTCTCTTTAACAAAGGTGAAGCTAAATTATAGACGGAGAGCAGAAAATAAAAAAGTAAGTCTATACTGTAACCAGCACTGGTCTCATATCATCGTGAGTGATCGTAGTATCTATGTCGTAACGACGCCCGTGTGGCCTTTTGTGCAGTACTGTCTGAAACGTATGTAACAAATCAATTTTGGAAATTAATGCTGCAGAATAGGCTGAGGAGGGTGCAATTTTGAGAGATGAGGATGTGAAGGGAAAAGAAAATACGGGGAAGAAATGAGCCCAGCAAATACAGATATTCATGAAGAAAAAGTGAAGGCATGAGACAGATGGTCAGTATCGGTATTGGCTGTGTGTATGAGTCTTTCTTTAGATACAACAAAAAAGAAAAACTGGAAAACTAACTTTAAACTATTTACAGCACTGCACTAACCCATTTAATTCAATTATAAAAATGCATTAAAAAGATATTAGGGGTAGACGCAGTTTAATGAAGCATGTTTACTTGAGGATATTGTTTGTAATGAACTGTTTCTGGGCTGAGATGGGAAAAAGGAGAAGGTGGGTGGGGGGCTCGGGGAGGAGGCTATCCAGCAAGAGGAAAAAGGTGAATGACAAGTGCCATGTTATTAATAAACGGGGCTATTTATGTGTTTTTGAACCCGTTCTCCTCCCCGATTCTGGACACATCGTCATGTCTGTCTCTTCTGCCAGAGTGGACTCACGCAGCACATGCAGTTCACTCCTTCGCACTGTTGCAGCAGATGTGTCTTAAAAAACCATTAGTCTATCGACAAGATTTATTGCAAACCCTGCTGACTGAATTTTGTGGAGCACCCGGTAAACACCAGAGGCAACGCAACATGGATAGGAAAACCTCTGAGGTTTTCCTAAATAGATTAACGTGTATATACACGAGTCTCGTAATTGCTCTTTGCCCGAGGTTCAGAATTGGGGTTTAGTAAAGTGCCAATATTTGTGGAAAACATATAGATTTGTATGTGCGTGCATGTAAAGACAGTGAAATCGTTTCCCCGACTGTTTCCCATACGGTTTCACATTTCTTACATGAAAGATCAAATTGAACCCAGGTGATACATGAGAAGACCATATGGTAAAGCACATCGTGCCAGTGTGACCTGCTACAGTGTAAATGAATCTTGAGAAATCATTACCTTGAAAACTTGAATGAGTAATCCTACATTATTAAGTTTTTTAAGAAGTAATAAAGCAGGTATAGCGAACAGTTGGCGAGATCTTAAAACAGTTGGCAGCAGTGAAGCAAAATCTGTAAAGACTCATCTTATACTGCACGAAAAAGATGCCAACCTCGCTTTATTTTAAATCCAATAATCAAACGTCTAAAGTAAAGCACCTCTAGTCTTGCGATTAAACACTAATAAGTAGAGGATACAGTTTATGAGATAAGGCTTGGACGCATAAATCTTGTAATTACGATACAGCTGAGAGTGATTTAATCAAAACTTAATGCAGTATGATTAAAACACATTCAAGCTTTATATTTTTTGAGGTGTGAAATCTGTGTGCCTGCCTGCCATGAGACAGAACATTTTAGTGAGGAATTTAAAAATGGATCCAGCTCTGATGCCACTGGGAACAACTGACGCTTTCAAGCAGAAAATCTCAGACAAATCACAATTTACCAACTAATGAAACCACTCAAGATTATCCCCCATCCGCCTGTGCCCACTGTCCTCCAAGCTGCATTACTTACACAAGCAGTGGCTGCACCCAGAGAGCAGATTTGGCTTCAGCCACAATGTAACTGCTTATGCTATATGCAGTAGAAAACAATAGCATTAAAAAAATAAGTTTTTTATGTGAGCCTGAAAAAAAACAACAACACACTTTTTCAAAAGACGCTATCAAAAAAAAACTAGCAGTATGTTTTTGACAAAAGCAAGAGGAGCTACTTACCCTCTGTGGAGTGTACTTGGGCTAGAGTGATGAGAAACCAGCAGAAAGTGGGTAGTTTCCACAGGGAGCAAGACATGGTGCCAGGTGTTGATGTTGTGTGGCAGATTTGTGTTGTGACTAACAGGTTCTGATTAGAAAAGTCCAAGCCAAGTGGTCTCAGAGATGCTCATCATTGATCCTCTAACCTGCAGAGAACACAAAAAAAGACATTCCCTTCAGCAGTGATAATAATTCAACGTGCGAGCTCTGTCCTTGTGTGATTTCACAGTGGAATTCATCCTGTAACACTCATGTCACAAGGCACTTGATGCTGCATATACATCCCGCTGCAGAAATGTGACAACTGTGAAATGCCACAAACCCCATGCAAGCCACTAAAATAAGCCCAGAAGTTCAATAATCCTGCAAAGGGAAATCCCTTGATGGCAGCTCAATGCTAACTATTTCCCCAGCAGGGAGGGGTGGGGGTGAATCGTTGTGTGTGTGTAAGCCGAGGGGGGGCTGAGTGGGATCAGCACCGTGATCAAAAAGACGGATCCCGCCCTGTCCACCTTCTACCTTCTCAAGACCTTTAGCGATGCTAACCTTATCAAAACTGTGTCAACTTGTATTTTCTGTTCCTGTTCCACAGAACACATTTATGCCTTTTGAACATTGTTTAAACCCCTTTAAAATCCCTTTTTTTTGGGCCACTGTCTCACGTGACATCACTTTGATGTGCTAAAACGTAGCACCTTTATAACACCAAAAGCATCTCGCCGACCGAGTAAAAGCTCTGTTGTAAGAGCTGCAGCGCGTCCTGACACGGAGTAAAACGCTACAGCCACGTGGTGGAAATGCTAAAGTAAATGACAGTAACATTTAGTGCTAGAAATATTAATGATAATAGCCCGGATAGCATCAGCCAAAAAGCTTTCCGTGCAGCTTGCTTTGCATTGTCATTGTTGTTATTGTCCATTTCAGAGGTGGTTTTCTTACATATGGGAGCTGTTTTCACATCCGGTTATTTTTAGGAAGGTTGCACACGTAACGAAACGATCAGCAACACGCATTTTACGTAAAAATGTAGCAGTAATGAAGCTACTTTTGGCCGGGGATGCACTACTGGAATCTCACTTGTATCCAAGCGGAGCTCTACTTCTGTTTGAGTGATATTTTATGACCCCCAGACAAACAAACAAACACTACCAAGCAAATGGTCACTTCTCTGTGTTGTGACTGACCACAAACCACCTTATCTCTCCAGTCCCCCCCCCAGTCCCTTACATCTCTCCAAACCAAAATTCCTGTCTCCCCAGCCCATCCATACCTGTCTCTGTTGTACGAGTCTGAATGTTTGTTTTGCTCTCTTTCGCTACAAAAGCAAATGGCCTCCTCCCCGCCACAGATACAGCGTTGAAGCTGTGTAGGGTGAAACCTAATGCCTACCTGCGCGCCCAGGCATGCGTTTCACAGAACTAACGGCTCCCTTTTGTCTGTGTGTTTACACTGCTGGGCTAAGCTCAATCCTCTCACTCCCATGGACCATTAGCACATTCACCATGGGATATGGCATCACTCTGGCAACAAGGCTCATAGGACCCCATTAGAAACAGTTTTTTTCTTTTTTAGCACATTCAAAAACACAGTTCCATTTTTTTCTTTCCGAGTCTTCAGCCTGCAATTGTTAGTTAAGATTCAAAGGACTGGATGTTATCCGTTATACTTGCAGCTAACAAGAAAAGACCGTGAGGAATTTTGTTTGTCATGTACAGTCAGAGCTGCAAAACTCGTCTTCAGCTGCCTCCTCCACACTGGAGAATATCCGCGGCCCGAAAGGTCTTTGATCTATTTTGTCTGAGTTCTCAGACAGTGTAATAATTTATCACCGAGAAAACATGCAGAGCACACACATTAGCCAACAAAGTTATAATTAAACCTGCCATAATCAGCTCATCTAGTATGACATTGTGCCTCACCTGAGACCTCTAATTTTAGAGCCATTTAAAAGAGGTTAACAGGAGCAGAACACACACAGCCACCGGGTATTTAGTTTCAATGGAATAATATGCAGTCATGAGGCTTAACAAATGAAAGTTGATCAAACATGTTGGATTCCAATAAAACTCTGACCCTTTTTTTTCTTCAGTCCACGTGGCACCAATTCAATTTATCAGGTGAGTGGCGACACATAATCAGCCTGTAAAGTCAAGGTCCAAACGTACGGCGTAATCAGCTCTTGAGCTGATCGTCTAACAATAAAGCTGGTGGATAGTGACCATATTAGCTTCATCTTAGCCTCATCGGCTACTGGTTTGTCCACTTTTGCCAAAAGACATCTACGTGTGTTGAGCGGTGGATGATGGTAATCAGTCCTTAAAACTAATACAGTATGAACACTCAGATGAAATGAACAGTTTAACAAAATTAGGCTCCTTAACAGGATCATTCATTATTTACTCTTGTGTTTTAGCGTTTAACAGCAAAATATAGTTCAAGAGGAATATCTGCACATGGAGAAGGCGGCATTCATTCAGGCTCTAACCCTGGAGGCGTTAGCTGGAAAAAACGAAATCTGTTAAAAATTAGCTTCCGCTCTTGTCATCACATGCCATTGTCAACAAATGTAGCCTCACTTTGCACCAGGTTCACTATGTGTGCGCACCAGACTGGGGAAACAGAAGCTACTGGATGTATGTGCACTAGTCCTGCTCAGCTTACATCCTTGACAAGACGCTGTGACCTACTTAACGTGTTCGTTTCGATAACCGGTCTATTGGCTTCCCATGGTGAAGTAGTCATTTTTCCCCTTTACAGTTGCTTTATTAGCTGATGCACCAACAAACGTATCGAGTGATCGTTTAAGCCAAATCAGGTCTAACTAAACTGTTATAGCTCGAGTCGACACTTTATGCCAAACGTTATGGTCAAAATAGGTTAAAACATGCTGGTGGATGCGTGTCTTCTTCATGGCTGAGGCTGTTTGTGTATGTAAACAGGCTGGTCTCAATATGATTTATTCTTCCTTCCTTGTCATCATTGCTTAGTGTAAAAAAAGGGAGGCAGCGCGCTCACACGCCCTGTGTCAGAATGCTAAGACAAAGACGGGATGCCTTTAAACACTTTGCCTTGAAGGCAGCGTAGACCCCCTGCCACAAAAGGAAAAGAAAAAAAAGGACGACTGTAGATCCGCGGTACACGGGGACGGATGTTCTGTAAATCGACGATAACAGTCCTATACTTTAATATATTTTGTATCATGCTGTGAGTGCTTAACATGCTGAGACACCAAAGGCGCAGGCTGCAGGAAGACTGCAGACTGCCGTTCTCCTCATTAAACAGGCTGAGGTCTCCCCTCTCAGCTGGGGGTTTCTTTTCCCTCTCTTCGCCTTGTAACGGAAACTGCCGGTGATCTCATTTTGACCATTTTCTCAAATAGCCCTCGACTCCGGTGTGATCTCAGAGCAGGTTTGAGCATCTCTATAACGCCGCCGCTGCGTCGTGCTTGAAGTTTGGACTCGATACGCAGAGATGCACAGATGACGAGCGCCGCTGTCGACGCGGGTCCTTCGACTTCACGAAACGCATGACCGTAGCGGTCTTCTGTGATTTTTAAGCACAGATTGCTAAAATGTCAACAAGCATCGCAGTGCTTGGGCTAAACGTGAAGCCACTGCAGACAGATGTTTAAGTACTCTGAAAAATGTAGAAGCCACAGGGGCGTGAGCCCAGAGGCTTTAAACATATGTGTGCTTGATATACGGGCAATACAACAGAATGCTTTATAATCAACAACTGTGTGACAAAATTAGAAATTGCAGGAGCAGTTGGTCCTCTTAGGAAAAAAAGAAATAAAAGGGCTTAGTGACTGGGAGGAAGGGGGTTATTAGAAGGGAGGGAGAGAGGATTGATTGAAAAGGACAGTTTGAAATTTAAATGCAGTGGGGGTCTGAAAACAAGAGGCAGATGTGAAAGAATGCTGGGCTTCTTAGACAAAGCTCCTGGTTGTCCCTCTATAGCTGTTAGAGGGCCACAGGAGAATAGAAGAAGAGTTGGGCCATTCTACAAAACGAGGTCTGGGAGAATGGAGGGGGAGCCGGAATAAAGAACCTGAGTGGGGGAGTGGGACACGAGTTACAATGAGAGACTGACAGCTTGCAAGTCTTGCTTGACCCTTGAATTAGCCCCTGAGCTTTCAACAAACCTCGAGAAAGAGTTGGGATGTTAATTGTCACCGAACATCACAGGGATGCAAAAGAAGGGAAACGCAGGGCCAGATATTCACTGAAATGGAAATCAGAATCAACAGACCACCACATGTTGAATGCAGGGAAACACATTTGGTTTCTATTGGGCTTTCCCAAAACTATCCTCATACATTAATTCATACGCACTATAAGAACCCTGTTATCTGTTTCTCCAAAAAACCTGAAACATGGGGCTCAGTCAGAAAATACTCAAGTCTCAAATCTGGAAGAAATGTCTTCTCAAAAGTGACTGTGTCCCTGCTTTGACACTGCTCAAATGTACATTTTGCAAGCGTAGAGATTGGGCTGGTGAGCAGATGAGTCTGGAGCCCCCCACTGAGTCGGATATAGGCCAGGAAGGAATCAAGGCTGACCTCTCTGCTGAGGGAATGATTGAGAGCAGAACAGGACCAGAGGAGCCGAGCGACACCCGACCAAACGCCGTGCGACTGCTGGTGCCACGAACACGAGACCCGACCCTGACACGAGCCGAGCCAGTGAAATACCGGGTCAAACACGCATGCTGCGCGACAGGACTCCTCAGCAGCAGAGATGGTTAATGGAGCAGGGAGCGCAAAGGATAAGGGCGGAGAAAAATTGCATGGAAGATTATTTTCATTTTATTATTACTCTGCATAGTAACATAGCTGGAGATGTCGTGATTAGGACTGCTAGGACTTTTAGTCACACTGTCTGTGGGAGGCTAGCTTACTTGAAACTTTCATGTATTATCTTGTGCATTTCATCATCTGAGAGCACATAAAACCAACTGTTTTTTGAATTTGTTGATCACAACATTTGGATTAAACGAATCATTAGCCGGCTCTGATGCAAGCCACACTGCACGGAAAAGGCAGCAGCATGCAAGAGGAGCAGAGCGTGACATAAGCGTGGTACTTGTCATGCTCACTGCTCTTAGTGTTTGCACCATTCATCATTTTTATGAGCCACTCAATTAATCGATTAGGGTACTCCCCACTGGTTAGGACATATGGCTACTAAATAAAGCAATCATGAGCTAAGCCCTGAAACACTCCAGCACTTCAATACATTCAAAAATAAATGGATTGTCTAGGAGAAAGAAAAGACAGCATTGTTTTATTTTCATTTCCCTCCTTCGATGTTTTACTTGACAATATGAAAAACAAAACAAAAAAGTATTTCTGGTCTGCCGTAGTTTTACATGTCGAGAAGCGCCGCGTTTATCAGGAAAGATTTCCTGATTTAAGAATGTCAACATACGATATGTTTCAACGTGGCACTTTTCCTCTGCATTTCTAGGCACTTAGTGTTATCGCCCCCTCTGCTTGAATATATATTAAATCCATAGCCTCATAATCACTTTAGCAATGCAAGAAAAATCCTATTAGCGCTGAAAGATACCTACACCTGTCTGTCCACATGGATTATAGGCAGGTGATTTGCCACGGTAACAAAGTTTTAATACGGGTCCCATACATTTTTTTTGTTCTAATTTTGATGTTTTACTGGGAAGTGAAGTGGATTATCTCGAATGAAATTTCAAAATGTCATTTCCACTTGCTGATAGCACAAAACTATTCCTTTCAGGTCTGCAGAGATAAGAATGATTCAGCCAGGGCTGTTAAACGGTGTCTTTGCCAAATGTTCCTCCGCTTAGGAATTAATAGGCTGACATTAATACAGCAAGATAAATAGGCAGGTCAGGTAAGTGAGCCCTGCCATTATATGGGCATCTCATGGTGATAGTACCTGCCAATCAAGTCCAATAAGTCCTTGACAAGGTGTGATTCACCTTGAAATACAGAGAATGCATGCAATATGTAGTATATAGTCCCCTGTTGAGAAACCTGATCCAATTAGTGTGTGCGCATAAATACTTTGCAGGGTTGACGCCCCGAGAGCACATCAGGACAGCATAAAAGTTGGGTTAACGTCCGCTACACACAACCTTTTTTTCTACATATGAGTCACCTCTCATCTAAAACAACATGGCTGTTTGCAAAAGAGGGACCAAGACCTTTTGGAAGCGCAAGGCCTGGTTTTTAGTCTATGATAATAATGCGCCGTATTTACACGGATATGCACCAGTAAGCAGCTTTTGTGATCCTCTGCCCCCCTCCAAACGGAGCAGCTGAATGGGTAAAACCTTCGCTTCATCCTTCTACTAAGGACTCACCATCAATAATGCACTGTGATCGTGAGGCGTTATTAAGCAGGATGATTAATTTTTAAGGCAGTGGGCAGCAACACAAAACACGAAGAAAGTAACAGAGACGACGACTTGTGAGAGACGCGTTTTCAATGGAGCAGCGTGAGCGTGAAAATAAGACACTTATTTGCGACTTTTTTTCGTCTAGGCGACGAGAAGCAGAGAAACTGAAAAACGAAGGAATGTTTTCAGTGCACCTCGACTGACAGATATGTCATTAAGTAAATACTTGGCATACGCTGAATTTACATTCCGGACAGTCTGCATCATCTTCTCCTTTGTGGCTTTTATGTTTAACAATGTCTTAATAGGAGCTTTTACCTAGACTCAGCTCACTGCAGTGCCCCTAATACAATTTCTCTGTATTTGTTGATGCATCAGAGGCAAAAATTGGCAAAAATTGCATCAAATCCTGTAAAACGAGTTATTGTGTTACTGTGGAAATGTATATATTTTTGAAGAATGTTAATTCTTTCAGATTAGAGGCACTATGCTTAATGTCTAATTAATGCTTTTAACCTTTCTGTGGCTCAGGGGAAGGACAAAGCCAAAGCCAAAAGGGCCACTGCATCATCTCAGTCATCAGCTAAACAGGAAGAGAAGCAATACTGTACGAATGATTTCAGCAGTGGATGTACAGTAGCGTACTTCATCCGAGCGCATTTCTATCCCACTACTGCCGAATCTATTTCCAATCTAAAAGATGGCATGAATGCCTTTGTCAGACAGGGGGAGCGGCGTATGTCAAGCTAAACAAGGTATAGCGCTGTGTCTCGTCAGGAAGCTTAGACAAAAGAAGTGGGTGTAGTCTTTCCTGAATGCAATCACTTGTCAGCCCTAAATCTTCACTCAGTACTGCCGTGACAGGTAACGGTGCTTTTTAAACCGATGAATGTATATTGGCCTTTTTTTTAAAGATACAGAAAATGTCTAAAAGGCATTTTGCTGCCGCTCACAAATGAATGTTTTACACACTCTGCTGCACAATAACATGAAACATATTTTCATTAAAAGAGTGAAAAAGGGGTGAGACTACATAGTTAGTTTTTTTAAAGAAAAAAAGCATCTAATATGGCATTTATACACAGCAGCACGACATAAGCGAGTAATTTGGGTTGCTTTGAATTTTTGGGGAGGCTGCTTCATTAGATTTCCTCGTGCCGTTCCAGTGTCACTACTCCTTGCCCTCTGCCCACCTTCAGCTGTGAAAGGGAGAGGACAGTTTTGGGGCTGAGCTTTCTCTACCGTCCTCATTTGCATAACATCAGCAGCGCGAGGGGGATTGTGATGCAAACAAGCCAAGATTGGCTCGTTCCATCTCCCCCAATTTTAATAACTAAGGTTCTCGCTCCCGCCTGCTCACTGTACAATGGATCAGCCTTCTTTGAGACTGAGAGAGAGATTCGATTTTTTTAAAAATAGGTGGAAAAGTTTCAACTGCAGTTTGGATGATTAAAGAAAACTTGCGTGCAGTTGACGTAAGAGCGGCGCTGCTGCTGTTGCACTTTGCCCGAATTTAAACACGTGGCAGGCCACAGGAGGATAAAAAAATCTTCATTATGGGCGAAAACATCTCTTTTCACCAATGTTCCTCATTTCCCAACTGACCATGATTTGGGCTTGACATGAATAAAGAAAAAATATGTAAATGAATCGGTGGCTTATGTTATCGTCCCCTGCCACCCACAGTAGGACAGCAGATACAGCAATCACTGCTTCTGCACCTTGTGTATGTTTAATATGTGTTTGTTCCTTTGTGATAACAAAAAAAAAAAAGGGGGGGGGGGATAAACAGGGCTTTCTTTTGTTGTTGTTTTTTTTCTCCTTCGAATAACTGGACCAAAGTCAGGGAATCCAAAGACACAAGGAGAGAGAGAGCAGACAAATACAGGAGACTGTCAAGCAGACTGCGATAAAACATTCACTGTGAAATTATCTCCCTGTCATAAGGTCCTCCTGTTTTGAATACCAAAGGGATTCAAATTCCCAAACAAACTATGAGAGGTTGACCAATTTTGTGCTCTGCTAAACGATAGCGGATTGCAGAGCAGGTTGTAGCTTTGAACCACCGCGGTTTGAGGTAGCAGGAAGCCAAGATTTTAATCTCTGCATGTCTGCATAGGTAATCCATTGAAGTGTAATTGCTACAGTTCTAAGTTATACAGAATAATGACAGAAGAATGAGACTCACTATGAATATGAAGTGAGTGAGAACACAAAGTCCCCACAGTGGCAGAGGAGCAAAACACTTTGACAAGGACTCTTGCTGGGGAGGAAAACTATCCTCTGAAGAACAACAAGCGCCAATATGGACGCTGTTTTTCTTTTTTCTTTTTTTTTTTTAACAAGACGCACCATTCGGAGAAACATAATGAAGCGAGCCGCGCAGATGAAATGTTAGGATTTATGCGACTAAAGCGGCTAGCTAAGATGAACCCGTTCCTGTTAGCAACAGCAATTCATCTTCATGGATACCAAGGATGTGAAAGAGAGGTGAGAAAGAGGTGAATTTACAAAAGAGGAAACAGTTACGTATTTATGAAATTAATTAAAATGCAGCCGAATGTGTAGCATGCAAACTTTCTGGAATTTCCACATTAAATATAAGAGATGCTGCTTGCAACCTTTTGCTCTGTGTGTTTTCTTTAAATATCGCTCTTTGCAAAAACATGAAAATCCAGGAAGCTTGAAAAGACTGGAAGGTGCAACCTAATACTGACTGTGGGTAACTCGTATATGTTTTTTAACACTGAAAACAAATGGGTATATGGAGGACTTAATGTTATGAAAGGTAACTACAGAATAAAATCAATACATTTAACATGTCATCCTCCTGGGTTTTTTTACACCAAAACATCTGCAGCAACATTTGGCATTTTTTGAGCCTGCTGCTGCTCCAGTTGTATGAATTGTGTCTGAATTCACTTATCATTTAAATATCAAGCATGCACCTGAGAAAGTCTTATGGGCAGTGACTTTCAGAAAACGTCTCCAAGTAATGCTTGCACAATCCTGCTTTTTCCACGCTGCTTCCACGGGAGCCTCGAGCCTTTTCAGGTGAGAGAATAAAAGATCCCTTTTTTTCGTCTCTATTTTTTGGCCCTTGCAGTAAACTGTAAAACGAGTAGGCGTTGCAGCGTCTGCAACATTCACCATCTCTCGCTGATTGTTAAGGCTCAGCTTTGGTGTCTGGAACCCACATTTCAACACCACCGTTTACAGAGCAAATGTTCGTCTTAGGTAGACCTTTAAAACATAAATAAAAACAAGCTAAACATTTAGGCAAAATTTACTACCTCACCCTGATACCCAGAGAGATGTTTTCAGGGAGCACAGAGAAACTTTTCCATTCTTTAGACACGTCTCTGCCTCCTTGGAGTTGAAGCTTCTTGCCTACCCCCGGGCCGGGCTGATGGTAATGGCTGCAGGAGCCACTTCCTGTCAGCTCACTCCAGACTCACTAGTAATCAGCTCGAGCTGATGAATGACAGAAATGCCACTGGCTCCACTTTTTGCAACGACAAAAAAAAAAAAAAAAAAAAAAAGCACCAGTTTCTGCCCCCCCACCCACCCATTTGACTGTCCTCTTTACACAGCTTTTTTTCCCCATTTCCATCAACTACTACAAAATAGCACTCATCACATTGGTTCAGCTGCTGATGCTGAAGCTAAAAATGAAACATGTGTTGCCGGGCACAGATGCAGTACTTGAGAATTTGTAGAGCTTGCTCAGAGCTTTCTGTCTGGTCATCATTTAACCTTGCTTTCATTTTATCACTGGGTGATTTATAAGGATGTGAACACATGTTCGCTTTAATGGTCCCAGTACAAAAACACAGCTATAAAGTAGATAAAACTACTTTTTTCCCTGCTTTGGCTTATCTGTTTATTTCTTAGCAGGTCATGGCATTTTTTGGCCTCATTTATCTCTTTTCATGCCACACACACACACACACACACACACACACACACACGAAATATCCACCAAACACAAAACCTGACCTATTTTTTTTTTCTTGAACAAACTAAAATTACACCTTTAAAATTTTTTGTTTATCGAGCAATAAATATGTTACAGCATTGCGAGGCTGCTTTTTACACACCTCAAATTATTGTTAATTTTTAAAGTTATTTAAGAAATAAGCAAAGCGATAAAACTCTTAAACTACAAAGAGAAATCCAAATATCGTTCAATTTTAATTTCTGAAATAATCAAAAATAATATATGTAAAAATGTAGCAGCTTAAAAAAATGCATTATAACACAACAAAGAAGAACATTTTTGCCACCTACGGAGATACTGGACATTTGGCCAGTAATGAAATTTTAGCCTTAAATATTTATTACATGCTGTTATTGTTTGCGCTTATTGCAAGGAATCTATACGGTGAGCATCCTCAGTTTTATTGCAGTTGTGCAACTAATAGCATTTCTTCTGCTTCTGCACGTCCTGCTCAGTCACAACATAACAGATGTGAAGTATAAGCTGCAGTTCTCACACTCATCTTAATTACTTAAACCGGTTTGCTGTGGACTGAATTAGACAAACCGGTGGCTCTAATGGATAAAGCAGTCAGGGTATGTGTGATTTATAACAGAATTCACACCAGCAGAGCTGCCTCACACCTCATTTAGAAGGAGGCACGATGAATTATTAGGGCAGCCTGTATATGTCTTTTTCCTGTGCAAATGCCAAAAAGATCAAATCAGTACAGAGACGCAGTGAGGTGTCAATATTAAGCACTCCAAATTTCATTATAAATACATGAATAATTTGACGTCTCCATCGACACACACACACATTCAGGAGCAACTTCTCTGCAGTATTTAAGATGTTCATTACCTCACCCCCACGGCAGTAGAGGAGGAGTTGGATCCAACAGGCAGCAGTGAATGCCAGGCCTGGCACAGCTGTACAAGCAAAGCTGTAAAGAGAAGTCACCGGCCACTGTCGCTCAATCTTTCCCTGTGTTAATCCCACACTGTCTGCATGCACGTCAGACCCATTCCACACATCCTTGCATTGCTTTTCACACCCCTAAGTTCAATTTGGCAGGAAAGTGGACACGTTGCATCACTTCTCCTGGCTGAAAATTCTCTCGGCATTGTTCCCCTCCAATAATCTTGTTTCTGAGACAGCATGATGGCTGTGTTATCATGTACAATCGATTCGCTAGTCATTTTCTGCAAAATATTTTCTTGCTTCTTGCGTTCTCTTTCAGGTACTCACTGAAGCGTGCAATGTGAACGCACAAACCTGAGTTTTACTCGTGCATTTCCACACCAGAGCCCGGCTTTGTGACTTTTAACAGCGGCGCGGCAAATATGTGTACATATGAGATTTAAAAGCCTTTAATGCCCCTGAATCTCTTCGTAGCTGATCAGATCATCTTCTGAATGGCCTCGATACACAAACATGCGGCGTGTGTGTACAGAAGAGTCGGCTCCATTTATCTGCATTCATCCTTCACATTATCATGGAGGGACAGCTTGCTGTCATATCCCAGACCGTTCCTGTGGCTGGACAAATGCGCTGAAAAATGGACCCTCAAGTGTTGGGCACGTTTTATTAAACAAGCCCCTCTATGTTTTATAGACTTACAGAATTTTATAGCCGAGCTCCAGCGGAACCAAATCCCGGCCTTCGGGGCAGAAACTTTATTTTAACATCTCTCTTTTTTGGGGGGGAGGACTGACATTTTGTCCTCTGCCTTCAAAATGTTTTCCCAAGAAGCTTCTCCTCAGTTGACCTACGCAGAGACCATTGCCTCTGGCTTGTCACAGGGAAAAGAGTGATGCGGTTCTATGGGTAACAGAGAGGGAGGCTCTGTACTGAGACAGCAGCAGGTGCAGCCGTGACAGTTGCCGTGTTGTTGCTAGCCCCACACTGTAGTCAAGATGAGGTTCACAGATGTAGCCACTCAGTGCAGTGGTTTATTGGCTGCCTGAAACAATGCATCTCTGTCAAGAACAACTCCTCCTAAGGCCATTTCAGCCTAACAGTGCTGCGTATGAAACAAGGCGTAGAAAAAGCTCATTCTGACACACAAGGTCAATTCAGCTCCACAGCAACACAATCAAAGCTCCCCTCGCTGTGCCAAAAAGCAAAACAAATACCAACCCGGAGCAATCACGCTCAAACGTGGAGGTTTCAGCCACATTTTCATATTCAGCCATGTGCATAATAATAAATATAACAATAAAAATATCAATAATAATTCCAGTGGCACCTTGAGATTTATTATCACCATTTATCAAAGCATATTTGTGACTAATTATTAGCAGCGCTACCTGAGGCTGCACTTTAGCCCACATGCACTGAGTAAAGTAATGGCACCCATTTTCCCGCGGCCCTTTTCATTTTTTTTTTCTCCCGTTGGACAAGAGAAAGCAAACCTGATTCTTTTCTTCAATTCAGATGTGAAGCAGTCCACAAAGTCCAGTCCAACCTTGTGTTTTGTTGAATCTGAGAGTAGTAGAGATCTGAGATAATATGACTATTGTTTTCCTGTAAAGCACCCAGTCTCTGCTTGTTCAATTACTGGAAGGAGCCTCAACGAGGGCGGTTAAATCATTTGCAGAGACATTATCTACGCAGAGAGAGAAAGACAGAGAAAGAGAGGGAGGGTGTGTGGCGGGGAGGGGGGGTGAGGAGGAGGGGAGAGCCGGCATAGGGGCCAAACTTTAGTTTGGAGAGGAAATAGAAACATTTTTGTGGACCACACATGGAGGGTGCTGCGAGGATAAAAGCAGCAGGATTCATGATTCACTGCAGGAAATTAATAGACTAATACAGTTCTCTGTTTCACTGCCAAAAACCACATAATAAGATAAAATTGTTTTCATTACAGGTGATGATGGATATCTATGTAGATTATTAAAATGTACACAGAATTTATGAGCGCGAGAGAGACCGCAGAATTTCCTTCTTCCTCGCATATGTCGCCTACAAACAAAAACCGACTCACGAGCACTCATCTGTCAGCGTGAGCAATCATTAAGAGATAATTTGATTGTTTTTTCAACCTCGGCTGTGTTTGATGTCTCTGGCATGGTAGCAATTGAACAGACAATTATTTTGTTGATTAGCTTAGTTTTTAGCAACTTACCATGCCTGTGATATTCCTCTGAAACTCCCAGACCAGACGCTCAACTCCATCTGACTTGGCAGCTACGTTACAAGAACAAAGCTTCTGCACTCCCTAACTACATACTGTAAAATAAAATATCATGAAAGAAAACCACCGCCTAAACAAATAAACGTATAGAATAAAATATGCAACGATGGGGGCGGTAAAAAAAAAAGCAGAACAAAACATGTATTTGGCAGGACTTTAGCTGCAAATAAGGAAGTGCACCGTTTATGGGAGTGGATCTACCTGCAGGTCACTTTGACTTTTTAGAGTATTTTAACACTGGAAACACTGCTGTGTGTTTTTGATGGATTCCAAAATGCTTCAGTGTATCGTTTTCTGAATCATCTCCCAGTAGATCAATATCCAAACACTTAAGAAGAACTCTAAAACCAAATATTCTCACATCTTTTTCGCTCATTTTTCATCCACTGGAGAAACAACTACTGCTTTTTTAGATATACATATATATGTATTAGTTTTAGTTCAGTGTTTCTGTTCCCTACAGATTTCTTTAAGAGGGTCCCGGTTCACTAGACTGCTAAACAGTCAACAACAAACAGGTACGTAAATAATTTGGTATATTTAAAATACAGCCCCAGAAGCAAACGCAAATAAAAGCGCTGCCACTCAAACGAGTAAAATTATATTGAAATGTCAAACTCGACTTACCATTTTTGTTCGCTGCAAGAATGTCGGCTTGAATATACTGGAGAACATCCATATCCCATTGTTAAAAAAATAAAGAAGCAACTTTTCTTACTTGCAATGAGTCACAATTGTCAAGGACAGCAGCCTATATGGAGGAAATATATTGCTCTGCTGTGTTTACCCACACCATCCCTAAATAAGAGCCCTGTCTTGTTGGAAAAGGGGCTTTTAAATGTGGATGTGCTTCGCTCGCCTATAATCCAGCCGAGACATTACTCCTTCCCCTGGCAGACGTCCGCAGATCCCCCCTCTCTCCCAGCCAGGCCTTGCTCTCCGCTGCTATGGCAGAGCCGCAATAACTGCTGTTTGCTTAGAGCCTTGCCTCCCAAGTTCTCCTCTGTCACACTGAAATTGAATATTTTCCCAAATAGTGTTGCAGCTGTGCACAGATAAGGACAAGTCCTGTTCACATAGCACAAAAATGAGACTGTGTGTGAGTGTGTGTGTGAGTGTGTGTGTGTGTGTGAGTGTGTGTGAGTGTGTGTGTGTGTTTCAACCTTCTTCAAATTACAATAGGAATAAATGTAACAACTTATATATAAAAGCATCAAAAATAACCACAATGTCAGGTCTGAAAATTAAGAAAAAATATTTTTAAATAATAAAAAAAAACATAATTTATTTGCAATCTCGCTTTTTATACCTCTAGAGATTAATATAAAAATGTTTTTTTTTAAATCACAATTTGTTGATCAAATTTCCACCCAGTGATCTCTTGGCAGAATTTTCTTTCACTTCTCTGAGTGACCTAAACACACGTTGCTAATACGAGCAGTGTTTTGAACACATTGTAAAAAAAGGCAAACAGAACGGCGTGCTACGCCCAGTCATCTTGTGACCAGAGGACACACAAAAAAGGAGATTTTATGACCCAGTTTTGCACTTTGCACGGCCTTATCTCCAAATACCTTTCATAAAAAGAGATGCCAGATAAGCTAAGGGAGACTGCCACTTAGCCAGTGCAGACAAACCATCGTGACATCTATCGGCTAACGCTCATGCTGTTTCTTGTCATCAGACTTTGAATGGAGCCCTACTTTCCACTCCCAGAGTAATGTTCTGCTAGGAAATTATTTAGGCAAGCAGAAAGTTTCACCTGCCATTTCAGGGGCACCGAATCCCCCCGCTGCACCAGAGGCCTTTGGCAAGTGGAAACAAATGTTTCACAAAATGGCAGGGAGGGGAACACACTAGCGCACTAGCGTTTTACTGATTGCCAATCGTAAAATAAAATCAGTCATGAAAGGGGAGGTACACTGGCCCACCAAAGCCCTGCACATTACATCAAATTTGCCATAGCTTTCTTTTACAGCCTTGTTTATTCCCTTTAATGGCAAGCAGTTATCCGCACAGTATGACTCCATGTAGGTGGTTAAGGCAAAAGAAAAGATTGCATCTGAAAACACAAACCCACAATTCACACGCCAAATAAGCAATGGGATGTAAATCTAACTCCCTGCAATCCTCTTCTGCTGACACACTCAAAGCCTCCATCATTTCTTTTATTATTTGGGGGGTGGATTATGCTGTGGAGCAGCTAGCACATCATTTGCAACAACAACTACACTTTTAAATTGGTCATTGTTCCTTAGCTAAAGACTCTGATGCGCAGGAAGGACAGCAAAGATGGGCTCACACGAACGAAGAGCATCCTGACAGTGCGAGGCTGGCACAAGCTATCCATGCAGCCACAAAGCAACCTTTAAATCAGTCGTAGTGGCTCGCCAATCGCAGGCTCACATCCACACTCATGACAGAGAGACACAAAGCAAAGTGAGCAAATGCCACCACCGGTCAGCATGTGCAAGCTCACAGTGAATAAAATCGATAACAAATTACCTTAATAAAACCAGAGTGGAACAAGTCTGGCTTGTTGGGATATTAGAAAAAATCTGGACAGGCAATGAAGGCTGCGTCATTTCTGTTTAATCCACACGTCAAATATCCAAAAAGCTCAGCTGCTGTTCTGAGGAGGGGACCATCCCAGCAGAAAATGGAGCTAGAGTCCATAATGTGGCAAATTTGGATGTGTTCACACCCACTCGCCCTTTCACACTCGCTCGAGAGCCTTGCGTTCTATGACAGCGTGGTATACCAAAGTTTACTAAGGAGTGATATGTCTCCCTCAGACCCATACAGGAGTGTGCCGGGCTCTATTGATCCGCCAGTGGAGACGAACATGCAAGCGAATAGAGGCAATGTGGGGCTCTGGCACATCAAGAGCAGCTTCAGTTCTTTGAAACCGGACGCACTTCCATTCAAACGAGGCTACAGACTGAAAAAGGTGCTCTCATACTGGTAAACTACTCATAATAAGATATCAAGCAACGACATCTGAGAAGACAGTCTCCTTCTTTAGGACGCATTCACAGGTAGATTACATTATTTCCACTGAGTGTAGATAGACCTGTATTTCTTTTCAGACTCCCACACAAAATCACACAATTTTATTACTACTTTAACCAAGAATCAAACATCGCCAGCATTTATACATTTTGAATTTCGTGTCATTTTCATCCCCCATTGTTTACTATAACTGACTCACTGTGAGGATGCCATGGCACGTATGTTATATGCAAGATGTCAGAGGGACGTGTGCACAAGAAGAATGGAGAAAGAAACTTGAGTTTTACTAGCTCACACACTCATTCTGAAGCCTTTCAGGATCAGCCAAAACCAGTGGCAGAATATATGACTCCTTCAATTGTGCAAGGACCACTTTGATATGCTAATATGTTCCTTCCAAACAGCTGGAATTTGCACTCACATTAGCCTAATTTTACCTTTTTTTAATACAAGTACAAGGCAATGGAATCATCATCACAATACTAAAAAACAAAGTATTCAGGGAGCAGCAGCCATGCTTCTTATAAATTCCTTAAATTTCAACACTTTTTTATTGAGAGTATGGATTTGTGGAGAATATGAGAAGATGAACAATAACTTTGCAATTAGGTTTATTTTGTTTCTCATTTGAAAAATTATCTAAGAATATACGAGGCAAAAGGGGGGAAAAAATCCTCTTTTACTCTAACTCTATAACCCGCTATGGACAAGTACGTATACGTGAGAATGTGTTGTGCAGATATATTAAAGACAGACATGAGGGACATCTATGGACAGTACTCCAGGCAGGAATTCGAAGGTCAGTCTCTCGCCTTCCTAAGGTTAGTCCTGAACCCCCCAAAAGAGAAGAAGATGAAGAAGAAAAAAACTGTGGGCATGTGAAGTCTGCTGGAGCTAAATTTAACCCAATCCTCTGATCGATCACTGAAGATTGCTGCTCCGCTCCAGGCAGCCATGCATCAGCGGTGACCGCTGTGTGTTTCTCCAGCAAAAGGAGAGGCACGCACCGCACCGCATGTGCGCGTCTCCCGCCTCCTCTTTAACACATGGTTGACAAGACACGTTCGGAATCGGTGGGCCTAAATAATAAATGCGCAGTAAAAGGATCTAATTTTTACTGCCACTCTGCGCCCACTGGGTTTGAGTTAAGTGTAAGCAAGCCAAATCAGTTCCTATTTTTTATGCTCCCGTCTTTTTCTTTTTATTTCACCATTTCATTCCAACGTCACCTTCCACCCTCGGAGCCAACTGCCTCACAGGCTAGCTCTGAGGCAAAACTAATTATTACATCTCTAGTTGAGGCTCGAATTATTTTCTGTCTGTCTGTTTCTTTCTTTCTTTCGTTTTTTTTTTTTGGGACAAATAGCCTAACCCCAATTATAATGGATTAGCCCGTGAATGCTCTCCAGAAACAGGCAGACAACACTTCTCAGGTCACAGCTTCCAGCGTAAATCCCCATTCAAAGCAACAAGACCCATCAGTGGATTTAAAAAACCCTCAGTGGCCAATACCACCAGCAAAACTCCACCTCAACTTTGGAGGCATAAATCCCAATTAAATGACGCTTTACGTGTTCTGGTTCATAGAAATTGCGCTGCCGAGCCCCCCTACCACACACACACGTTCACAAACACACACACGCACTTTAAATTTGTTTCAATTCAGACGTTCAGACTCGGCAGCCGAACAAATCAATCCACATCTGCTTATGTTTTGATTAAGCACTTTTCAATTAACCACGGCACCCGTCGGTACTCCACTGCAGACTGTGTTGCTCTGTTTTTTTTTTTAAATTCATCATTATTATTATTTTAGTCTCGTTAAACTTATGGCGCCTCTATTATAATGCGAATTTCCTAAAACAACTGACTCAGACACAAAATCTGACTCGCCATCTGTCGTTTTCTAAACAAGTTTCGAAACGCAGGTTCAGAAGTGACCGAGGCAGAAGGTAAAAGTTACTATACCTTAGTTTGCAGTTTGGATGTTTCATAAGTTTTGATGGTATTAATGCGCAGAAGGAGGGGGGTAAAATAAAATCTACTCTTACCTTTCTCGAAAAGCAGTGTAGCCACGCGGGGCTTGATTGAAGACAGTGAGTAGGAAACTGTGAGCTGTATAAAAAAGATTCGTTTAAAAAATGTCAGATTGTGGAAAGGCAGTCTGATGTGAACTCCTCTGCAGCGAAGAGAGTGAGTCTGCAGGTCTCAGGCATGCTCGCCTTGTCTGGGACAGAGGCTGGCTTTCAAGCGGCAGGTCTCCTTTTCTGCCCGTACATTCCCCTGCACCGAGCGCACACTTCCATGGCACGCAAGGTGTTGCTCTGAGCTCAGTCCTAACTCATCAGCCACCTCATGCACACCTCTGAGCGGCTCATACAGTCTCGGCTCTCCCTGTGCGTGCGCCCTCACTCCCCGACGCAGCAGCAGCGGTAACAACAAGAGTCAAAGAGAAGCGAAGCTCGGGGACCAAAAAAACAAGGACTTGAGTGACTGAGAGGGACAGACAAGAGTGGGGCTTTTCAGTGTCTGGTGGAGGGGAGAAGACGAAGATCTCTCTCCGCTACTGTAGCCGCCGCCGGTGCTGCTCTCCTGGCTCCCCTGAATGATACTGTGTGGGGACTGGGCAAGTTTCAGCGGCTAGCCTCTGGTAAAGATCCCGCTCACAGTGTTGAGACACTTGGAGGAAGCAGCGCTGAGCGGGCTTCCAGTGAACAGCGCCAGTGCAGTTGATACCAGGCTGCCGACTGCAGGAGCTGTCTGAGCGCAGGTCTACACTAAAACCTGACATGGATTCTAGATCCACCACGGCTCGGAGTCTAGACGCATCACAGACTGTCCTCATCAACTTATCATCATGCCCGGCAGGACTGTGCTCAGCTTATTTTCCTACAGAGGGGCTATTCCACTGCATCATACAGAAAGTAAAGCTTTATTACGAGTGCAGCGCCTTCATTTTTGGCCCCACTTTTTTTCTGCTTAAAGAAGCGACACTGCCTTCCTTTTGGGAATGAGAGGCCCGTATTCTGTCACAGTAGGCAGTCCGGCCTATTCAACCAATGACAGTGGAGTCATTCTACTGTAATACTACCAAGCATCAAAAGAACACGGACGTGCACACAGACCTTTTTCTCCCTCGCTCAAACCAGCCCCATTTGGACAGCACTCTGGCCCATGCAGCAGTGGTCAAGCTGCCGCTGGTGTGTAGAGCCAAGCGTGTGCGGAGCCAAGCAGTTTTTCAAATCAAGAACCTCTTCAGAGTCGTGAATGTATTTTTCCCCCCTTCTTTTTTTTCATCGCTCCTCTTTTCCTTTACATGATTCATGACACCATTCAGCAGTCAATGGATTTCTTTTCAGGCTTCTGGGACTTTGACCCTGGCACTCCTTACTGCATGCAGTATGTTATATTGGTTTTCTACATTATACTCCACTGTGGGTGAAATGCAGATTATTATACTTCATCGTGCACAGCATTTCTTTCTGTAATGAAGCTGAGCTCTGATATATGTTTTTTTTCCTATTAAAACAAACAAATATATATATTTATGAAAGTTTGAAAATCTAATTATCGGCACAGCTGTTATTTGGTGTTTTTTATTAGGGCCACTTTTTGGTTTCACAATATCTAAAAATAAACACAGCTGTTTTATGTTTATATTTGAGTCTTGCTAATACTTGGAGCGTGCTGTAATCTGGTTAAGGAATGCCGTTAAACATCAGGTAGAGCGCAGGCACACACCTGGCTTCAATATAAAAAAAGCCCGCTGTCTTTCACCCACTATGGGGAAATGTGAAGTTGAGTCATGCTTGCCAGGTGAAGGTGAACGCAGGAGAGGGGCAGACTTATGTTTTCATAAGCATAATTTTACATAATAATACAGGCCGTTTTTGCAAGGGACAAAAAAAGAGAAAACAGATGTAATAAAAGGTCATCCAGTGACAGGCATCCATATCTGGGAGAGATGTTTATTCATAAGCTGGGACTAAAAACACATGTGGTCTCTCTGGCTGCAACAGCTTAAACTGCCATTTTGCATTTGGAGTCATTTGAATATGTTTCCTCGGATTGTCAACAGAGGGCATTAGACTTGTATTATTATTATTATGAATGTACTCAGTTCACTGAATTGTAAAATGCACAGCACTATAGATTACAAACAGGCAAAGATAGGATTTTTCTGTTTGTTTGTTAATGACAGTCTTGCTGGCGTATGATCCCCAGTCAGTTTCTTGACCAGCGCATAAATTGTTCATGTGCAATTGTTAATGAATAACTGTGATGTAATCATATCCTGCAAAGGTAGCAGACTATTGCACGTAATCACTCACCAAATGGCGCATGATACCTGCTGGCTCTTACTCAACCCAGACACGCCGAGGTGAAAAACAACATCATAATTATCAAAGCCTTTTCAAATATCAAGTATATACTGTTAATCAACCAAAACTGAAAATGTTAATGTGTGTTTGCAGCATAGTAAATAAGTAACTACCGGTTCTTTTCCTGGCCTGGAGGAATAAACTTTCTGAGATAATGGAAAAACCTTTGGAGTCCCTTTGGCACGTGGCAGGAATTTCATTCCCTCCTGGGCTTGAAAACAGGGCAACTCGTAATGTCAGTCCTCATATTTTTAGTCCTTTTGCTGAATGTAAAGTGGGATTAGGGAAGATATTAATATTGAATTATATACTAAATAACAGCACAAAATGTAAGCATTTAAAGTATTCCCCGATCAAATAAGGCAACAGGTTAAGTCGGTCGCTGGGACACTTGTTTGAAATACCTGAGAAATCCCTAATGGAAATCTATTTGTTTGACACCGACTGACTTCCACATGGGAATCTTTTCATAAACAACAGCTTTATTAATAACCTCTCCAAAACAAAGAAGAAGCAAGGATCAGAGCTGGAATCATTTCCACGAAGAAAAATTCAGGTTTTGTTGATATGCACCAAAAACAGACAAATTCAGTACAGGATGCAGTTTTTCTCCTTACTGTCCAGTCACGCTTAATGACTTGGTTGACAGAGATGTAGAATGTCTCCCAGGACTCTGACATGTTCTGAAGCTCTCCAACACGCTTACTGCAACGATCACAAGATTGTTTGAAATCTCCAACAGTCGTGTTAACTTTGATCTTGAAGTTTGAACACCGGGTGATGTCGGTTCAGTTAAAATGACTCATCATGAGGCGCTTATCCAGCTTGTAGGTTCCGTAGGGGAAAATGTATAATTAAATAGTAATCTCAAAAATTCCCTGCTTTGGAACACCAGATCAATGAGCTTGCATCTTATGGAAAGTTAGCATTCTTTAGCCATTTTGTTAAGATTCTTAACACTGTTAATCAACAATGATAGAACTATCTACATATAAATACTGCTATATTGTATATAAGGACTGAATAGTTTCAGTTTTTATCTGTTACAATGTATCTCATGGTACATATGTATCACTATTGTATTTAGAATGATGGAACAAATGTAAGTAATCGGGATATTTTGATAAATTGTGGTTTATTACTTTTTGTTCACTGATATGATAAAAAAGAGGACGCACAGCTAGTACAACTGTGAGGTTTTCGCTTCAGTGAAAATGACGTCAGACACTTCAGGCAGACCTAGGTTATCCATGTTGAGAGCCAACATGTCATCCCGTTTCCCATGTGGTTCCTCGATCGCTTCGTAACCTTCAGTTTTCACTTAACAAAGCTTATTGGTTCTTTCCCAAAATATCTGCACATGATTGGCACCTCAGGCACACATGACCAGTCACAAGACCGCTGCTGATTCCAACAAATCCGTGTCCTTTAATGATGATGGACAAAGACTTGGCCAAGCTACATGCTCCCGAGCACGTCTACCCTTGATCATTTATGTTTTCGGTGTTCTTTTTATCTCATTTTATTAGATTTACTTGGGACGGACCCTGATTTACAGTCCTGTGCAAAACACTTTTAAGCATTTTGGATGTTTACATTTTTATTCAATCATGTAGGATCATCAAAGACGTCTCTGATCTGTTCCAAACTCATTCTGCGGCACGACAATGACCCCAAGCATACAGCCGCAGTCGTTAAGTGACAAGAATAATTAGAGGTCTTGCGACAGAGTCCTGATGTCAACATCATGGAGTTAGTCTGGGATTACACGAAGAGACAAAAGACGCTGAGGCAGCCTTAATCCACAGAAGAACTAAAGCGAGTTCTCCAAGATGCTCAGAACAGCCTACCTGCCAAGTGTGTCAGTGTGTGCCTACAGGAAAGGGAGCATGTGTTAAAGGCAGTGGGTGGTCAAAGCAAAATTTGACTTGATTTGATTTCTCTTCTTTTTAACTGCACATCAAGCACGAATTGATAAACACTAACACGCACTAACTGTGAGTGCATTACATCAGAAGTCTCTATCACAGCTTTGTGTGAAGACACCGGGATGTTGAGGTGACAAAAACAAGTTCCAATTAACTTCCTTCTGTAATTACAGCATCATTTAGACTTGCTCGTTTGCTTTTACCCAAATCGTTAGAGTGCGGATAAAAGAATCAGCTTTAGTAAACCAAAAGAGGTTTCCTTCCAATATCCTTTTTCTCACATCTCTTCCAACCACTACAGATGAGAAGTTCAAAGTGAAATTTTGGATACGTGAAATGTGAACTAGTGATGTTTCTTACCCCGATTCGTTTGCATGAATCTGTTCCAAATCAAGTGAAACTCCTCCTGACTCTGTATTCTCTCATCAATTTTGTAAAGCTGGCTTCAGTGGTCTCACTGGATATCAAACTCTTGGAGTAGACTCGTAATCAAAGAAGGCCTCCCTCCACAGTGGAGCCTTGGTTAATATTTATGTAGCCACGGGCAACCGTGTAGCTTGGAGTTTTGACCTCACTTCTGCAGCACCTTGAGGTGTCTCCCTACGTCTGCTTGAACTGAGAGCAGAAGTGGGACTAAGAGGGATTCTCAAAAAACTGAAGTTAGATTGTTTAGCAGCTTTTAAAAAGTGTGCGTTAGAATGTTGCAATATTCGACCTTTTCAAAGGCAGATTTTTAAATTGTCACAGAATGGAAAAGACTCCTGGGAATGAAAACAGGAATGAAGTCAACCAGAACACACAAGCATCCTTTGAATATAATGCAGCAGCCTTCATTAACAGACCTTCTACTAGTGTGACAAATGATAATGTCTCTCTTTGAAATGGTTAATTTTCAAAGAGCTTAAAGCTCTCCACTGAAATTTGATCCTTGCATGTATGGATTCAGCATGACTTTTTTTATGAGGGTCAAACTCACCTTTTAAGATTGCTAATGTGACCTCAGCAGGTGCCATGAAGTTTTAAACAGGGCAATAATATTACTCACCGTGATGTTCCTCAAACTAGAAAGTGCCGTGCGACACTCGGCTTTATTTTGTTTTTACTTTGTGGTTTGGGTTAATTAAAAATGAATGGATTACCATACGTTAATGAAAGCTTGTTTTATGCCTTTTTAATTTGCCTGCTGACAGCTTTTGAGTGTTTTTCTCAAGGCTCATATTTTGTGTTAAGTACATTATCAGTGGGGTATTTACACCACCGTGCAACCGCGCCCGAGTCAATAATTAATAAAAGAGTATGACTGTTGTTTTAAATCAATACAGTTTTGTTTGTCTTTTGCGACTATTTTTTTTCTTTTCATTAAACAAACCCAAGAAAGGCAGCTTGAGAAATCTCTTAATAGAAGTCAACATGTTTGTGCTGAGAGCTGGCACACCTAGGAGAAACTTATCAAGTCCCCATGAAAGATCTCACCATTTTGCTCAAATTTCAGTTATTTAATTACTTTGTGTGTTCAAAAAAAAGAAAGAAATGCTGCTGAAGTTGCCTCCCTCCCCCAGCTCCCCCTTAAAGAGACTTATAATTGACCCAGCAGACAGGAAGCAATTAAAAAGAAGTCTAAAAAGAAGTCAAACACATGAGGGGCTTTGAGATCAAATTTTGACAAAGGGAAAAAGAAAATTCTCATGCAAGCATGTTGGGCTCTGGCTTGCACAACTGTCACATGAGTTGACTTTTAAAAGACCACGTTACATAAACAAATCATTTTAAAGCAAACTGTGTCACGGAGTAAACATTAAGGAATCGTAGCACCCCTTAAACTCTGTCCTGCTATCAGACCGTCTAAAAAAAATACACTTTTTGATACAAAATAACCCTTTTGCTCTTTTTGAGGTTTGATATATGAGAGACACGCGGGTTTAAACAAGCACATGGGAGCAACAGATATAGGTGAACGATCTCTATTCAAATGTTTTATATGGAATCCTAGCCAAGTGGAAACAGATGTGCTTCACTTGTGACCTATAAAAAATGATATATGGTCACCAGTAATATAGTTCAGCAGAGGCCAGCAGTTCCAATTTGCTTCACTTTGCTGCATGGTACTCTGCATTCTGTAAATGTGGACATATTTTTTAAACAAAAGTTGCAGGGTTTGAGCTGCGAACCTTAAAAAAAAGAAAAGAAAGGACTTGGCTGAATGAAAAATCCATTTAATTGTGATTGCAAAGCCTTCGGAGCTAACGTTTGTTTTTTGCTATGCCCAATTTCTGTTTTCACAATCACAATTCATCAACTTTCATTATTATCATTTAAAACATTTCTTTTTTCACCTTAGAAGTTTTCAGGGAAGGCTGCAGTACTTTTTGCATGGTAGCCCAGCTATTCTTCAATTGTTTCCTGTAAAGTTTTTGAATATATGCGAAATTTTCACACAGCGATAGAGACTCCAAATGTGTTTTGAACAATACAAAAAACAAACCAATCTGGAAGAAAGTTTAGCACTAAATAAATAAGAGTTGTTCATTTTCACACATTTCCAGGAGCTACTTCGCTTAGTCTGGGTTCTGTTACCACTGGCTAAACAGCTGCACCGTGATCCACATACAGACACAACGATGATCTTCCTGTGGCTGCTGAGAGGACAACAAAGTCTAAAAAGTCCCGATGAAGAGGGACAGGTCAGTGTGAGAGGAGACAATGCTTCAAAATCTCCATTTACCTGGACAGACAATAATAGAAATCAACTTTATTAGTGAACTGTGCAGAGGATAATCTGTTGGCGTTAATACCCTCTAGCATGAGCAGGAAACGCCCGCAATTGTTCTCTCTAATTAAGATGAATACTACCCT
This sequence comes from Astatotilapia calliptera, assembly GCF_964374335.1. Classification (NCBI taxonomy): domain Eukaryota; kingdom Metazoa; phylum Chordata; class Actinopteri; order Cichliformes; family Cichlidae; genus Astatotilapia; species Astatotilapia calliptera. Next base: position 39,760,919 of record NC_137436.1, on the reverse strand, counting down.
ACAAAGACAGAGGAAAATAAGTGACCTCACCAGTCCCTTTAGAGGTCAATAATCTTTCAGAATAATTGCCTGAAATTTTAATTGAAGCAAAATCTTACTTAAGCATTCATCATTGTGGACAGACATTCCTCCCTTCAATTTTGCGTTCTTATTAATTCAGCTAATTTAAAAGTAACTACTTTGTGCCACTATAAAGGAACACAATTATAAGTTTTAAATACATATAGCTTATTTCCATAAAACATTACTGTTCTAAATACAGAGGCTGCTCACCAAGGCATAAAAAGATGGCCAAATTTATGCTGCCTATTGCCTCAGATGCTTAAACTTATTACTAAGTCAACAACCAGTGTCGAAGGTTTTTCAATTTGTCAAAACTTGCACATATGACTAAACAAATTGCTCTTGAGGGCTGATTACTTTTTAAAGGTGGGCTCCCAGTCACACGCTTCAAGAAACACATGCTGTGTGCAAATGCGCAAGGTCGTATGTAAATGTAACAAAATCGTATCCTTTAATACACGTCCCTAATAGGTCTGGAACCGCACCAGTCGCAGCCATTCGAACTGTTTATTAAGCCAAATTAGTCCGAATGAAATCTTTCCAAGCCGATCAAATAGTTTGCTTGATTAGTGGTGTGTTCATCCTGGCACACTGAAGAACAGATGAATCCAATGGGGGGAAAAGACGAGGAAAGGCAACTCTAATTTCTGAGGACAATGAACTAAATTGTTCTGTCCCAATTTCTCAAGAGATACTTTGTAATCATGGTAAATTATTGCTGCATGGTAAAGTGGGAAAAGAACAATAGCAGTTGTTCCAGACTTTCTGTGTGTTTGCACAAATAAAGAGATATTTCAAAGATTTTAAAAATAAAAGTTCCATTACAGCACACGAGACTGTTGGGAAATGACAGTCTGCATGGAAATGTTGGGTTTTTTCCTTTTATGCACTGGCAAACCTAGAACACATCATCATTATCATCACAGATCCACTAATGGCTGATTACAGTTGTAGTTGGTCAGGACTGCTCGTTTGTTTGTGTGTGTCATCTATCAAATTATTGTATGCCTATAAAATGTTAATATATCAATATCCATATAACATGTCAGTGTGGGATGCTAATATAAAGGATAGTGAAAGTTAAGCTCTGTGGCACATGACATAAAATTAACCCCATTTTTCCATTTCAAAATTCTGAGTTTCTGTCTGTCTGATGCAAAAGGAGAAGCTAAAGGTCTCAGCATCTGCACAGCCTCTTACCTATTGTGCTTTGACCTGCCTCATGCATTGAATTTTCTCTTGTGAGCCTGTGTTACAAACTCTGTGTGGGTGTGTTTTTTCCACAACTGTTCTCAATAGCAAACCTCACAGAAGTAACCTTCAGAAAGATGCTACTTCATACCGCTTCCTTTTAAGCCACCTCGAATTTGTCTGCATTAGGGTTCGCCAAAGAGGAGAAATTAGTCAGTGATGTCAGGACTAACATAAATACTTCTCACGAAAGAAGCAGAATAAATAGGGGTCAGCATAATAAATGCAATAAATGTTCCACAGGCAAGAGGAAATGGAAAAATGGAAATGTGCAATGGATCCCATTCATATTTCAGACGATGGGATAGGCTTGCCATGTTTAACCTAACGCTGGGATATTTGATTAACTGTGTTAATCATTTCCCATCTGCACTGGGCCCCTGTCTCTGCCTTTTGATTAAATTCCGACTAGTCTTGCATTGTTCATTATGTGTACTTGTCAAATAATTGACTGCTTGCAGGCAAAAAAGGAATGTACGGCTTTCAATCTTGATGAGGAAGTGCTTTAATATCATGTCATTCACTTTGCATGTCCAGGAGATGAGTGGAAGGCACAGGAACGAGTGCATCCCCGGTGGAACCTCAGGGGTAGAAAGGTTATCGGGAATTTGGTCCAGCTGCTTTTCGACAAGTTTTTTGCCCCTAAGGGTCACATCCAGGGTCAAACACACACAGACTTTTCTGTGAGTTATCTGTCTCAGTATGTATGGAGAACACATGACAGGAATTCAGTTCTGTTCTGGGTAATGTTAATTAAAACATCTTTAAAAGGTAATTTATGTGTGCTGGTTGGCATGCTGTTTGTGTAATATATTTGCTATTTTTCAGCAAATGCAGACTGATTATTGACGTGCTCCATATAGATTTCCTGAATGGAGACATGAATAATGCCATTTCAGGTGTCGACTTTTTATATTCAAGACTTTCTAATGCAACCCTCCTTTTTAATTACTTCACAGCACTAGTGAATCAAATCATAAAGCTGTCAGCCTCCACTAAGAACGCAGACCTGCTGCGATAATGATACCTGACTCAAATGACAGCTCCGTGCTGTGTTATTCCTGGGGTTAAGGGTGTGTAACTCCAGGCTCTTCAGCATTGTCTTTGCTCCCAGTCTTAATACAGCCTTGTTTCTGTCGCCCTTAAGAACGAGGCGTTCCACTCTCTATGCATATGCAGCGAGCTGACAGCCGCTCTTTTTCCTCCTCAAGGATAAACTCGACCATTCGACGCCATTAGCCTTGTAACATAAGTAAAACTCTGCTGAAGTGAATGGGAGGAATAAAAGACAGTGGGAAGGGTTTATGGTCATGTAAGGCCATTTTGCAATCCTGTTATGAACCACATCTGTGTGAATAATTTATTCCTAAAACGCTTGTTTCCAGCAGTCTCAGTCAAATCACTTCATTGTGGAAGTGAAATGAATTTACTTGCATGGCTCCACAAGAAGTGCCTAATGATAGACTTTTAATATTATGCCCCTATTGTTGTCACACTATTCACTGTCAAATCTACAAAAGGGACGGGATTTAATTAAACAACTACTTGTGGATTTCATCTCCATAGCTATGGCAACATCCTAACATCCCTTGCCAGACTGCAGGTTTGTTCTGCATCACGTTTCATTCATCTCCACTCAAACTGCTGCCGCAGAGATCACAGAGAAGCCGGTTTCAGTTAGAAGCTAGCGCATTTATGTGGCTAATGATATGCTGTTGACAGGAAAACAGCTAAGAAGTTCATCCTCATTACTGTGTCCACGTTAAAGAAGCACTGGGCTTCAGATGCTGCTGGCTCTCAAAATGAAGCCAACAGTTTCACAGCATTTAGATTAGTAAATATGTCTGTGTGTGCAGGAGGTTCTCCACAAATTACTAGAGTGAACCTATAGGTCACCGCTTTGCCATGGTAAACATAAGCCGCTAGAATTGAGCTCAGGAGCTTTCCCACCATCTCTCCGAGGTGGCAAAGGCTCAGCCACCGCTGCATTCTTGTGTGTCTTACCATTAAAACCCAGTGAATACCCCGGCGACAATGGTCATGTGGTCAATGTGGAGGCGGCGGTGTAAGCGGCTCAGACTTGGGCAAAGGGTGATCACTGGAATGGACTCATTAAGTCACAGCTGTTGTGTTTTGAACAATGAGGCCAGGGTGCTTCTCAAACCTCTCCGGCACCCAAACATTGAAACCTCAGCTGAGGATGTTCTGCGGGGTGGGGGGGAGAGTCGACAATAGAGGGAGGCCTGAGTAAAAGCAATTGCATCTTTGTCTCTGAGAGCTTAGTAAATATTTATGTGTTTTCTGTCCATTCTGTGTCTGGAAACGAGTGTGAGGACATAGGAAGGTCTTATTTGAATAGGCTTCCACTTGTGTGTCCTTGTTCACAGACACCAAAATAACATGACGACCATCAATGGAGGAAAGCCTGCTCAAACAAAATGAAATATTTTATTTATTTGCCCCATTCTCTGTGCGGATATCTCATCTGGCTCAAAGTGAGAGTTGCCTTTGAATACACAGGGACAGTTCATCTGATGCTGCATGTCGCCACAGTAAGAGGAAGCCAGAAAAGCAAAGCCAGTGACCTCTCTAAGGTTTGGGGGTCTCAAACTATAACACCCTTCCTCTCCTAACAAAGCAGTCCCCTGCTGCTGCAGCCCTAGTAGTGAGGTGCCAGCACCATTGCAGTAGATTGGATTAGAAAGATGGCTAACTGTGAGATGGAGCCTAAGCTCACCACCAGTCCCATTTCTCATGTAAATGCCACAACAGTTCACGGCGCTCGATATAATAGAATGGATACAACACGGTTAAAAGTTCCTTTGTCTGAAAAATTACTAGCTGTGACATTGGTTGGCCGAGATCTTTTTCTTTTTTAAGTTCTCCACTCTGAAGCACTGGGAGTGCCTGGGAAACAACCAGAGAAATGAGTCCTCGACTCATGTCATACTGTATTAATCTGCTAGTGTTTTCTTAGAGTAGAGGACTCTTGATTTGTTCTGTTTCCTTTTCCCTTTCGTTGGAGTCGGCAGTGTTTGTTTTGGAGCTGACAGCTGACGTTTTAGGATTCCGGAAGCGAGCCCACCAGCAGTCATGAAATCTTAACCTGTAACAACAAAGTTACTTCAACACAGCGTTTATACTACTGGCAACAATGACAGTTAAAAACACGCTGGCAAGTTTAAGTGTAAACTTCTGTTTTATTCTAGCCTCTCACGTACGGTTGAAAGGATGTGGAAAGCAAAGCGTGAAAAAGAGGCTACATAAACAGAGAGAGTGGGTGCTGGAAGAGCCAGAGAGGCTCAGGTTCAGGTCACCAAATCAAAGAATTCACACCTTGTCACCTCGGAAGCATGAGTAAAGAAACCGAGTCTCCAGATGACAGAGGAGCTAACTCCCACTTAAATATTTATTTGTGTTTAGCGGATACCCTCTGCTTCTTCCCAGGTGAGATCTGGCGTGTGAGGTCCCCACTGCATGTCTTCACATGACCTCTCTTCACTCAAGATCTGTGTCATATTTTCCCGAGTTCGACCTGGATCCGATCACCAGAAGCCGGCAGAGCGGTTAGTCCTGTGAAAAAATAATTAAACTCAGGGGTTTCACATGTAATTGTCAAAACAAATTAAGGGGCCTTGTGCGTCTCACTATGTTATTTAAAAAAAGAGACAGAGAGCGAGACCATTGTGTGTGCTCTTTCTTTTCTAACTTACTTTAAAACAAAACTGGATCGCTCTTTTTGTTTTTTTAAGTAATCGCAAATGTTCTCCACCACATGCCCTCGTGCTTCCTCATATTCCCATGCTGAAACCTTTCTAAATCCCCTCAAACTTGTAGTTTGTTTAAAGTGAGGAGCAATGTGATAAGACCTCTCCTGAGAGGCGAGAGCCATTTCAGTCAGCTGCCGTTTCAGTTAGGTGCACTGGTGTGTATTGGTTAAGCTGGTATTGGACCATCTCAAATTTGCCCCTTGGTGTCAGATAAGCACACGCCCCCTTCTACCCACTCTCTAGACTGATCCCCCCCACTCAACCCCCTGCCAATCCAACCCTCGTACATAGACACAAAAGCACACATGCACACACGCACTCCCCACACAGCTGTTTCCCTCCTCTGGGGGACTGTCAGGGCCAACTGTGCAGCCACTGAAATGAGCTGCTAATCCCTGTACAGACTCCCGAGCATTTTACAATGCGCCAAGCCATCGGTCCATCCGCCACTGTGCGAGCACGAGCGATTAGTCGCTATGCATGCATGTATATGTTTAGGCGTGTGTCAATCCGTTTGAGTGCCAGCTGCATAAAGCAGCGTTTCTTCACGAGAGGCTGAAAATGATTGTTGTTCTTCTCCTATGTGACCTTGGTAATAGCTATATATCTGCTTGCCGCAGTCTCTAAGAGCACAACCAATTGCCATTTCAGGAAGAAGATTCCACTTCTTCCCAACAAGTGTTTCAGCCTCCGCTCTTTCCCTTTCATTGGAGCAAAGTCATTATTGGTGCTTATGAAAGTGAAATGAATGCGAGCGTAAGGGGATGGATGTGAGGTCATGGCCTCGGGGTCTGTGGGGAGTGAGGATGCATAAACTCATCACCTCGCGCTGATGGAAGCCCGCTCACCTCAAACGACACGTTTGTTCCTCTCCGCTCATTGCTTCTTTTGGTTTTTGTCCTCACCGCACACCCGAGCGCAAAAGTATGAGCAATCTAGCCTCAAATGGTGTTCACAAAAAGCCATAAATAGAACATTTGAAGAAAATTCAGTGTGATTACCCGAAATCAATATTATAAGGAAGTGGAAACGCAGTCTGAATATCAAAGGCCAGAACAGCATGCCTTCCCTTTAACATTTCTCGGGTTTAATTGCAAAGGTGAACATTTCTTTGAATCTGTTAACATTGTTATCGTGGAACTTTTGTGAAATCATGCATTTTTAAAAAGGAGAGCTGATTTAAATCCCCAAATAAGAACTGAAATATTCATCAGTTTGATTATGCTTGCCCTTCGATGAGCTAATCAAACTGATAGACTGAGGAGTCTAAGGAGCCTCTGCATTAACTCCATAGGTGCAGCAGTTTTACATCAAGTTGGCCAAGCTTCGTGGATCTTTGATTGACTGTCCTGTACCAAAAATGATGCAAGACAAATCTAAAAAAATATTACATACACGATTCCATTAATCAATATCACTTATCGATAGATTCCCTATTGATTCTCTTACAGATTCTGACTGGTTCCACTTTGGCTTTGTGCAAATGAATCCCATGCTGTGTGGACAAATGTTTGTGCTAAGGTACTTATTATACATGCTACACACTTAAAAGTAATCCAGTACATTACTTCATTACTCCCAGGAGAAAGTAATTAGTTGCACTACTCGTTACATTACTGTCGCGACACAAAGCAAATTGTCTTATAATTAGCAGTTAATAGTGTAAACCTGTAGGCTACAGCCCCACGCACCAACACAAATCCCTATCCTGATGAGGACACATGGTCTTTCTATCTTTAGTAGTTGGGCATGAACACAAAGCTGAACAAAACTAGCACTAAGAGACTTTAAACTGATCGCCATGGTGATTCTACGGTAGAAAAATGAACAGGTAGAGATGGAGGCTGCAGCCGACAGCTCATCAGTTTGGGATCTGTTGAAGTTCAGGTTCTGGCTGCTGGGCTGAGGTCAGCGTTAACTCAGCTTTCATGTCACTCTGGGTTCTTGATCAGCTGAGCATTACCACGCTGTACAGCTTGCAAAGGAGTTGTATTAGCAGTATAAAGACTGCACCATTATATTGTATATGACTGACATCATATCCAAGCATCAGTGTTTCCTCAGTCTAAATGGATTTTTAGAATAATGGACATTTTTTTAAAAACTATCTCCCAAACATCAGGTGCTACTTTTCTCACTCAAAAAACAAAACAAAAAAAAATTGGTCTGCTAGTGGAGAGTAACACTAGAGTGCACTAGACTGGAGACTAGTATTACTAGTAGTGGATTAAATAAAAATAAATACACCCAACTTTACCTGACATATTGAACATTACATAATTTTCCAGTACACTGTTAAAAAAAACATCTTAAAAAGACGGTAATATTCTGGCAGCTGGGGCGCCAAAATACTACCGTAAAATAACAGAAAATAACTTTCTCATGAAAATAAAGTTATTTTCGCTAATGAAAATAGTTTGTTGCGCTAATTTTACATGGGATTCTGCCTTTTCCAAGTGCTTTTAGACATTAAATTAGGAACATTTTAACGTGATCAAACAATGAAATTACCTATAAACAAAGTGAATACGTAAATGTACAGAAATATACAGTTAAATAATAATGGATTGCATGCCCTGGGACAGAGGCGAGGCTGCCATATCACACCATCGGCCCCTCTGGCCATCACCAGTAGGCAGTAGGTGAAGAGTCTTGACCACGGACACAATACCGAGAGTGTCCAAGCCGGGGGTCGAACCGGCAACCTTCTGACCACAAGGCGAACTGCCAACTCTTGAGCCACGATCGCCCTGAAGAGCAATGATAATAATACTTATGTGATGTAACACAAGCTTATAGGAATCATGTTATATACTTTTCCATAGCATTACATTTGAATTCAACAGTTCGACCTTTCAAATAACGGACAGATATTTGTGAAACCATGATACATTTGTGAATGTATTTTAACATCTAAATATGCATATGTACAGACAGATACATTTAATAATCATGAAAATTATGTTTTATTAAGTTACAGTGATTTAACGTTAATTTACATTTGAAATGTGAAATCAGTCTATTTACGTAACTTTAATGATATTCTAGAAGAACAGAGCAAAACTGTAAAATGCAGTAAAATACTTTTATATTAGGATGTTTTCAGTGCAGCCGCGACCTTGTGGTTGTTAGTTCACATTCATTGGCCGATGCTTAGCATCATGTTATTATGTGTCCCAACATCCAATGGCATGTCACATTGTTTTCATGGACACCCTCACCCCAGGTGCAGAGGCCTATTTCTTTGTTGTGAATACTTTGAGATTTGTATTAATTGCAAGTCCTACCTCTACATTTATTTTTTAAAATATATAATTAGCACAGCGTGCAATGTTTTATGTTTTTATTCCTATTAATTATATTTTCACTTGTTACCTCTGAATTATTGAATCAGACCTAGATGACATGAAATTTTCAGCAAAATTATAATTCAAATACTCCTTTAATTATTCATTATTCTCATTAATTTCCAATCATTTTATATATTTTTCCATAGTATTACATTTGAATTTAACAGATCATTCTCTCACATAACAGACAAATATTTGTGAAATTATGATACATTTCTGAATGTATTTTTACAATCTAAATATGCATATGTACAAAAAAATATATTTAAAAAACAAGTAAATTGTGTTTTACTGTATTTACAGTGATGTTATGTTATTTTACCTTTGACATGTAAAATCACAGTCTACTTATGTAAATGTAATGATATTCTAGAAAGACAGTAAACTGTAAAATATACAGTAAGATACTTTGACATTACTATTTTCTGGAACACTGTATATTAACAGGACGTTGACCCCTTTCTTTCAGTCGTCTCCATAACTTTCATCCTCTCACTGCTCACTCCAAGATTCAGACTGAGGCTGCTGGCTCGTGGTTGGCTCTGACTTTAATCACTTAACCTTTGTTAGCTTATTTCGATTATCTATATTCAGCAGGGTGATGGTCATTTAAGTGTCTGATTATGTATGTTAGGAACGTGTTTGATGTCGTGAACTTTGTGTCTTTGTTCCACACAAACACACTAGCATGTGTTTGTGTGTATTCTTTATTTTCTGTATTTCATGACGACCCCTCTGCATCCTATGGTGGTGTTTTCCTACATCCTGCAATGAAGAAACAAAAGAAAGAAAAGTAACAGAAAATTTAATAAGAAGCAAAAAATAATACGGAAAACAACATTTCGTAACATTTCTTTGCACTCATGGTGAACTTAGATTAATTTTGTATTATTCAAATGTTGCATGAAAACACTGGGTGGTTTTGTCCAGTATAAGCAGGTTAGTTTGCACTAATGTGGAGAATTCCCAGTAAAGCGCTGTGTTGGTCCGGTGCACAGTGACCGTGGTGCTCACGGTCACATTTAGGTTAGATTCAAATTGAGCACATTCATTAGAATTAGAATTTAGATTTGAATAGTATTTCTGTTAATATCATTTTATTATTATATTAATAAAGCAAAAGGTTCAATTATCTTTGTAATTTTTCAGTTTTACTTGAGTAAAAACGTTGCTTCAGCACTTCAACTTTTACTGGAGCATTTTTCTACCCTGGTATTTGTACTTTGACTTGAGTAAAGAAAGTCTGTATTTTTGCCACCTGTGGATTTGGTTTGTGTTCATCAGCAACGTGCACAAAATACGTCCTTTCTTATTTAACATAAGGGTCTCTGCAGAGTCCTACAAATCAAAATAACTGCATTATTTTAATTTTATTGGGCAGGAAATCTTCAGTTCTGACTTTTTCCCCAATAAACAAACTGTAAAAGTCAATGAAAGCTCGGCTGTACACGTTTTAAAAATGTTTCAGGTAGAAAGCATTCAACTTAACATAGAAATAGAACCGTAACCAGGTGTTATTGTGCTAATTCCCTGACAGTTAAAATATTAACGCTTCAAACAGAAAAAATGAAGAATGAACCCAATACATGCTTTTGTTACTTCCACTGAGGACCGACTGTCAAACTACTTTGAAGGAATTTCAGTACCTTGAATTCCACAGATAGCAGACTGTCTACAGGCATAACAAGTGCAATTTTTCACAGCTACCTGTCTGTAACACATTGTCCACTTATCCATCGTCAGGCCTCAAAACTAAAGCATTCAAGTTTCCACCCTGCGCCTGTGACGTCCGGCCAGCCATGACTCATGTAATCCTTTCCTCTATAAGACAAGGAAGGGTGCAAATATTATGAATATTATACATTCGACTGCTTTAATCACAACATCTTCAATCCAAAAAAAGAGAGAAGAAAATCCACATGACTTGACAAAGACATACTCTGTCAGAGAAGCAGAAAGTCAAGATTCCTAACAATTGTTACAAATTAAAGAAAACCTATTTGTCGATTGACATGTGTCTGGCAGACGTAGGTGAGAAAATTGTGTGTGTAATCGGCAATTACTCTAATAACAGTGCTGACATGCACTGGAGGGTAGGGTTTGGGGGCTGTGTGTCAAGTGGTTGGTGAGGGGAGAAGAGCCAGTAAGGTCTGCTGAAAGCCCTGTCAGGGTTTCCAAGTGATGGTTTGTCAACGAAACACTCCTGTTTCAGACAGCGTCAAGGCTCAGGTGGCTCCAGTGGGCCTTTCTACCTCCACATGGTGTGTCTCAGGTCACGCCTGTCCAGAGTGCTGGCCTTTTTCCACCCTTCCTCCATCTGCAGGACATTCCTTCTTTTCCCTGTGTTTACTAAGCTTTTTAGTCTGCTTACTTTACCACCTGAACTCCCGAGCTATATTATTTTCCTTGAAACATTCCTGAATAAATTTCAAAGATGACTACCCAAGGCTTCCATTTAGCTTGTTGGTTACACTTCCTCCATTACACAGCTACGCTGGGTTATATTTAGTTGTGGATAAAGGACTCCAGCCCTTTACTGGAGGAGCAATAACAAAGGAAAAGTAAAAGGAAATCATTAGCAAATGTTTGCAAAGGTTCAAAAGCAACACAGACACTGAAAAATGGCATCTGTGTCTTTTTTTCCCCAAATGGTAAAATTTGGTGATATATGAGATATTTACAGATGCATCAGTTTGTATGTACCTCACTGTAGTGAGGCTTCAGCAATCCAACTGTATAGTTGGGATCAGTGGTTTCTCACGTAGGGGTCGTTCCCTCCTCAAGAGGTCATGCGAGATGTCTGTCATCTGAGTCATGAAAGGATTAATGGGGCGGGAGGAAAGAAAAACCAAGTTCTTGTGTACAAATCTGTGTCTGAGTTTTTTAATGTTTGCTTTTTGTGAGAAATGTTTAGCAGTTTGACCTCTTTGATCCTGAGGAATATTAGTTATATTTGAAGTTCAGATTAATGTAGTGGAATAAAACCTCCAATATTTTCTCATGAAACACAGTGGAATAGAAAATGGAAGAATAGTAGTTACTTTCAACCAGCAGATGTATTTACTTTTGGGTTTTTTCACCAGAGGTAGTTTGGGAGAAGTTTGCCTTCAGGGTTTACTGAGACACAATACGAGATCCACAGTGATAAAAAAAAGTTAGCAGAACTGGTCTATCTCGAATTTGCCAGATTTCTCTCAGGGCATCTTTTCATGCACTCAAAGGACAAAGCTACTGGGTCCCCTGTATATTATAGTTGATGGACCTTTGTTCATGTGGATATTTTTTATGTAGGAACAAGGATCTAACAGGAAGTGTACCACACACCACAGCCTTTATAGCCTAAGCTACTGTACACTAGATGGATAAAGGCATTGAGACACACCTCTTACTTGTTGAATTCAAGTCTTTCACTGTTATTGCCTCAGAGGTATAAAGCACCTAGCCGTACAGTCTGCCTTTACAAGCATTTGTAAAAGAATGAGTCGCTCTCAGTGAATCGGATTTCAACAAATCCGTTTGTGAAGTTTTTTTTTCTAGATATTCCATAATCAACTGTAAGTTGTATTATTGGAAAGCGGAAGCATTTAGTGTCTCACCCAGGAAGTGGCAGAGCACGTAATGTTGCAGAGCGGGGTCCCCGAGTGCCGAGGCAAACAGTCGCCAACACTCTGCTGAATCAATAACCGCAGAGCTACAAACCTCCTCTGGCGTTAACATCAACACAAAAACCGTGCACTGTAAACTTTATGGCATGGGTCTCCACGGTTGAGCAGCTCCTCTAGGTGCAATGTGTAGATGGCCCAGTACTTTTTTCATGTTGTGGAATTTGCAATGTCAGTTTCAGCTAGTGAAAGAAAGGGACTTCCAATGAACAATTTAAAAATAGCAGCCACGGACAGCGAAAAACAACCTTGAAGGAAAAACTGGTTAACTTCAAAACAGGAAATTGTCTTTTTGAGTTTCTGAATCTTTTTGATCACAGCTCAGATTTTAGTACAAATAATCATCTTACCTCAAACCTAACACGCTATGCCCTAAAATACACCAAGATTTGTAGAAACTCCCACCCTCATCAATAAACTGACCTTCTGAGTCTACACTCACCTGACTTTGTTAAGCTTAATGCCAAAAAGTCATTTGTGGAAGACAAACTATGAAATATGTCACATAGACAAGAAGAAAAGAGGAAGACTTTAGTGCTGATGAGTCACATCCTGTAGGATTTGGTTGCTGTAAGGTGACAAATGCACTTTGATCTACGTCTGGATTATGTTGATGATGTTTTTCTTTTTTTAAAAATGGTAATAAAGTGCACGTTTTGCACTGTACTTGAAGCTGCTATTATTATTTTTCATATTTAATCAGGGTCACAGATTTTTCCAATCCTTAACCAAGTGCTGAGTACTGAAACATAACCATGAAAACATTTAATCAATCTTTGGCTGGAGGAAAAAAGTTTAAGACCGTTCTCATTTGTTGCCTTTTTCTTTCACACAGAATGTAAAAGTTGTGTGAAAACTAAAGCTTGTTAAACTACGATGTTTGTTTTGACTACGATGACCTGGATGACTGAGAACCTTCACAGACATAAAGCTTGTTAAACTACATGTTTTACTGTTTTGCTACATTGTAATTTTTTAAAGCATTTTCTCACTTGAACTTCATCTACTGCTTACGTAACGCACACTGAATTCAATCCATGTGAAATGTTGTGAAAGAAACAAAAACTGGAAAAAAAGCTCATTTATTGCTGATACTTGGCACGTGCTAATGTGAATCAAACGCTCTCCGCTAATCAGATCGTTAAGCACATACATATAAAAACACAACATGCGAGAGCTCTGTTGGCCATTATATGCACTTGACAGCTTAAGCATAACTATTATTATACAGGCATGTACGAAGCAGTCGTTCCAATTAGGACATGTAAATGAAAGGGCCTAATAACCACCTATGAATAATTCAGATGTAACACTGGTGTCACATTGATTTGCTTATACGAAGAGTTGTGTTAAAAACAGCCTCTTCATTATAAATGACCACTGAATTACTCATTTGTGTCATGGCCTGAAGAGTGATGTGGGTTTCAGCATAGTAAGTGCTCATCAAATTATATTCGGCAGGCCATAGCCTTGAAATTATATTCAGTAGGGCAGAGGCTGAAGTTTATTTACTACCTCACAAAGAAAAATATTTGAATATCAAACAAAAAAATCCCTGACTGTATGCTTTCAGGTAGATGCAATGTGCTTTGTTAAACATACAAGCAATCTTTTGAGCTGTGCATACTCGTAAGCTCATCCTACTGTGCATGCATTCATGTCACCTTTGGAAAAATAAGAATAGGTTTGTGGTTGTTTGCCTAGCTTTATGCTCATTGCATTTCATATTGAATTTAACCTGCTGAGTTGGAGCCCATTCAAAAATGCAGTGTGCTGTGCTGCAACTGGAAAGAGGCGATATTGAACCAAGCTAATGTGCATTTCTATTGGCAAACCAATGCACTGTAGAAGTCTCTGACTTGATAACATCATTCTTCTTTCAGTGTTACACAAAAGAATCTGCATGCTTCAAGGTACCCAATCCAAGAAGATCATTCTTTAGAGATGGTGTTAGCCAGGCAGAACCCGACAGAAAAAACGGATGAGTTGTTTAACACAAAATGATGTCATCACCAAATTCCCCCTGTCACTTTTAAAAAAAAAAAGAAATATTCAGCCGCTGCTTATTCTGCTGCCTCACAAAGATGTCTCTCTGTGCTGATGTGTGTAAGCAGTGCCTATGGGAGGGAAGCTGTCAAGCTTTGATTGTGACAGAATTTAAATAACAGTTGTTGCTGACCTAATTATGGTACTTCTGCATTTGAGGTAATGTGCCTGAACCAGTTGAATGATAAATTAGGAGTCTGTGCATTGAACATCTATCGCGTCTGAAAGCAAACCGAGAAAGTGACGCTGGTCCAAACAGCGCCGGCTTTGCTAACTAGTCTGTGCATTTCAGTTAAAAGCAAAAAACACTTGTGGATTGCGCTGTTACACGACAGGGCAATGTGCTTGACTGTGCAACTTTCAAACCTGAAAAAAAGAGGATGAAATTGGAATAAAAACCAGCAAACACAGTGACCGACACACAGAAATAAACAAACATCAACATCAACATCAATTCAGCAAAAAACAGAAGAAAGAGACAGACCAGAGGTGAGAACTGAAGAGAGAGGAATACAATGAGAAGGGGAGCAAGGTTCAGCAAAACCTTCCAGCATGAAAGACCCTAACCACTATATCTCCTCCCTGATAAGACTCAAGAAGCTTATCAGCCAGTAGGTAATTTCAATTAAAAGGGGTTTTGCAAGACAAGTGGTTAAATACCTCAGAGGGAACCTGTCACCACAGGAGAGGTGGCAGGCTGCCTTCACTAGACAGTGAAAGAGTAGGAGAGGAAGAGGAACAGAGTGCTGCATGAATGGCTGGACTTGGCCCCGGTAGCGGCACGTGATGAGCGTTATTGCATTAGCTCCTCGCCAATCACATAATGAACTCTCTGTCAGACGAGACAAAAGTCCGGCCACACCCCTGCAGCACAGCAAAAAGCTAGAAGAATGCGATCGGTAGGATTAACAATGAAGGAACCCTGAAGGGAGGCAGAGAGAGGCCTTTTGCCAGGGAGAGATAGGAAGATTCAGGAGCTTAGTGTTGTCAAATGTTTTATTCAGCCATGACCGTGAGTGCTGCCAAACAGATTAGCCTGTTTACCAAAGGTTCTCATTTAAGAGATAAATCTTTAAATGTTGGATTTGGTAGTGGTGGGAGATGGGGAGGGGCAGCATCTATGTCACACTAAGTGGGGGTAGGTGGGCGGGTGGCTTGGGGTGGGGGAAGGACATCTAACGCCAGCGAGTAACAAAGCAACTGAGAGGTAGAAATAAAACTTCTCATTAAGCTCCGAGTTGTCTGAATTAATGACAGCTGTAAGGAGACTATGATCAATATGCCTCAGAATATCTCTCTCCCCGGGTAAGATGAGGATCGAGCTATCTTCACACCAAGCAGGTTGAATGGCCGATGTAGATGGTGTGCTGGGATGGGTGGGGTGGGGGTGGTGGTGGTAAAGATTTGACTGTTTTCTTTGTTGTAGCTCAGTGGAATTCTTGCCTCTCTCCTCTCCTTCCCTCTTCACTCCTTTTGTTCTTGTCTATTACAGCGGGGGTGATGAGGCTCCCCTGGGCGTGTTCAGCTACAGAAGCCCAATCTCAGAGGATAATCATCTTCAAGATACATCAACAGGGCAGTTGTAATTTTGAACGACTGGGAAAAAGAGAAGCAGAAAAACGGCGAAGACAAAGGAAAAGATCAGAAAGGAAAAAAACAACACGAGTTAGCCACCGTAGGTAGAATTAAAACACCTTTCCTATATAAAATGTTCCCCATTTTTTTTATCTACATGGCACACTCCCATCACATTTGCTTTCCTCCCTACTGGTTGTGTGCTGAACGCACCCACAGTTTGGCTGTGAAAGCTTCAATTCTCAGTCAACTTGTTAGAAAAGGACCATGCCAAGCATTCCACTCCATTTCCAATTAATGATGCTGCTCTTGGCAGGAAAGTAGTAAATGACTACCAAGAGGGTTGTTTTATTTCCCAAGATGAAGCATACACAGCTTCCGTTTCTCAGTCAAGAATTGATAACTACCTAGATCCTATATGACCCACTTTCTTACTAATGAGAGGTCATCACACACTGGGTATAAATGTCAGGGGAAAATGCTGTCATTTCTGTTGGGCAGTTCTTTAGTGCTTTATTGACCTTAAGGGACAGGCCAGGTATTCCTGGCAAGTGGCAGGTGTGTGAGTTAGGGACCGAAAAGGACAAACTACTGTAGGGCAACTTTTAATGGAACCAATGGGACCTATGTGTGTTTTTGTGAATGTGAGAATGCTATGGCCCCTGCATGTGCACACACACACACACACACACACGCGCGCATTACAATAAAAGTGAGCTGGCATTTGGCTAACGATAACACCGTAATAGATTGCAGTGCTGAGGAGCTGCTGACCATTATATTTCAGAATATTCAAGTATCGTCTGTCATTTCTCCACTGACACGAGAAATGGAGCCAACTCTATCTGCGTGCAATGTGACAGCTTTCTCTGGAAATCTCATTGGCCACCTGGCTATCTCGTTCAAATCAATAACAACTCAGCCTACCACAGCTGTAGAGTGAGCCACTTCCAAAATGGCAGCCATATGTCCAGTAAAAGCAAATAAATAACTTGCTCAAATCTACACCAAACCTGGATGTTATTCAATAAGTCTTGCACAGAACAATATTTTCTGCTCTGAAAGGCTACAGTTGTCAAACTGGCTCTAAGAGTGCTCAAAATTCGAGGTAGTGTAGTTACAGAGTTTCAAGTAGGTTCAAATGTGCAAATCTGCGAATTAACATAGGTCTTGACATGGAATAGTGGGGAGTTGTCATAGAGGATCATGAATATTCAAGCTTGTGACCTAGTTTGAAATGCTAGAGCAGGACAGTGGGGTGCAGGGTAAAAATCCATCTGAACTCAAATGTACCACAGCAATGTGGTAATAGGAATCAATGTGGGAGGGATTTAATCGTAATTACTCAATCAACTGTTGAGCTACCTTCTGCTTTGCAAAAAGAGAGGTTTACTCTCCTCTCACGTCTTTGTGATGCGAGCGTGCCGTAAAAAGCAGGAAAGTAACACGCTTAAAATAAATATTTCGATTCGACAATCGAGCCACAAGATGCTGAGCCTCTCACGCTGGTACCCCATCACAGATCCCTCCAAGACAAAGTGTGAACACCCTTCCTCTGAATCATGAAGCAACATACTGAAGTACACAAATGAAAAGTGTTTCATTCTTCCCAGACCATAAGTTAATAAAAAATCCACTCTGTTGGCACCAGACTGTCTGACACAAACTCAAATTGATTCATAATTGAGTTTGTATAGATTTTTATCCAGCTTTTGCTGGTTACATTAGGGCTTGACTAGTCTCATTTTGCAGTGGAGTGTAGAGCAAATGCAACCCATGCTCTGGGCTCACTGTGCACCGTGCATTGCAATAACTTGCTCAAATAATAACGGCCTTTGAAGAACAATTTTGCTCCTCTCTACTCACCAGCGTGCAGCCACTGAAAGATGTATTTAGGGTCATCTTTTCCCCCTGACACAAGGCTGTTTTATTCCTATTAAGGTTTACATTTTGCATTTTGTTAAATGGAGCGTATAATAACATAAGGATTTTTACATCAAATCCAATTCTTGAAAACACAATTTTTATTTCTTTTAAATTAGTGCAGCTGTCAAAAGCACGTTTGCGTCATCAAAGGTAGATGAGCCATCTGAATCGGTGACAGCTGTGAGGTCACAAATCAAACACGAGAGCCTACGGTCCTATCTGAACACCATCACGTGACATCCCACATTCGTCCTAAGATGACGATGACGCTGATGATTATGCTGAGCAAAATGAGTGACAGGCTCCGCCCACTGATTGCTTAGCAACTGGGAGAGGACCTCAAAAATGGGAGCACTTCTGATCAGAGCGAGTTCAAACTTGACACTGACACTCAGGTCCCCAGCAATATACCCACCAAGACTGAAGTAGATCAGATGATGCTGATGAGACAGATGAAGGAAGTGCAGACAGACATAAAGAGGCTGCTGGTTTTATTAGACATGTTTATTATTGTCTAACACAAAATGAGCTTACAGAAAAGGTTTGAAGAGCATCCTTTTAGTTCTTTCAGGTTTAGATTTTTAGGTTTTTGCTTTTACTGGATTTGTGGGGTCGTTCAAACTACAGAGGATACTGGCACAGAAGCTGAGCAATTACTGCTTTGCAGGAAAACATATTTTAACCATTTCCACCTACAAGTTTGCAGTATCACTTGCATACAAGTACTTTACCTCACTTTCCAATAGGGAGCGTACGCATCTATGCGCTCCTGAAAACTGCTGCTCCTTTGATGAAAACAGTCATTTTACTTCACAGAACAAGGGAGCTGCTGGTCTGCCGCTGCCTCAAATGGTTAGTTAGTTTGTGTTATTGTGTAACTTTGGTGTTTAAAGGGTTAGCTTAGAACGTGTTAAAACACCAAAGGCGTCTGGTGGCTTTGAAAAGGGCAATATAATGGCTTCAGTTCCCTTTAGAAAAGAGCCGGTCTGACAGCAAGATAAATATTTTAAGTGTACGCTTGACTGATACAGATAAAATAAATGTTGTTGCTAACAGTGTCCACAGCAATACATTGCTTAGATCTGCGATCTATAGACTGTGACTAAGTGGCTCATTCAAACCCACAGTAGGGACCCTGCTACAATCTGTAGCGATAAAGAGATTAATAATAATAAAAATGTCTTTTTTGGTTCTTTTGTACCTCCATCTGCTAAATTTCCCTTTCTCCCACCTTCTCCTCGAAGACCTCCTCGAGTGTTGTTATAGATTGCAAGAGGCAAGGCTGTTCCTGGTGCCACTAGCTTCTTTGATAATTCAGGATCTCTAGTGCCTGGATTACAAGCCCATTGACTAAGCAACACCACTCATTAAAGAAGTCTTACACAGATAAACCAAACAAAAGTAACCAAAGACACACTGAGATCCCTGAAATTGCCCAGTACAACCACACTTGCCTTTGTTGAAGTCTTACTTGTAGTGAGTGCTTTGTGATTAAGAAAGAGGCAGGCCATTCATCAGACACTGCTGTCCATTCAGTCCTCAGTGGGGCCTGTCATATAGGTCTCTACCCAGCCCTGAGACATGGTCAATCTTCAGCCAGACAGCCACCTCCCACTGCGATAAAAAAAGACTAAGTTTGGGATTTATGGCCGATCTGCCACAGGCCTCAACATCTCCTTAGGGAGGACATAAAACACTGAGGAAAACAGAATGTAAGCAGTAACACACACATTTGTCTTTTATGGCTCGATGTACTGATAATGATGTTTGAGTTTCCATTATGTTCCAATGAAAGGTGAGAGAAATCAAGCCCAGTACCTTGATCTCCTGACCCACGGCGGTAAAAGTTCACGTCTGTAATGTAAACCTTTCCCGCCGGTTCCGATGGGATTAGGCACCAAGGTGCTCATTACGTGCGCCTGCTGAACAATATCATGATAATAAAAAGCATGCCCCGAATCTCGCTTATACAGTGAGGTTGTTTTTCTCATAAGGAGGGACCCAAGGTGGCTCAAAGCAGCTCTTCGGTTGTAAAAGGAAAGTCAGCTACCATCACTTACCCATCCTTTGTATAATATGTCTTTGAAGGATCTTGTGCATATTTAAATAAGGGTATATGTGGTGTGCATTGACAGTGCTTCATTAAAAGACTGAAATATTCCCATTTCATTTGGCAGAATCCCCAGTGCCGTATTTATTGGTTGTCCCTGGCAATACCGTGGAACATTAATAAAGCACACCAATATTATTCAGCTTGGGGGATAATTAGGCACCCCATCCAAGAAGATGGTATATGGCACATAAATTCTATTAATAAGCCATATATTGGTTTAAGATCTAGAGGTCCTGGGTCTAAACTTGTCATGAGAATAGCAGAACATTATAGCACCTTGGTTCTGCCGGGACAAGGACTAATGGATTTTGTCCTCAATTAAAGCTGAGATAGGTAAACATTCCCCTCCTCGCTGCTTCGTTAGACCACATTTGTTTATGAAGGAAAATAGATGACTTCTTTAATATTAATTAAACTTTGCAACGTTTAGCTAGATTTTCTTTAACTGCAACTAAATGCAAATAAGTCACAGATAGAAAATTCTTGGTGTGATTTGGTTAAATTTAAGAAAAGAAGGGTGCTTTTACTGACACTTTTCCCTCACAGATATTTGCTGCTCTGCCTGCATGTCCACCACGAACCTCACCATCCACTTCTCACATAAAAATGCATAAACTCTAAATATTAATGTATGGATATAAATCACGACAAAACGTACATTTCCATAATACCCTCGGGCTAAACGCACAAATCATAATTCGTGACATTTTCAAGTCAGTTAATTTAGCGATGATTTATCCAAAGAAATACACGAACAACTTTACATTCATGTTTCCAGTTAATGAAAAGTATCTCTTAGAATAACTGCTCAATGATGCGCTTGTTTCTTTTTACTAATTGTTTTCGGACTAGGCAAGGAAAATCTTTGCCTGCAAAAAGAAATAAAAAATAAACAAATCCGTACACACATGAAAATACAGAAAAAACACACCTCAAGTTTTAAGCATCACAAGTTTCATGAAATTCGAAATGTTTATTCTCAACATGTTTGTTTAAACGTGAAATTTTAGGGTGACAGCAAAGCTCATTTTTGGGCTGGTTCCATTGTTTGATCACGTGAAGATGAATGAATGAACGAATGAATGAATGAATGAATGATGTTTACCCCTGCGGTACAGACTCTCTCCAAACCTCTGCTTATTGAGGATGGCAGTAGAGCTGGAGCAGAGACACGCCCATGCAAAATCACACAATCCGAGTCAATGTCCGCTCTTTATTTGACCATTCGTGTTATGTTGCGTATTTGCTATGCAGACATTTGCATGTATTGTGTGGCTGTGATTGACTTTCTAAACATCGCTCCCTGGACCAATAATCCTCCAATCTGCAGCCTACACAGAACCAAACTAATCATAGTGGCAAACAGTACTGCTTTACTCACACTGTTGCTTATAAACAGGGGCTGCCCACAAATTGTTAAGCAAACACAGTGCTGACTGCATCCTCAGAGGAAACTGCTGCCACTTCCAGGAAAAATTCAAAAAAGTCTATTGATTAGTGGTCACTGGTTGAAAATAAGTGGGAATTAAAATGAGATGTACTTTGCTAGATTGAGGGTGTAAACCAAGCGAGTAGTTCAGGACATTATTGTCTTCAAAATGCATCCATGTGAAATGCAGCCTTCACCAGAACCTTAATGCTCACCTTAATCTATCTAACACATTTTGATCATTTCATTATTTTTATTGTGGGACATACACATGTATGTTTTACAGCTTTTGTATTTTTCTATTATCCGTGTCATTATTTTCTCCAGCTAATTCCTGGTAAATGGAAAAACACATCATTCATGCTGCTCCGTCTGTGGAGTTGATCTGTTTATAGCAGATCTGATTATGTCACAAATAACAGCCTCTCATCACTGAAGGCTAGATGAGTGCACAGTAGCACATGTGCAGACTGGATCACCTCTGGAGAGCGAGCGGAGTTTCAAAAGTAACAGATATCACTGAAGATGCAGCAAACACAGCAGCAGGTCTGCTTTCATGAGCACGATCATGCTCAGTTTTCCAGTTTCCCTGAAAACAAATGCAGGAAAAAATAGATAAATATGAGAGAAAAGAGATCATTTATTTGGTGACAGGATAAAGAAAAGGTATATTAAAAGGAAAGTTGGGCCTGAGCCCATCTGTTATTCTAAATTTTGACAAGAAGACTTTATTAATTTTGTATAATTAGCAACATTTACTGTGAAAGATCAAAAGGACAAAACTAAAAGCATACAACTAATTTCCACGCTGGCGGATGAATACACTTTCATTCACTGAGATCTATAAAAATAAAATATGAATGATCTGAGTCATTCGTTACCTTTACAGTATTTGCTGGATGGATCTTTGATACAACTGCAGACATCACATCCAATTATTAACATTACATCCAATGATTAACATTACATCTGTTTCTACTACTGTTTCACACTTTATTAAGTAACACTGACTTTATTATAATGGGTTCAAAGAGACAGCTTATTTTATATACTTGTCAGGTCCACCTAATCCTAAATAGCTAGGAGAAATTATAAATGCATCCCAAACACGAGCTCGGGTCTCAGGAGGTTAAATTGATTAACAACAATCGAGTGATCTGTTACGCATACTGATAATTCTGTCAACGAGTGAATGATATGCTTTATCTATGACCAAGTTGTACTTTAGAAAGCTATTCACATCTTGTCGGCTTGTTAGCCACAAACTGCCACATATCTGGGCAGAAATTACAAGTATGGCAGCAAAACTCATCCTTTTTGTGTCAGATTGAGAGATAATATATGCTGACTTATGTGATATCAAAATGATCTGATTAACTGCTCTTCATTGTATATGTGAAAACACTGCTGGTCTGTATTCAGGTTTGGTGTAATGCTCAGGTATCTGAGAGAGCAGTACTTCCGTTTAAATGTTTACTCTGGTTGCATTTAATATGTTTTTGTCCATTAAAATTCTAAATTCTGTGCCTCATTACAGAGCACAGATTCTTTTAGCTATATTTGGTACAGTATATGCATTGCATTTTGCTCTTGCTAGATAAATAAAATAAAAAGCTGACTTTTCTTTCTATATTCTGCACTTTATGTTGTAGTGCATCCATTTATTTACAACTTTTAGAAATCTACACGCAGGATTTGAGCAAATACACGAGGGGAATCTGGGGGGATTAGGCTGACAGTTTTGTTTTATGAAAGACTGTCTACAGTGACAGCGACAGCTCCCTGCAACAGCAAGAGAGCCCTGTTGCACTGTCCTTCACTGAAGCCTTTTATATTATGAGTATGCAGCGTTCCCAATAATCATAGCTTTTGATCCCTGTTTGAAAAGAATGGATCTAAGTGAGAGATGGGTTTTATCTCTTTGAAACTATACGGTGAATGAGGCGCTCACACAACATTCCTAAAATGACTGCAATGAAGTTCACAATGACTGGATTTGCTTACTCCATCCACCTAAGCCCACCACCAGACAGCTGAGTCATGCCTGGCTGCCAAATGGGTTACTATCAGCAACAGTGAAGTGGCAGGACCCACTCAAACACAGGCTGAGCCAAGAAACCGATCTCCTGTGAGAAGAATGCCTGGCTGTCTTCCCGTGTCATGTAGTGGTGCTGATGGGCTGATAAAGATTTTGCCAACTTGATTCTTCGCTTCCTGTGACACTTATGATCAGTCAAAGGTCTCGGAGATGCCGTTTTTTTCCCAGTGTGGACCCAAAGGATCTAAAGGGTAATTGTGACGAGCTGCTGACCCCTGAGCTCGGGTCAAATTTCTTCAGAAAACAAACTATCCAGTGAGGAATCAAAACTATTTCAGCTCCTTAACACTATCTAAGGACTCGTTCCCATGAGACTTATTTTCTTATCCGTTTCCTCAGTCAGATAAACTGTGATGGGTCTTACTGACAGCCAGTGATATGGCAGGATGTGCTCCTGGGAGATTTGTTTGCTGATCTTCATGTTGTTAAGACGTTTTTCATATTATTGGAAGACAGTTACTGCTCTAAATGAGAATTTTAACTACGGCTTTATGGCAATGTCAAGCTCAAACGGGTCCTATCAAATCAGGAAATGAGGAGGTAAATGAGAGATCATTTACTGCAAAACTATTTCCGCAGTCGTGCAGTAGATGAAGAATACAGGCATATTTGGCAGAGAACAAACTGCTTTCCTTAAACAGTTAAGAATAATGATGGTCACCGATTGATTTAACAGCAGAGTGCCCTCTGACACTAACTGCACAAATACATTCTTACCAAACGCATTAAGTTAACAGATGATTTCCCATGGAACTGTTTGTTTATGGGTCTAATTTATCTGAGATATGTCAACAGCTAGTTTCTCATGTCTGCAGCGTTGTATATTTAAACGTTTTCACACCTTTGATTGATACGAGTGATGAGTGAAATGCGAAGCTTTAATATATGCAGTCTTTATTTCAGATGTCAAAACACACAGATTTCCACAGTGCATGTGAAACATAAGATGGACTGTAGAAAAATATAAATGTATATATATATATATAGGAAAAAAAACTTTTTCCAGCATGAGCTGTTTGCATTGTAATTAGTATTCGTTTTAGTCAGTGGTTCTGCTCTTCACACAAACGTAACCTTCCCACTCTCATTTTAAAGTTGATTTCCACAAAATATTCTCACGATGGAACGGCAGCGATGACCTGGCCTGCTGGTTGGCACAGAAGGGGTGAAAGCAATTTTACACTTGTCCCACAGTCTTGTCTTTTATTTAAAAAATATTCTTCTTGTTATTATTATTGCTCCATTCATTTGAAAAAAGCACACATTGTTGATTGTGCCACAGATCGTGCATCTTAAGGTAGTTCCATTTTCAGGGAGTTAGTGTAAAATGACGTGCTAATGGGAGGATAGCACCAGCACTGTCCACAGTTGAATTTCTAGTCTGTATGATGATGGGCATAGCCAGTGTGATGTAATCCAAGTCATGTGAGTTTATTTCTATAGCAGATTTAAACAGACCAAATTAATTTAATAATTAATAAAGTGTTTTTGGGGACTGCACCACACAGCAGGCTGCATTATTTGTCACCAACACGTGTAACCAGATGTCCTTCTTTATGCAGGACTGCACAACATTTTTATCCCTCGTCCCGCCGTCCTGCATGTTGAGACAGTGCTCTACATTTTGATTGGCTCTGCAAGACAAAGACTTTTCTGAAGTTTGCCTTTTATTTAATACATGTGAAGTGAATGCTTTTTTATCCCATAAGTCACAAGATTTTGTTGAACATGATGATAACTACCACAAAGGGTGGGCTTATTTTTCAATTTCACACGGGAGAAAATATGGTGACACAGATAAGTGATTGGATATAGCTCAAGGAAGAGCACACATATATAAAGACTATCACACGAGACCATTAGCACAAACTTCAGCTTCTTTTTAATTCCTACAATATTCACTTAGCAGTGAATAATGCTTGCTAAGTGATTGCTAATTAATCCCACTTAGTCCCATGGAAATATTGCCCCACATTTAGTTTGTCTGGACTTGGTCACCCTACCCACAGCACAAAGAGGTCCAGTTCAGTGACTCCACTTAGCAAAGGTGAGGTCTAGCAGACACTAATCAGCTGCACATCTATTAATCAATGCAGGGTAAACCCTAACGTCACTGTCCAGATGGACGAGTAAGTCCTCCAGAGTTTTTATGAAGCAAAAATGATTCAGATAGATAGAAACCGTTTTTGCACACAAGCTTAATGCAGTGACGTTGGGCACATTATATGCTAAAACAAATTCTGCCCACATGTACATGTGCTTTTTTTCGTGCATTTTCTACACATAAATGACATTTTAGGTCACTGAAAAAAGAGCTCCTGAAAGCCTCATTGCAGAATTAAGACCTTCCTTTTCATTTGGAAAAGAAAAACAAAGATTTTGTGTACCTTTAATCTCCTTTATTCTTTTTTGACATGAGGCTGTTGATTATTGTGTGCATTCGGCATTTTTCTGCAATATCAGATATAAACAAAATATTATTGCTGTTAATCTTACTATTTGGAATTTTTACACAATTACATGTACACAAACAGCTACTGGGTCTTTTCTACAGCTACTGGGGGAACATTTCCCCCCTTATCTGATTGGCTAATATTTCAGTAAGGTTAGGCTTATATCACCACCTGTTACTTTACTCTTGACAGTATGGCCAGATATTTTTCAAAAATGATGCTCATGTGGATGTGGCTCTGTAGAAAAAAAAGCCCATCCATCCATCCATCCATCCATCCATCCATCCATCCATCCATCCAACCAATTCAGGGTTGCAGTTAAGCTGGAGCCTATCCCAGCTATCATAGTGCAGGAGGCATGGTACAGCCTGGGCACATCGCCAGTCTCAGGGCTGGCAAAACCCCTCTTTAAAAAAATGCCTGTGTATGTGTGGACACACAGAGGTTGTTGCTAGGTTAAAACCCACGATAACTGATTACACCATAACCATGTGTAACTAGTTACCTAGCCATGCAACCTGCAAGAAGGTGTAGTTTTTTATGTCCACCTTGAATTAAGTCTGTAGCATATTAGGCATAAATGCCAAACACAAAGCTTCTTACCTCCTTCCACTGATGAATAGCACTACAGGGCTGCACGGTCTCTCTCAGTGTTCTGGTGTTATGATTGTGAGTGTGGTGTAATTTAAAATTTTAAATATTAAATTTGTTTCAGTAATGTTTCCAATTACTTTTGTATACAGCATGTCATAAAATAATTCCTCATGCTGGACGCAGGCTATGAGAGTTATGTGCAGCTAAGGTAACTCTTTTTTTATATTTTGTGTATTTGTGCGGGTGACTAATTGTGGCAGATGGTAAAAAAAAACATCTTTCCACTGCTGCAGTGGTGTCATGACGGCTTTGAAGGTCTTGGTTTATTTACAATTTCTCTGTTTGCCTCTACGCATTTTGATTTTTTACAGTACCAATGCTACCTTCTTTTATTTTAATCTTTGGATTTGTAGATGTTTTATTGTCAGCTGTGTATTTTTAACAACACCTAACCAGTTCCATGCCTCTCGTTTAAGTGTCTTGGTTTCCTTTGCTGTTGCACTGATTCAATAAATAGAATCATTGACAAATTAGTTTAATTTGTCTTATTTACATATTGCCAAATCACAACAATCGTTACCTCAAGTCACTTTATATTTTAAGGTAGAGGCGTTAAGACCCCCTATGAGCAAATTCTTTGGCAACAGTGGGAAGCAAAAACCCCCTTTTAACAGGAAGGAGCAGAACCAGGCTCAGGGAGGGGCGGGGCCATCTGCTGAGAGCGGTGAAGAAAGGACAAAGACACGGTGTGGAGGAGAGCCAGAGCCACTCTGGTCTTGTCATTAACATAAAACATAAAACATCATGCAGGCTCATTTCCTAGTCCAGTTATATAATACAGCACAGTCACCATAGACCTAATTATGATATGTATTGTATGTATAGGAGTGTAGTTGGATGGACGTTCACACGCACAGGCAGAAAACTAACAGGAAGGTCCCGTCTGAATTGAAGCTTGCTCAGGTGCCCAGTTGCTCCAGTGCATCACACTCTTGGGTCTTATCGTCGCTATTTTGTAGATTATTTAGAATGCGGTTAATCTTTAAAGTCTTTGAAGGATTACTAAATAATTCACAGACAGGCCTGCATAAATGTAACACCACAACAAATTTTAAAGTCACAGTAAAATAATAACTAGTGGAACAGAATATGTGGGTGAGAAATACAGTTGTTATAAATACAATGTTATGAATGTACAAAACATTTTTAAAAAACTCACCAAGTGACTTGTAAAGTCAAATCATTTGCAATCTTCCAACTCTGTAGTTCCTCTCGGAGGTTTTTGGAGGAAGCTCGAGCTCTTCTTTGCCTTTTTACGCAACCTAATCACCTTAATACTTTCCTAGCAGCAGCAGCCTGACGGAGCGAAGATGAGCTGATGAAAGTAATAAAGTTGACTCCAATTTTCAATCAGAAGTAAGTGGACACAGAATCTGTGATGAACGATTCTTGCCATAAATTTATTTACAACCCTAAAAAATGAGGACATATTATAGAGAATTATCTTCATTAACAAGAGCAGCAAAGTATCCAACATACAACAGATGATCGGAGCGCACGGTGTAGTTCTCAGACAGACCATGTGAGTACACATCTGAAGCAGATCTTTCAAGATGTTAAAAAGTGTATGAACAAATTGCTTTACATAAATTAATACCAAGATGTATATAAAATGAACAACAAGGACCTTCAAATTCAGAATTATTCTGGAACAAAAATACAGTGAAACACAACTACACTGAAAATGATCAAATATTTAATCCAAGAAGGCAGAGCAAAATGAAATATGATGAAAAATGAACATGTAGTACACCGCAGTGTTCTTGGATTTACTGCTTGTTAAAGCTTCCACTGAGGATTAGATCTTTTCTTTTTTTAAAGATGGTTGTTTGTACATTTTCTAAAACTTGAGTCGGTGCAAACACAAAGCAATTCTCCTAAACATTTGAAGCAGAACAGATGGGCCTCAATCCAAAGGTCATGTTGTCATATCACAAATGGACTTATGATGCAGACATATGTGGCAGCTCTTTAGAGCTTATGAGTCATGTTGTCTGGGGTGGCAGCTAAACGCTAGCCTTGCTTGTAATCCAGAGTGCTCAGCCTCCTTTGGGAGAAACTGCAAACAGCACCTTGTCAGAGCACATAAGCAGTAACCTCAGCCACACACAGAGCTTGTTAACTGTAATCTAAAGGAAACATATTCATGCAATATGTGATTTAGAAAGAGAATTTATGCTGAGTGAAATCTATTCTTATGCTGAGCCACATTTGTAAAGCTAACACACTTACACATTCAATATTCTTAAAGGAAAATTCCTGAGTAGGTACAGAGATTAAAGTTAATATTCTGTGCTTAGTTTTCATGTTTGATTAGTATTTAATAACTTTAACCTCAATAAGGAATGTTTAACGCCCAGTATCAAAATGATCAAACACTGATTCATGTGAACTAATATTTCTGGCGGGGCAGGGCGCTTTCCTGTAATTACCACAAGTAGTTGTCACTTTTCCATATGTTATATATATGTTTTGCATGTAAAATTCACAAAGTGCCACAGACGCTCTCGCTATAAAATGCACTGACTCCCAACACGAGCCTCTTCAGGCCCAACCTCCTTCTGAGCATCTAAAATTCAGGGTTTAATCATAGTCTACAAATATCCTTAATCCCTTCCACAAGATCATTCTATAATCTGCAAAAGAAGGACAAAAAGTCTACTTCAAGATGAATTCAGTTGTAATCCTAGCATATTGTGATGTATTAGAACATAGCATCAGACAAAATATTCCTCCTTTATTATGTAAAGCCCCCCTCTTCCCTTCTTATCAATAACACAATGCACCGTTAGAGTAAATATAACCAAAAGTCACTTTTTGGGTTTTTTGATTTTAATGAATGAGCTCCACTCTGAATGTTTCCTTACACGTGGCCTCCTACTCGTCCTTTTCCATCTAACGGTTGCACCTGTTTTTAGGCAGGCATTAACAAATCCCATAATTTGTGCATAAGCACAGAATCTCAGTGCGCTCTGCGTAGCTGCTGCTGTAAAATATCAGCATTAGCCTGGATTTCACTGGGGAAGCCACAGGGTTTAGTACCACTGTCACTTTATAGCAGAGAGGTTCACATATTTGTCCCCGTGTCTGTGCATATTTCCTCCAGGTGCTCCAGTTTCTCCCCACAGTCCAAAGACATGCAGCTCAGGTTAACTGGAGACAATAAACTGCCTGTAGCACAAATGTGGATCTGTCTACTGCACGGTAGCACAGTGATGGATTGGCAGGTGCTTTTCTCCTTTCATCCAGGGACAGGCTTCAGCCTTTCCACAAAATAGGAATTAGGTACATGGTGGATGACTTTCAATAGCAAGTATTGTTTGACACATGATGGTATAATGGTGTAAGTCACGTTTAGTAAGAATTGGGCTCAGGACAGAACCTTTGCATGTTGTACTTTGTGTTTTTAATGTGGACACAGAAAAAAATATAAAGATAAATGTTTAATAAGTTGAATAAATTAAAGGTTTGGTTAGAATCCTTGCTCCTATATTCTGAAGTAAAAGATCTGCTCATGTTGTGTAGCTACAAATGTTTTTTTAAAGTATGCTTGTAGGAAACAAAGCACACAACACAAACAACACAAAGAAGAAAATATCTTCCTGCTTGTAATTGGACTGACTGTTCTGGAAACTTTCTGCTCCCAAGAGTAATGTCGATTTTATTTCAAACAATTTTTTGAGCACCCTGGATTCATGTTTTTCATAATAATGGATAGTATGTGTATTCCTCGTGTACATGTTTCAAACTATTTGGTTTGTTAATTTATGCTGATTAACTGATTCCTCGGTAATTATGCTCAAGTAATTACAACATAAATCTTTTGTGTGTGAATTCCCTGCACAAAACTTCAAGCGTAGATTCAGTGACAAAGATGACACATTAAAAAAACAGATGAATAATGTTTAATTTTGAGCAGTACATGTAAATCAGAAATGTTTCTGGGCAACAGAAACATGAGGGGTTGAAAAAAAGCCTCAGCCTCGCTTGAACCGTCTATGATGAGGAGCTCAGATGGTCATTTTTAGAGCAAGGATAAAGGGTCCCGCTGGGGGTCTGAGTGCACAAGAACCCATCTGCAGGTCTATTGAAAAAAAAAAATGGCAAAAAAGAGTCTGCTGAGGTGGGCTCATCTACATTCCCCTGACACTGTGCAGGAGCCCTGGAGGACTGGCCAGGACATAGGAAGTCATAAATGATTTTCTTACCACCGCAGGTCCTTACTGTTTCAAGGAAATGACCAGAACGTATGAGATAAAAAGGAAACGTGTTTTGAAGCCCCAAGAGTCAGGAGAACGTGCACGACAATGGAGAGCACAAAGAAGCAAGAAGTTATAAGTGCAATTATTGTAGTTCTTATTATTCTTTCTCAGTGTCTGGAAGCTTATGTTAACCATGAAGCTATGCAGTTCTCTATTGAAAAATTACCAAACTGCTTTTTGTAATTTTGGTGTTAATTATTAACCCAGGTCATCAACCTATTACTTTGCAAGGTATTGACAAAGCCTGCTGTGCGCCCCCTCCTCCTTCTATCCCAACAAACCCAAATTGAAGAATCATTGAACAAACTTTTTCATGTAATCATATGCATATTTTATTCATGTAATGATATGCAATCATAGCTAAATCTTTCCGTGTCAGCAGTTCCTGTATGCATGGCCCAAACAGAGTTTCCTGTAACAGAATAGATAAACAGCGTTTGCCAATAAATATCAGAATAAGTGGCTTAATTTAGGACGCTCAAAAATGCACATTTCCCCTTCGTTAAATCCACGGTGCATTTCCACCAACTTAATTACACAGAATCCTGT
The DNA here is from genome assembly GCF_964374335.1 of Astatotilapia calliptera. Lineage (NCBI taxonomy): Eukaryota > Metazoa > Chordata > Actinopteri > Cichliformes > Cichlidae > Astatotilapia > Astatotilapia calliptera. Next base: position 39,729,718 of record NC_137436.1, on the reverse strand, counting down.
GCCCTACTTATATCTACACACTATGGTTCCTTCTCACAGGGGGGTCCCAAGCAGGCAGTTGTAATAAATATCAGACTCCCCGTGAAAAACAGCTTACCCAACTATGAAGGCGGTAGCTCCAAGATGGCTAAGCTGCTCCCAAAACAGTAAAAGCTGTCACGTATGACTTGTGTGTGGTGATGAATCAGCTGGAAACTAAATCAGAACTGCTAAAAAAGAGAAATTCACATCCACTGTATCATATTCTAATAAACCACATACCCTACCAGTTGGGGGGGATTATGACTGTCCATTTGTCTAGGCCAGGCCACCACTGTTAGGGAGGAATTCTCTCTTTGTGTCTGCACCATGCAAAGTTAAAAGCGATGGTGGTGACTGCTGTAAGTCATTTGTCTCTGGTAACACTGGTTTGTAGGAAGCTGGGACCTCAGCTCTGGTGGATGATACATTATTGCTATCACTTGGCCTTGTTTAATTACATCCATGTATGGGGTCTGGTATCATATTCTTCAAAGCATATCAATCATGGGAAACTTTAACCAAGGTCCAAGTTATTGTGTCATATAATCCGGTGTTTGACAGAATATGTGAAAGAATATTTCAGCAATAACTTAAGAAACAGTATGGTATCTCGGCAGCTAATCCATTAATACGGTTTATCGCAGCCGCAGAATATAAAATGAATTCTCTGGCTTTTTCTTGAACTGCAAATGAATAATGAACAGCACATGAATGTAGATATTCCTTGAAAAGCTTTTGAAGAACATCTACTTTTTCTTCGAGTGTGCAGTTTAATTTTAGCCTCATGTTGTTTATTAATCACACTTCCTTTCATAGTTATCACCGTTAATTTCGCCGCACAGCATTTATGTAAAAAACAAAAATGCATTGAAGCACCTATAGATAATCCCAAAGACATAATGCCTTTCTTTGGGCTCACAGAAATTGTTACAGCCATATATGTTTATTTAGGACAGTAACTTCAAATAGATGCATGTGGATTCACGAGCTTGATAGATTTAAGTGCATTATTAACTTTGACACAAACAGACATATTTATATACCTAAACCTTGTGATAGATGCAAAGAAAATATTCTCCTTGTACCTACCAATTAATACTTAATTAGTACTTTTACATTTTATTTATAGTGATTTTTATTGTGCAATGGACCTAAATTCCCTGCTATGCTTTACGTGCACAGAGTGTGGCTTATTACATTGCTAGCTATGTAATCATTTTGTATTTACTCAACCTTTGTGCCTTTATATTTATATATATAATATTTACAGGTTAAATGCATTATAATTGCTGTGGTGTCATCCAAATATGACTTTACTGGGATCAGATGACAAGATCAAAGCAATTCTTCAAACTGAATTTGCCAAACTGTGTTGTACAGCCATTTGTGTTTGTGCTTATTTTGCCCCCTGTAGCCAATCCAGAGACACATAAACAAACTGAAATGAGCTCTGCATGGAGGCTGATACGTCTCGCTATAACCCAACGCTACACAACAACTTAATGGGTATTTGATAGACTTAATAGACTCATATCTGGTCTGAATTTATGACTAATGTGTTGTAGCTTCATTACTAAGTTTGCTGAAGAAAAGCTGAAACTCGGATCAAACCAAATATTTTTCTGACATGGCAGCACTCTGGGGAACAGCCGGTGTGTGATTGTTGGCTTCTCTGTAGTTTACATATTGTAAATCTAAGAAATTCAAGCATCTCCCTCTGTTAACACAGTGTGCAGTTATGTTGGGAGAGTTGTCCTGCAAATGTTTCCTTCTATTCGCGCGGGCCATTTTTCACACGCAACGAGATCCTTGTGTATTTGTGCAACAGTTCTCTTGTCTACATTCGGCAGCTGCAATCTTAAGTCAATGATTTTTTCTCTTCCTTTCCCCAGTTGATGAATTGAATAGGAAAATCCCTCTATGTTTATCCAGGGAGAATATCTCTCAGAGTGGCAAAAATGCAACAAATCCACAATGAAAAGTAAACCGAACCAATCTTTCCCTAATCTCTGCTTGAGAGTAAAATAAAAACTAGATTTTGAGTCTACGTCCTGAGTCAATCGCTCCCCGGATGACTAATGTGTTGCTGGGATAGAAGCTTTGCAATGTGCGATGAAATCTCGCAGGGCCTTTGTGGCTCTCACTTGCTGGACATCCCCATTGAGACAGTAAAGAATAGGTGGTCACAAGGTATGGGCACAATGAAACAGAACTCAGGGACTAGAACAATTGCTTAAGCTGTCAGAGGGTGACAGAAACTGTAATTAATGATATTTTCTATTTTCACGGAAGAGAATGAGCAGCTGACAGAAGCATTATTAATGAGAGCTGCCTTGTTGAAGGGAATAATGGCAGTTTATTAGAAGCAAGACAGATTTAACGGATCTCTCTCAAACAAAGGCTTTAGACACATTGAAAAATGGAGACAATCTGCCTTAAAGATCTAATGGGAGAAAATGTTCAATACAACAGAAATGTCTGTATTGTGATCATATTCTTTTTCCCCTCGAAACCATCTGTTAGGCACGTCAAGAATAAAAGAATTCATTTTTGTTTTTTTCCCTTGATTTTAAAAGAAGTCGCTTATAGCAAAGTCTAACAAAAGTATTTTATTTTTACTATCGCTGCAATTAATCTACAGAAACAATAGCTTGACAGGTACATAGATGGATATTCTTAGTGTTAAATGCAAAACTATAGCTCAATGTCTAGTGAAACTGTCACCTATTAAATCAGAATTATGCTGTTAGAGTGGTTTCCACTCTATATCGAGGATTTCCAACATGATTTAGTATCAACAACTTTGTAAAAGTATACTGCAGAATTTATACATGTGACACAAAGGTATCGCACTTTTGGAAGATTTATTGCGTTCTACTGAATAACATTAGCTTTCTGTTTTTTTCTATTTAGACAGATGTTGTTTAATAGACTGACACAAGTAGGGCAATAGTTTCTATTCACCAATCCAACCAATCACTTTGAGAAAGCATGATGATCCCATTATTCCTCACAGTGTCTCGCGGATTTAGGCAAGATATAAGTATTTTTGAAGTAAAGCAGATAATGGCAATATTACCACGGGGTGAAAAAGATTTGTGTAACATATTCTGGCAGTGTTTCAACAGATCCTCCACTGCTTCATTCATTTCACTGGACTGAAATATGGCTTCGATGTGATACTACAGGCATATTCCACTGAATAGACGTATTAGATGATTTCCAGAAATGAAATGATATCTCCCCCCCGAACCTATATTCAGTTCATGTAATTGATTCTCATCCAGCAAGTTTGACTGTATTATGTTTGTTTGAAAAGTTAAAAGAATTCGGCTAATTTCTCCCCAAGCAGGCAATACTTAACCAGATTAGAGTGGCCACTTCAAGCTTTGTTGATGCATCCAAGTGAGGCAGGGCAGCCCAGCTGCAAAAGCTGATCAAAAGAGAGAGGGGGAATGTGATATTAGCATCAAGTGCTTCAGCGAGTGACTCAGACAAAAACATTGAAAAAAACATCATTATTAGACACTTCCTTTACCCATGTTTGGAAGTGAATATATCTGTTTGTCAAGCAGCTGTGTGCATCCATACATGGCATTGATTCGTACTTTAACCAGCATTATAAGGCAATTCCTCTTTTCCTTTTTGCAACCCCTTATTGGTAATATGCTAATGACATCCGCTGTGATTAGTGATTTTCTTCTAATCTTTATTCCACGGTGGCCTGAGCAATCACAGAGGTAGAGCTTCGAGATTTCGAGCAGTGAGCTTCTTCTGACTGCTCTTCCCGTCTGCCCCGACTTGATTTAATCTGAATAATAACTAAAAATTTGGATTCAAAGGCCACTGTGGTGCACCGATGCGCTTTTGCGGATTCAGGAAACACACTCAGAGGGAGACACTTTTTGGCTGTCTTAACCCAACCTGTTCTGATTAAAAGGTGTTTAAAAGAGGAAATCCTGATATATTGCTACAATAATGCTTAAAAGGCAATGTGTGGCATTTTAAAAAATCCTTTGGGAAACATTTATTGGACCATCTTTTCATCCTACAGCCCATGTGTCAAAGTATCCTTGGGCAAAATACTGAATGCCGAGCTGCCCAAGGAGTCCGTCAGACAGTGTGAATGTTAGATAAAAGGGCTTAGGTGCAGACAAAAGCGTTGCACTTTTAGTAGGATGCACTAGTTAATTTTACACCGAGCACTAAATAGGAAACAAAATTAAACACTGCCTGGTAAGACATGTAACCACTGTAAACTTTGGTTATTTAAACTCAGAGACATCTGTACAGAGACATCGTGAACGCAAGAAAAAACGTCCTGTGGGGATTGTGGGGGTACTCTAAATATTTCTGTGGTCTCACACTGTTTCAGGCGTTTCAAGCCTTGTCCATCAAGAACACAGAAAAAAGGATTATATGAATTTTCCAGTTAACTCACACCGTTAACCAAAGAGAAAGTCAGTTTAAACTCCAGCTTAGAACATTTAGGAAGACATCATTACAAAGTTCACCCCTTCCCCAAAGCCAAGTATTGAAATGAGGTCTGCCATTTATTCTAGTAATTGAAATACTTTCAGAAGTTTCTGTTGAAGTCTACCTGTAATAAAGTGTCTTTGAATGGAAAAGACTACAGGGTGCACTTACCAGTGCGCGTTTGCATTGAAATGCACTTGGAAGCCCTCCCTAATTGGCAGCCATCTCATTTGGCTTTGATATTGCACACCATCATCTGCATGAGCAGAACAGGCCATTGTCTGGGGGATGAAGTACAGGTGAGTAACAGGCTAATCGTCAAAGACAGCGCAGGCAATGCTGGGTTCAACATGAAGCCATAAAGTAACTCCAAAGTAGTGTCAATTACAGCTTATATTCATAATAAACTGTTCATCCCGGCGATGTTTCGACTCAGCTCGGGATGAACTGTGTTATATAAAGTGGTAATGTGGGCAGTAAAATGTGACTTTAGACAGCGAGATCCAAGGACCTTCTAATTAAGAGCGCCATCTTCGAGACATCATGTGGAGTGATCTAATGGTGAGTGGCCATGCATGCTTTTACCTGGAGTGTGCTTTATCTACCAGTGCCTCGCAACGGGACCTTAGACCAACCCGTCTCCTGCTTTAGTGCTGAGGTATGAACTGCACGGGTCCTAGCAGCCATTCAAGGACCATTACAACCTGAGTGAAACGAATGGGCAAAGTGTTTATGCCATGTAGTACAAACAGCATCGCCAGTGTGAGCTATCATAGGTGTATCTCAGCTTTGGATACAGCCATGCTGCTCCAGAAGGTGTGGCGATAGAATTCACACCACCTGCAGGAGTGAAAAAGACTTCCTGCATCGTTTCGTGATAGGGTGAATTCATGCTATTACAGTCATGCAGGTTTCATCCTCTCTTTAGCAGTCAACTATAACCCATCTCAGAGACGCTAGGTGCTAATTACAAAAGGAAGAACTTGGAAAGAGAAAGCAAACAACAGAATCCAAGATAAAGGATTAAGACAGGTGCCTAATCTTCTGTTTTGGATGTTTTGGGCTTGACAGGCTCAGAGCTGCACATCCTCCTACTTGTAGGTTCATACATTTCACTCTGAACCTGTTGCTAAAAGCAGTGATTAATCATTTAACTTTCCCACAGTCATCCTCGGAGCTTCACAGTGTATGAAAAGCATTAAGAAAAGAGTCGCTGCTGGTGGGATGTGACAAAGCAACGGCCCACTGACTTAACTGAAATTAAATGGACAATTTAAAACGAGCAGAAACAGAGGAGGAGACCGTGGATTGCTATTTTCATATTTTGATATAATTATTTTCAGTCCACTAGAGAATAAAAGCAGAGAAACCTAAATTAACTCCACGGTAAGCCCCCTATCTATTCACCTTTAACCCCTTTATATTCCATGCTCTAAAATATCTCCGTAAACAGCTTTAAATAAGCACTGCTTTATTATTTTCTTTGCAAAGGTTTGTCAGACATTTACACAAGTATGTATTGGTGTGTCATAACTCTACTGAGGGTTGAAAAATGGATTTAGTTAAGTGCAGGAAGTATTATGTTTAGCTCAGGGCAAAGTGTTCTGTTGAGTTATAGCAGCCGATTACCCACAGCTCTGGTCCGAGGACTACATGGGGTATTTGTTTACACCAAAGGAAATGAAACTATTTCCATTTAACTGCCCTGATTATTGGCCTCCTTTGCTTCATTCCTCAATACATGTGAAATGTTTCCTACTGTTACAATGGGTACCTTTGCTCTGACCACAGCAAATAGAGGAAAAAAAAAACCCCTCTGAGCGAGGAAATAAAAAAGGTGTGTATTACGTGAAGCATTGCGGACGAATCCTGTTTTCCATTATGTCTTCGTAACCGAATGAGTTTTTATGCAGAGGTGCTGATGCAATTAGCTGTTCCCCTCCTCACCGTGTGCCAGATCGTGCTTCGGTTTCAAAGAGTCAAAGAAACACTATCTTGCTCCAATTTCTGGAGACCTGTGCTTAATTTGGCCTCCTTTATCTAACAGAGTTTTTCTTTTTCAAACACCATGTGGTTTGATTTTGGTTGAATCCAAATAATGGACCACAATGGCGAGCAACCGGGGGCTAAGAGACTGATGTTTTAACTGTGATACATCCACATTTTTATCTCCCACTTTAACAAGTATATCCTTAAGAAACCCCACTGCTGCAGAGACCATTATCTATGTTTCATGAATAGAAAAATATCAATGCTGGAAGCAGAGAGAAAAATAGAAATGTGGCCCTTGGTTTTTGAAAAGAGCCGAGCATTAGGTTGAGCTTCTGCGACGTGCGTTGGAAACACATATTTTAGCCACGTTTATCTCCATTGCTTGACAAAAGTACTGACAAAAGCTCCATATCTTGATTTCCAAGTGCATATACAGTATTTCGGCATAATCCCTACCAGGAGTGAGTGCCGCGCAGAGAGATAGAGGGAAGGTTGTGGGCAGTGGAAAAAACGATGAGGTTGATCCCTCGTAAGCTGGCCCATGGCCTCAACCCTGCAGCATTTATCTGAGCAGCAATGGTAGTGAATCCATCACCAATCGCACAGATAAAAAGACACCCCTGCTGTCCCTGATTCTACTGCCCCCTTGAGGAAACAAAATGACAAAGGTAATAAATGCATCCAAATGCATCATTACACTCTGCGTTCAAGGTGGTTGTAGGTATCAGTCATTTTTATGAGGCTCTTGTAAAGCACACACTTCAGCTATAAGTGAAATGCTCTTCTCTGCTATTTTGCAACACAGATTATGTGACACGAGTAAAAAGGCAGGCACAGTTTATTCAAAGAAAACAGACCCTGTGCCTTTAATTTTACACACACAGTGAAGTAAAGACAGAAAAAGTGTAAGAAATACACCCCCGAAATCGGTGTTTCGTTTTTTATTGCTGTGGCCATTGTCTTACAGCTTCGGAACAAATCTGCGGAGCAAATCTACAATCTACTGTCTCCTCAATATTAAATTGTTACCCACCAATTACGCGAAGCACAGATGCTTCATCCAATCGGCAGCTGGTGTGCTGTATATTTCCGTTAATATTTCACATTAGCCTGTAGCGCTACATAATACCAGATGATTGCTTGTCTGTTATGGTATACGATGAGAAGTGTTCGGGGCTGCTAATGTGAGACGTCTCTGTTTACCACTTTGATGGATGGCCTCCCTGATAGGACCTGAGTTACGTTCAGGGGTGTCACAGGAAAAAGATGACAGATGGGCCCAGCTGTTTAAGATATCGACACTTTGACCAGACCATGAAGACATTAATCACAGCATGACTAAGCAGCACGGTGGGAGAACGGGTGACTTCTCTTATTAAGACACAAGTCGTGATGGTGGGAAAACCCTGCGTAACACACCGTTCAGTGATCAGAAGTTATAAATATTATGGCGAAGACAATGCAGAAGCGACCCAAGGAACTTGTAACATGATTAACCGTCACCAGAGATTAGGGGCCAGTAATAAAGATAAACGGGGGGCTGTTGATGCTGTAATATGATATCAAGGGATGGCAGCTATCCAAGAAGTCAGTGTCACAATGAAAAACAGGGCACTAATGGCTCTTTGGGATCTGAAGACTCACTCGCACCACGTTGTCTCGTTGATAAAACACAACTGGTACTAGTCTCGCCGGAAAAGATGCTGCCATGTTATTTCTATATTGTGCCTCTCGATTAAATATTTATCCACCTTGAGAGCATCACCTTGTAGTTTAGTTCAAAGACATTTATCCCTGCTACGGTGATTTCTATGATGATCCTCTTTGATACTGACAATTATTTGAGACGATAGTTTCTGTGTTGATATGTTTCTTATACATGTGATAATTACAAGACAGTGATTGGCTGTGTTTTAGCTAAATATTAAGATGCACAAGTCATATTTAAAGTTTATTTAAACTTAAAAATATTTTGGGATTATTTTACTGCAGATTGATTACAGTGCAAAACTTTTCTTCTCCTGTCATAATTGATGTTAATTTCAATGCCTCCCAACCTGCACAAAAAAGTGACAGAAAAGACAACAGAAGTCTGGCTGACAAATTAGACTTGAAATCGTTCATTAACATAATGTCTAGAAGTTCATTAATAACGCCGTTTTAAATTATTCATGGTCTTGTTTCACTAGATACAGCATGTTTCCTCCTGCTGAGCTCCACATCTCAATTGGCTAAAAATGGTATAAAAAAAAAGAGAAGTGAGAGAACGAGGGGATGAAAATAAAGGAAAAAAATGAGAGAGAGAGAGATCACAATGCACACAAAGACGACGGGTCATTATTTCAGCACTGCGGGGAAGACAGTTAGACACTACTTTGTTCTGTTCAATTTGACTCTGTGCGACACAACATGCAACCACAAGCGTAAACCAGCGTATACCTTATTTTAAAAAACAAACAAACAACTATGCATGTCATAAGTATGACTGTTTGACTACCCACGGAGCTGTGTATTTGCTGCACAGCTTGGTATACTATGGATATCCCACTGTTGTGATCAAATAGTTACTTGGCTAGCATTCGTGAAACTATGGTTTCACACCAGCTGTACCGCCGTTTCAGACATTACAAACTTTGAAGCAGCTCCTAGCTGTTTGTGCTAGCCTACTTTGCCTTTCACCTTTTTTCTCACAGTGCTTTCTACATGAAATGAACATCCTCACTGGTGCACGTTTCACTTACCCAGTAAAGCACAACCCCCCCCCCCCCCAAAGTGATCAGTTTGCTCGGATCTTACAAATGCTTCATTCTATAGAAAAGCACTTTGATGCTACAGAACCCAGTGTCATCAAGGACGGCACTAACATAGTAAACAGCAAGAAACACAATGTTTCTTTCCTCTTCCTGAACTGGAATAAAAGGGGATCTCATTTTTCTTACCATAAATATTATCTCTGGTAAGTAATTTTGTGACTACAATTTGATCAGACATGCTTAATATTCTATTGAAATGCCACAGGCTTTGGCAAGCGCCCACTCAACATACCTGTGCAAAGGAAAGCCATCTTATATTTGAAATGCTGAATAGTGATGAATGAATGGAAAACATATCTGCATGATTTTTCTCTCAAACATAGTTTCATACCGGGTGCTTAGCAACATTGCAGCTGAGCAGATAAAGGAGGAGGCGAGAGAAATCCTCGCTGACAGCTGCTTTCTCCAAGCTTCTCCATGTTGTAAAGATGTACCCTCAGAACTGTATTGAAACAACTGACCCCATTGTTCCCAGTGTAATTAAAGAGACCACAGCTGAAAACGCTGGGCCACATGGCCAAAAGGGGCTTTCCACACTTTTTCAGCATGCTGTCCACTGTAACGTTATGAAGAGCGACGAACAAAAGCTTCTTAAAATCAAAGACTCCGTAACATTTTAATTTATGCATATATGACCTTTTGTGTTGATTTCAAATTCTGCTGCATAAAGAAAAAGAGGTCCATCTTTCACGTTGAAACAATGTCTCAATAAATTTGCACTTGGGACACTAGGCAATTGAAAATGGCCCATTTTTTCTAATCATAAGCACTGCATGAGACTACTTGGTTTTTGTGTTTAGATTTGGTTTTAAAAATGCTAAAGCAGATTACTTGTATTTTTCTCTTTTGTCAAGCTTAGGGAAATTTGGAAATTTGAATAAACAGTGAGCAACTCTTGCAACATACAAATTTGTGCTGCCATAAAGGCTCATTTTCAATTAAACTTCCAATCTCATTTATCATCGTGAAGGCATTTCTCCCTGATTTAACTGATAAATCTCAACAACTGTAACACAGCTGTGTTATGGTGCTGCACAAAATTTCAGTGCCTGCAATCACGTTCCACTCACTCGTCCATGAGCCTCTGTCTGCAGCAGCTGTAAATCGAGTAATTTCACAGTAGCATGAAAAGTTGAAGACAAGCTTAGCAACAATGTCAAGCGAGACACGGAATCACATTCATCTGCCGCTGTGACTATTTGATACATATCTGCTTATGCTTTGAAAACAGACACTATATTCCTTCTACAACCTGAAATACAGAATGTCCTCATTCTGTTAGCCAGATAATGACCCGTCCGACTTCAAAACAGTCTGTTCTAATTAAAGTCCTGGTCCAAAGCGACGCTACATTCCAGGGGCAGCAATCTGATGGAGCGCATGGATTCACATGAACCAGGCACCATCACAGCAGTCTTTGATCTCCAAGGGATTCATTGGATGTCAATCATTCAGCTAAGCTGGTTTTGATTTTTGGTGCACATTTGTTTTTGCAAATTGCGAATGTTTTGTTATTTCCACTAAAGACAAACAGTATGGCATAAATTAGAACGATACAAATTGTGCATGTGTTTATTTGGAAAATTAAAATGAAACACTGAATATTTCGGCTTCACCAGTGGGAAGAATGGTTTATTGCAAAAAGTCACTGATGAGATGATTCACATTGTTTCTGTTCCCATAAGCTTATAATAGTCTTTATTGGAGCTTTTATTGTTCTAGGGCCATGCATGAGGCACCTAATACAAATAACAAGTCTATAATCCAATAGACATGTAATACATATTGTGAACAATACAAAGACAAATACGAGTTGGAGTGACAGCACTGTACGTCCTTCCAGCTGTGGCCTAGCTGCAGCTACTGTTAGCATCTATTAGTCGTGTTTCTGGAGCAGGAATGTAGCATCAAAAAGAGGCACTGCACACTTGTCTCTCACATACTGCAGTGGATTTGTCCTCCTGCTACTTTCAGTTTGAACTGACTTTTTACACTATTTGCAGGTCACAGTGGTTTGTTCACACTGGGACAATGGGGAAAACTGGAATAACACCAGTGCCTTCAGTTATCATTGGCTGTTTCTCTCAAAGTGTGATTGACAGACAAAATAACACATGGGGCATCTTCAAGAAAACAGCAATAGCTTGCGTTACTGTTTTGACTCCAAAGAAGTATGCTAGCATCGGACTGTTTGAAAGACGTATCACAATTTAGCGACTGTTTTTTTTAACACTGTCGAAAAGAAGTTGACAGGTTTTTAGGATTCAGTTAAGGTTCTGCAAAGAAAGACATTAAAGCACAGAAAGTACAAACAACAGATCTACATACCAAAAGCCCAAAGCACATTTGCCAAAATGTTTGGGCTTGGTTTTTGTTTGGGAATGTTTCACATGCCATTTTGCACATTATAAGAAGATTTGATGGAGGATTTGGTCATGAGTGAAAAGGTAATTGCACCATTTTTGGTATGGATCCGACTTCAAGACCACCGCAGACATGGCAGTTTAATTTCAGAATGTTCCAAATTACATTTTGCACATTAAAAGAAAATATGATGGAGAGTTTGGTCATGAGTGAAAACAGGTGCATAGTTTCTTGGATTTGGCTTCACCTCCGATGTGGGAGTTTAAGAAAACTTTACGCTTGGGATTTTAACCGCCATGGTAGTTTCAAGAGTATAATTGCAAAATCTGATAGCATTTTGCCAACATGATGCTTCTGCAATATAATAAAACGGTGATCAGTCTGACTTGAAATTTGGCACAACTCATCCATGTGCTTTCCCAGGAAGGATAAAAGCAGCAATCAGCTGAGCAGGTGTGCGCTGATAAATATCTGGACCAGATGCAGTTTTCTAAATTTGTCCTGTTTAAATAAAATAATGAATTTAGAGGGCTGTGCTGTTTTGGTAGATGTATGTACTTTGGTTATTAAACTTGAGTTCATCTGCTGCTTTCGAACAAGTAAGGTGGTGCTGCTTAAAACCCATTATTGTCGCCCTGTATCTGCAGACACAGTGGTAAAATGTTCTTTTTAAAGGCGGTTGCATACTCGAGCCCGTCATCTTTCACTTCAAGGCAAGGCTATGAAAACAGCTTCATAAATGAGCAGTTAAGGTTCTTAACAGCTTTACAGCACACGTTAAGATGTTTGCCACATAATTACATACTGCGGTGATTTGAAAATAGTACACAGCGAAATTATAATTTTTATCGCCTGTCCCCTCCATTCCTCAGAGGGTTTGTCATTCCGTTAAAAGAAATGATACCAAATCCCTCCAGAAGAAAAACAACCGACTGTGAACCATTATCAGACAAAAGAATTGCTTTGACCAGTGCATGAAACGCCACAAGTTTAGTTCTCCTGTCTCCTGCACACACAGACGTGCTCCTATGCAAACACCAGTTTGAAAACTAAAATCTATATATTCCATAAATTAATGGAATATATAGAGATGAATGCTTCTGAAATTCTAATGACCATTAAGAGTCCAAGAGGTGCTACTATTTTCTTTTGGGAGGTTTGAATCCCTGAAGCATAAAAAATGAACATAACTGCTTAAATGTGTTTTGTTGATTTTCAATGAATCAACCAGCTGTGCCTCTGTGCCCAACTCACCACCCAGATGCCAGAAACTGTTACGAGGTGGACAATACTTCACTGTTCTGTGATTAGCCGATACATCAAAGTTTATAACCTACCACATCAATTTTACTTGGGTAGATAAAAAAAAAAGGAAACTGACAAAAGCACATAGTTGCCACGCATTTATCACATCTATTATTAATCAGCTACATTTTCATGTTCACTTATCTTTAGTGGAACATTTTAGTTTTCCAAACCATATATTTCCCATTCTGTTATAATCAAACCATCCTGTTTAATCATAACTTACTTTAAGTTGGTGTTTTTTCGTTGTTGTGTTTCTTGGATGTGGACAGAATGCATGGTGGGCCTATGATGTTTGTATTCACCTCCAGCACCGGTTAGGACGCAAATCATACCCATCACATTATGGAAAAGTGCTCTGAGCTAGTTTTGATCTTTCGATATTTAGCCAAGGTTATCTTTGGCCAAATGAGACTAAAGTGGAGACGCTACATTCGGAGAAAACCAAATGCAGCATATCAGCACATCTCACAGTGGAGGGCCAATGATTTGGGCTTGTTTTGCACCCACAGGAGCTGCGTACTTTGCAGTCATTGATTTAACAGTCAACCATGAACTCCTCTACACCAAAAGATTCTAGAGTCACTGCGAGGCCATCTGTCCGGCAGCTAAAGCTCGGCCCGATTCGGGTCATGCAGCTGGACAGTGACCCCAAGCACAGCAGCAAATCTGCAACAGAATAGCTGAAAATAAAGGAATCAAGCAGTTGTAATTCCCCAAAGTCAAACTTTAAATCGGACAGGATGTTGTTTTATTAACTGCATAATCACCAACGTACCTATAGTTACGCTTTAAGCCAAGCAATTTTGGACCCCGAACTAACCATCCAGTGATCTTCCAAAACCACGATGTGAACAGAATTTAACAATTGTGATTATTTCACAAGTTAAACCCATGTGTTTTCATTTATTGTACTCCTCATAAAAAGTTGTATTAAATGTTTGTGTCAAATTTTGCAGGTATTTGAATCAGCCGGAGATCAAATTTGAAGATGTGCCAGCAAGTGTGAAAAAAAATGTTTCTTCCAGCGTTGCTTCACTTTGGAAAAGTCAGTTTCAGCCACCTGACAACCTAAAGTACATTTCTGTACAACAGCACACAGACAGGCTCTTATATGTGTGTGAAACAGACAGATATGTCTTAATATTAACACTAAGGAAGCCACCTTTACAATATGGACTCCCACGTGCTAATGAGATCACTTCCTCCTGCCCAAACTCCAAATTATCACCGTGTCACTGCAATTGATTTGAAATAATGTTATCCATAATGTTACAGCAAGGATTGATAATTTCAGCAGGTAATAGACCACTGCTACAACAACCCACACATTTCATTATTTTTAATTAGACCCACCTTTTTAGTCCATTAGCACCAGCTGCTACACCAGTGCGTTCAACTTGTGAACCTCTTTGCTGCTGATTAACATTACCATCCTCAGACTAAAGGCCATCCTGTTTTTCAGCATTTTCCAATTCAGGAATAATAGAGAGATTTCAGCCTTTCTCCCCTTCACAGCATACTAGATGGACTGCCAGTACACCAAGGGACTAATAGAGACACAATTCTGGGCAATTTGCGGTACCCCCTTACCTGAATCTTCGCAACAGGAAACAAAACTATAACTCCCAAGCAACTCCTAAACAGAGAACATTCATTGTCAACACAGTTGGGCTATGAGTCAACCAGGGACTATTTGCTGTAGGCCAGCTCTTGCCATCCAATAAGTAAGCATCGATAGCAAAATCACCTCTGCATTAAACAGTGCAAGGGGATCTGGTGATGTTTTTTTATTTATTTATTTTTTCCCACACGGTGAGAAAGTTGCTGAAAGGCTGTAAGAACAGAGTGTACTTTCAGCTAAAGAAAAAAGATGGGACGTACAGACAATTGTTGTGAAAATTATGATAGTTTGTGATATAATCACAAAAAAGGAATGGTTCCTTTCAAGCTTTGGACACAAAATCCCACATTTAGGAAATATTTTTGAGTCCAAAGCATGTACTTTTGAAGTGAAAGCAGGTAGCTGTCACCATAGCAACCAGAAAAGCATAATTTTTAACAGACTGGCAAGCTCTGTATTTTATTCCAAACCATATTTTTTCTAAACTAAACCAAGTAGCTGTTGATGGCGAAACCAAGCCAAGCAACATCATAGAAATACAAAAATCATGTAAACGATGAGTATAAAATATTTGATGTGCATGAATAGGGCTCGGGTCTGATGCCTAGCTCCCCCGCCATCGCTCCAGCCTCAAAAAACTTTTTCCTCTCTCTCTTGTCAATACATATTAAAGCAAACTGATGGAAAGTTGTGTTGCTGGACATGAAATTCTGTTGGGAATTTTATGCCCAGCAACACAAATCAATAGATTAAAGGTTGAGACTATTTCACAAACTACCCCGCGGCGGGGTTACATACACAGTGGTAGCCTGGCCATCAACAGTTACTGATTCCCAAAACATTACAATGATTAGGCAGAAAAGCAAAATGCAACTACACAAAAAACTGTAACATGCCAAGAGACTTGTGCTATGAAGCAGGGTTTAGGCTTAGTGGGGTAACTTTAGGGTTAACATCCTATCCTGCTGTGGCGCAGGTTATGTTCGTGAATAGTGATCGACTGAAACAGGTATGACTCAACAGTTCTTTGGAAAACTGGAAGACTTCTTGGGCCGCAGTGTGCAGATAGGTGACGATTTTAAATAGTGATTAAATTCTTTATCTTTCCCTGATAACATTCATTGATTTTTTTAATCATTTTTGTCCTTGGCTGACAGCATGTTTATTGTTCTATAACCATTAATATGTGACTGTAAAAACAGGGCACCATCAGGCCTTAATATCAATAGACTCTCTTACCCACGTCTAAACATCAATTTAACCTCCCAAGACCCGAACTCTTCCACGGCATTTTTAATTTCTCTTTCATATTTGGGCTGATTGGGACCTGATGAATGTAAAAACAAAGAATTACCGGATTTTTTTTTTTTAACCTAATTTTTGTTTCTAAGAAAAATAATAGCCACATATGACAATATTAGTTTAAAATTTTGATACAACAGTAGCAGCATAATGTCCTCGTAAGTGCATATCAGGCCCTTGTAGAGCAAAATTGAGTATTTTGGTCTAAATAACCCAAAATGTGATGTCCACATATGTGGACGCAGGTCCTAGGAGGTTAATGGAATAACAGTATAATCCATCATATTCTTTTGTGTCTTAATGATAAACCTCTAATACTAATACTATCCTCGTTTTAAAAGGTTAACACTTTATTAATATACTAGGCCTTTTCTGGTCTCATTGACCAAAACACTTAAATTGCACACACATGCAGTACACAAACTCACACCGCTCCTTTGGCTTCAGCAGCAAATTAGCTTTAGGCCTTTACTATGTGTTTAACG
Organism: Astatotilapia calliptera; assembly: GCF_964374335.1. Classification (NCBI taxonomy): domain Eukaryota; kingdom Metazoa; phylum Chordata; class Actinopteri; order Cichliformes; family Cichlidae; genus Astatotilapia; species Astatotilapia calliptera. Next base: position 39,713,336 of record NC_137436.1, on the reverse strand, counting down.
TCTTCATATTTCTATAATTTTATAGTTTTGTCTTAGTAAAATCAGTTGGTCAGCTGCCACTGTACTAATCAGCATTTCCAGTTAGGCACATGAATGCACATTTAGGTAGTTTTTATATATGTTTTATTTATCAAAAAAATAAAACAGCCCTCCAAAAAAATAAATAAGTTAAAAACCCTGAATTTTACGGATTATATGTCATCTACTGGACAGCATCTTTAGTTCGTTTTTTGTTTTGTTTTTTTTGTTTTTGTTTTTTACAACATTTCATAAGCTGACAAATTATCCTGGTTATGGCACCGCATTTTCCCCTCACATCCGTACTTCTTGTGTTTCAAAGAAAACAGACATACATTTCTGGTTTTAGTCTAAACAAACCGATTCAAGAAGAATGTAAGCATTCATTGTCAAAAGTGGCATCTGTTTGCTGTACGTAGGCTGCAAAACCCAATAGTGTGACTGCTGCTCTATGTCCGGGTGAGGTCAGCGGAACAATCAGCTTCACCTCGGGGAACGGCCTGTCATCACCTGTGTAGTTTCTGCAGCACTAAGAAGCAATGATGTTTTAACAGCAACTGCAGTGGGACGTATGGATCTGGCAGACAGCAGGTCACTGTGACTCTAAGGGAGGTGACGGACCGATTTCTGCGGTGCTGGATGGAGTATTTCCCCAAAACAAAAGCCACCACTGCTTATGTTGGAATGAGTCTTGTGGTAGCAGCGTGTAATATCCTCAAGTTGTCTCTTTTTTAAGGCTTCCTCTGTTATATTGTTTATTGCATTATTTCCAAGACAGTGATGGCATTAATTTGCTTTTCTACTTGGCCCTGTGAAGTTAAGCAGTTTAATTTCTTTCCATTTTTAGGTCCGACCCTTCTTTCATCTTTGGAAAGCCCCCCAGGGAGATGTGTCTCTGCTACTGACCTCTCTCCTGTCTTGAACATGAAAAATCTTTCTGCATACAGGCCTGATTATGCAAACACTGAGTCCGTTCCTCAAATGGGAGATGACTTGAACCTGCATAATTTCCTGAATATGTATTTTTTTTTTTTTTGGTTGGATGATGAATAGGGAAACATGTTGTTGCTCATACCTGCCCAACTGTAGCTCATCCTTCTTCCTGTTACCTTGGGCCTAATTTAATAACCAAAAACTCACTCAGCCAACTGTGATCCTACTGTGCACCCTGATGGCAGAAATATGTGTAAACACCTGCACTAATTACCTTCTCAGGCAGATTATTTATGAAATGCATTAAAGCATGTGTAAAACGATTCATTGGTCAGAATTCGGAGCAATTTTTCACTCGACCATCCAAATATCTTCCAGCCCAAGGGAGGCAGAGCACGTTTCCAATGAAACTAAACGGCATTATCGCTTCGTGACTGTTTATTTTCAGGATTGTTTGCGCTGTGGAGACTAAACACGATTATCAAATAGACAAAGATGAGGATTGCTGTGTGCTTTAAATCAGACCACACTGATTGTTTATGTTAGATGCAATCTCCTTAATGTGTTTATCATCCTGTGGACATTGGAGGCTTTTTCTTTTATGAATTTGACTAAATTCAGTTCAGACAATACCTATTTCTTAGGATCTGTATCTCTCGTTAATAACCTTCGCCTAGATATGCTTCTTAAATATTTTCTTTCATGAAGTTTGTCAGACTGTATTGACTGCACTGCAGGTGCTGGGTAGAGGACAAAATTAGCACGGCACTCAGCCTTGAGTGTTCAGGAGGACTAATTGAGCCAAAACTTCTCCGAGATAGACATCTCTGATTACATTACATCAGTGAAATATTCTTGTCTCACAAGTGTGCTGATACTGCAACGACAATGAACGAGACAAACTTCCATAATGATTAACAGTGGGTAATGATTTTACATATCTACTAATTGTCCATGTTTGGTTATCTTGTACCAGAAGTTACTGGGAGGCAGCCAAATTGATCGCGAAAATTTGTATTAATTTTCAAGCGTAATGATGAATGAATCAAATTTGAAGAGTCTAGTCAAATCCATTACTATCTCATCAGTGAAAATGACAACAGATAATAGATTTCCAGACCCCGCCGTTCAATTGGTGAATCATTTAATATAGTTTATACAGTTTAATTAGATCCACTGATAGCCTTTCAACAGACACAGAACGGTAGCAAAATCTCGCATCACGCCCAGCTAAAAATGTAAAATCTCAAACGAGCGCTTCACTTAAGCTACTGAAGGTTTTGCTTTACTAGAAAAGGTTTAAAGACATTTAATGACAAACAGACAAACCTCAGCACAGCTTCCTAAAAGGAAGGAGATTTAGCCACAATCTAAGCCTCTGACTGCGAAGATGGTGGCGAGACTCAAGTTTGATGCCACTGTGCGAGAAACACTTTTTATTTCTTCAATGAGATGAAAAGAGCTGGTTATCTCAAGCCGATCTACGGGAATGAGATCAGATCGATTCACATACTTTTTCTGGTGCATGATATCAGCACACTTCCAATCAGTTTATGATAGGCTACTACTGTTTGCCATGTGCACCAACCCACTGCCGTGCATCCCTAAATGCTGGAGCCACACTGCTAAGAACTGCTGAGCATTCAAAACAAATAAACAGCAGCCGGCAGTTTCGGTTAATGACAGCACGCTTTAGCAAACCTTGTGAGCAGAGTCGCGTTGAGTTGTTTTTTTTCTAAATTGTGCTTTATTTTTTTTACATTTGAATATCAGGGCTGATTGAACAATAAACTGATGTTTCGCTCAACTGATAAAATCAGAAAACTGCAAAATCAAAAAGTCCTGTGACAACTGAGCCGCTCTGATGTGTGCCAAATATATTTAAATTGCTCTACTTCTTTTAATGTTGGTCTACTTTATGCTAAGACCTCGGTGCTGTGTGTAAGGGGGGGGGGGGGGGGGGGGGGAAGGGGGGATTTTAAAGTATTGGGTCAGCCTTGGTTGTGGTAGATACTCTGGTAGAGTGCTAATGGACTGTGATCGGGATTGGGGGCAAAAGTTGGGCTGGGAAATCCCTAAAATCAATTTTATACTCAAGGGCAATCCAAAAATGTATGCAGCACCCAATTATTTAATATCTGAATGTTGTAGAATCTTAAAGTCCCATTTCCTGCTAAGGGCAGCAGTTACTGTACTGCAAATCATGAAAATGTGTTTGCCTTGACTTTGCATTTATTAGCTGGGTTTATTCGTGCTCTAGCAGGTGACAGCTAGTCGGATGTGACAGAGTGCAATATTATCCCTCAGACACAATCTCCGCAATTTCAGACAGCTACATCATGAGAGGATGATGTCTTTGAATTATTGATGCATTGTCAAGGTTGAGTGCATCATGCTTTTTAAGGGACTGCGAATACAAGGAAACTGCTTTTTTTAAGAAAAGGAATACTTCAAAGTCTAACATCCCACAATTAGAAAGATATTAGTACACTAGAACTATATAATGATTACCCCATCTGAGCACAGCGAGGCTAAGAGATGTAGCTTTTGATGACCGCAGAGAGCCGAAGAAGGCGACTTCTGACGGATCCTTCTATCTTCGCCTTGCAGTTGTAGCATTTGATTCATGAACGCTGTGGCTCATGCACAGGAGAAGTGTTATAATTAACTATGAGGGATAAATGCATCACACGGCGATTATCCTAATTACTTGAGATATTCTGGAAGTTCACTATAGCATCAGAGCTCTTCTCTGTGTATTTGTTTCATATGAGTCCCTTGGAGACACTAAAACACAACCGCTGTTTTATTTAAATGCAGAGCACCTGAAGTTGAAGTAATTTATTGCATCCACAACTTCATTTACAAGAGGAAAACATCAGTTTCTGCTTGCACAGTTTAAAGAGTTGTGTCACTTAGTGGAGACTCTATTTATTTAAAAATCTATCTAATTGCTCTCACACAATTCGCCCTGTATTTTTAGCGCTTGTAACCCAATCGTCACTCCCTGTTCACCTGGCCCGTAGACGAGCCTGCAGGCAAGAAGTCATTTGAAATGTGATTTAAAAATCTGTGAACTTATCCTTCAAAGTGACTCTTTATATTGAACTCACAACAACTCAAAGTTGCGAGCATAATGTGTCTGTGTTGTCAGCCATATTAACAAAGTGAACACACCATTAAACAATGTCATTAACCACCGACTCATGCTAATGTCTTCGTTTAACTATCAATGACGCTTAGCTTACTGGTCTGAAAGGGAAATCTGTTTTCTGGATTATTAGTCCAAAATAGAAATTCAGTGAGCACTTCGAATGTTGTTGTGGTGCTTGAGAGGGTGGGGCACTGCAGTTAAATTGAATTGAAATAATTCAAATGGCAAGGATGGGCAGTGTAGGACTACTTGTGATTGTGTTTATTGATGTATTTGTGAGTGGTTAGCACGGAGTCAATGAATTGGGTGTTGCTTTTATACTATGTTCTTTGCAATATCCCATTTAGCATGCCCATCTAAATGCTAATAAGAAAAAGGCTGTTTTGGAATTGCTCAGTATAACTGATGTGGTAATTCACTGATTGCTAACTAACTGTAACTTTGTGGCAAGTTAAACTTAACATGACACCTGTAACGCTTTGTTTTTATGAAGATACTTTTGCAGCAACTATCATCGCTGTATTTTGAGGCATATATCAGACCAAAACCTTGTCATTCATCTCTTTTGAAGCTTCTCCACACTTCTTTCTCACCACATCGCTCAGATACCTCCCCACAGAGGCGACAGGATGCTCAACAAATATGACCCTGAAAACAACCAAAGAATATTTTTAACACGTTTTTGTTTGCACTGTAGTGACACATGTCATTATGACCTCAGGTCACGCTGTTCTTGCGCGTTCTTGACTCTACCCAGGTGAAGGATCAAAATCATAATGCTTAGTCGGAGGCCTTAAATCCTTCAGCTAGTTTAAAAAACATTGTTGTCGGCTCCTGTGACTTTAGTTTCTTTGTGACATTCTCATTCAGTGGCTATATTAATCAGCCTCAGCCCGTAGGCCCAAACAGATGGCTTTGATAACTCGCTTAAAGCGGTCCAAAACTCTGCAGATAGCGCTACAGTAAACTAAACATCCATCTTTGGCTCTACGCGTTCCATTCCCCATGCAAACAGAGTCATTATACTCACGGCTTGGGGGAAAGATTCCCTGTCACACAGCCTAACCCTCTTCTCTCAAGGATTTGGATCCTTGTCAGCTGTATTTCTTAAACTAGTCAAGTGACACTAATGTTAAGTGAGCGTTACTGGCTCCAGCCACCTTGAATATACAGACATTTAACCCGACTTTTTTTGTCATCTGTTCAAAGTGACATTAAAGCAAACTTTCAAAATCTGTTTCATTTATTCATTTATATTTTAAATTGTTTATTTCCTTTAAAGCGTCGCCTATCGGACTTGAATAACGACGCAGTGCTTTTTACGCCTCTGTCAGCCTGCATTTATTTTAGCACGTTTGCTCAAGGTAAGAGGAAATACAAACACTGCATGGCACAAACTTTTTTTTCTTTTCCTTTAGTCACAGCCTGTTTTATCTTGAAGAATTAGAGTAAAAATAGATACACAAAGTGAGCTCCTAATTAATTTAGGGCCTTTTTGGCTGTGTACGCCTCGTTCGTTGGGTTTCCACTGATGACTTTAAAGTACAGTCAGTTTAATTTAATGCTTTGCTCATCCATTTCATAAGAACAATTACACATCTATAGCACTTTTGATAGATAGCCATCTCATTTCAAGGTGACTCGAGTATTTGAGAAGTAATACTGTATTTAATGTAGCTTCACAAATGACACTTCCAAATTGCTAAAATGTATGCAGTGGCTTAAGACAGCCGGCAGTCCTTAGTCACCGTGAAGTATGTCTTAAATTTAGCTGGTCCTGTATTCAAGGATAAAATTATTTTGGCATTTAGAAGCGAGTGGTTCTGCTCAGAGTTTTGAAGCATGTTTATTGTTATTTTTGTGTATTTTGAGAATGTGGGTAATGACTCAGCAGCCTGGAGCCCAGCTACAGTCAGTGCTGATTAAGCTTAGATTACTTCGTTGTACGGACACACTTGAATGTTTCCATCTGTATGTCTAAGATTCACCGGAACATCTGCCTAAACTCTTTATATGTCATTGCCTTCTCTTGGCTAACATTCATTTTCTTTATTTAATAAACTGCTGTTGTTTATCACACACTGATTCATTGTCATTCAAGTGCTATCCTGTGCAGCAGTCTTCACTCAAAACCCCCCAAATAAAGTCTGTGATTCATTTATTCATCTCATCTTTAATAACTCTTTTTTTTAGCTTGTTTCCTCTGTTTCCTGTAAAACACTCTTTATAAATAATTCTGGATGAACTTGAGTTGACCCTCTCGAAACACAGGTTTACAGTGTACTGTACAAAGAACACATTTCATCGTTACTCATTTCTCTTTGAAGAATCTGAATGTGAAACAAACAAAAATCACAATCAAAATGTAAAATCAGTATAACGCCGCCACCACTGAGCACCGGGGTCTTCAACAGACCCTAACTGTCACAGTGTGTTAAGCATATGCACACCAGACGCTTATGTGTCCCGTTACAGCAAATAGTCTAAAACACAGGAGAGCAAAATATAATTAGTGATTTTTCTTGTTTCTGAGGTTTTGCCAATATTTTGCAAAGTACTGCATTTTGTGAGTCTTGTCTGTGTTTGTTCATGACAAAAGATGCCATGTAATATTAAGTATAAAGAAATATAGTTGAGAAAGTGAGCATAACAAGAGAGGATGAGATGAAAGCATTGCTCTGATGCTTCAGCCACCCCCAAGTCCTCATTTAACTTCATCAGTCTGTCTGCTTTTCTTACTTTTTGGTAAAAGGCAGCTTACACAACACAGTCTTTATGCACCATCTTTGTTTGGTCAGACTCACATACACTCTTTTGAAAAGGAAAATGCACCTTTTTCAGTTTCAGGGTTTTTCAGGGTTTATAATCTTCAAACAACCTCAGTAGAACAACATATAACATGTTACACGGTGTCATTATTCTTTTAACAAAAGCCAAACCAAACTGAAGAAGCAGTGTGTGAAAAACTAAGCATAGCCCATGCTTCACCGGCACCTTTAGGACCAATAATAAATTTGCTGTATTACTTTATCAGTCTCTCACATCACTGTGGAGGAATTTTGGTCCGCTCTTCTTTACAGCCTTGCTCGAGCTCTCAGAAAGGACTGCTGCAGCATTTCAATCGGGTTGAGGTCTGCACTTTGAGCCACTGGAACACCTTGATTCTTTTCTTTTTCAGCCATTCTGTTGTAGATTTGCTGCTGTGCATGGGATTTATTGTCCCGTTGCATGACCCAATTTAGGCCAAGCTTTAGCTGTTGGACACATTTCACTCTAGAACACTTTGTTATACAGAGGAGTTCATGGTCGACTCTGACTGAAAGGGGCCCACGTTTTGCGGCTGCAAAACAAGCCTGAATCCTCATCCCCCCACCACCATGACTGACAGTTGGTTTGAAGTGTTTACACTGATATGCTGGGTTTGGTTTTTGCCTAATACAGAGCTGTGCATTATATGGTCTCCACATTGGTCTGTTATGTCCAAAGGACATTGTTCCAGAGGTCTTGTAGTTTGTTCAGATGCAACTTTTCAAGCCATAGCTATGCTGCCAGGTTCTTTTTGGAGAGAAGAGGCTTTCTCCTGGCACCTCTTCCAAACAAGCCATACTTTTTCAGTCTTTTTTATCTGTACTGCCATGAACTTAAACATTTAGGATGCTAACTGAGGCCTGCAGAGCCACAGTTGTAGCTCTTGGGGTTTTTTTGCAATTTGTCTGAGTATTGCATGAGCTGACCTTGGGATGAATTTGCTGTAATGCCTAATCCTGGGAAGATTGGCAACTGTCTTTAACATTTCTCACTTGTAAATAACCTTTTTTCACTTTCAGAACAGTGTAGTGAATTCCACATTTTACTAACAAACAAAAAATCCCAAGTCCGATCCCAGGAGGAGATGCAAATCCCTTTGTGGCTGCGTCAGGAAGGGAATCTGGAATAAAAAAACCTGCCAAACCAAACATGCATAGCAACCCACTGTGACGACCCGTAGTGAATAAGGGACCAGCCAAAGGTAGCAGTGGGACTGTAGAATAAGGAACTTAAGTTTGTTTAAAAATGGCCTCATAACCCTTCATGGGTTGATGGGCAGCAACAATGGCTCCTCTAAGATCAATGCTGATGTCTTTCCTCCTTGGCTTTACATTAACACACAACTGAATGCTCTGGACCCGAAAACTCAAACCTTCTCCTCTTACAGAGGTGCTCACACTTGCTGATAATCAGTTCATCAAGTGCATTTAGCAGCACCTGGCTGCCTGTTTATCCTCTGAATTCCTTACGGGTGTAATGCTTTGTACATTGTGGCTTCGTTTTTGTTGATTAAATAACATCACGGTGTAAAATATAAATATCTCATGTTCTAGACCAGGTTATATCTTATTATATCCTGATATGTTAAAATGATCGAAATGAAAGAGTGTGTACTTTCTCGTTCACGTGACTCTATTGGTACACTATCAAATTCTCACAAAGACAGTAAAACATTTGCACCTCAAAAAAGTTCACAACCACAACCAACTTCAGAAAAAAACACAGCGTTACAGAATTACGAAAAGCACCGAAAAGATGTCTGACGTAAAAGATTTGGCTGTGCACCTTTAAAAGCAATTCCTTTTTCTCTGTTGATTGTGAGGAGCTATACACCCACATAATAAAACTGCACTTACACCCATATTTTAAAAGATTTTTACATGCGCAATTTGTTTTTCATGGCAAAAGCTGCAGCTATTAGGCCAGTATTCAAATGAGGCATTTGGCAACAAACCATATTTCTCTCACAAGACACTTGCGTTGTTTTTCCCCGACCTAGCTGTATACAACTATTACAAGTACAAATTGGACACAGCTTCATGGAATCCTGAAAACTGGGCAGAGAGTGACTGGTGGGCAGATGGGCAGTGGATAAAGTCTTTTATTTCCACCATTGAGCAGCTCCACACCTTGGATAATAGGAGCCAATTCAGTTCAGCCCATAAAAAGGTTTATCAGTTCCTGTCAGCATGCCCTGCAGGGGTGAGGCGACAAATAACAAGGTAGTGAAAAAGAAAAGTGGTAGGAGTCCAGCTCCCTAACCTGTTCCCCTGTGCCAATGGCCATCTGCATTTTCAAAAAACTCTCATTTCCGCTCATGACTCGAGATAGGAGATTGGAGAGTTAAAAGTCATGTTTGAGCAGCATTAGAAGGAGATACTGAGGTCACGTGATGTGAAGATGCTGCACTCCGTGCATCTTAGCAACGTCACAAAATGTCAAGCACTTTGTAGGCTGCCTGGCAAAAGAGGACTCGCTGTGAGCGTTACGTTTCACCGGATGGTCGATTTTAGAAAATGATTCAATTAAAATTAACATTGTATTTACTGATGTATACAAAAAATAAAGATACAGAGTTACAAGTTGTGTGTTTTAATCATTTGACTGAAAAACTGCTTTGGCAACAAGGTTAATGTTCTTTTGATATTTATATTGCTAAAATAAAATGAGCGTATTTAAAATGTTTAATGATTCGGTCAAAGAGGTACACATAGTCTTCTGCACTTCAGAATATTTATTTCTGGGAAATGATTCTATTCAAGTGCAGGACGATGAACAAACCGTGTCAAATTACAGCCCTCATCCTGATTTGACAAGCTTGTCAGATCTAAACTAAATTTCTGTCTCTACCTGTATATATATTTTTAAAGTGACCTCAAACCCAAATAAACCTGGAGGTTCTCTCCAAAAGCCAAAAATAAGGTTTCACTATAACAGACTAGATTTAAGGAATTACTCAGTTTGAAAAGAAATGTTTTTTTCTGTCAAAATATAGGCGACTTTCACATGATGCAAAACTTTGATGATGGAGAAGAAGAAATGAGACAAAGTTTGTTTTGTTTTTTTAAATTCTACATTGCATTTTATGTACAGCAAATAGTAATTTTATATATATATATATATATATATATATATATATATATATATATATATATATATATATAAATTGTATCTATCTGTATATATATATATATACACACATATATATGTGTGTGTGTGAGAGAGTATTATTTTTTCCCCCCTTTTGAGAAGTGTTGGGAGCACAGTCGTGAGAGCTCCTCCACTGCGTTTGCCTTATGCTTGCTGGAATAAATTGGTACCATATGGCACGATGACAGGATCACTCAATCTTCTGTGTACCTGAACACCACATTAATCATTTTTTGGGGGATATTCTTTCCCTTTCATCACACAGGAATTTCCAAATAGCCCCTGCCTTTATTTCTCTCACACATGTAGTGAATTTACATAAACAGAGTACACTCTGCCCTTGTTATAAGCCAGACTATTTGCCCAAGTTGGAGCAGGAGCAAAACAAAATGTTAAGGTTGGGTGTCAGGTGAGACTTTCTTCCTCCTAAACATCTTGACTTACTTTGATTGTGAAACGTTTAGAACGAGGCGCATTTTTTAAATAAATCTTTTCAGATAAACCATAAAATTATCCACATGTGTGTATGCAAATAAATCTCACACATCGCTTTTTTATACAAGTAAATAAATAATAAGTGAATTTTTAAAAGATTTCCACAGATGATCAAATGTTTGCACAGATTTTTTTTTTATCAAAGTAATAATCATAACTGTTACTTTAAATGTAATTATTTGCACCTACCTTTATTGAATTGCTATGATGAAATTCCACATGTATGAACATAAAGCTCCTTCCACTAATTCAGCCTAAGAGTTTATAGACAGAGAAAGGTGAAGTGAGTAAAAAAAAGGGTGGAGTGGCCCAGAGGTGAGAGAGACGAGAGAGAGAGAAATGGAGAGAATGAAAGAGGGAGAAGTGGGACAAAAGAGAAAGAGTGGTCTTTATAGCAATGTCCGCTTGATGAATCAGACATGTCTTATTTGTTGGCTGCACTGCCAGGGAATTTGCATTGATTATTTTCCCCTCAACAGATACATTTAAATCAATGTGGCACAGCACAGCCAGAATAGTGTGAGAAAATGTGCTAGGCACACAGTGAAGCCCGGAGCTTTAACCTTGGTCAGACAGGAGGAGCCACAGCTCCCCCTTCATGCCAAACAGATGAGATCAGGACTGAAAGCAGGACAGCACCATCTCTGATCTCCCAGTGAAAAAACAATCCCCCTCCTTCCACCCGTAATAATATTTCTACGGGCCAATATGTCTTCATTACACTGCAATTTTTCATATGCAGATGTGCCAACTAGTGTTTTCCCCTAGTTTTACAAAAGGATATATTTTGCTTTACACGTCACAGTTTTGCTTTTGTTCTGCTCTTTTTCCTCTCAACACTTCTTAGAGGTTGCTTATGAAATCATGTTTTTATTGCTTTGTCTGTATTTACACATGCTTTGTATTTATAGTTTTTTTTCCCCAAGAATACAAAGAGGTCAGCAAAATTAGTTTGTTGTCATTTAACATTTACAGGAGGAACTGCTTTATTCGGCTCTGCATATCCATGTAACTGTATCTGCTTTGCAGTGGTAGGCATCAATGTGGTTTGACAAATGCAAAAAAACATTTTCCAGGCTTTCCTTATTTACAAGGTCCAGAATAGACTGTTGCATATTTTCTTAATGTTATATTAAATGTGAAATCCCATCTTTAAAACACAGCTCAGGTATGATTTGCACTGCAAGTATTTTTCTTTCCTGACAAAAAAGCAGGGTGTCAAGACTTCTTGAAATACGCTGTCAAAGATGTACTTTTATTTGTAAAAACGAGCTTCTCAAAGACAACAAATGCTGTATTTTTGTGAATAAATAAGCACGATTTGCATCATCCTTTCACCACTCTATGGTGACACATACACTGTTGCTCAGTAAATGTATTTGATCATCTGGTATTTGCAAGCGAAAAAGTAGGTTAGGTTATTATTTACTATCACAGATGCGCTGGCTTTAATGCAGACCCAGTGTGGATCACTGCTAATGCTCCATCACAGGGTCAGGCTTAAATAACACTTTGATTGAAGGTTTTTTGTCTCCTGTAATAAAGTCCTGTGCTGCCCTCTTGCAGTATGTTAAACTATGTGATTGCAGGGTGCCAGCAGCGTGACATTGTGAAATTAACATGTTGCAAAAGGCAACGTCTATTGTATGTTTCCAGTTTAAGAGAAAATCAGTTTTTCATTAATGTTGTGCTTTTTTCTTTTTCTTTTTCCCCCCATTTTCCAGATTTGTAAGCTGTGGGCTCTAAATTATGAATTTCACATTCTAATTGGATTGGCTATTTTTAACACGCATGCCCAAGATGCACACATACACCACAGACCACTCCTGCTGCCTCTCTTTTCCTGTCTCTCTCATTCCCCATCTCATTGATAATTTCTCCTGGAGCTTCAGCCTCTCACAGTGAGATCAAAGTGCCTGTCACACACTGCCAGTGGAGGATGGTTCAGGAGCATCACCCTACAATATATTATTCCTCTGTGGATGATGAAAGAGTGTGTACTGGGGTGGAGATGACGCTGTTACGAGGCAAATGCAGCAGGGGGCATGATATTAGGCAAACCAATCCACTCCTGGGCTGACCGTTACATTAGGGCTCTAAAGTTAAATTAACCCCTGAACGTGTTACTGGCAAATACGCCAGCATCTCAGAGAGATTTACTGCAAGTGTAAATTTGCTGCTGCGTGCGCTGCTACAACAAGGACCTTCATTTTAGAAAAAGAACAGGAAGTGCAATGATTCATATTTTGAGCCCGTTTTGATAACAACTGGTGGCAACAAATTATGCAAAGTTTGCTCACTATTTTTTTTTCTTGCATCAAGTTGTTTGTTTGATTTTTTTCCTCTTCGAAGAAAAAAAAGAAAAGAGAGGCTTTCCAATATCTCCTGACTGTCTCTCTTTTCTCTGAAAGGCACATCTTAAGTCTGACTAAAGCATACACTCGTCTCTCCCCTAGGGTGCAGTGGCAGCGGTGCAGAAAAAGTGAACTGCCGAGGACCCCACTGTTTAGCAAACACTCCTACTGAGGGGAGGAATTAATTATTCAGAGCCAAGGACCAAGGCAGCCCCATTTGATTGCACCACAAAAGAAAGGTCAGAGCTTTTCATATGAGGAACCTCCTGGTTGTGCATCCTGTCAGCTGAGGGGACGTGTGTAGGATATAGGGCTGAATGGCAGCTTGGCTAACGGCTCAATTAAAGGGACACAAATTTCTAGGTGAGTGTGTTCACCAGATATGCGGCAAACAACAGGTACAATGCAATTTCACAAAAAAAATATGATTAGCAGCAGAAGAGAAATGGGTGATTGTGCCAACTCTGCAGGAGCTGGAGCAAGAGAGAAAGAAATACGCCTATTTTATTTAGGAAAAAAAGAAGAATGCTGCTGGTGAGAATAATTAAAAAGTTATGACCACTGAAATCAGCTTTTGTATAAATTTGAAAAAAAAAAAAATCATTTCATTTTCCTTCTTCGCAAGTTAGCAAATGATCCATTACCGTTTGAATTGTTAATAGGCAATAATGGACTTCACATTTAATTAATAACATATTATTTAATTTTGTGCAAAATGACCTTCTAAAGACTGAATTATTAGCTTTCAAATACTGCAAATACAGTGTGGACACTTGTGGCAATTAATTGAGTCGGTGAAAGTTTAGTGCCAGGCTCCCCATAGTGTGATCGTCTGCATAATCCGATCGAATTTCACCAAGAAAGGCACGCGTTTTTTTCCCCCAGTCATGGTAAAATGCCTGATTTTCATCGAGTCCCTTCTCTCCACTCTAAATTCACAATGCTTAGCTCACAGAACAGACCATGAACATAGCAGTGCCGCAAAATCCAGCTACAGCATCCTTGGGGTTTATGGAGTAAATCTGCTGTCAAAGTAGAATACTGTTGAGGCCTCTTGGTCCGTTACTATAGGTTATAATCTCTAAAAACTATGGACTAGTGAGCCCCAGCAGGGTGGAGGATGGAGCCGGGAGAGCAAATTCTACAACCATGCAACAGGGGGTGCCTCTTCACTCACTATTGGTGAGTGTGCGCTCCACACCAGAAACCGAACACTTCTATTGGCTCTCTTCAACACCCTGTGAGCCAATCGTGTATGGCCCAGCTCAACCATTCCATAGAAACCAGGCCTGCACCAGTAATGACATCAACTACTCCATTGAGCTCCAGTCTTCACCCAGTAACTCACACTATAGTGCTCAGTGTGTCTGCAAAAGGTCAAAAAGTAAAATGACAAAAATGTGAGGAATGCAACCTCACAAAATCAGCAACCTTTGAATGTTTTTAGTATTTAGTATTTAGTATTTATTTATTTATTGTCATTGTCAAGAACAATGAAATTGCGTTTGGGGCTTCCATACAACCCAAAAAAAAAAAAGAACATAAATATAAAAATGTTGTGTAAAAAGAAAAAAAATATCGGTGGTCTAATTGCAGGTAATCAGTCAGTAGGTTGTGTGTGCTAACTGTGGTGTCTTCACCTTAACAGTATGAATTAGCTCATTGATTTATGCTGCTGGAGCATTATGGCTGAATAGACAGATACAGATAGTAAAGGGGATAGGTCCTTTCTGGGATGATTTCTTGCAGATGGTTCAGCCATTACATCTTAGTCTCTCAGACCATTAATTTCCCAGGTAATAAACCCCTGTGTTGTTAGCAGGTCCCCTTCCCCCCTGCACCCTGTGCCGCGGGATGCAGCCGGGTGTAGCTTGTGAGTAGTTGCCAAATGGAGATGACAGTTTGCTCCATTGTTCATCAGTGAAACCATGGAGCCATGCTGAGTCTATAGCACATGGATGAAAAACACCAAAAAATTAACGTGTTGTAATACAGTGTGTTATTTCCCCCCACAGAGATTTCTATCACTGCTTCAGGTCTGCCTCGAACGCGTCCAATAGGGCTTGACAGATATAAGATTTTGCAGACATATTTAATATTGAAATTACAGACAGATGAAATTTTGCATCAATATTCTAAATGTATCAGGACAGAGAGGCACAGGAAAAAGTAATTAGACATAGACACCAAAGTCCTGGGCGAAGCCTCATGTTCTAATTTAAAGTTTTTATTTCCACTTTCTAGATTTAGAGTTTCTCACTTACAGTAATCATGCAGTGTCAACGGAGATCTCTGTATCTGCTTAATTATTAACATACAGATTTTTCTTTTTCTTTTGCTTGTTTTTCTGCTCTGCTTCAATTTCTTCACAGAGGTGAGAGGAAATATTAAATTACTTTTTCCCCTTTAATATGGGCTCACTAACTTCTGGATGCATCGCATGTTTTTATGAGGGATCGCAAACAGCACAGGGTCTAAACTTACCGTAAGCACCTACAAATTCAGCTGCATTGAAAAGTATTATATCCTTTCACTAAAGCTGAGCGGGTTCGGTTCATGTTCTTTTCAGACAGATGTAGTGCAGCAAAGAAAGGCCAAAGTGAGAATTTATTCAGGATGGCCCAGGCATTATCTGCAATAGTGAGTGAGTGTAACCCTTATCAACTTTGAAGTCAGGGAAAATGCATGAGTCGGTGGGAATGTGAAAGCTTTTCTTCCTGATAGCACAAGTATTTCATCACATTTTACACCAGAATATACTGTACTGTTGGCTACTTTCAGTGCTCCAGCAATCCAAAGGCTAGCAATCGACTGTGCCAAAAAAAGAAAGAGAGGGGGGAAAACAATCTAACCTTGATTGTCAAACACTCCTTTGCTGTGCCAGCCTCATGAACTGAGGCAAAACAGCAACACAATCTACCCACTCATAACACAAGCGAGGATCTCTGGAGCAATAAACTGATTCTGAGAGCTCTCATCAATCTTTAATCCTTCCTCAGGCTCCGTGGGGCCGCAGTGAGTAAAAACCTCCCTGCAAAACCAGAACGAGGCCGGAATCTGGCACATTCAAGGTTCAAGCAAAGGCCTGGAAGACTTGTTCATGGGGCCAAATCAACTGAGGAGACCTTTTAACGCTTCATATCCAAGGGCTGAGACATGTGCCAATATTCATCACTTGTCTACAGCAAAGGTTTTAAGGGAAGGGTCATCAGAGCTTTGTGGTAGGTCGGGAAAAAAAATATGTTACGGGATTTTTAGAGGACGTATTTAACCTTGGTTATCTTCTCTGATACAAAGAAGATTACGTATACGTAAAAATCCGAAAATACAACCACAGGCTGTATTGAAATTAGTAAATACATTCACTTTGCAGTGCACTAAAACGAAATGGACCCGGGTATTGACAGCAAATAGTTAATCATTAGTTGGAAGGAGCATTAAAGTAAAGTTGCCTGGTGTTGTGTGGGCTTTGGCACTACATCCCAGCATCCAAAAGTCAAGGACACATTCTAAGCTGATACGAGAGAGGACAATCTAAACAACTATCTGTGTCATCGTACCAAAGCCACAAACATAGCAGCTGCGTGTAGCCTGTGAGTTGTTGCCAAAAGGATATGACAGTTCGCTCCACTGTAGATCAGTGAAACCAAGGAGCCTTGCTGAGTCTAGAGCACAACGATGAAAAATTAATTCAGACACCGAAAAAAATTAAGTGCCTCAGGAAGAGTGTGTAGTCTGTCCCCAGAGGTTGTTCTCGTCCCTATTCTGAGTGGTACGGGGCAGCTTGTAATGCGACCTAAGTAAGTGTCTGCTGACTGAAAGTCTGAGCTTTAGTCCCACCATATGTTTTCCCACCAGTATTTTACAACTCGGTATATCCGAGCAAGTCACTACAATGCAAACGCAGCGTATCGAGGTGGCCTTAAAGGTCTGCTGAAATTAGCGCGTGTATGTCTGTTTAAGAGGAAGGCTCAAAGAAAAATGTCCTGCTTCCAGGACACACAAAAACATTGGTTGGACACCATTTGAAAAGTAAGGCCACGCAGTGAGTGGGCTTTGGCACTAGCATCCAGAATCTCAACGTCAAGGACACAAACGAACAGGATATGGCAGGGGCCAGTCTAACCATCTGTATCGTCACACTAAAGCCGCAAACAAACCTGTTTACTTTTCATATTAGACAAAATACCGAACTCTCTAGAGTAAAGCCAGACAACCTCCACTGGCCTTTCTAGCTAATTTGTATCTAAACTTGCCCCGACATAGCTTGGTTTTCTGTTGAGGCTCGTCTCATAAAGATATAACAAGTTAGACTGGGGAGGCAGCGGGAGGGAGTCCACGCTAGTTCACCCACTGCAGAAGCAAAGCAGGTGGCCAAGTTGGTGACAATGAACAGACAGCATTGGTGGCCTAATTTCTTCATGTCAAACAACACCATATGGCTCCTCTGCTCCCCTGTACCTATTTAGAAACTGCGTCCGCATAAGTATGCAAGTATCATAGTCTTCACAATTAATTAAAAAAGGGAGGTAAGAGGATGCACTTCATTGTATATACTGTAAAAGATGTACAATTAAGGAGGGGAAAAAAAAAGAAAACATATCCCCCCAGGTATTTAGGCTTTATGCATGCCACGTCCTTGAAAGCAGCAAAGTTTCAACAGACAGTGTTCTTTTTTTTTTACCCCCTCGACACATCCTCAAATTTTGCATAAAATTGAGACAAGGCCTCTTACAGTTGTAGAGCACTCGTTTGGAAAAAAAGTGGAATATATTCAATTAATCCCTCTGACCTCTGGTAAATGTTTCAGAAGATGACAAGAAATCCTTGCTTTCCAGTCGTCCGCACTTGATCGCAACTTGAAATCGGTTTACAAAAAAAAAGTTGTACATTTGTTTTTTATCACTACATTATGTAAAAACACACCGCTTTAGACGCTGGAATAACAGTTATTAATGTTCAAGGATGAGTCAACCTTCTCAGCATTTTCATAGATAATAGTTTGAAATACAATGTCTTTGCTGCTGATGTCAACAGTCAGCCAGCTAAACTAAAATGATATTTAAAACATATCACCAGAAAAGCTTTAATGATGTTGGCCAGTGATTCTGTGACAGCTCTGCTAACAGAAGTGAAAGGCTCTGTTTATACCCAACCATGTGACTAATGGCAGTGATTGCTGACACAAACTTTCTCAAAGCAGAGGTGGTGACAGGTAACAAGGTAAACTATGTGCACGGAGACAGGCCGACTCCTTAAGTGGCAGCAAAAGAATATTGCACCATATGGTTCCATATGCTGCACGCAGCACTGGAAGCAGATCCATTACAGTTTATATTCAATGCAAATTATTTAAATCCCATAACAGAGTCTGCTGTTTTTGTTTTGGATCATATCGATTTCATTAGGTGTCTAAAATTCATTAAAAAAATGGGTTTATACGCGAGTGGTCCCACTCTCATTTAACGTGTGTGCTGCACCATTTGTGGCACCACATAAGAACTGTTTCCATTTAATGTTTTATTCCACAAAAAATGCTCACTTATTCAGATGTGAGCATAAAAACAGGAAAATATGAAATGAGAGACCTAATCAAAACATATCCAAAGTTGTAACAGTTATTATGCCTGTTATGATTATAGCATTTAATCCAGTTAATTTGAATTCCATTTATGTCGACCCCCTCGGGATTATTCCCAGGTGTCATCTTAACACAGAAATAAGACCGCAGACAATAGCAGAAAGTTTTCAGTGAGAAAGAGTTGAAGGGCTCTTGTCACCCCCCATGGGTTCCCAGCAAAATCTTTCAGCAGGGGACGAATAAAGCAGAAAATGGGTTTGTGCAGCATACAATAGCACACAGATAACTAGAAGGACAAGTATTGAAAATGTCCAATGGGGACGAGTTTGCAGAAATGCCTTGGTTCTGCACGACTGTGGAATGCCTGGTTCTTAATGGCGCACTAGTGGGGGTCACCATTAAGTGACAAAACAATATCAGTGGGGAAACATTTGCATCACGGTGTACAAATAT
The DNA here is from genome assembly GCF_964374335.1 of Astatotilapia calliptera. NCBI lineage: Eukaryota > Metazoa > Chordata > Actinopteri > Cichliformes > Cichlidae > Astatotilapia > Astatotilapia calliptera. The sequence continues at coordinate 39,694,390 of NC_137436.1, read as the reverse complement.
GCAAGTTGTCAGGCATAGAAAGCCTGGCCTTTTCACTGTGACAGCAATCCCTTTAGGTGTGAGGCGAGTGCAGTTCAGTGGCGCAGGGGACAGCAAGAGATTTGGTGGTGGGGAACCGGTGGGACTGCGGAAGTTGCATGCAGTGAGGTGTGTGTCAGGGCGCCAGAGACAAAGAAATGATTACACACAATGAGTGGAGCAGAGTACATGCTGACACTAATGCAGTCCGAGGGGAGACACGAGACAGAGCACTTGTGACAACTGTGAGAGGGTGACGCTCCTCTGACAGACAGCATCGGGGGTAACAAATAAAACAAATTTGGGTTTTTTTGGTTTTTTCATTTGCTTTTTGTTTGTTTGTTTTTATAAAAACTACAAATAAACCTGAAACAGGCCGCATAATCGAAATGTTGCCTCAACAATGTGACATAAATGAATAAATCTTTTTCAGGGTTTCAGCTTAAAAGGTTACACATCTGTACAGTTGCAGTACAAACAATGTGATTTCATACAAAGAGCTGCACAATCACGTGTGTGGTGAACATAACAGCACGTCTGAGGCCGCCATGTTGCTGCAAAATGTTAAACATTTGAATCCTTCTAATATTTAAATGATTGACTGTTTAAGGTGTCCTTGGCTTCTAATGTTACAGCACTGGTTAACGTTACTTAAATAAAGAAATGTACCAAATGTTAATGTCAATAAATGTTACCATTAAGGAAAAAGGAGCTCAGACAGTCTGACGTAGTCAGAAATATACTTGCTATCTACACAGACGGGCTCCTCTTATATACAATAACATAAATGGTTCTTATATTGCATTTTTCTGCTCCACTTGAGCACTCAAGATGCTTTATACAACATGCATCATTCATACAAACACTTTTTTATGTGTCTAAGTGCTTTCTGCCTAACATTCACACTCGGGCTAACGCACTGCCAGCAACCCTGGGTTCAGTATCTTGTCCAAGGATACTTGTATACCAGAGCAGCTGGGGATTGAACCACCAACCTTTCAATTAGTAGATGACCTGTGCTACGTCCTGAGACACAGCCAACCAAACATATCACGTATATATTGTAGGGGACCGTGCCAATAGGTTATGGAGTACACAGGACAATAGTTTAATTCACAAGTCATTAATATGCTTAATACTAAGCATACTTGCATTCAAGCTGTAGCAGAGAAAATCTCCATTATTTCAAAAAGATTTTTTAAAATCGTTGTCAGGTCTGCAATTATGGAAAGTACAGAAATGCACAGTCGCTACTGTACAGATCAGATGGCAGCTTTCAAGTTGTCTGCTTCACTGAACACAGCGAACGAACCTTCACCACCTCTTCCAAAAAGATATAATTGTAATAAAAAACATGCAGCACAGCTGTAAAGTACTTTGTTTGAGATCGGTAAAGGCAGTTCTAACTTTACTGCAGCTCTGAACACTTTGCTCAAAGGATGTGTGTCATAAAGACTTTACAACTTCTAATTAAATTTGATTCGGAACAAATGAGAATGTTGCACCATCATGAAGTCTGACAGCACATTACATATGCAGCCCTATTATTGATTTTACTGAGTCTACTTGTGTGAGTTCCTCTGGGCCAGCCTCCATCTCTTTATGACAGATGGGGATCCTGATGTGCTCCTGACTGCATCTCACTTAAGGGGTGTGCTTAGGTGCATGCTGTTTGTTAAAACAACACCTGTCTGCGACTATGCGTGCGAGCAGTATTCAAGAACTTCTGTACAAGTACCTATCACCAAGTGTGACACCACCGTGGCTGAAATTGTGGCATTTCTGTTCCAAGTCACCTCATCAAGCATAATTTAACTGAAAATCAAACAGCAAACAGCTCAGCTTTGAATACTTCATGCTTTAATAAATATGCGAGGAAGGATTTCGAAAACAGTTGAAGAATAGCAGATTGCAATGACCTAAATAAATAGTTCACATCAAATTCACTGCATTCCCAGGAACTAGAAAAGTGTAATTTTCACATCAAACCCGCGTCCTCTTTCTTCAGAAACACGAGGACAGAATGAATAGAAAAGATTATCGCATTGCACAAAGATGCTTTAAAGTACCCACATAACACGCACAGCAGAGTGGCGTAACCTCTGCAGATTCTTTGATACCACACGCATATTTCTGAAAAAAAAAAAGCCTATTCCTCTTTCCACTTTTCTTCCTTGCTGAACACGTAAAAATGCAACCATGCATCAACTCAGTAAACACCTTACTCATTGCAATAAAACAAAAATGCAGCAGCCAAAATACATTTGGACTTTAGACAAAGCCTCAAACTGTGAGTCACATCGTGATGCAACCAGAGAAAATATTATTCCAGAAACTGAAATGAAAAAGTTGAGCGGTCAAAAGAGAATTTTAAAACGCATGCTGAAATGATTTCTCTTGCTCTGTGCACATATCTCAGAAAGCATCTTTGGACAGTGAGAAGAGAAGTGATGCTTGCAACTTTCTACAACACAACTTTAGTCTACAGATTTTATGATAATGACTCTTTATATAATGATCATTAGAATATTTGAAACCTCTGGGTTAAAGTTCCAGACATTAATCACTCTACATGGTTTAAACAACAAGCTGCATGAACACCTTTATCCTCTACACCAAATTAGGGAACTATTGTCTACGTTACTGAATGCCTAGTGCATTCCTTAAGGAAAGTTTAATCTATTTACAAATACTGTCATACAGTAAGCCCAAAGGCAACAATGTCACGCTGAGAAGAAGAATTACCTCTGCAAGTGACAGAGAATTTCTATCAAAACATAATGATATTCTTTATTTTAAATGCACACACAAGGCTTCAAGAAAGGACTAGCCCTCCCTAAATGCCAGTCAAAGTGTCACTGTAAGCTCTGCTCTCTTATGACTCCTGACTGGGAGACACTTTTGGGAAAATCAACAAAGGAGAACTCTTCATCATCTTGGCAGGTAGGTCTCTTCACAAATTACCTTTTCCCCTCCATCCGTCACACAAGGGAGTTCACCTGCATCTGTAGCACAATGCTCTGCTGCTCGCTTCTTTAACATCCCACATCTCTACAGCTCATCTCATAAAATATTGCTTCATTATGTCTTGAAATAATGTCACAAATGCTCCACATGTGAAAGACACCGGGGAGAACACACACACACACACACACACACACACACACACACACACACACACACACACACACACACACACACACACACACACGTGTATATATATATATATATATACATATATATGTAAATATATATGTATATATGGTTTATGGGGTTTTTTTGGGTTTTTTTTTTGTGTGTATATTAAAATTTAATAAAGTTTGAGTCATAATATATATATATATATATATATATATATATATATATATATATATATATATATATATATATATATATATATATATATGCAAAAGTCCTATTGCACTTATTTAGGTTTCTCCAAACCAGTGACCTACTAAGCACTTGTTTTTTGTATTGATGGACACTAAACACAGCTGGTGAACCAAAGGTTGCAATCATGTGGTTTAATTTGCCCTTGAAAACAGGCCTGTGTCAGCCTTTATCCAGGTTGCTCTACACCTCTTTCACATACCACATCCAATGAATGAGAAAGACTAATAAGCAGCAAGCATCACCCAGTGGACTTGTCTAATTGGGTCAATCAACATCATCACCTCCTATAGCAGGGAAAGAGCGAGAGCATTCAGTATGTCAGAGGTGCTGCTCAGACCACTGCAAATGAACAGGCAGACGCGTGTGGATATTATGATATGGGTCTGTGATTAAAAGAAAAAGTTTCTGATAGTCTGGCGGTGACATTGCATATCTTCTTGGCCTTCTTTCGATCTGACATCTCTTTACGCAACTCCCCCCCCCCCCGTGCTTTGAGAAAAGGAATGTTTTAGTTAAAATGTGAGAAAGATACTTGCATGTCCACAACCCCCCTGTGGTGGACTCCCATAAGACTTGTGATTCTAGAGCTTCTTGTCCAGTGCTTTTCATGCCGATGGACCAAATGTGGAGGAGTGCAGCTGCCATTCAGGCAGCGTAATATGCAGTGATGCATGTGTTTTTCATAAGGCTTTTACTGCTCGCTTCAAATTGAAATATTGCATCAGAATTGCACTCGTACTTAAAATACAATCAAAGCACCCGAGGCTAGGTGTCAGCACAAGATAAAGATGACAGAAATTACTGCTTGGTAATTCAAACATCTTATCTGTTATAACTCTGCTTGGCAAGAGTTAATCTGACATTGCAGAAAGCTGTCATGAGTGCGACTTATGCTGTACTGTATGAAGGATGCATGTACATGATGATAAACAAGTTTTTACGCACATGTTCTCACTATATTTTTTTAATGATCTGACCTAAATCACATAAGATATATGTTTGTTAGACTAAAGAACAGAAACAAATCTTTAAACCCATTCCAAATATTTAAAAAATGCTTGTTTACAGATTTACAGAACTGTTACAGATTAAACCAGCAATGTTTGAACAGCCAACCACAAAAACACCAACTGTGTGAACGAGCAGAAAACGTTGAAATGGAAACTAGACAATAGGCAAGCTAGGCAACCGCATCCAGTTTGGGCCAGGTTTAGAAACATTGTGCAACTGAAGCACTGGTGTCATCAGTAAAAAAATGACAACACAGATGGCCCTGCTGTCCGCAGGGGAAACACCATACAGGCTGTACTGGGTTTAAATATAGCATAAGCAATCATATCGGAAAAGTCGGAAACAATTAATTACTCCAGTAAGGTATTTTTAAAAAAGTTTTCACTTCATACATTGCAGCAAATTAAAATGTGTTTATGGAGCATTTTATGGAAGGTGAACTCCAAAAGAGGCAATTTCAGTAAGACATTGGTCATAAAACCTGAAGTCACCAGTGTGTGTGTCTCTCTTTGTGTGTGTGTTTCTCTATGTGTGTGTGTTTTGAGCTTTTATCTATCTATCTATCTATCTATCTATCTATCTATCTATCTATCTATCTATCTATCTATCTATCTATCTATCTATCTATCTATCTATCTATCTATCTATCTATCTATCTATCTATCTATCTTATGGGGCAGGGATAGCTCAGTAGGTAAGGTGGTCGCCCCATGATCGGAAGGTCGGCGGTTCGAATCCACTTAACGGCTACCCTGAGGTACTCCTGAGCAAGGTACCGTCCCTACACACTGCTCCCCGGGCGCCTGCTTAGTGGGCTGCCCACTGCTTCACTGAGTGAATGGGTCAAATGCAGAGAAAAACAAGTAATTTCCCCATGGGGATCAATAAAGTATCCATTATTATTATCTATCAACATTGGGTGTTTATGAGATGATTGTCTAGGGGCTTGTATATCTTCTGTCCTTTACAGTAGCAGACTGTAGGTTTGACCAGTTTTCCAGGGTGCTTGGTGGGTAATTTATATTCTTGTATGTCCTTTGTGGGGCCATACCTTCATTTGCCAGATTCCCTGTTGTTCTTGTGGCTAAAGATATTCCTTTCCCTTATAAGTAAGTAAGTCATAGACACAATTTTATTAATATAGAAAAGTATGTTGAAATATGCAAACCAGAGCAAAATAGTATAAAAGGCACTGATCAAAAATGACTGCTCTGGACTAAGTTAATATAATTTAGTTTTGTTATAAAGATCGCAGCTGACAGAATCCAAACTGTAGCCAAACAGACAAAAAAAAGCAACATATTTTTTGTTTTGTTTCGTATTGAATGACTTAAAATGTCCTCTTTCAGTGCTTTGCACTGAGTTACAAATGTGAGTAATAAATATTGTGTTAAGTCCATGTGGAGAGCAGAAAAGCTAGACAAACAGTCAGTGTAAAAGTGACTGAACCTTCCTGACATCTGATTGCCACTGTCAGCCACAAGGCCCTTAAATTTTTAACCAAACCTTTTGTACTCTAGAGCAGTAAAAAATTAATCACTACTCAACATGAGAAAATTACTCTGCCTTCTTTTTATTTTTTCCCTTTCACTTTGGCTGTGGCCATTAATAGCGCAGTCACTGTTGCCCGGACAGCGTGTAATTCCTTTTGACTTTCCTTTCCATTTGCCTGGAGGATAAAGTAGTTTAAAACATTTCTGCACACAGAAGCATGGCTAACAGGTAATCTATCTAATTATGGCAAGGGAGGGGTTCCCCTGTAAAATATTGAAGAGCTTCCATAACCTTTGTTTCACCCTTTCTGTACACAACCCCCTAAAACAGACATAGTCTTAATGGTAGGTTGGGCCTAAAGGTTGGAAGTGCAGACAATTCAAGCTAGCCAAGTGGAAGAATAGGAGCTGATCAGCTGTTTGTTACCATGGTGTCATTTCAGAGACCGTCCAATATCGCGATAATTGCATGAGATAATTGAACTGCATGATAAGAAAAGTAAAACCAATACAATAGCCCTGCAGTATAAAGTATTGCTGTTGGCATGTTGGGGAGATTTTGATTTGATGTTGGACTGCATCACACTCTGATGAGCTTCTGTCTGAGTTTCCTTCAGCAGGAGGAAAGAAACAGTCAGACACTTGTATTTTAACTGTAACATACAGAGATAGTACTTTTGTTTTTATAATATGTAAGAGAGAGTGCTATGTACAGTTTTATTAATTTATTTAAAAATCTTATTAATATTAATTATATAATATTAATTAATATTAAAAAAATACACAATCTTCCTTTTTATTATCTGCACCTCAGATAATTTACTGTCTTACATGTACGTGTTGTAGGCAAATATTTAGCCTATTGGGGTGGTTAGCACTCTTGTCTCACAGCAAAAAGATCCAGGGTTTGAATCTGGATGGGGCCTTTCTCCCGTCTTATTAAATGCATGTTCTTCCTGTGCATGCGTGGTGTTCCTCCCGGTACTCTGGCTTCCTGCCACAGTCCAAAGACATACATGTGTTGGGTTAATTGGTGGTTCTAAATTGGCTGTAGGTGTGAATGTGAGTATGAGTGGCGGTCTGTCTCTTAGTGTTCGCCCTGCAAAAGATTGCCTGTCAAGGGTGTTCCCAGCCTCTTGCTCTGCAGCAGCTTGGATAGGCTCCAAGCCCCCAAGCAACCAATTGACAAGCGGTTAAGAAAATGGATAGATGGATGGATGTCCATTATACATCCATCACTGTTTCACTGGAACACTGGAGAGTGCTGAGATAATGTTAATAAACACGTCATTGACGCGAGGTTGATCTGCAGCCTTACTGTAGTGGAGGCAGGAACAGAACACACCTTTTCTCTAAGCAGTCCATCATAGCATCATTGCCATAAGCTGAGAGACCCAGAAAAATGACAACTTGTATCTACAGATTGTCCGGTTTATTGGAATAAAGAAGTTTTCTTATTCATTAGAACATTATTGTGATAACAGTTGCTCCATGTGTTAGTGAAACATGTTATGGTTTATTAAATAGTCCACAAAAATACAAATTCACGGTCTCACTTCCTTTCTTATTCTTAGCAAGTTACTATACTATGCCCTTTGACATGTCCACAGTCAGGCATTAATAAACTCTGCACAGTTACGGCCTCCAAGAGGTCCATTCATTTCTGATAATGGAAACCTCATCAGGGACTATCTTTCACATAATACATATAAACCATCTTCACATCAGGTAGCTACTGATAATTTCATACTTTGCCCTTGTTCAAGATACAATAGTCTGAAGCAAATTGGCAAAAGTAATGTTGTGATTTATTTATAAATGAAAAATAAATGTTTGCTAAATAATAAACGATGCCCAATTCTCCTGGATACACTATGAAAAACACTTATTGTCTATAGCATAAATAACAATTTCAAGTGTTCTTCCAAAGGCATTGAACTGAAATAAGCTGCATTCAAAGTCAAAACTGAAATTGTGCAAACCAGATTATGTTTCATGGGTAAAAAAACTGAAAAAAAGCAAAAAACTTGCATCAACTTGAGTTCTTTGGAAACTTGAGTAAAAACAGTTTACTATCCTTTGTAGTCTGCAGACTCATACATTTGTTATTATATAAATGTATTATATAATACATTTTTTGAAAGTATGTTTATTATTTAAGCATCTTTTTAATTTTAAATCATTTAATTAGTTTATGAATCAAATTGGGTTATTTATAAATCCTTTTTTATAAACAGTGCTAAAAAAATATCCAGAGAAAGCAGCACAATCGTGCTTCTGTCCTTTTAAAAGCTGCGTTTCAGGTTCAGAGTCACATTCTCTTCTTCCAGATCAACATTAAAACAATGCAACCGTGGCGCAGACAGCTCGTGCACTTCAAACACCTTCTGAGCCTTTTTGATGTGAAGCACAGGAGTCATCCTAAGGAACACTTCACCTCAGCTGCTGTGACCCTATTATCCATAAAATAAAACATAAACGAGGAGCATCTGAGCTCATTAGTAAACTATGATTAATTTGAATTTTTTGGGTAAAAATAGCATATAGATGTGAGTTATTTGAATTTCTCTGATTTGTATGTAATGTTAATTTGCAACCTATTTTAAACTCAAAGCAAAAAATATTGCCAAATTAAAGAAGTGATGTTTTTAAAAGCCTGTCACCTTGAAATGTCAAATTTTTCCTTCTTTGCACTACGTATTCAAGAACAGTTTTTTACTACATCAAAGCACTTTGCAAAACTTGCCACCATTATGTGGATTTGAGCTGTGAATGATCCTAGAACTGATTACCTGCCTAATGGGACTGACTTTGATTAAGAACATGAATTATTTACATTATTATCCTTCACAGAATCCATGGGATTATTTAGGTGGAACTGATGCGACTCGCATAACAATCTAAATGGTTTCTGAACTGATTCTAAACCTGATTTTACATGAAATACAACCACACCCAGAGAAACACTCGATATTTACTAGCATTAATAGTGACAATAATTCCCCGGTAGAATAATATTTCCTTTCAGATGGTGGTGACAGTAATTTACCTAAACAAAATCACTAAAAATAAACTAACATTTGTGTTATTTTGACTTTTTGATATTATCCTGTAATAGAAATGCTTGTTCAGGGATCTTGTCAGATGTAATAACTTTCAAAATAAAAACATAAAAATCAGTTTTATTGTTCTATTTTATTTAACCCTTTCATGCATAGCGGTCACTACAGTTACAGCTATTCAAAGGCTGTTTTCTTGTATTTGTGCCAGTGTTGATTGTATACTTGCACATAAACCACTACATTGGACACTGATGTGTCACTCCATACCAAATTCATAAGTCAAAACGTATGTTGTCCACCTGAAGTGGACATGTAAGTCAAAAACTTTTTTTCATGCCTAAAGATGAATGAAAATCTAGATTGAGGTTGTCATAATTCATGCATGAAAGGGTTACGCTCAGCACTAACACCAGAGCAGCATCATAAACTAGTCTTAAAATATCATACAGTTCTTTCCACACTTTTACGGGGGAGTAAGACCAGGTTTTGTAAGTGTTGCTGGGGTTCAAAGAGATCAGGCGTAAGTATTTGACCACACACGAGGGGGGTGGGGGGATCTTTCTTGCTAAGATAAATGAAGGAACCTGGTATCAGCAGGTCATGTGTAATAAGCATTTATGATTAATGTCTTTAAAGAAGAATCACCTAAGGGACTCTTTAAGCTGATTAGGATACCAAGCTGTGATATGATGAATGCTCACTTTTGAGTAAAAATACACACTCGGAGTCCTTTGCATATGGGAGACCTGCTTGCTTGCCTAATTGCCTCAGCCTGCAAAGATGATTCATTTGATCTTTCCGATTGGTTTTTGTAAGTGGAACAAACGGAGAGCCACAAATTTGAAATAAAATTTCAAGCTTTATTATTAATGATGTTTGGCCGCTATTGGTTACTACGAAAACAAGTCTTTATCCTGGTACTGTACCACACTGCATTTACAGTATATATGCTCTTAACTGATTTCTATTTTAATCTGGGATATTTTTACTCTGTGGTATGTATTGGAATTAAATCAAATAAATGTATCAGTCTGACTATACAGTGTGTGTGCTTATTTTTTTATTTGCTTGTGTGTGTGAAGTATGTGCATAAATCCCACAGGCCTGGAGACGAGTCACTGGTACCCTGACAAGCACTGCTTGCAAGTGAAAAATGTGAATGTTTCAGACACCTTTTGAAATGTGTTGGTGTTTGCAGGTGGAAGGCACAACTTTTACTTTGAAGGGTTTGCATGTTGCTTTTTTCTGAAGCTTCACTATCCAATGGTGAGTTGTTGATGAGTGTTTGCAGACATGTCAGTGTCTGCAAACTATTTCCTGCTGACCAAAGCAATTACAGAAATGTTTGTCCTTGCAAGAGATTTCACTGAGCCACTTCCTGCAATGATTTATCAACCAGTTGGCTTTTCTGAGCTCTTTGACTTTGGCCTAACATAAACAAATAAGTCATCTGGGCAATGCTTATAGCAGCTTTTATAATAAGAATAAATAACTTCTCCAATGCAATATTTGATTAAAATATGAAAGGACAATCAAGTAAAGTGTTACAGTGAAGCCATTTTTTTTTGTACCAGCAAAAACAGGAGTTAGTGAAATGTGTGACATGTTTCAGCGCCTCGAAAAAATGCTGCAAAAATTCCTGATGAGTAAACCCAAGTTAAAATTATCCTCTAACATCTTTACTAAGACAAAAAAAGAAAGAAAAATTATACCGGAGCCCAGAAATCTGCCAAGTTGCCAAGAATCACAGATGATGAGGAGCTTAACAACAAAGATCGGAAAATAACTCCCCAGAAAATGATTCTGACCACTTCCAAGAGACAGAAAGGAGAGTGTGAGTAGATGACTGACAAATATAGCGTTTATATTAAGCTCTAGTATTAATATTTTCCATGGATAAGGAAAAGGCTTTTTAAGATGATGATTATCTTCTCCTGAAACTAATTGTGTCTGTAGCTTTCCCAACAGGATTAGCAGAAAACACTTTGCATCTTCACAAATATAGGTGTTTTAAATCGAGAGATGTCTCACAGTCAGGTTAGTCTCGTTTTGTGACAACCCATTTTGAGAGAAATTAATACCCTCTGGTGTGAATTTGCATCACAGGGAAGAACAACAATGTTGCAAAATGCTCGTATTAAATATTCGGATTACAACAGATTTTCTTTGTTTTTAAATCTCTGCTTTTACAAATATACCCGTTAATAAGGAAATCGTATATTTAATCAAAACAAATTGTTGTTCTACCTCAGAGAAAGAAAAAACAAAACCACTCACAAGATTTATAATATGGACCCACCTACACACACACACACACACACACACACACACACACACACACTGACCTTAAACATGAACATTATGCAGAGTTCACACATACAAACTTTTGTTACTGCCTCTACTGTGAATACAAATGTAGCAAATTTATACCTTTGATCCACATTACTGTAATATCACTTTCACACACCCTCTCTCTCCTCCCGCTTCCATTTCAAATAAGTAAAAGAAAAAAAACCCAGGATGTATTGTTTGTTCATCTATTTCTCAAAATGCCCGGCCTCCTGTTGGTTGTGAGGACTGGGGTTCTTTGACCACCGCCATGACTGCAATTCCTCCCACACAGGGGAGAATGGCATGACATTTACCAGAGCTGCAAGGCGGTAAAACATCTTTTTTAAATGGCAGGGCTGGAATATGCAGGGCTGAAAGGACCCACGCTGGGCCTCACCTGGACTTCTTCACACTAGCTTGCTAAGCTCATTCCGATAGGGCAGTAATTACAGGCACGGAGGCAAAGCTGAACTAATTCAGACAGGGCAGACCAAATGTTGGTAAGTTTACTATTGGAGCACCTATTCTGTTCAACTGTAATCAATAAATATGTGATTTTTGTAACGGTTGCACTGATTTACATCACTGTGCAGAACAATCAATCTCTTTATGACTTTATGAAATTATTTCCCAAACATTTCCACATCACTCATGGTGGGTTTTAAGATGGAAGTTGAGGAAATTATGCTTCAGTTTTCAAGTTTTTTGTTTTTTATTTAACTGTGAACATGCCAAACTATACACAAGCCCATAACAGTGGGAAATACTCAGTCGCAATCAGGCCTGCCATTATTTGGGGTCTTACACGCACGGTGAAGTATATTTATTTCCATCGACAGACATTTATCCATGAAAATATTGTTGGTGGAACACCACTGGGAGCAGTAACCTCCAGCTCAGAGGCCATATTTTCTGATTTTAATTGGATGTCTTCACAGCGGCGTTGAGAGAAGTCTCCGCTGCAATACAAAGGGAAAAACTGAGAACACCACTGTCCTTTCATTATTCCTGTAAACACGACAATTGCTCTACAGCGACATGAGAACTTTTGTAAACTCTGACTACCCAAACTGCAATTTGAAGGTAAGTAATGAAGGAATCGGTTTTCCTACTTTGTCTGCTCTCTGAGAAGTCTGCTTGTCTGTCAGTTCACTTTGTTGCTTAAGCAATTTCAAATATCTGAGACAGCAACCAAAAACATCATCTCAGCAGGGTGGCACTGAAGCAGTCATAATCAAAATCACATCACAGCATCGTTGATATGAAAGTTGACCCCCCTGTGAACATGGAAATCAATCTCTTTGACTGGCACTGAGATTTTTTTCCCCCATTACACGAGAACAAAAACAGTGCATTATTTTTCTTTCAATCTCATTTTTTTCTTCTTTTTTCATTAAATGTACTTTCTGAATTGTTTAAATGTATTTGTTTCAGTAAAACCAGCAGTTTTCTGTTCTGTTCTTCTTCATCCTTATACATTATCTGAGTAGCAGATGCCAGTGAGATATAAACTGGAAGGCGAGGTGGCGATGGCAAGCAATCAATTGAAAAAGGAATATTTCGATTGCTTACATTCGTCTTCTTTCAGCAGGTCCGTTTAGGGATGGGCATAGCAGATCATCTGTCTCCATCTCACCTATCCCTACCATCCTCTTCTGTAACACCAAACTCATCCATGAATCTTTTCTGTGGTCTTCCTCTTTTCATCCTGCCTGCTAGCTCCATATTCAACATCCTCACTATTCCTCCTCCAAACTACACTCCACATTGCTCAACCTGAGCTGTCCCTCTGAAAACTAACCTTATCCATCCCGGTCACTCCAACTGAAAATCTTAGCATCTTCAGCTTTGCGCTCAGCTTTCTTTCTTTTTGTTTGTACCCCCATGTTCCGACTATACATCACAGCAGGCACTCACTACCATCTGGTAAGCCTTTCTTTTCATTCTTGCAGGTTTGTTACATCAGCATTAAAAATATATCCTTAATCTGTTCCTAAGACATAAATGTAGATTTATTATATTCTCCAGCTAGCCTGAACTTCACTTTTCTTCATCGTGCAGTGATGGAGTATAAAGTATTTGTATAGTGCTTTACACATCCAGTCATTCACACACTGGTGATGGCAGCTACATTGGCAGAGGCGAGGCAGCCGGACACTGGCGCCACCACCACCAGTAGGTAACGGGTGAAGTGTCTTGCCCAAGGACACAACGACTGAGACTGTCCGAGCCGGGGCTCGAACTGGCAACCTTCCGATTACAAGGCAAACTTGCAACTCTTGACCTACGATCGCCCCGTTGTGAAAGCATGTAAAATAAATGTTGTTAAAGAACATTAATATATAAACTATAAAATTGATTATTGATTTGCTACAAGCAACATTTAAGATAATATTGTTTTTCACATTTTTAAAGTTTTGTGAAATTCTTGTTAAACCCACAAAGATATAAAACTGAGCTTTTTTTAAACACCCATCTTTTGAAATAACATCTTATATTCTCCACAATAAATTAGACCCAAGTCTAATCCTGACCCTCTGCTGACAAATACAGTCCTATCAAGTTCATTTTGCTAACTTATGCACTTAATGGATATGCTATAGAGTTTCAGGTTCCTGCCGTTGCGGAAGTTGGAGGCCTTTAAAAGCCACCATGAGCTAGTTATTTAGCACTGATCTCCCTCCTGGCTGTAATGAATCTTACCATGGGGTCTCTCTGAAAAGGAATTCAAATTGTGACAGTTTTAGTAAAAATAAGGATAAAAAAATCTTGGAATGGATTTGCATCAGTGTGAATTAAAAACACAGAGCGAATAGAAATTAAATGAAACCAAATAATCAGCAAGTACTGAATAATACTGAGGAATAGTGAATGGTGCTCAAAAGCAAATAGTCATCAACAAAGGGACTTTTCTGGCTCTTATTGTCATGACTAAATATATTTACTGAGCTTAGTTGTCACTGAACAGGCAATCACTTTGATACTGCATCAGATCAGTAATGAGTAATCTGTAGGAATACTTGTGTGACTTATGAGCCAAGTGTGAAAGGCAAATACACTCTGTGATACTACAAGTATCACAAGGAAATCCACGCTTCAAATCATTTCTAACTTTGTCCAACTTGGCTGAAGAGAAAAAAAAACACCTTGTATTTTAATTAAAGCTATGTATCATAAAACACTCCATATGGCTATAACCACTATTAAGAGGAAGTGTATACGAGTCCATTTGGATGTTGCATGATATAGTGACACACAGACTCAATTATACTGAGCTGTAAAATTTTTATTCTGCCAGAAAAATCTTTCGGCACGAAGACTGGAACTGCAGCCTAAGATAATCCATAAAAAAACACATGAAATGTTAATAGATTTTAATGATTGATGTAAAGATAATTGGAATGTCAGAAATGAAGAAGTGTAGGGGAACAGAGGTGTTTTGGAGCATAATAGTTGAGCTGGTGGCAGAGGTTCAATCAAGTTTGCCGTTGCAAACTTGATGCAAAAATGACTCTTCTTGAAATTCTGTAATGATGAAAATGTGAAAAATCAAACAGTAGTTGAAGTATTTTCTCTCTTTTTCTTGACCCTGAAGCAGTTACATGAAAATGAATAATATCATCCATAATGTAGTTGCAGATAATACTATAGCTCAGTAGTATATGTTGTAAATGCTGTAAGAAATAATGTTATCCTCAGGAATTTGCAGTCAGGTTAAAAAAAATCTGAATTCAAAGAGAAATTATTTTATTTATAATAATAAAATAGTTTAAAAATAATTTATGGGAGAGTAAAAATCTTCTACCTTCCTAACCCCACAGAGGCAGGGCTATTATCACAATTTGTAAAAAAATACTATTTCTGTGCAGAAAAATGTGTAATAATGAAATAATAGGTCTAAAAAGTTGAATTTATTCAGTCAAACACAGATGCTGTAAAAAAGAACCATCAGATGCTACGATGACCCTTTAGCGATAAAAAAAACTATACTGGTAACTCAGAAAACCATCCTTCAAAAAAAGCAAAAAAACATAGATGTTTGAGTTAACATATGATAACCGCAGGTCATAACATGTGATCACATTATTTTGATACTAGGAAACGACTCCTATCAGGACAGATATGTCACATCGTGGGGAAAAAACTGATATATTTTTTTATTGATTTGCTCCAAGGGGACAAATAAACCCTGCTAGCAAACTGACCAAAATGCACAACACAGACAGACCCACTGAAAGTGTAACATGTTCGGGATTCTGGTTTGATTTTTTAACTTCATTACACACATATCTTAACAAGCATGCATAAACTGACACCCACTCGATAGCCAGGGGTGAAAGGAAAAACATGAACTCGTCTGCATTTAAATTAGTTTCACTCTCTAGCCATTTGAATGCAATAAAAAGTTCAAGTATAACTAAATTGATAACAATCCCGTGGGATGATAAAAGAGCCCTATGTGGCCAGTACATGTTTGGAAACTGGACAATCGGGGCTATAAATACATGTTTTAATTTTGTTTTGTGTTTTTATAATGTTATTTTCTATAGACTTATAGCCAATAAATGTTCAAATTCAAAATGATATATAAGAATGCAGAAAATATTTATACTGTTTAAGCTGCATAGCTAGCTACCATCCATTGAAAACATATCAACCATATTGTCCAAATTGTTTCAGTCATTGTTATGCAGCTGACATTAGCAAGTTAAATGTGTTTGAGAGATGTTCATTGGCTACCTTTATTATCTGGGCAGGACTCCACAGTGGGTGCTGCTGGTGAGCATGCAGTTTGTTTGTTTTTTGTAGTGGTTATGTGATATATTATATATATTAAATCGTGATTTTTTTCAGTCTCACTTTTGTCACAGAACATCAAAGCCTTGGAAATGAACACATTAAGTGAACATTATTATTATTATTTTTTTTTAATTTAGAGACAAGTACACACAAGTTGACCTGACTGCTGTAGCCACATTTCTCTCAGAAGGCACAATATAATAATTGTATGCCGTTAATAACAAGCAGGATTGTTCTGCTCTCTTCCTGCCTCTGGTCAGCTGTGTCAGGGTACAAAACAAAACCAGGTCGACTATTTCAATTTACTTTCCAAATTAGAAACAAAATCGTTGTTAACAGCAACACTGATAAAAAATAATCTGAATTGAATTCCTAATTAATTTCTAAATCCAGAATCAGAACTTAATCATTTGATCCACAACTAAGAAAACACACATCCCAACCTCATACTCATCCCAATCTTTAAACATTCCCATTCTGTTTTGTTGTTGTTGTTTTTTCAATAGGTGATTTCTGTGTTTTCCTCTTTGGTGGACGACGTTCAAGGGCAACACGTGACGTCACAGACACTATAAATCGGCGTCTTGTGAAAAACTATAATTCGAATCTAATTAAATATGTAGCATTACTTCAGTAGTTACTTCAGGAGCTGGTCATATTTGGTGAAACCACACTGTTCCTGAAAAAACTGAGTGAGTGATTTCACTTTAAAAGAGCGAACAGGATTTTTGCTGGTGCGCTGACAAAAACACACCTAACTTTGACCAGGAGACGAGAGTACAAGTCTCGCTTGCACTTGCACTCTCGCTTTTACAAATGACCTATGTATGTTGTCTGGAGGAGGACAGTCGAGGTGAATACTGAGACCGCCCTAAAGAAGTTCCCCTAAAAACTATGAGGATGAACCATAAACGAAGTAGAGGGAATACACAAACATCAGCGGCTTACAACTAAAAAGAAATTACTGTCAGTCACAGAGAAAAACTCCTCCTTAAACATTTTGATATTCTTGCCATGTTACTCTTCTTGTACTGTACAATAGCACTGCAGAGCACAGTGGCAGGCTGCACAGGGGTGTCCTACTTTAATAAATGAGCTCCAACTCTTGCTCCAGAGCATCAGAACTGCAAATTTCCTTATGTAACTGCTCAGTGTTGTGACAAAGTAAATTTGAGGCAGGTTCAAAGTTTGCACTTACGAGGTATAAATGACCTCGCTTTAACACTGGGCGACACCGATGCTGGTGACTTGACTACATCTACCTGTAAGTGGACTTTTTGTGTGAACCTTTGATGTGTAAAGAGCAGCAAACAGATGGTTTGATGCGATGTTGAAGATGTGCTGCCTCCAAGCCTTTTTGGAAACAGCGTGAAGACCTAAAGTGAAATTCAAGCATTCAAAACTGTAACTTTCTGCACTGCCTTTGCAAAAGCTTTGATAGTATGATCAGTGCTGGTTGTTGAGCAGTATTTTCACAACACCAATACTATTAGAGTCATTAGGGGCCCTGCTGCGGTACAATCTTTAGTTTATCCTGAGGGTGACCATTTGGGAATTGCAGGAACACAACTAAGCTGTAAAATTACATTCCATAGATTTGCTTAGATCTCGTCTTGATACAAAGTTGAATTGCTTCGTGAAAGTGTTTTCCACCGACAATAACAATTAGTTTTTACAGTTGAGCTGCTCAGAGATTTGTTGTTATGTTTCCATGACTGTTTAAAAGACTTCACTTGATGTTATGGCTCCATTCTAGAGACATTTTGTTGAGGGACTTTATGGCCCGCTGAGCAAACAATCATTTAAATTCAATTAAGACTACGAAATGGCACAGCTGAAAACAGTCCTTTAAAAGGTTTGTTTTCGTGTAGTCTTGACCTATGTTCAGTGACTATATCCAGCACAGTATATACAGTATATTGCACATGACAGTGGATAAACTCTTCAGTGCATGTGCAGTGAATAAAATGGAATCATTAGCACAAAGCTCAGCATAATGAGAAATAAACAATAATGGGATGAACCCACTGTGTCTCTGCCCATCAGAGAATTTCATAATTAGCAATTAGCGGCCATTGTATTATAGTAGGTGCAACTCAAAGCTGGCTTAAGTGTCTACACTCACTTTGCTATCCTGAGGCATTGGAAATAAAATATCCCACTGGATTCAAACTTGATTAATGTCTTTCACGAGAAGGACTGCGATGGCAGATTAGCTATGATTATGAGTGGCTCATTTATTTTCAACATGTCATTATCTTTTACAACACTGACGAAGCAAATGGCCAGAGTGTGTTTACGAGTTTCGCGATCATTAATAGTGCGCCCTTAAAAAAAAAGCAGATGAAATGAATCAGAGGAAGTCCAATAACCCTAAAGCTTGATGTCTTTCCAATCAGAAATATTCAGAGTAAAGAAAGTTTGAAAGAAACATGATTTATTTCACAGAAGATGCATTGTTTTTGTAAACCTGAACACGCCGCTCTTTCTCTGCAGTTTCTTCCGCTCTCATCGTGCTCCTGATACGACAACATTATTAAACATCTCGTATCTTGTACTCCTTAATTCTTATGTTTTCACATTATCTTCAAAAACTTAATTAAGAAAACAAAAATGTTTAACAGCGTTTTTTCCTGTATTACTAGGTGTCTCGTCAGCCCACCGTTCTGGTAAATGTTGATGAGCCTGTTGAGCAAATGTGAATAATTGATAACTGTTTTCCAGTGGCCTGATTGTCACAAAAAACCAAGACAAATAGAGCGAAATAGAATCATAAAATATTCACCAAAGTGTTGGCTTGAAAATGATTAATTCCACAGTCATTTTTACAAGGATGCAGGTGTCCTCGCCCAGACAGGGAGACTTGACCACGGACAGCAAATACTAAAACCACTGAAGAAGCGTGTGATGTTCTAGCTTTGCCCTCTTCAAACTTTTCTACAGACGAAGAATGTCGACCAGATACCATCAAGTGCATTCGGGCCTCTTAAAGTGCAACAGGTAATAGCAGTCAAGAAGCCTTCAGGTTAAGGTTCAAAGAGAGTTATCTCCAGCAAACGTGAACCCTCACTCTCGCTCTGACATTTCGTCTAGTCTCTGCTGCAGCACATTTTTGCGCTGATTGTACTTTGGTGTAGTCACAAACACTCCAGCAGCTCTTCTAGTGAACATCTTCACACCCACAATTGTTGCATCACAAACAATGAGCGTTCAGTTCCAATGCATGCTCCAAGCTGAACGAGACACATCGGAGCATCTTCTTTCAAATATGATAAACTGCATTATTATTATTATTATTACTACAAGACGTTCAATAATGTTACAGTTCTAAATAAATAAATCAAGAAAATCTTCCCATTCAGTGGATTTTGGCAGATCTGGTACCCCACCCCCATCCCCGCTCCTCCTCCCATTTGTGATAGAGATGGTTTGGAAATAAAAGATGAATTAAAGCTTACTCTTTATATCACGATGACATGGTGCCATCTACTGTTAATAAAGAGATGATATTGCTCGAGGTTCATATGCCTTTGAAAAATATCAGGAAAGTGGAACCGTGATTCCAAATTACATATTTACCCAGTTTTCCTTCCTAGAGCCCTTTTTATTTGATGTGTGTGTGTGTGTGTGTGTGTGTGTGTGTGTGTGTGTGTGTGTGTGTGTGTTGTTGATGTATGGGAGTTTTTCTTTTCAAACTGTGGACTCACACAAATCTCAGTGTCTGTAAACAGATGTAAAAATGACACGAAGCCATTTTCAGTACAACATGTTTTCACAAATAGAAATATGGTTTCACGTTGTAATTGTGTGATCATGAACTTGACTGATCTCTTTCTATGTTACAGTTCTGTGAGAACGGTGGACAGTACTTCCGGCAATGCTCGTCGTCGCCACAGTCGACTCACAGCCCACCACAGGGCTTCTATATGAGCACAATTTGTACAGACGATCTTTCTGTAGAATTTTAACATTGTACCTCCTTCAAGTAGCGTGCGCTGCTGCCACAGACAAGTTGGATTGTGGGAGTAAGGTATTCATTAGCATATCAGTGACACAGATTAACATATATTAACATACATTATGGCTGAATTAATCATGGCATGTAGTAGAACTTGGAGCGGCATCTGAAAACAGTGTGCTCTGAAGTCGATTCAAGGAAGAAAGCTCGCTGTTCTTGCATAGTAATCTCAGGCAGCTCAAATAAGCCCATAGAACATGTGATACCCTGTGATATCTTGGCTCTTTCATAAAGCTTGTTCATTGGTTTTTTTCATATCCAGTCTCTTGTTTTGGCTGATCTACTCATTAATGAGGGATTTGGGTTGTAATATAGTTTTACGTTTTTAAAATGCATTCATATAGATATATTTTGGCTTTTAAGGTAAAATTGCTTTGTGGTCACAAACGATAGCGTGCCTTGGTTAGTATAAAGCTTGTGAACAATGAGATTTTTCACATATTATTACAATTGTAAATTGGGATACTCCACAGAATTTGATACTGGAACTCCATATAAACGGGCTGACTGTTATATTTTTGTGGTTTAAGATACTAAGTCTTTGCTTTCAGTTGCAAAAAGTTGAAGTCCCAATCAAAAGAACCAAAAAATGGGATTATGGGTCAAAAATTGCAGAACTAAAAGATTTAAAATGAAATTCTTCATGAACATAAAAGGTAAAAAAACCCTTAAATGTCACATCCTGTCCCTTAAGGGCAGAAAAGTTATAAACACTTTAATCAAGACATGCTTGATAAGAATAACACATCAATCTTCCACAAGTCTTCCTGCAGCCACAAATCCAAACTCCTCGTAGCTAAGGAGGAGCAAAGCCACAAAATGAATTGATAAATAAATCGAGCCTTAAAAGTGGGGTGGGGTGGGGGGGATTAAACTAACACATCAAATGTCACCGATTCATTTATCAGCATTTTGGTCATGGCTACTTTTGTGGTGCGCTATCTCAGTGAAACACACAGCTGGGGTCCTATCTAGGTATGAACACAGATTCTGCCTTGGGCCCAGGTAGCACATTTAGTTTCTGCTCGTGGAGATGAACACTAAGCAGATAATGCTATTCCTTCCAATACTTATCATTAACTTTTGACTGCCAGGCATATTGTTATAGGCCTGATTGAAGCGAGGCCATATCACTGGTAGTATGACTCCGGTCCGGACCGCCTGTTCCACTCAGTTAGGAGTAAAGCAAATAGTTTCCTTTTAAACACTACTTAAACAGCTCTCAGAGTGCTCTTAAAATCGTAATGAAAGCGTCATGCACGAATCTGGAATGCAAGCGCCCGAGTGGCCAGTATCACTTGAAAAGGGCCATTTAAAAGGCAAGCCGGAGCACATGATGGACAGCTCCTTCTCTGTGTTGCCAGGTGAAAAGGGGCTGACAACTTGAATTATATGGTTATTACACCAGTCCAGTCTGCCTCTATGGACCTGCTGACACCACCACAATAAACACGACCCATCACCCACCAAGCTTTTTGCCGGGCAAAGAGTAGATATAATGAAAAGCAACTCTTTTTTTATATATATTCTACTGTGAATATCTACTGCAGGTAAAGCATGAACTTGGGCCTTTTCTTTCCCTGACATCCCCCAGCAGCAATTCAGCCTAACAAGGCACAGCAGCACAGTAGGAGCAGCACAGTGTTTTAGCTTAAGTAATGTCAAGTTAAATTCTGTAAAAAATCAGGCAAAAGAGATGTGTCTATTTTCATTCCTCCGTTTGCAATCAAGACATAGTGATACGCATGCTTATTGCTGGCATGATTTACAGTCGTTTGCACTGATATGACACTGTTGGGGAAACTGAACGATTCAGCCAAATAAACTTACTTACAGGCAAAACAAACAGACAACCTCTCCTTGTGCCTTTACCTAATTATTCCTTCTTCTAAAGTCCTAATGAACTCCATGTGATAGATGTTTATGGCTGCTGCAGATAGTTTATTTGGATTTTTTGTGTGCTTGAATGCTCGTCAATGAAATTCAACGTGAGAAAAGGAAAAACTTCTAAGTAAACCACTGAAGATATCGGCATGAGAGGACAATGTCCCTCTAATCCTTCTAGTACTTCCTGAATAATTCATGAACTGTCCAAGTGTAACTGCAGTTTTAGAAATCATTACTTTATAGTAATTGAGGACCTAAAGGGCCTTGTCTCACACTATTAGCCAGGTGAATTAAAACACCCTTGCTACCTTACATACTCCAGCATTTAGGACCACATTTTGTGTACCACAAAGAAAAAATTGTGTGCATAAAGGCAGATATGCATGTAACCACAGCCAATTTCACTCCTACATTAACACAATACAATGTGCTAAGTTGACAATTACTTGTAGAAAATGCGGTTTCTTCCTTTTCTTTTTTCCTTTTTTGATGCGAAAGTTGGCGCTCGTTTACAAAGCAGGAGTAGGGATGGGTATCGTTTAGGTTTTATCCGATACCGGTGCCAAATCGGTACTTTTGAAACGGTGCCGGTGCTTAAACGGTGCTCAAACCGGTGCTTAAAGAATGGAGAACACAAACTTTGTCCAAAAACCTCTCATGTTCAGCTGTTTTGTTTTGTTTTTTTGTAAAAAGATAACAATGTTAGCCTTTTCTGCAGCTATGGGGCATATATGGTATCACTCTTGGCTGGAAGCAGTGCTTAAACAATGGAAAAAACACAAACTTTGTCCAAAAACCTCTCATGTTCAGCTGTTTCCCACTTTTTCTTTGGTCATTTTAGCCTTTTTGGCCAGGGTGAAGGGAGCATCTGCCATCAAACAAGAAGACAGCCGCATGTAGCTATGATGATGTTTGTTAGTTCACCTTACATGCATTAATGTAATAACGTGGTTAGCCTACTCAACGTAATTTACACTCGAACAACATTAAGCGACTCACGCAGAGAAGAACGGCTGCTGCCATCATCATCCTCATCATTTCTGCTACACTGGCAGGGCTAGGGGCCAGGACTCTATTCTTCGGGTTTTTGGGGGATGTTGCTCCGGGTCCGATAACTGGCAACCCACCCAACGTGCACAGTGTGAGGTCTCGCAGCAAGCTATCAAATACGGCGCATTTCTCGGCTTTTAACAAAATGCTATGCGTCGCCAGGTGTTTCATCGGATTTGAGGTGTTACCTCCTTTGACAGTATCACAGTATCAGCTTAAAGCACTTGTTGCTGCTGAGTTTGCATCTTTTGCTGTGAAGTACAGCCAGACTTTTGACCGCTTCGCCTTGGACATTTTTAATCTGTAGCTCTGCTCTAACTGAACCTACGTACCTGGCCCCGCCTACTATCCTGGGAAACGTAAAATGATTGGCTAGAAGTGTATCACAGCTCAGGAAAAAAAAGCACCGAAATAAAGCACCGAAATGTGCGCTGCTTTTCGGTCTGGTTACTACCGTTTATGTCAGAACCGGTGCCATCATGGCACCGGACACCGGTACCCATCCCTAAGCAGGAGTTGCAGCTACGGTAACTGCACGAGTGGACCCAAGATATGTTCTCCCCTGCCGATGCAAATACAGACATTTTGGCACAGAACTCCTTGCATTATTCAGGTCTATCTATAGAGGAGATTAAATGCATAAAGAAGTGCACTGCTGTTTCAAATGTGGAAACCTCGAAACATACTGAGGGTGGGGGTGGGGGTGGGGGGATTTCCTGTTTCTTCCTTCCTTCTTAAGGACTCGTCATTCAGTGAGCTGCGCATGCTCCTCCTCAGATAGGTTTATTACTCGAGGCAACACATGGGATTAATAATGCATGTTTTTTGACACGATAAAACAAGAAGGTGCAGAATCAGAGAGCCGTCTATAAATTTAAGATGTACTTTTTACATTGATTCTCTCATACTAGACTAAATCACTACAATGGGGACATCTGGAGGAATGGTAATTAGACATTATGTGAACTGTTGTACATGTTTTATCGCGGTGATCTCAGAAAGTGTAGGTTTTACTTTCACTGCTGATATTCTGAATGGATTGCTTGCTTTTCTCAGATAATGCACGCACCTCAACACTCAGCAGATCGTTTCTTAAGATATTGTAAAGTATGCTTTTTGGTGTAGCTCTGTGTTTTGAGTAACTCCTCTTCCTTAGGGGAAGGATTTATACACAGCACAATGCCAGAACCAGGCAAAGGACTGACAGCCTTAGAAATGGGAATGTCAGATAACTGGCTGAGGTTTTTATGCCAGTTTTCTGGTTGCATTGAGTTCTGTTGTTTTGGCCGGGGAATACTGAGGCCGTAGAGAGATTCAATACAGACATTTTGTTGATCATAGATGGTCGGGTTGACATTTTGACACTACTTGTACAAGTTTTGTCTATTTCTATCACTGTCTTGTCAGCTGAAATGAGAAATATACTGAAATATGAGGTGATCCGTTAACGGTTGGGTAACCATGAGTGAAGGTCTGTCAATTAGTCGTCAGACTACGGAGTGTCATTAAATAGTCAATGTACTAAAAACTGAAAGATCTATATGATTGATTTCTGCATGCTATGCAATTAGAACTGGCATTAAGTGTGTTTTAGGGTAAAGTGTTTCTGATAAGTAGGTGACATTAAAGACATGAGATAAAGTCAGATTTTTGAGAATTCTTTTGACATGAAATCAAACTAAAAATAAACACAAATACCCAAAATGACTGGTGTCAGAATAATGTTCCCACATTACTCTGTGGTCTCCTGGAGAATGAGACTAAGCATCCCCACATAATTTGACTTCATGTCTGCAATTTATGAAGCAAAGGATGGGAGGAAGGCGCACTGACTGAAATTAGATGCCATGCTACAAAAACGGGGCCAGCATAGGTTGCCAATGAAATCACTGTATTCACCTTACATCATTTGACAGCAACAAAATGGCGACAAAGTATCTCTTCAGCTCCTAGAGGTCACAGAGGATGGATGCACCACTAATCTCTGACACTCGCGCTGGGACGGTGGGGGAAATCGACACAAACTGGGGCTTTAGATAACTTCGCTATCCACCAGTGACCTCAAATGCGAAGGCATCTCTGAGCCCGCTGTGCTCTGTCAACCAAATCCTTCTTACTGCTTGGTGAGTTCAGACAGGGAGACGTTGCCTGCCCCACAAGGATAAATCCCAACCAAGAACGGGCTATATATTAATCTGATATTGTCTTTTTATTGTTTGGGGAATAATGCTGTGGAAAGCGATGACTGATCGGAGGGCTTGAGAGACTTTTTTATTGTCAAACTTGTATTTAGAGATGTGTGAATGTTTCTCCAGGGGGTTCGATCACACAAAGCCAAAGAACAAAAGCATCATCTTCCTCAAGTCTTTCCGACTTTAAGAATAAGACCTAAAAACGCGCTAAACCTGTTTGCTGTTTGCACACATTGTAAACGCCGTTGATAGAAGCGACTGATGAGCTGACTTTCATGCCTTAAACTTCTTCACTTTCTTTTTGGAGCAACATATGACACCGCTTGAACAGCTTTGTGGTAAACATGCAGATTTGTCACCAGCTCATTGAGTATAGTTCACGTCAAATTGAGCCCACAAATGCCTCCAGTAAAGACTCTGGCAGAGGGATAAATAGTGCGCTGAATGTATCTGCCACTGCACCCCAAGAGGGAATATTATCAGGAAGGTTTGTGGTTTCATTGATTTCAAGACTGCAATCATCCCCATCTCATGTAGTGGGCTGAGAGAGGATAAGTGAGTCTGCAGTCAGTGGAACAGCTCCGTTTGACAGTAGGACACGTTTGAGATGACTTCAGCGATAGCAGTCCACTAAGGAAGTTTCAAGAATTATTTCCTGTAACCAAAGAGTGCCAAAAAAATCCCACTTTTGTTGTAACAACTGATCACATGAAATAAAATCTGTCCCCTCTTTAGTTTATTGAATTTCCTTCCTCGTGTATTTTTATGAATTGATGCTTTTATTCAGGTTTCAAAAATCCAAGTTTTTGATAATTAGAAAACAGAGTGCATTCAGAGGACGGCCCCGGTACAATACTCTACAATAACACAAATGCAAAACAATCAAAGCACTTCTAATGGCCCTGACTAGATGTTATCTCGCCCAACTTTGTATTGCTGCTTTCAGAAATAAAGTTCAAACCATTAAGCAATTTGCAGCGAGGGGCAGAGCACAGAGAAATAAATTGAATTCACACTTGCTGTGCTTTAAAGTTCTCCTGACAGATGGAGAAGAATTATGCTTGCACCGTTTTACTGAAAGAATAGGTTCAGCGAAAACGAAAGCTCTGCCATATTTGGTTTTCAAAAAGGCTTAATGGATGATGATGTTAACTTCAACGCCCTTTCCTCCTTTTAACCTGCCACGACAGCACGGAGATTTCAACTAGATATGCGAAAACTAAAATAAAAGAAGGGGGGAAAATCGATTGTCCTTCTTCATCTTTCATTCATCATGCGTGTATTTAGGTTTTAGGTCAAATCTAATATTGAAAGTAAGCCACAGAAGCCCTCAATTTCTTGTTGCCTTGATACCTTTATGATTATAGCGAGTTTATAAATAGGCTGCGTGTCATCCACCGTGAAAATAAACATGATGAATTAATCAGTTGTGCTTTAATGGATATGTATGGAATTGATTCAGACGCTTGCTATGTCTGTGAGCTACGCTGGGCCAGGATTCAATCTAAAACCCTCTGCTGGTAGGATCTTTAGACGTCTCCTCTGGCATTGTTCACATCCATTCTTACCGTTTCTCACTGGCACAAAGAGAAAAGGCTCGAGAGTTTTGTTTTATACAGAAGCTACATTTTTAAATCCAAGTGAAAAAAAAAAGAAAGTTACAAAACCTTGGATTGGTGAGCAGTGGAACGTTTAATTTACTGATCTAAAATTTTAAAGATATATATTTCCTTTGGGACTCCAACTAAGGTGCTCTACAACTTTATTTTTCTTTTCATCAATATTAAACCTCATCCTCTGATGCCAAACTAAATGGTGATAAATAATGCATTTGAATTAAAATGCAATGTAACACAATGTTTCATGTAACACAAAATTAGGATTGTTTTAATCACAACATTTTTTAAATGTAATCTGTTAAAAAAAGAACAAGCTGTACAGTTTACCTCTGGAAATTGGATTTCTCAAATGTATTCTTTTAAATGTTTGATTGTCTTGACTATCCTCATGGAACAACATAAAAACAGGAGATACATGCTAGCTTTTCCAAAATGGCCTTTCCTTAACCAAAATCACATGCATGTGCAAATCCACTTTTAACCACTATAACACACACAAAAGCTTTCTACATCCCAGACAAAAGACCCTGCAAGCAACTTTTCACAGCTAATGAACTTGCGTAACTAACAGTACTGCAGTGACAATATCGCCAGTCAACACAAACAATCAATCGGCTCTGCAGCAATAACACCGAAAGGAAGTGCCTCCAATTTATCTTTATTAAATCAATAGGGATTTGATAGCCTTACCTGCAGTGGTGCGCTTTGCCAAGTGTTGGAGCTGTAAGTGTCTAGAGCATTGGGACAGGGGGAGATCTCTGATTCACTTGTTGTTTGTCGGGTATGGGGTAGTTTGCTGTGTGGCTGGAAGCGACACTCCTAAGGGCCCATTGTGAATAGAGGTCAGGATAATAGACACAGTCACACAACAAAGACTGATAATCCTGTCTCGCCCCACAGCTCCCATGTTGCAATCAGACATTTTAAGGGCAGTTAAGTTGCAGCGAGGGGCGGCTGAATGAACTGCGGTTAGGAAAGACTCCCAAGCTCCCATTATGGACTGTAACCGGTGTCAATTCGCAGCAATTAGACCACTCAGATGTGTCAGTAGACAGGCCTCAAATTAATAAATAAATAACGTCAACCACAAGTGCTCGCTGATATAGCCTTTTGAGTCATTTGAGTCTCCCAATGGTCTGTTTCAAAGCAGAACACTTAGTCCTTCAAAAAGTGACGAGGTGTACCTCCTCTTTCCTGAATGACCTTTGAGTGAAAATAGTCCTGACCGAGCAGGCTGCTTAAATCCGCTTCCTCTGCTCATTAGAAACATCTGTTTAAAAAGGACCAAACTCTTTGTGGCGGTTCACTGACGGCCCAAACTGCTGACATCAACTAAAAAATAAATAAATATAAATAATTAAGAGCTTACTACATGTTATATTTGTGCAGCACATCAGTTAAATCTGATAAAAGCAGTAGCTATAACCCGAAGAACCCGATCCATTGGGGGAGATAATCAATGAAGACACAGAATATATATTTTTATATCCTCCCTAATAATAAAAGTGGGTTATGACACGGACCAAGGTTGTTGCCTTAGGCCTTAGGAAACAACAGCAGCTAAAGACTAGCCTCGGGCTCACCGCTGTATATCCTCTATAAAACAATTTTTTGAGGATCATCACGGTCTGGGGGCACAACCTTTTAGTTAGCCCTGTGTATTTGTGTCACTACTCATTTTTTCTGAAATTAACACACTGTAGGAAAGTAAATAGCAGTCGACTTACCCTAGCACAAATCAATGCAAAGTAATTCTGAAGATAATAATAATAATAATCAGGTCTCACAGTTAACTTTGCGGGTGTTTCAGTCCAACATTATTTGACAAAACCCCACAAAATACTGTTTTATTTTAAAGTCTCATATTATGCCCCACACAGAACAAAGAACACAGATCTCTCAGCATTTGACTGGGTGCACTCAATCAAGAGGAAATCATTACTTCAGAATAAAGGGTAGCTATGCTTTGCTGGCTGACTTCAACTGAATACCTCACCTTTCAGCAATGCATAAATAATGTGCCAACTGTCTTTGATCTGCTGAAGGTGATAACTTCACAAGCATGGGCATGCTCCACTGATATAACAGCCTCTGCCCTGTCCAAATATGTGTCAACAAGCATCACTCTTACAGAGATGAACTGATGAGGAAAAAAATTAATGAAGCAAGAGCCGAGAGCAGACTTTACAAAACCAAAGGAAATAAAATCATGATCACTGTGATTGTGAGGGGGGAAAGAATTATTTTAGATTGAAAAACAAGGTTATTTTTTTGATTGATTAAAGCACAGATTGTTACTTAATTACTTCTATTTATCGTTTGTTGTTTACAATGTCCCAAAACAGTAAAATAACCTTTGTGTCATATAATCACTGCATAATGATAAACCTATAAATACTTGGACATGAAAAGCTACATTTAAAGGATTGTTACCATATGTCTGTTGACACTGATTTATTGAGAACAAATCTATTAATTTCTGAAGTTTTTATTCTTATTTCAGCTTCGTAAAGTTACATCTTAAACTATCAAATTACCAGTGAAGTACCAGTGAAGTCTAGTCCTTGGAAACCAATACCACAGAGCTAATATTTGAACTGAAACTGTGGTTAGGCATCATTTTTGTCCCCATTCAGCCTAAAGGAAATCTCATTAATACTGTTGTCAGCATCTTTTAAGTGGTCATAGTGGACACTTTGGATTGCGGTTCTCCAAGAAATCCCAGAAGCCTGTAAAAGCCCTTTTCTGTGTCAGCGGGGCAGATTGGGTGACTTTTCCTGGACAGTCAGACACCCTGATACAGCTGAAGAAGGGAGAAAAAAACACATAGTAAAGTGAGCACACAAAGCACTCTCCTGAGAGGTCAAAGCGAAGACAAGTGCCCCTTTCAGACAGAAAGAAAAATAAAAGCCCGTGTGACTTCCAACAAGCCTGCTTTATCCAAAGTGCCCAAACTGTGTGAAATGAAGGGTCACCATGTAATAATGGTGATATTAGAAATTGTTATAATTGCCTCTCATTTCCATTTCAGATTTAAGCTGTGAAAATATGTCCAGTAATGGCCTAGCCCTCCAATTTATTTAATCCTTATTCACATGAAATGGCGAGGAACACAGAAACTATTCAACTATGTTTAGCACCATACATTCTATTTTTATATCTCATGACGCGAATACTTAACATTTTAAGTCCACAATGAATGAAGTGCTGAATACTTTGTCCAACATTTGAGAGCTCTAGTAAAATATCTACAAGAACAAATGCATCTTTAGTTCTCTTTATATTGTAGGGAATGAGGTTGAAAACAGGTTGGGGTTAGCCCGGGGAACTTATTAGCAGAGCCTCCTTGGTGGGTGAACTTCCAGGGAAAAAGGAAGAGAGGCTCTTCCTCAGAGTTGGCTCCAATGCCATGAGCATCCTCTGCTGGTAAAGAAACACTTCAAACAACCGGCCTGAAAAGAAACGCACCAGAGAGGCTCCTTGCTAATTAATACACAACATGCATGAATAACCCATATGAGTGTACTCGCTGTTCAAGCTTATATTATAATCACATCTTACACTGCAGATTACACTAATGAAGACATACATAAAAGAATAGTGTTGCACTCAATATCACGATCTATGCAGATGACAGTGTATAAAACCTTTTTTTTTCTCTACATCAGCAGAGGCTGGGGAAATCACGGTGAGTATGCATGAGCCCGTTACTAATAAGAGTCAGTAAATAAATGACTGACAGCACATCACAGAGTCGGGTAAAAACATTAACAATTATCATTACTCTCATTTTAGCAATAATACTACAGGCAGTAGTCACATTACCAACTGATAGTTATTTATGATATTTAATTCAAAATACTATCAATAAAATGTTATTTTAATACCTCGCTTAATTGGCCGTTATTACTGTTTACTTAACCCTGTAACACAAGTGTGTCATATTTGGTGCATGTGTTTTTGTGTTTTTTGGACCTCCACATCATCAAACTAAATATTAAATATGTAAATATTAATTTCCCCAATTATTTGTTAAGACAATACATCACAAAAAAATCCTGGACGCAGGAAAAATAATACAAATTTAATGATTGAATGATATTTAATTTCTTTTTGTCAGACGGTTCAATAAACAGGCCGGTTAAAAAGAAAGAAATTTCTGGTAATTATTTCATTGTTCAAGCTTAATTTAAAAAATGACGTTAAACAGGAAAAAGACGCACATTTTAGTTTTGTACTATACAGTAATTCAATGGATAAAACACGACACATGAACCTGTTATTTTATTTCTTTTTATTTTATTTTATGATAATAAAAAAAGTAAAGCAATAAATTGTCACATTTTATCAACCTATGCAGGCAAAATTTTTTGCATTATTTTCTTAAAATTAATAAAATTTGTTTTTGATGATATTAGTTGCACTGCAACTAATATCAGTTGCGGTGTAACTGGTATTAGTTGCAGTGCAACTGATATTAGCTCACCCAGCACACATCTGTTCTGGCTCCTTGCACTGCTTTTTGATAATTGTCTGAAAATGATTTTGTTTTTATTTTAATTTTCAATTGTTTGTTTACCCACATCATTAAGATTTTATCACACTATATTTGAGTTGTCCGATAAACCATATTCTTATAATCTAAACATTTTGCAGGTTCAAAAAATTTAAAAACCTCATTTCTGAACTCTTAGTTCAACAAACAAACATAAAGTTTTCCATTTAAAATGATAAGTGTACAGGTTAAAGAACAGGTTAAACAATGGACACAGAAAACAACCAAAAATGGAAAACTTCACACGTCTCGCAGAGGTTATAACACATCCTGTACTGTATTCCCAGGATCCATGACAGAATTGCTGCCTGAACCATAAAATAGATTGCTGGGCCAAATAAAAAAACACCATGTGGGTACAATAATCACTCATTGTCCACAGATACACAGACTGTGGCAGTAATCTTCAGAACTCCTAAGTGGGGAAATACAGATATTTGTAAAAGCACTGAAGGGATTAGGCAGGGTTTTCTACCTCCTGCTGTACATGGACTGAGTCATGCTGAGAACACCAGGAGCTCTGTTGAAGTCCGTTCAGGATGGAAAGGATTTGACCTGCTTGCCGCATTATTCTGATATGACCCAAACAAAAGCCATCAGCATGAGTCCAGGGTAGGGGGTGCACTCTATTTTTGTCTCTTACTCGTTCCTTTTTTAAAAATTTTTAACATTTTTTGTTCCGATAACTCAACATTTAATAAGGCAACTTAGACAGAGATAACTGGCTGACCTAGTGTTTTTGTTTATTTATTTTATGAATAAATGAAAATTACATGATAAACAGAGCTGAGGTGTTTTTTATTAGATGTCTAGTTCTAATAGACCTAATTTGAAGTAAATATTTTTCTACAAGTCCTTCTTAAAATAAGTTACTAAACCAAAACAGCTTTATTTTGTAATTTTTTATTATCATATTTCTTCTGTTTCAGGCATACAAACATTCTCAGTTTCTATAGAATAGAATAGAATAGAATAGAATAGAATAGAATAGAATAGAATAATCCTTTAATTGTCCCTCAAGGGGAAATTTGGTTGTAACAGCAGCCAAAAAGACACATACACAAACAAACAGTACACAGGACACAGAACAGAAACATACACATTTTTTCTTACATATTTACATTAAGGACAGTGGTTACTATATACAGAATACTGTACAGTTATTAAATTAAATAAAAATAACTACAGATGAGAGGCAAACCAGGTTGTAATGTGAATCGGTTAATTAACTTATTGCAGTTACAGCATTGATGTAAACATCTATGTTTGTTGGGAGCAGTTCTGATTGTACAGTCTGACAGCTGCAGGGAGGAAGGACCTGCAGAGACGCTCCTTCGTACATCTAGGATGCAGCAGTCTGTCTGCAGTTCAGCAACATTTACATGCATGGGGTGGGAGACGCTGTCCATCAGAGATGTTGTTTTGGCCACAGTCCTTCCTTTAAGTTTCTGTCTTTAAATTGTAAAAACTGAAGAGGTTTTAAGTCAGGAAATTAAATCTCTTTCAGTAACATAAATAATTACATTTGAACATATTCTGGGATTTATGCCATTTTTGTGGTGTGGGTATGGGCAAGGGGACGTTTTTCTAACCCGCCAAATGAGTAACGAGGAAACACGTGCCTCTCTTAAAATTACAAAGATAAAGGTAGAGTATAAACATTAGTCATGTGTGACAAATTAGGGGAAACATGACAAACTCAGCTCTTCATTTATGCCTCGACTGTGTTTAAAGTGTGGGGACCGTAGCGACTGTCCGCAGCGCGCTGGGTTGACGATGTCACCACCTCCAGAAGAAGAAAATACTTTGTGTTTTTCCAGTTCCTCACCACTTTAATGAGGCTTGTGTCTGCTTATAATAAGCCTGTGCATGAGGTCGTGCAGGCTAATTGCAACAAAATATCACACAAATGTCTAATATAGCGTAATGCATGTTTGTGTATGTACTGGAGTTGGATGTGCAGATATGCAAATCTTTAAAGTTCTTTTTATTTGTTTGACATGAACCAGACTAAGCATTTTAACTTATAGTGTGTAACTGCAGTTAATGACAGATTCTAAGGACTATTTTTTGCCAGTGCATAGATGTGAAAAATACGTGGCTTAGAAATATTGTGCACAGTGGCCATGACAAAAATACCCTGCAGGAGATTTAGGTGTCAGAATGAACCAGTTTGTCTCTCAAATTGGAACATCTCACTGGGGGAGGCAGAGAGCGGACATCATTTAGATATGGGTTACGTTTGAAGATGCTTCAACATTTAAGGGTAATAATTTTGACAGTGCCTGCTTGAAGGTGGTGTGTGTGAGGATGTCGTGATAGCTCTACTTCCTTGACTAGCAGGGATTCCTTTTCTGAAAGAAGCAAGCAAAGGTTCATAGTGCTCTATAGTGAGAGAGGCACTTAGTGATACAATGTATACATTTCAGTAAATCAGGAAGCTTCTATTATCTCTCTATATGACCACAGTAGCATCAATGCAACTTTCTCGAAAAGCAATCTGGGACAAAAATGTATTTTTGTTTCAGATCAGTTTTATCTGGAGAGCATGCAAGAAGTTCAGTGTTTGTAGTAAATGGACCGAGACAATCTTTGTGCAGAATTCTTCTTCCGAGGGAAAATACTGAACATTATAAAATAACTCTGACAATCAGAATACAAACAAATGCCTTTTGTGCATCCTAAACATTTGTGGTTTAACATTTTGATGCCTGTGTGGAACTTTTGTGGAGGTAATATAACAAGAGCTGAACTAGTGGCCGTTCACTAATTTTGATCATGGTCTCAGTCATACACGCCTAAAGGCCAGAAACAACTGGGGGTCAGCTGAAATCAGCTGCAACTTGCAGTTGCTTTGGCACGGTCAGCCAAAGTTTGCATGGAAAACTTGTCTTGTCCTCAAACATTCACTAACCACTAGCCGAGTAGTTTTGAAACTTTGGCCTTGAGAGGTCAAAAGTAATGCATCATAAGGATACACCAGCAAATAGAAAAGCACTGCAAAATCACACAAAACACAACAGAAAACATTTAGAGGCGACAGTAATAAAAGGATGAAACCTTTAAACTTTTTTTTTGGAAATCATGCTTCATGTTTGTCTTTTAATACAGTCTATGTTTTTTACATGAGGTCCCAGCAAGGTTTACCTTTGACCTATGAAATGTGAGCTTCAGTTTGGAGTCTTTCCCAGCTCACTCTGGGTGGAGGCGGCTGGCGAAATCTCGTGTGTTTGAATTTTTCCTCAAAAAACAAAAACAAAGTCTGTGGCTGAGATGTGATTTAGTCTTGTAAACACTTCACTTCATAATAATGAAAGATACATAAAGGAGACAGTAAAGGCGTTGTAGCAAAGCACTCGCCATCTGTAGCTCCTTTCTTAATCTTTTAAAATAACACAATGACTAAATCTTCTCAATAGCAAATAAGTCACATTACCAAAGACCTCAACTTCTGTTTTACTTGTGAAAGTAAAACTGCAACATGTTAATAATTAAGGCATTATAAATTTATTATTATTATTTATTAATATGCACTCACTAAGCGTCATTAAATCTACATGTATTTACACAAACCCACTAAAAATGCACACTGCATGAGAGCAATACTTTAAAACTGTGCAACAGACTTTCGAAGAGGCTGTCCTCAAACCTATTAGTTCATACTGGTTATGTACACATACAGCTATTAACCCTCTCAGTGATTCTCCTGAGTTAATTCCTAATGAAAAATAAATTGAGTTGCTCCCTACACTTTCATAACATTCCCTCCTCAAAATAAATGGGCTCCTTTATGAGAAAAGACATACTGTTGTTAATGATTTTATAAGCAGGGAGCCCACCTGACATCCTGTTTTCTATTACTGTTCTTTATTCAATTTGCAAGGCACGCTGCAGGTGACCTAACCTATAAAAGGGCACTCCAAATTAAATTATCAGAGCTTCTTGAAATTTTATAAATTCAGAATCGGCCTCACAGAGGGATCTCATACCAGAAACTAATGGCTTCACCTTTAGCTTTGCATAAATCAATTGCACCAAAGGTTAGAACACATCATGCCAGGATGTATCAATGCAGTTTTTAACATCATAACATGCAGTAATTTTGGAAGTGCGAATGGCAGGTGCGTGAGGTCGTGTGTGTGTGTTTCTTTTCTTATTTATTAAAGTTCCAAAAATGTGAAATTTAATGCAGATTTCCCCAGATAGTTTAAATCTAGCACAAAGAATTACCATTACCAGTAGAATTACCAGTAGGCAGTTTATCTTGCTGATTTTTTCAGCAATTACGTGTATTTGAATCCAGTTCGGAAACATAAAACAAAAACCACGCTGATCGTATATTTTGTATAACACAGCTTTGTCACCTCAATAGGACCCCCTTTATCCTCGAACGAGCACAAGCTCTTCCAGTGTCATTTTGTTCCAGTCGCTAACCTAACAAGAGGTTGGTGGCAGGAGAAAAAAAAGGGCCAATCAGTAACACTTGTTGCACCTGAGAACATGGAAATTTTAGACTTCTCTGTTTGAGAAAATGAAAAACATTGTCTTGTAAAGAAGTCGGGAATATGGATAGAATCATTCAACTGTGTTCAATCTGAGTCAGGACAAATGCTTTTATGAAGCAGTCGAGCATGAAGGAAATTCATTTGTAAATTGCACCCGATCTTTGGAAAAAATTCCTTCTTTTTCCAATTCAGGTCCAGATGCAGGATCGACACAGAACAAAGTCTTTTTCATTTATCCAGCTGTACACAGACTTCAAAAATGGACTTGAGCAGTAATATATTAAAATACACTACACAAACCGCGTTGTGCATTTTAATATACTTTGCATATGTTACATTAGAACTGCACATAACTAAACATTTCTGTATGTACAGCATATCAGAAGCTATTAAATACTTCGAGAAATTTGGCAGGTGGTTTTTTTT
This sequence comes from Astatotilapia calliptera, assembly GCF_964374335.1. NCBI lineage: Eukaryota > Metazoa > Chordata > Actinopteri > Cichliformes > Cichlidae > Astatotilapia > Astatotilapia calliptera. Next base: position 39,658,030 of record NC_137436.1, on the reverse strand, counting down.
TATTTAAAAAAAATGAATGAATTGAATTGCATCAATTTGTATATTTGAACAAATATGTTTTAGCTTTGAGCTCTGCAGAAAGAGATGCAGTCAGAGTACCGAGGTCTTCAAACACTTTTTTAAGTGAATGAAGAATAATGAATTATATTTGTGCAAAAATCAGTGGTTTATGGAGGAGCAAGTAAAAAAAATGGATATATTCTTTCCAACTATGTAAATATTTTGTCCTTTAAACAATTTGCTAAACATGTTCCTTACATTGACACTAGGGGGCTCTTTAAGTTTCACAAAGATTGTCTATGGCACAGAAGGACATTACATTGGGTTCTACATTTTGCTAGAACCCCAGGTAATAAATGAAAGACAAAGAGGGATATTTAACTATTAAGCCTCGTGAACTTCCGGTTAAGAGGTTGTGTACACTGATGATGTTATTTTTTTCTTGGTTAAAAGAGGTGAGAATTTACTCTATTTCAAGGATCTCCACTCCCATGAGAATTACGAACTGACTCCAGAAAGGTGCCCTGTTTCCCCTTGTGCAGGTATATTTAAAGTCTACTGACTGCCCGGCATTAAAGGTAATACACATATTAAAAGGAGCGAAATATTCACTGTAAAGGAACATAGAATAGATCAGGGCAGTCCTTGTCTTAACTAAGGGACCTCAGTGCACTCATCTCATACGTCTGTTGTACACACAAACTTGAATCTGATTACAATTATGCAAAGTGGTGTCAAGTATGCCATTAAATCACACACTTCCACTTTGATGTTAGATAGACGATCTTTTCAGACAGTTGCCTCACTGAACCTGAGTGCTCCTGTAAACAAACGAAAGCGCGTGGCCTAGAAAAACCCTGTAGCTGTTAAGCTTGAGGTTCAGTGCTTTTATGCTGAGAGGTTTGCCCTATTCATTTGTAAACAGTGCACGGCTTTTTTGTTTGTGGTTGGAAATTCAGTGACTCTTTTTGAGAGCAGCGTTTTAATGTCATCCATGCAGCACTGAGCAAGATTCAACTTTCAGATATTTGCACAATTAGTCTGTAAGTGTCCTTGGGAACTTTTCAAGTTATAGACAAAAGCTAAACATTAGACCTGTGTTTATTTAGGTTTATGTGTATAGTTTAAGTCCTTTTTTCCTGGATTACCTTTCTGTAGTATTTTAAATTTTAGCAAGGGCGTGTTTAAATTTAAATTGGTTCTAAAGTTGTACAAATATATCTCTCAGTGTTTAAAATTAGCTTGATAACGGTCAAGCCTTTGACTCCGTGACACCAAGAGGAGGGAAATGCTGCCTGCTGCTCGCTTTCTGTAGTCCACACGTGACAGGAAGCCAATGTCAACCTGACTCCTGTTGACCAGGCAGCTGCTTTAACCCATAGCACTGTTATTCAACTCTATCTAGCTCCAGAAGAACAATACGGTGCGTGGGTGGTAAGGGCACACGTAAACACCGTGAGCTGTGCTGGAGTTTCCGTGTGCCTTCAAATATGCAGGAGCAACAGTAATAAGGCGAAACGGCAGTACAACGAAGGTCAGAGTTTTCCTGCCTCACAAGAGAGAATCTTGTTTCTTGTTTGTTATTGGTTCAACTATGACCTCTGTAAGCTGTTTATTAGCAGCAATTGAACTTTATTTAAATACTACGCATTTACTCATGAAGCAGGTTTCAGCCTGCCGAATCATAAAATCATTCACTCTATAATAATAATAATTAAAAAGAGCTTGGATAGATTGTGCGAGAGCTTTAATGCTGTATGTAAAGTGTATGGACATAACAGACAAAACCATGACAGAAGGTGAGGATGAACGGCAACAAGGATAAATGCAGAAGCCAAGTGCAAGCACAAAAACCATACATACACTTTGTCCCACTTCTGGAATTTTTCCTTTAAAAAAGGGAAGAACATGCAGTAAAAATGTGCAGACCTCACACATTCTTCACGCCACACCTGCACATGCTTTTACAGAGCAAGCCGAGCTGCGGTGAAAAACAATGTGAGACCCCAATTCCACATTTTTTATTATTATCGTCATCAATTTTTACACATACAAGCATACCTGTAAGAATAATAAAAACCAAATATGAACATAAACCATCCACAATTTATGAACGTCATTGATATTATTTGCAGCCTCTTCATAATTATACTAATTATTACTATCATGGTAGCTAATTATTGGGGCTAAAAATAGCTTAGCCATGCTTAATGGTCTGTTTTTTCTTGTGTGCACTGATGTAGTCTGACTATGCATTATTCATTTATCTTGCCAGGGCCCTTTGTTCTGAATTTCACAATATATCCTCTGTAACTTTTTTCCCAGAACTGAGACCACAAAATCAAAACTTCCATTTAGGCCACTACACTTCACAGGCAGGAGAGAATTCAACTCCTTTTATGTGTTATTTTTATTGTTATGTCTAAGAAGCTGAAGTGAAAACAGTCATTTTGAATGGAAATGATGTCATAAGGAAATGTTAACATCTATTCATGGCTAAAGATGGGACTGTCAATAAGGCTTGCTCTAGTAGCAATTTACTCTAGATTGCAAACAGGTGTGTCGGAAGTGCTAGAGTCAGTCTTTTACATTATAAAGATGTAGGATGAAGCTACGAGCGACGGTTTATACCGTCTGAAACTCCACTCTCCTTAGCTTTGCATTGAAAGAAATTTGAACAGTAGACTTAAGATTCAACAAACAACAGCACAACTTGAAATATCATAATAATAATAATTAAAAATTTGACCTCATTTTTCTATATAGCACTGATTCACTAATTCACAGTAACCTCAGCATGCTTTATATTGTAAGCGAGGGACGCTACAATATTAGAAATAAATCCCAGCAATCACACGATCACGTGGCGACAGTGAGAAGGAAAAAAAAATCATTTTTAATAGGAAAAACATCCAGGAGAACCAGGCTAAGGAACGTGGTAGCTACCAACCGTGGCCGGTTGGGTGCGATGTAAGTGTTTAGATAACTGCTAGCAGTTATCTAAACCAATATCTAAACCAGTATCAAACCAGTATCTACCAGTATCATTTCTCTTCATAAAACTACTTATTGTTTCTTCTGTTTGCAAAAAGCTGCATAAAAAAGAGGGCTGAAGGCTGGAACAGATAGATGCTTAATCGGGAAATCAAAGCTAGCAAGAATACAGCCTTACAAGTGTTCGTAGTTCAACAGAGTCACTCTTTAGAGGTTTGCTCTCATTTAAGATCAAATCAAATACTCCATCAGTGAAATAAATATGGTCATATAGCACTACTCAGACATGGTTGCTACTGTGTTTTAAGGACTAACAGCTAGCTAACTATCATGCTAGCAAACTGTTGACGTTATCCTTTTTTTTGTCTTCTCTACGAAACTCCTTTCATGAAGCTTGCTAGCTTCGGACTGAACAATATAAGCTTTAAAGACTTGACACACCATGCAAATAAAACTCTTTTTGGACTCACCTATTCTTAATGCACTCATTCACAGATCATGTAATTTCAATGAATGAATTCGCAGCGTTTATTCTTCCAAACCAAGCTTGAATTCTTCAGATTTTTCTTATCTGAAACAGATATGACCAATCAGACCACTCGTAGCTCAAAACGGGCACAAGTAGTGACTATACAGTGATGAGGAAATACTAAAATAATACTGTTTTACCTCATAGCTAGGCGCTGCTCCGGGTCAATCGGCCCTCTGAAATGATTTCCCTCATCAGATGTGTTCCCAACTCTGCCAACAAGAGCTCAAACTGCCCCACTGGCACCTGAAAAATGTATGAATGCGGCCATGATACAGCTTCAACTCCTGGATCAAACTATGAAGTTCTCCCTGCTGCTGCCTTCTCTTGAGAGTTGGATGGACCCAGAATGTGTTCCTTCCTTTTGCTGCTTAGAAACATCACGACCATCGCTTGATACAGTTTTTTATTTTTTTCACGGTCTGTTTTTTGAGGAAAGCTTTTCCACAAAACCACAACAAGTTCGGATCCAAAAAATTCGGAATTTCGGGTTTGCTTTTTTTGCAATGCGCTTGATGTGTAACGGCCTTAAGACTCACATTTAAACTAACACTTACCATTGGCTGTTCATCATCTCCCATATTGTGATAACCATTCCCTCCTTAAATTAGTTTTACCACCTCAAAACATTTTTTTAGATTTACAGTTCACTGGCTATCAAAAGAATATGATTCAGTTAAAGCCTCGTCTCACGAAAACCATTTCCTGATGCATCTCACTCCAACACCAGACAGCACCTTGTGCATAATCGACATGCTAGTGACATAGTGACAAAACTGCATTGTTTACATGGAAATGACACCAGTCTGAACCAGTGTTGGTCAAGTTACTTGAAAAGAGTAATCAGTAACTAATTACTGAGTACTTCCCCAAAAAAGTAATCCCGTTACCTTACTGATTACTTATTTTCAAAAGTAATTAATTACTTAGTTACTTAGTTACTTTTTAAAAACACGATTTACAATCTGAATAGGTGATAAAGCGATAGATCTTTCAGCACAATTCTACTTTTTCTGCATAATTCATCATACAAAATGTAATCAAATGGAAAAGTCTCTTTTTAAAACTTGTTTTATTAGTTTTAATCTTTTAACTTTATGCATCAAGCAAAAATTTAATTATATTATATTTGTTTAATATTTAAACCTATTTTCTGCACATTCCAGCACATAAAATAAATATCTATCTATCTATCTATCTATCTATCTATCTATCTATCTATCTATCTATCTATATACAGTGGGGCAAAAAAGTATTTAGTCAGCCACCGATTGTGCAAGTTCCCCCACCTAAAATGATGACAGAGGTCAGTAATTTGCACCAGAGGTACACTTCAACTGTGAGAGACAGAATGTGAAAAAAAAATCCATGAATCCACATGGTAGGATTTGTAAAGAATTTATTCGTAAATCAGGGTGGAAAATAAGTATTTGGTCAATAACAAAAATACAACTCAATACTTTGTAACATAACCTTTGTTGGCAATAACAGAGGTCAAACGTTTACTATAGGTCTTTACCAGGTTTGCACACACAGTAGCTGGTATTTTGGCCCATTCCTCCATGCAGATCTTCTCGAGAGCAGTGATGTTTTGGGGCTGTCGCCGAGCAACACGGACTTTCAACTCCCGCCACAGATTTTCTATGGGGTTGAGGTCTGGAGACTGGCTAGGCCACTCCAGGACTTTCAAATGCTTCTTACGGAGCCACTCCTTTGTTGCCCGGGCGGTGTGTTTTGGATCATTGTCATGTTGGAAGACCCAGCCTCGTTTCATCTTCAAAGTTCTCACTGATGGAAGGAGGTTTTGGCTCAAAATCTCACGATACATGGCCCCATTCATTCTGTCCTTAACACGGATCAGTCGTCCTGTCCCCTTGGCAGAAAAACAGCCCCATAGCATGATGTTTCCACCGCCATGCTTCACAGTAGGTATGGTGTTCTTGGGATGCAACTCAGTATTCTTCTTCCTCCAAACACGACGAGTTGAGTTTATACCAAAAAGTTCTACTTTGGTTTCATCTGACCACATGACATTCTCCCAATCCTCTGCTGTATCATCCATGTGCTCTCTGGCAAACTTCAGACGGGCCTGGACATGCACTGGCTTCAGCAGCGGAACACGTCTGGCACTGCGGGATTTGATTCCCTGCCGTTGTAGTGTGTTACTGATGGTGACCTTTGTTACTTTGGTCCCAGCTCTCTGCAGGTCATTCACCAGGTCCCCCCGTGTGGTTCTGGGATCTTTGCTCACCGTTCTCATGATCATTTTGACCCCACGGGATGAGATCTTGCGTGGAGCCCCAGATCGAGGGAGATTATCAGTGGTCTTGTATGTCTTCCATTTTCTGATGATTGCTCCCACAGTTGATTTTTTCACACCAAGCTGCTTGCCTATTGTAGATTCACTCTTCCCAGTCTGGTGCAGGTCTACAATACTTTTCCTGGTGTCCTTCGAAAGCTCTTTGGTCTTGGCCATGGCGGAGTTTGGAGTCTGACTGTTTGAGGCTGTGGACAGGTGTCTTTTATACAGATGATGAGTTCAAACAGGTGCCATTCATACAGGTAACGAGTGGGGGACAGAAAAGCTTCTTACAGAAGACGTTACAGGTCTGTGAGAGCCAGAGATTTTCCTTGTTTGAGGTGACCAAATACTTATTTTCCACCCTAATTTACGAATAAATTCTTTACAAATCCTACCATGTGGATTCATGGATTTTTTTTTCACATTCTGTCTCTCACAGTTGAAGTGTACCTCTGGTGCAAATTACTGACCTCTGTCATCATTTTAAGTGGGGGAACTTGCACAATCGGTGGCTGACTAAATACTTTTTTGCCCCACTGTATATATATATATATATATATATATATATATATATATATATATATATATAAAAACACCCAGCACGCCCCTGCGGGCGGTTTATCCTTCAAGCTCGGGTCCTCTACCAGAGGCCTGGGAGCTTGAGGGTCCTGCGCAGTATCTTAGCTGTTCCCAGGACTGCGCTCTTCTGGACAGAGATCTCCGATGTTGTTCCCGGGATCTTCTGGAGCCACTCGCCTAGCTTGGGAGTCACCGCACCTAGTGCTCCGATTACCACGGGGACCACCATTACCTTCACCCTCCACATCCTCTCGAGCTCTTCTCTGAGCCCTTGGTATTTCTCCAGCTTCTCGTGTTCCTTCTTCCTGATATTGCTGTCATTCGGAACCGCTACATCGATCACTACGGCCGTCTTCTTCTGTTTGTCTGTTTGTATATATATATATATTTGTGTTTACACTCACTCTTTCAAATAGATGCAAGTAACTAATGTTTTTGTCACTTTTTATGGAGTCAAACTTAAAGTAAGGTCAGTACTTCCACGCTCTAAACGCTGCATGCTCATACTCTCTCCTGCACTGGATATATTATCCATTGTTGACTGCACACAGCTGTTGTAACGAACATCGCACTTGCTTAGGTCACTGTCATGAGACATTCTCGCAAAAAAATCACGGTTTTAGTAACACAGTAACGCAGCGTTCCTACGGGAAAGTAACAGTAATCTAATTACCGTTTTTGCAATAGTAATCCCTTACTTTACTCGTTACTTGAAAAAAGTAATTGGATTACAGTAACGCGTTACTTGTAACGCGTTACAAGTTACAAGTAACGTTACAAGTTGCGCGTTACTGCCCATCTCTGGTCTGGACACACCCACTCCCAGTGTGGGAGTGGGTGTGTCTGGTCTCAGCAACGCTCGTGCCCAATGAAAAGAAACCTCAACGTCAGCCCTGAATATAAGCATTGCTGTACAGGTTCATCAAATACATCAGCAAAATATATCCTGACTAAACAATCATGATGAATAGACATAGTTTGTTCCATGGTAGGGATGGGTATGGATACGATTTTCACGATTCCGATTCCATTTTCGATTCTGTTTAACGATTCGGTTCTTTATCGATTCTCTTATCGATTCTTTTTAAAAAAGGAGAACACTAAGGTCGATTAGCTTAGAACTTTGTTTTATATCTTCTCTTTGAACAAGATAGAAATTTAGGAGTAACATGGCCTTACAAAGAGATCCACAGCCTACGGCTCTTCAATGGAGTGTCACAGAGTCCCCAGGAAAAGAAATTGTAAATGTAAAATAATAAAATAAATATTCTTCTGTAGCAATAACAAAGTATAACATAAATTATTCTGTAACAATTGTAGCAAGAATATCCAGTAATGTCCCTGCCTACAATTAAACACATTCACTTACCAAAAATCGGGGGCATCTGTTGTGTGGCAAATAGATGCAAGCCTTTGACCACAAACTCGCGCTAACATAATATGCACTGTTAGTTGATTATTTACCTGCCGCATTAACGGGAGAGGACGCGCAAACGTTACCGCTGCTGCTGGGTTGAGATTCACGAGTCGAGCGGAATTAAAAACACGACATTCATTTAAGGTCATCGTGTGTTTTGTGAGCAAATGCTTTTGCATATTTGTAGTGTTTCCTCCCTTAAATGAAATATCTACTTTGCAAGTATTGCAAGTTGCCCTGTTGTCATCCGTTCTCGTAAAGTATAATCAAACTTCCTGCCAGGTACGTAGCAGGAATAACGCGGTGACGTTATTCGGGGCGACTGGAATCGATAAGGGAATCGTTTGCAAAAATGGCAAACAATTCCAAGGAATTGAAACAGTGGGAACCGGTTCTTGTTGAGAACCGGTTTTCAATACCTATCCCTGTTCCATGGTGTGCATAATCCTGCTACATGAATTAAGATTTAATGAGTTTGTAAGAGAGAGTTTCTAGTCTGCACAAGGATTGATTGAAACATCTAAGCAGACTAAAATAATTTAAGGTTTCTTTTTTTCTGGTCAACCAAATAGTTTCTGAAATTGTGGCGATTGGTCCACTTAAGAGGATATTCTTGATCCTCTTATCTACCCCTGACCAAAAGCTGCCCAAAATAAATGGAAAATTTGAACCAGAAGAAAACTTACTTTAGTGCTTGATGAGCCCAAACTCAATCTCAGTGCATCAAATAATTGTGCTGCAGCTGGTAACTCGAGGCATTGGTGACAGTCGTCAAAATAGCAACAGGTTATTTTTTAAATTCTTATCATGGTCATATTTTTCTAGGCTCTTTTTATTAAGTAGTGCCACCTATATGTGCCTTCAGTGTACGTTCTAGAGGGTTCTCCACACAGCAGCTGGTAGCTCTGAACTCAAACAGAGGGCGTACTTTGTCTCTCCAACGCCATGTCCTGAAATATTCAAGAGCTCCAAGTTTATGAGACAGTTGCTGCCATCTGTGCCCCAGCGTTCAGTCCTCCCATCATGGCTGAACATACGGCCAGCATCAGAACAGATATCTATGAGAAGTATCAAAATAGATTCTTCACCCTTCTTCGTATTGCAAATCTCAGTATCCCCAATGGCACAAACAACACTCTTCATTTGCTCACACTTGCACACACACAGAAAGCCGTGCAAAATACCACAACCGTAGAGTCAAAATTTCCATATCCATGAGAGAGGAAAGGAAAGGAGGAAACATTTACACAAGACTGCCTTGACACATTTGAAGAGCTCTTTTCTCTTAGATGTCTTTTTTACAATGTCATTGTGGAGCAACCAAGCTCCTGTGGGCTTACTGAGTTTCTTACTAAATGAGAGATTTCCTGAGACAAAAAAGCGGAGGAGGAAGGGTGCAATCAGTCCAGGTTTGTTCGAGGCAACATCACTTCCTTCCTTACCGTTAGGAGAGTGTCAGAGTGAGACATTCAGATGTGGTTTTCACCAAGCCCTTTCCCAGGACAGTAATGCAGAGCGATTCTAATGGTGTCATTCAAAGCAGCTGCTAAACGCCTTGCCTAAGCAATTCAAACCGCCTCCACAGACTGCAATACAGTCAACAAAGAACTTATCTTCCAAGTGAAACTATTCATCACTGAATGAGTTTGTGTGCTGAAAAAGTAGAGGGTATTTTGAAAAGACCTCAGACACCTGAATGGCCACTTTTCTTTTTGGAACCATTGTCACTGCATCACATTTTAATTCACCTGTTCTGGAGCAGCACTGCTAGTTCAATTCCACCTTAAAACAGCAATTCTGAGGGCCGATGTTCATGGGTGAGGTGAAAAGGCGCCACTGAAAATATCTGCATTTGAAATGAGCAACTCCAAGTGAAGACATTTTGTGTAGGTCAGTGGCCCACACGCACCAAATAACCTTCGGCCCCGCTCATTTCCCTCACGCAAGAAAGGGGTCACTGCTCCATGACAGTCAAAGAACCTGCGATACAATGTGTTGCTTAATCACTTCTCTCCAAAGACAAACTCGAAATGTAGCTTCATTCAATGACCTGTTTATGTTACCATTTTACACAATATGACAATTAGTCTGGCAGTGCTCATAGAAATCCAACGTGTATAACAAAGTGAACAATAGCCAACTGGAGCGTATTTCAACAACTCTATAAATGGAAAATGGTATCTGCGCTGTTTTAGAGGAAACGTGGAAAATCGGGCCTTTTTAAGTGAAAGTCCAAAAAGAAAGACTGTTAATAGAAATTGCAGTGGGACCACTGATAAGAACCAGTCAACACTGGCCAATCAACATTTCCTTTCACTGTGTTTTCTCAAGAGCAGGAGCCCCGATGCATTAAACACACCACCAAAGAGTCTGCATCTCAAGTTTAGTAACGTGTGTCTTGGAAAGGATAGCATGTGTAAGATGATACGTGGAAGACACAGCTCTGGAATGTCCGTGTGTGAATTTGTGTGCTAGCGCCTGCGGAAGGGAGGGGGTCGTCCTTCAATGAAGTTAGCTGGTGTTGTTTAGGCCTGTGTTTACGTAACCTACTGTATGTGGTCAAGTGAGAACAATGGCACGCAGGCCTCCAAAATGACAACCTAAGACAAAGTGTCAGCAACGCTACGAAAAAGCGACTCAATGCAACTAAAAGTCCTTTTATATTTAGTGAAAAATGGAGGCAAACGTGTCTGTGTGGCTGATGACTCGACCAAGCTGCGTGTTTTTCAAAGCAGATTAAAGAGCAGGACAGGAAGGGCCAGGTTTAAGGAAACAGGAAAACTGATGCAAGGAAATGAACGACGTCACCAGACAGCCCACTGCAGTCTACGATCAAGTAAAATCCAGACACAGCGCAAGTATGGATTCTTTGCTCAAGTCACCAATGAAACTTGTACTTTTGACAGGTACGTGAGCTAATTTATACTCGACGGGTACCAGATGTCTTACTGGGAGACTGTTTTAAATGTATGTCCCTCAGAGGGGTCCGCATTATCAAGTATTATTAGTTTGGAAAGGTGGTTTTGTTTAACATAAATTTTCTCTTCAACTTTATTTCTTTTGGGGGGGTTTAACTGGTTTTTGACAGGTACGTGTTGCTTTTCGGTTTAAGTTGAAGTTTGATGGATTGCATGACTGACTCTGCAACTTTTAGGAATTTGGAGGTTAACATGTTTTGTTTTTTATATAATCACACGTCTTCAGGAAGGTTTGGAATAATAATGTTGTGGTGTAATTAAAACATACACAGTGTGTCTCTTGTGTCTACGCAGCGTGGCTCTCGAGTCTGATGGGCCCATGCGTCCCCTCTGACATTTGTGTTTCTTGTCACACACTTGCAACATGTAAGACCTTGAATGGATCAAACAAGGCCTGCTACTGTAATCACGGATACACCGGAGACGGAACGACATTTTGCAATGGTGACTACACGCACGCATACACAAATCAACCTTTATATTAAAGAGCACACGCAGCGAGACTGTGGAAGCCTCGACTATTTTAGGAAGCCTTTGTTGCTGTGACTGCGTGTCGTAAACAACAGTATTAGGCCTACGTTTTGAAACAAGCGGGCTAATTGAACATTTTTAGAACATTACACTTGACGGAGCAGAGCATAGATGTGAGGCGTTAAAAATATAACTCTGGGTGGGTTAAAGCTTCTTATGACGGCTCTCGATGGCAAAAACGTTTGTGTCAAAACTTAATGAGGAACAAGGCACTGCTATGGTCATATTATCAGTATAAATCACTGTGACTTGTGCAGCTTTTCTCTTCTGGAACCATTTATCTCTGATTATCTCAAAATAGTCCACAGACATGAAGCAAATTAGCGACCTAAGGATGCTCGTGTGCAAGCAAACAAGATTTATTATTGTAATTCAGCTTAACTCTGGCCAGTTTAGAAAACGTAGGCAAAAGGAATGGCTGAAAAAAACTTAAGGTCTGTGTAAGTCATTTGAAGTTAGTTTTCTCGTGTTTGTTTGTGTATGATCGACTCGCTGTGCTGGCTTAAAACAGCTAAAGTTAGGGGGGAGGTTTTTTAGAGTTTTCTTGCCTAAAAAGTTGCCACAGAGTTATTCACCAAGGGAACAGTGTGAAGTGGAACATACGTCCAGATACAGCTTTATTAGAAGGATTTTAATGGCCTGCATCGCCTACAGTCGGCATTGTTAGTCCTGTTATGTTTCTGGGCTGTTTAGAATTCCTGGAACCCCTTTGGTTTCCTGGCCAAATCTGACCACAATCACCGCTTACATAGCCCAAGGGCCAAAAGTAAATGAAAATGTTAGAGGGGTTTTTTTTGTTGTTAAGGTTACACTGAAGCCAGAGACGTAAAATTAGGACAATATTAACTAGCAAGAGCATTTCAGACTGTGTCTGCTCATGCTTTATTAAATCTGCATTTTTACCAAAACTGTTTGGAAAATTCACATGAAACAAACAACAATTGTAGATTTCACACAAACAGGAAGAAAAGGGTCATCTTTAACTTTTAAGAAGTAAGTGATGATAGGAGGGTAAAATGGATCCATAAAAACAGGACATTCAAGTGAATCATGAAGTATGTGGGTGAAAAGTCTGTGAGGATGACAGATAAAGGATCACATGTGCTATGGGAGTATTTCCTCTCTGACTATGGTCACCTTTCTCGCTGAAGCAGAGGATTTCCCTTACCGGACAGATTGTGTGCCAAAGGTACAGAGGAGAGGAAGAGCAGAGTGTCCATCATACGTCGACAAGTAAAAACAACAGTGGAAAGTCTTAGCAGGTCCTTGTCAACAAGGGGCGGAAGGTGTGTTTGGAAGTAAAAAAAAAAGCTGGAACAGCATTTTCTATAATGAAGCAGCATCTTCAGCAGTGCTCGGTTAGCCTGGAAAGCAAAATATTTTAGGTAATTTGACTTCCATGAAATCAAACACAGGCAAACAACTGCAAATCAGTCACAAATGTGAACTATTTAAACTGCGTGCAAGTTACACCCAGCCAAGGCTTTAATCAAAAGAAGACTAACATCTCTGAGCTTCATCAGCTCATCCACACCACAGCCTTCAGGATCACGATCACATTTGGGCATTCCTGAAACAGCAATCATGGATCAAACTTCAGAGTGTACTTGTGTTAACATGCGCTCAAAGTAACTCAACAACAATGATACTAAAAAGGATCTGGGAAGATGTTATGTTGAGTTTTATGGTTTAATATATAAATTGATATGAAAAATGGGTTGCTTTTTTCTCTCCATCCAGTACAATTTCAACAAATTTAGGGGCAAATGCATAAGTTCAAGTTGGTTCTTGAAATTTCCAAAAATGCTGTCTTTGTAGTAATTTTTGTATTATTTTTGTGACATTTTGAGTCAAAAACTTAGAGAACACTTTGCATAGCATATGGTTAATCATGGAGGATTAAATTAAGATTTCATTTTCAAAAAGTAACTGAGTCTGAGTATTTCAGTGATTTTTAAATTAATGCTGCACATTCAAAGAAGAACTGATTTATTGTTGATTCATTTCTCATTAGAGTAAAATGCATTTCAGCCTCAACACAAACCTGGACAGGAAATGAATCTGCTGAGACAAGATGGAAATATGATATTGTAACAGTTTAAGAATAAAAAGTAGCCTTTTTCAAAATGCTGTAACTTTTAATTTGTAAAAAAACAAACAAAAAAACATGAATTTTAATGCAAAGCAAAAATGCAAACTACATCAAACTCCTTTCATCTTTGTTCTAGGTCATCTGTTAACCAGCTGGTTTACCCACTCCATGAGTAACAGAGTAACAAGCTGAATCTACTTTGCTTATTGAGGATGAAAGATTTTGAGCTCATTTTAGCGTTTGTATTTCCATTTCCTCACCACAGATGATGACGAGTGCCAGAACGTGACTAATATCTGTGGGGACAGGGGCCAGTGTACCAACACAGTGGGCAGCTACTACTGTAAATGTGTCTCTGGATACAAATCGACAGGACGGGACGAGTTCCTGCCCAACGATGGCACTGACTGCATCGGTAACGTCTGGTTGACCTGTTCAGGATTTAAATATACCAAACTTTGTTTTGATCAGTATCATAAAGAGTTATAAAGAGTTATAAAGTTTAACGAGGTCATGAGAATGAGTTATTAATGTGTAACATGCGTGCAAGAACTGCTGGTCACATATTTGTATTTAAAAAAACCAACCAATTCTTATTTTGAGGTAGGAATGCTGCCTAGACAAACATCTGTAACTGCATTAACTTTGTCAGCGAGCAGCCAACGTAAGGGAACATCAAACTGCTTTGCTTTAATTGAAGCTGAACTCTTCATTTGCATCTTTCAGATATTGATGAGTGCGAGTCAGAACAGGTCTGTGGACCAAACTCAGACTGCCATAATACAAATGGATCTTTCAATTGCACCTGTCAGCGTGATTACATCCTGACTTCAGGCCCTAAGCACTTTCATCCAGAGAGCAAAGTTAGATGTAAAGGTCGGTATGAGGATGGAAGAGCACACACACACACACACACACACACACACACACACACACACACACACACACACACACACACACACACTGATCCTTACATTCAAGGACATACATCTTTTTTCATCTTTCTTTTTTTTTACTTGCTTTTACACATCTACACACAACCCAGACACATCCATTATTGTGTGTGTGTGTGTGTGTGTGTGTGTGTGTGTGCACTGTTCGCTCGATGCAATACATCGAGTGAACAGTGCAATACTGAATTGTTTGATGTTTTAAGTAAAGTTGATGATAAAGAGAGCTGCTGTTTTTTTCTAAATGAAAGGCAGACTGGCCAAGTCATGGTAGTGAATTAAAGATGCGCTTTTGCAAACTGTTTGTTTTCCAGAGCATCCCCAGAAATACTGCCATGACAACACCGGCTGCGTGACGCAGGTTGTCAACAGAACATTGGAATCTGTGAGTACTCCTTTCTCACAATTTTAACCAAACGGGGTAAAAAAGAAAGGATAAGATGATGCTGCCCTCTGTTGGCGAGAAGTAAGACAAACAGAGGGTGGAATAGGAAAACGGCTGAAATGACTCGAGATTGTATGATAACAAGGATATGCAACACCAGCCGCTATGATCCAAACACAACCTGCAGTTTCAATCAGCAGTTTCGGTTTGGAGTCCTGCCCCCTACTGGAGAGTAAAGTTATAGCAGGACCAGTTAATGGATGTCATGTAGCACATTTTGTGTTCCTTGTTACAGGAGAATGGGAGAGATTTAATTAGCGTGTGGTTAGGTGATGATTTATGTAAAACTGGCTCACTAACGTGATAATGAAGCTGAGTGTAATCCGTCGTTCATGAACTGATGTTTATAAAGAAAAGCAAAAAATAAAATAAAAATAATTCTGAAGGTCATATTTGGGGATTTACTGCATGCAGCTGTGATTAGTTTGAAGTTAAGAGGAGTACGTGAAAATTTTTTAGCATCTTTTCAAGTAGTAAAAACACTTGACACAATTGCCGCCTTTTGTAGAGAGTCTTCACGTGATTAGATATGTGCACACGTGTGAATAGGATGAATAGGATACGTCACGTTTTCATGTAAAGTTTGGTCGTTTCACAGCTGTGATCCAAAAAAACATAACAAGGACATCTATCAATCTAAACATTTCTCCGCCACCAGATGAGCAACCTCACGGAGCCCCAAAGTCTACTGAAAGAAATTGCCAAGCAGACGTCTGGTGAACTTACTTCAGTGGAAGTGATTGCATATGTTGAGGCCTTGAGTAGATCCGCATCAACACTGGGTGCCGCAGAGAAGGATTACGCTGTCAAACCATCTGCCATCAACTCAACTCTCTCAGTAATCTTTGTTTACCATTCTTGTTTCTCAGTCAACAGTTGGAAGTCTGCCTGAAGTGCAGCTATGCTTTGAACTGGTTTAAGAAAAAGTGGCACTGGTTGCAGCCCATTGCCTTCTTAACAGTTACGCCTTGGAGATACTATTACTTTCTGCTAATGTGTCATTTTTATTATTAGCACTTATTATTTTGTTGTTGTCCCAAAGCTGACAGCAAAATTACCCATTAACCAATAATTTTTTAAACACAGTGTAGCTGCTGCTTGTATTTAATGAAAGGCCAAAAACAGCCAAACTGACGTAAACATCCCATTCTAATCATACCTAATTGGAAGCATATTGCAGTGCAGACATAACATGCATTACATGCTATATTATTGTGCACATGTTATACTCGAAGCAAATCTTTTCAAACAGAAATTAGTAAATGCAGTAAACAACCTGGTGGAGAAGGATGAACTGGTGGCTTGGACCAGAATGAAAGAAGAACGTCGTGAGCATACCATCACCAAGCTGCTGCATGTTGTTGAAGAAAGCGCTCTGTCTTTGGCCAGCAATTACAAAACTCCAACAGAGCTTGAAATCAAAGCTACAGATATGGGTGAGGCTTTCAGTTAATTGTCACTGTGATGCATTTAATTCCTTTATTTGCTTTAAAACCAGACAGGGCGCTCCTACGTTTGCTTAGAAGTTTCACTGTTTAAAAAAAATCATCTGTAAACATAAATGAATGCCATGAATTAATTCACCCTAAAATTCAATGAGCGGTTCAAAAACACAGAAAAAAATTACTAAAGGTATCAAAATACACAAAAGGCAGTTATGAAAAAGATAATATGAATTTTAATACAGCATATGTATTAATTCGATATGGTAGTATAATAGTAGGTGTTGCCCGTTATTATTATTTTATTTGAATTTTCAGTCGGTCATCAAATTATTTAAATACTATTTATTTATAATCTTGAACCTCATGGCTTCATTTCACTGTTTTATTTTCGAGAAAGTGAAACTTCACCCTCGTGCAATGTTGAATATTTTTTGGGGGGTACGGGTTCTTTTTTATTTATTTATTTAATATCTGTCCTCCTTTTGTGTGCTTGTGGTTGCTTTGGATCTGTCTCCTTTTTTCTGTTTCAGCAGAGAGCTATTCTTCCAAGTCGTAATCTCTTTTTAGAGCCAAATAACATTTTCATCCACTTTAGCTTTTAGTTTCTTCTTTTCTGTGTCCCAAATAGCTTTCCTTACAGTGTGTTATGATTTGGTTTATTTTGATTGGTGTTTGAACAGCAGTGATAGTTACAGTGTGCCTGATAAGACTCAGTAACTATCACTGGGCTCAGCTCTCCAGTTTGGCGAGGCTTTGAAATGGAGAGGGTTATCCCTGACCTCTTTTTTTTTTTATCCTCAACCGCAGAAGTGAAACTCTTCACCTTCGAGGCTCATCACACAAAAGCCAAACTGTCTGCTTCCATGGGAGGAGATCATATAAATCTAACACTGAAAGTGAGACCAGAAGAAGACCGAAATGGTAAAGTAGCTTAAAGCCTAAAAGGAAAATCAGATGCAATCTGTGCCAAAAAGAAAAGTTTGTATAAATTTTTTTTTTCCTCAGGAAGCGTGTCAGTGGTGTTTGTGCGATATGACAGCATCAGTGACATCCTGAAGCCGAGCAGCGACCCAGGTGTCACTGACTACTCGCGGTATGCAGGGACGGGGGAAATCACTGTCAACTCCCAAGTCATTGCAGCAGCCGTCAAACCTGCTGACGTTTACCAACTTGACCATGTCACCTTCACTCTGAGACACAGTGAGGTACAGACTGCACAGAGTGCTGAGGCAGGCTACATTGTTTGCTTTTTTACTTCTGCATTTGTAGAATGTAATGTCAAAACATATACTGTTTCAGAAAGTCGCTGCTCCTCTACACATGACTGCAGCTTTTCTTAAGGGAAGCGATTACTAGAGATTTTCATTCATTTTTATTCTCTATATAAATTCAGTCTAATCCTTTTGCTCAATTTGATCAGGGTAAATTAAGAGCAGCGATTCAAAATAGTTTATGTTACTCAAGGTTTTTCATTTCGAAGCGTCGTGTGATAAACAAGCTAAATACGGCGTTAAAAACAAACATTGCTGCTCACTTTTGTGCCACTTTAAACTTACAGCTAAACTTTCTATTCTGCAAACGAGTCATTTATCAACATTAGCTAATAGGATCTTGTTCAGTTCTCTCGTCAGTATCTCATCATATATATCCTTGTCAGACTGGGGCGTTGTGCTTTTGTTGTGAGAAATAGCTTCCTCAGTCCCAGATTGGGTCTGGCAGTAACCTGATAACTGCCAGAGTTTCCATTAAAGTCAAATTTGAACAAACTCACATGGGAGGAACAGTTAGCGCTTTGTGTAAAGTTTTTATGAAATTTTAAGATTTCGCACCGTGTATTTCGGCAATGACCTTTCATTTAAAGGGAATAGCTGAGGAAACGTGACGAGATTATGGAAAAACGTGGGTAATGAGATAAACAGCCCTAAAAATTAATGTACTGGTGTTTTCTTTTAGGATAATTAAAATGTATGAAAAAGTAAAATCATTATTTTTGTTGCTCCCTTGAGTATTAAGGCTAACAAAGGATGAGTTGATTTATTTTCGAGCCGTGAAAATTCTCTGTGAACTGCCTTCTTTGAAGAGCAACAATCAATAATTTGGGCCCCTTTTTTGTGCAGATACTTTTTACTACTGAAGCAGATTTTTTTTTCTCCTGTGATGCACGGGATGCTTTTTTCTTGCCTGCACCTTTTAAGTTTTTAAGTAAGGACTTTGAGAGTATAAAATACACAATTTTAAACGTTGATATACAAACATATTGTCCTGGTATTTTCTTTTAGGATCATTAAAACATATAAAAAAAAGTAAAATCATTATATCAATATATTATATCATTGTAAAATATATATATTTGATACATAATCATTTAGAATAGGCCCAGTGAGCCCAGCAAAAAAGCTCATGTGCCAGTGATTAATGATCTTCCCATTACATTTATTTTCTGTGCTCTTGCATGTCAATGGCAATATTAACGTGAAAACTTGGAAAAAGCAAAGCTCATAAATAGTGTTAGAATCAATAACAGAACAACAGACCTTCGATGGGCTGTGCTGATTTCTCACAGCTGTTTTGATGAGACCAGCTCTGGGATCAGTTTAAGCCCCTATTGATTTGTTATCCCAAAGCAGCGAGCTGCAAAAACTAATAATAACTCCACAGTTAACAGTCTTTGTTCCTCTCCATCCCCTGAAGCCCATAGACACTAAAGCTGATGTGACGAAGTGCGCCTTCTGGGAGTACGAGGCGGATAGCCTGCAGGGCCGGTGGGCCACTCACGGCTGCAAGACAGTCCACGTCAACAGCAATGCGACCACTTGCTCCTGCAATCACCTCACACACTTTGCTATCCTCATGTCCTCTGGGCGAGCCAACGTGAGTGAGCATACACTAAATTACAACAGTGAAATATGGAGCAAGATCAAGGAGTTTTTTAACAGCTTTTTTCACCAATGTTTCCACGGTTACTGAGGGAGAAATTTCATTTCATGCAAAATAAACACTATGTTGTCTTGTTTTTAAGTCATATATTATTTGCTTGGTGGACAATTAGTCGCCTGTTAGCTGAGAAATTTAAATATGTGGATTTATCTGTGAAGATGATGGAAATTTCTACTAAATATTTTGAAAGCGCTGCTTTGTTTACAGTAGAAAGATAAAAAATCAACTAAAGCCAAATGCAGAGGAAGTCTGAACAGGTCCTAGAGGCAAGGTGACTCAGTGCACATGTTTGGCATCTATAAGAGTTATCCACCCACTACTTTTTGAAACCTTCTCTCACTTTATTGTTGGTTTCAATTCCAATTTAAATTGTTTGGTGAATTTCACACCAACAACGAGGAAGTTACTTTTTTTTAAACTGACAACAAACCACTTGCCTATAATATTTGGACCAGTATCGCCCCAGAACGTCTCCAAGCACAACATGCTGCTGTAACCCCAGCCTGTGCCTATGTTATGCCAAATGATTCCAAGCAGAAAAGACAACAACTCGGCGCTCCATGAAACTGTGAATGAAACGCCTCCCTTTCCATTCGCTTCTCAGCTGGTGGCCCACTATACCATCCTGACCCGGATCACCCAGCTGGGAATGATCATCTCGCTCATCTGTTTGTTCATGTGCATCTTCACCTTCTGGTTCTTCAGTGAAATTCAGAGCACCAGAACCACCATCCACAAGAACCTGTGCTGTAGCCTCTTCATGGCCGAATTCATCTTCCTGGTAGGAATCAACATGTACACGCATAAGGTGAGGATGCCCTTGACGTAGTGAAACGTGAAATATCATGAAATATTGTCCGTTTGTCAGCTTTAAATCTGGTGTAAATCTGTTCTTATTCGACTTGCAGATAATTTACTTTATGAAAATGAAAATAGAAAGTAACAGTACATCTCAACATACACATTGAATAAAGATTGCAAAATACACTTAGAGTATATGAATACTGTACCACTTTTTTAACACAGTTTTATTTAAACTAAAATTGTAAAATCTCTGTCTTTCTCTCTCCCGTCTGTTTCTTGGCAGCTTTTCTGCTCTGTGATTGCAGGGCTGCTGCACTACTTCTTCCTTGCGGCCTTTGCCTGGATGTGCATCGAGGGCATCCATCTGTACTTAATAGTGGTTGGCGTCATCTACAACAAAGGCTTTCTGCACCGTAACTTTTATATTTTCGGCTATGGAAGCCCAGCGGTAGTGGTGGCCATTTCCGCAACACTAGGCTCCAAGTATTATGGCACAGATAAAGTGTAAGCTGACAATATTTGCAGCTTTTTTATATATATGTATGTGTGGATAGACAAAGGGTCGTAAAATGACTTCTTCATTTTTCAAACTCATTCAGGAAGCAAGATAAACAAGTTACATTAATTATAAGTACAAGGGGACATAGATTAAATTTGGCCTGGAGGGACATGAAGGAAGTTGAAGATGGTTGTGCCGTGGGGCAGAAAATAAATTCTGAAATGTTTTGGGTACCACAGAGAGCTTGATAAAAAAAAACCCTAAAATAGTAGCCCTGTTGTTTATTAGTGTAAAATGCTATTACAAAAGACAAGAGATAAGTTATGCAAAAGACGCGTTGATTGCTTTTTTTAGGGGGTTTTAGGGGTTTTATCCTAAGATAAGAAAGCTTATGTACAGTATTATTATAATTAACATCAGGGAATTTTACACTAAGGTGGAAATCATAATTTGCTAAAATATGAATCAAATGTATTAAAATGTTATTAAATATTATTCCATCATAGGTGTTGGCTCAGCACAGAAAACCACTTCATATGGAGCTTCATCGGACCTGCATGTTTGATCATCCTGGTAAAATCATACATCATGACTCATGAATGTGTTCAAATAAGCAAGTAAAGTAATTTTTTTTAATAACAGATATTCATTTGATTGTTGTTTTTCCACTAAAGGTTAATCTCTTGGCTTTTGGAGTAATCATCTATAAGGTATACCGGCATACTGCTGTGAAAAAGCCTGAAATCAGCCACTATGAAAACATCAGGTAGGATTATCTTTACTCCCGTTGAGTAAGTTGGAAAAAAGAAGGGGGAAAAAAAGAAAGTCAAGTTGTAGGTTCCTTATCTGGTGGATTATTAGGGTATCATGTGGTGCCTTTGCAGAATTAAATTACAGCTGAGTTCTTTGTTGATTGAGAAAGGAGCTTAGCCATGTGCAGGGTGTTTAAATCGGTGCTATCTCCCTCTCAGGTCCTGTGCCCGTGGTGCCTTGGCTCTGCTGTTTGTGCTCGGTGCCACCTGGACGTTTGGAGTCTTGCACATTCTCAATGAGACAACCCTCACTGCCTATTTGTTCACCATCACCAACGCCTTCCAAGGGATGTTCATTTTCATCTTCCTCTGTGTGCTGTCCAGAAAGGTAACATCAGCTTTTTGGGTTTTTTGCTTTTTGCTTTTTTGAATCAAATAGAACAAATAGACCCCAACAAAACACATTTTATATAGTCAACTGAGAATATTAAGGTGAAGATATTAAGGCTATATGAAAAAAGAAACCTGTGTGTGAGCAAATGTGCATTTTGGATTAGGATTTAAGCATCCGAATATGCTCAGTTTGTTTGGGTTTGCCATGTTTTCTCTCTCCCCAGGTGGTCAGATTGATGCATAAATCTTTCCCTATCAAACATTTAATGAACTGACTGAAACTTTTCCTGTTAGTGTTTTGACAGGTCACAAACTAGTATACTTGTGAAATATATAAATTAGAGTTAAAAGTACAAAATATCCAAGTGAAGGTTTATAAATGTATGAAAACCCTGTAAATATGTTAACAACACTGGCACAGCTCACCACTGTATGGATTAAACATACATTGTATTATATCTAAAGCATATTTCTGTTGTGTGTGTGTGTCTTTTCAGATTCAAGACGAATACTACAGGCTTTTCAAAAATGTCCCCTGTTGTTTTGAATGCCTAAGATGAATTAATGCAGCCAAAGCCAGACCATCTGCACTTGTATAATAATAGTCTATAGTACAGCTTTTTAATATCCTGTGACTCGTGCTTCCACTTTTGGGAAAAATGGTGTTGGAGGATTTTAGTACAGATGTCTAATAAATTAGAACATGTAGCAGTGGTAGTTTCAAATGTCTTGTTTGCTTTTTAACAGACTGGAATCATAATTATGCAGCACACTTTTTGTTTGATTGTTTGTTTTGTTCCATAAAGTACATAAAAAGCCAAACAATTGCATTGCCTTTTACACAAAAGCAATTCTTGTGAGAGTAACAACAGAATAAAAATAGTTTGCATATGTTCAGTTTAATTGAGTACCTTTACCTTAGTGCCTTTATAAGCATTACACTCCAAATAATCAATGTCGTGTCCGTCTTTGTTCTCATCTTTTGTTTGAAATTGATTGTAAATTATTAAAATAAATGTGTCAAAGCAAAACTTCTCTGTTGCCCATTTCTTTTAAACCGAAATGCAAAATAATCATTGGGCTTGGTTAATGCATTCATCAGCCTTCTTTGCTAAATAAACACACTGGTAAGTGGACAGGAAGTCCAACATGAATGGCTGTGTGTCCTGTCCATGCGCCACAGTAACAATTGGATAGGCCAATGGCCCCATCTAGTGGAGATTATCAGGCACACTCGTTCTTCCATAAACTCAGAGTATTTTTGCATTATTTATCTGCATGTTAAGAAAAAAAAAATGTTGTAATGAATTAATATGTGTTATCTCCTCAGCACACAGCATTCCTTAACTATCTGTCTCCTAGGCTGTGGGATCTTTTAATGAGGTTAAGAAACGTCAGCCTGGGGTCTAGCAATTAAACACATTTACCAAAAATTTCATTATTGTCTTCATGCTAGTACATTTGCATATGTCATGACTCTACTAATAAACTGAACCTCAAACTTTTGAGTGAAACAAACGAAAGTGCTCTATTTTATAGAGCCAGGAAACGCTCTCATGCTGCTCGTTCATTTCAGAAGTGGGGAGGGAACACTGTATATTGCGTTAATTATTAATGTATAGGACACATTTATTGATTGGAGGGTGCTAGCAAGATATATCCTACAATACCTATATTACTGAACAAACAAGAAAGCAGTGTGTCTACTACAGCCACCCAACAGTCCTCAGACTATCTGAGAAACTGTATGTCATTATTAAAAAGAGCATGTGGTAATCTCTGGGGCTGCATAATAAAGCACAGGTGAAAGTGAAAAAAAAACAGCAGTTCCTTAATTAAAGGAAGTATAGTAGGGCGAGTTTTTTCATCTTTATTTATTTATTTATTTAATGAAATAATAAATAACCATCTAAATGGTAAAGGTGCTCTCACTGGTGACACAGTAGGCACTGCCCTGGGAAACGTATAAGTACACATCAGGTTTGTGTTTATTTGTTTCACACATGGTTCAACAGAATTTCGTTTCCGACACGCAAACATCATTCCCATTAATATAGCACTGCACCCATGAATGGAAAGGAGCAGGAGGAAGAATAAATTCTTATTGACACCTGCCCCCTATCTGAATACCAAATAGTGGGCACCTACAACCCAAAGAGCACTCTAACATTTATCGACATTTAACAATGCAAAACAAAACAACAAAAGAGTAAAATCAACAGTGTACAAAACCACAAGATGGCAAAGAAGAATTGTTCCTTCCACAATTAGCCCAAATTACTTTTGTGTTCTTCATATTGAAGATATTGAATTCATATTGAAACGCATTTTAAAACGGTGCATATTTGTACAACTCTTGAGATTATCATGGAGAGAGCTCCATATTCTTATGCCTGCAACTGTTGGACACATTTGCCAAACTGATGCTTACAATAATAATAATCCTTCTACTGTCCCCACTTCCTGAACACAATACAAATAAACTTTGTAACTTAAGAGGTAATGTATTATTATTTTTTGCCTTGAACATCATTAATAATGTCTGTGAGGACACTAAATCTTCTAACTTCAACAATTTCGATTTTATAAACAGATTATTTGTATATTTAACATTATGAATCATTCGTAACATGCTGTAGAAAATGGGAGCAAGCAAATCTTATATCTGTTAGTGTTCCTCACGTTAGCTCTGCAGATCCGTTAAAGCTTATGGGAATAAGGAAACACAACAAAGAGACCTGAGAAGTCCCTCAAACGCTGCACTGCAGCAAGTGTTGTGGCCTGTGTCGAAACCCCTGAAGGTTTAAAGCTAATAAAGTTTGGAGCCAGACGTCTGTGACTGACAGGTAGATACTAATATATCAGTCTGCTAGGCGTGTCTGTGTTAGTGCTCTTTTGATCATTTTAATAGAGAAAATAATATAAAATTACAGCTTTTTATTTGTTTAATTGTAGCATATACAAAAAGTCTTTGGTCCAGTATCTATTTCTGTTTTATTTGCAGGTATATGTGCATCTGTCCAACGTGCTAGACTCTTGACAAGCCTGCCAGTTGCAGCTGATAACTGAGCACGTAGCTCTCTTTCTAAATATATTTACTCGTCTGGCTCAAAAAAAACAAAAAATCCCCAGGGTGATGTCACGGTGGCCATATCCCGTTTATGAAGTTTGTGACCTTAACTAGAACTTTCATTATTTTTCTTATTTTTAAATGCACCTATTTAGTCTTAAACGCTGAAACAGTAGGATATTTTAAATCTGTCAGAAAACATATGGAATATAATTTTTTCTGTGATTTTGGTACAATGTTGCCATTTTTTATTTCATTTGAATCTATGATTGTAATTGCAGTTGAATCTAAAACCATAACTGGCTGCCACTCAAGTGTGTTAACAAACATTATTTAAAACACGTTTGCAAGCTTCAAGACAAAAATATGATATTCCATATCACCCTAGAGGTGAAATAAAGACTGGGTGTGATTGCACAAGACAGACGTGCATTGTGAAATGTGAGCACGACCCTCACAGTTCAAACTTCACATACGAACAGGGATGTTTGTTAACCCGTTTAGGCCAAGGCAGAATCTTTAAATCTGTAATGAAGAGCGGCGTGTGTGTGTGTGTTTGGTGTATTATGAACATATTTGAAAACCAAGCGTTTCACTGATGTCTAAGAAGTAAAAGCACAAACCCGGGCAGCAAACAGCTTTCTCCCTTTACTTGAGACACGAATCTCACTGCATATTTCGTTTTTGACTGAGCAGCGGAGCTTTGAAAAATGTGTTTATTTCTTCTTCTGAATGATGAAACATTTACATTTTCACAATGTTTATCTGTGATATAAAACATATAAATAGGTTTTGAATATATAAATTATTTTTAAGCCAACTCAACTATTTTTTTAATGAAGGTAACCCACATTCACAACTGTTGTAAAATATTCAAAAGGATAACATTGATTTATATATAATGCTTTTCTACAGACACACTGATTTTGGGCACTGGGGTATCTCGTAAAAAGACACTTTGACACTTTGACCAGAGAAGCCGGGGATCAAACCAGTGACCTTCCCATTAACGGACGACCTGCTCTGCCCCTTAAATTATCTTTGACATATCATCTGTGTCGCTCTGACAGCGCCACGGGTTAGCACGGCCTCACTTCAGAGAGGGTGTGTTTATTTTATTATGTTCTTTGGCCTTATCACACGTCTGATGTGCTCTGAAGGATCAATGAGTAATGACAGCTCATGCATATAAACGGACAGCTCTGAAACCTGATCTCCACTCCTCTCTCACCATGCGGGGTCTTGTCTTCTTCTTCTGTTGCCTTGTGGCTCTGGCCAGTAAGTATCATTCACTCAGTTCTACTTGTAGGAGGATAGCACCCCCAAACTTAATAATCTTCTAACTTCTCTTGAGAAGTTTGGGTAAGAACATCCAAAAAGTCCCTTGTGAGTGTCTTTTATAGAATTGTTGTACTGTTATTGTCAGGATTCAGGTTTATTCAAGCAAATACTTAATACCTGGATAAGATTAGAACAGAATAGAATACCAATTGATTTAGTTGTCTCTGCTAACGATACTGGACTATTCTTCTGGAGTTTTCAGATTAAGTGTTTATTAGATGCCATGTGTGTCTTTTAACATCTTAGAAAAACACTGTTGTTACTCTAACAAGGTGCCTGATTGTAGCATTATGTTGTGTAGCATTGACGTAGACTCATAGTGTACCTTGCAGTGTGTTATAATGCTTACACTATGTTTGACTTTCTTGCTTTTAGCTTGCCAAGCTGCTCGTTATGGTGAGTCTTTTTCTTTAATCTTAATCATAAATCCATCATATAATAATAATATTCTCTTCCAAATGCTTTAAGTTAGATGGTATTTAACTTTAATAAAAACACCTTTCAGATCTCACCCTGAATCACAGGAAAACCTACGAGTACAAATATGAAGGAGAAGTGAAATTTGGATCCGGCAAACCCAACCGAGCCGAGTCTGGCGTGAGGATACAGTGCAACATCAAGATCTCTGGTGAATCTCCACAAGTATTCATTCTTCAGGTGAGAGTCCCAGCAGACAGTAATATAAATCCACACACTGGTTACTTAAAGTTATAAATGATGGGCATTTCATCTTTAGTAGGCTTGATTACTGTAACAGCATCTTTACAGGTCTACCTAAAAAATCAGTCAGACAACTACAGCTCATTCAGAACTCTGCTGCTCGAGTCCTCACTAAGACCAAAAAAGTGGACCACATCAGTCCAGCTCTGAGGTCTTTACACTGGCTGCCTGTCCGTCAGAGGATAGACTTTAAAGTTCTGATGCTGGTCTATAAAGCTCTGAATGGTTTAGGACCAAACTACATCAGTGACCTCCTGACCCAGTATGAACCTTCCAGATCCCTCAGGTCATCTGGATCCGGTCTTTTATCAGTTCCCAGAGTCAGAACCAGACACGGAGAAGCTGCATTCAGCTTTTATGCTCCTTATATCTGGAACAAACTCCCAGAAAGCCTCAGATCAGCTGAAACACTCAGTTTATTTAAATCCAGGTTGAAGACTCACCTGTTCTCAGCTGCATTTGAATAAAACACAAAATCCAAAAATTTCAAAACTTACATTTTAACTACTGATTTTATCTACTGTTCCTTTTTTTCATTTTAAATCATGCTTTTGATTTCTTTTTGTTTTTTAATGTCTCTGTAAAGCACTTTGAATCACCTTGCCGTTGAATTGTGCTATATAAATAAACTTGCCTTGCATACACAGCAACACAATGTTGGCCAGTTAATTTGAAACTTTATTTATAAATCCACCGAATAAACATTATGTAATCATCACTATAGATTCTTCAGAGGTCAAATGAGTAGACACTACTGAGGCTTCAACACCCTGACAAAATGATTTCTTTAAGACATTAAAGCAGGTTCTACTTTAATTTCAATGTTTGCACACCTACAGCTGTGCGACGCTGGCTATGTTCCAGCATCTTTCTGTCTTCTGCTTTACAATGTTATAACTACAAAACTGTGAACTTGTAAGCTAATGATACTACATACAAATGACAATGTCTGCACACTTTTGTAGGGTCACACGTTATTCGATGTGTTTTGTTGCTCAAATCTGAAAAATATTTCTTTTTTCTGTTCGGGCTTCAAGGTTTCAGACGTGACCTTCGCAGAGCTCAATGGCATCACAGGGAAAAGTGATTTCAGTCAATGCCCCAAGCTCAGTCAGCGTATTGCTGCCCAGCTCGCCAAACCTTTCAAGTTTGAGCACATCAACGGCCATGTTCGGCAAATCCAAGCAGCTCCTGACGTCACTGAGACCACTATTAACATTGTGAGAGGGATGCTGAGTTTCTTCCATGCAACTGTCAAGACCTCACCAACTGTCTATGAGCTGGAGGAGGTAAGTCATCAGTTTCTGATTTTTTTAGTCTACCTCATTAGTAAGAATGTCAATAACACAAGTTTTATTTTCCGTATAGGTTGGAATACATGGAATGTGTCCGAACAACTACGCTACTGAAATTAACAAGCAAACAAACAACATGAACGTCACTCAGGTTGTGGATATCGACCACTGCAGAATTAAAGCAGCAATGCAAAACGGAATGGCCTTTGCTGTCCTCGACAAAGAGACCAAACAGGTTTGTTTGTCTCGTCGTAAATGCAGCTGATTGTGCGATTTTAAATTAAATCCAGCAAAATCATCTCCGTTTCTGTTTGCATATGCTCCAATCTAGAGAGGAGAATCTATGATTTCTACTGTGCAATACCTTTACACCATCCAACCAACAGAAGAGGGCGGCATGGTCAAAAGTGCTTATGCCCTCGAGCAACAGCACTTTAGTCCCTTCAATGTGAAGGGCGGTAGTTTCAGAATGGAAGCAAAGTAAGACAAGAAGGCATCTGCATGTTATACCTGCTAATTAACTTTAGCTGCTGCATAACAAATAAAAAAAACCTTCTCCTGCAGGAAGGAAATGGTACTGATTCGTGTGAGTGAGGGAGGCAAACCTGCCAACGTCGGGCAATTGCAAAACAGGGGCGACATCGTGCATAAATTAGTGAACTCCAACGCTAATATCCCTCTTGTGATGCAGGACCTCGCAGAACCAAAAGCTAAGGTAGGGATCAACTGGTGTAGCAAAATTTCCACCAGAATACAACAAAAAGAGTGAAATTCTTCATAGTTAAACAGCTAAAATCAGGAATAACTGATGAAAATCTCTGCCCCTGTTTGCAGGCTATTAGAATGATCAAACAGTTGGCTGAGGATCATAAAAATCAGATTAAGAAGGAAACAACTGAGGACACCTTAAAGGTGTATCAGCTTTTGCGAATGCTTCAGGACAGGGATTTGGATGAGATGTGGGTGGAACTGGCAAGAAACAATGAACACAGGTGAGTGTTTGTGAGGTGATTACAAAAAGTAATAATGTAGCAATTTATTTTTTTTTGCTTTTTTTGTCCAAAATTCATGGATAACAATAATGTCTGATAAAGAGCTTGCACATACTTAAAATATATATTCTTGGAAATACCAAAAGTGGACAGCTGAGACATAAACCCTCTGTCGGGTGGTGGTCAGACACATTTGTTATGCACTGAATGCACTGTGTAATACAATTGTGATTCAACAAAATACTACTTAGTTATACTACTGCTACTACTTTAGTTATTAGTTTTTTAATACCTATTTAATTGGAGTTTGGAATTTAATGGAAATTCATCTGCATTGACAGACATATGTGTAAAAGTTGCTACATTTTCATGCTTCAAGGCACTAATACTCGTTGAGTATGCTCATTTGAATGAATGCGGTTGATGGTGTTGTAAATACAGCCTCTAACACGGGATTTACGACAAACTTTATGAGTAAAGCTGCAATAAAAGTATCATTATTAAGTTATTAGTTAACTTTTTGTGAATATCTTTGTACCCAGTGAGAACATGTTTTTTTAAAGCTCAAAGTGAGACTCTTTTACGGATAACCTTTAAAAAAGCTTTTCATTATGAAGAAGAACATTTTTCGAGGCTACCTCTGAAGCCTGATGCTGATCCACTTCAGCTGATTATCCTTCGACTCAGTTCAGGAGGGATTTAGTGCAGCGCATTAACAATGAGGAATAGTTTAATATTATGCGAGGCATAAATGTAACAACTTAATTAAAACCTTATAAATATCTTTTGTAACATTTTGGTATACACCTTCCCTTCATCTGTGTATTTGAAGGATAATCTTTATCTGAAGTATTTGTGTATGTATATTAGCTCTCTTCTCTCTTCTTTTTCACTTATTAGACGCTTTTTCTTGGACATGGTTGCCGAGATCAATGACGACAGAGTCCTCAAATTCCTGCACAAGAGATTTATTTCAAAAGACGTGTCTGCAAATGAAGCTGTGCAAACCCTTCTGATAGCTATGAATCATCTCCAGCCCAGAGCTGAGCTGGTTGAGAAGGCTAAAGTGAGTTAGCAAAGCTGGATGGTGATCACGTAACAAACAAAAAACAACAACAAAACGATCACCTAAATGACATGTCGATCTTTCGCAGGAAATAATGAACATGGAATTCATCAAATCCAATCCTCATTTGTGGACTGCTGCCATGTTTTCTTTTGGCTCTCTGGTGTACAAATACTGCGCATATCATTCACCATGTCCACAAGCTGCTGTTCAGGTATTCACACATCAACAGGTGTATGCTATGTAATGAGAAATTATCTGTGCAATGGAGTGTTAAGGTTTTGAGATAACTATTTAAGTAATATTTCAAATTTAACTAGAAAAAATCATTTTGAGCTTAAATATTGAACTAATACTACTTCAAGTACTGTTTTCCCCCAAATTAACCATTATAATTAGAAAAGATCTGAGATTACAGTCGAGATCATCCATGTGTAAAATGATAAAGCAAGTCAACAAGCATTTTTGAAAAAAATGTTAAACATGTATTTGTTGTTTTAACTAGCCACTGCTCAACCTTGCCAATGAGGGCCTGAGAAACCACAATGAAACTAAGATGTTCATCGCTCTGAGAGCTCTGGGCAATGCAGGTCATCCAGGCAGCATTAAAACCATCACCAACTTCCTCCCTGGAGTCGCTGCCAACCCCGTAGACGTGTCGTGCCGTGTGCAGAGCGCTGCTATGCAGGCTTTGAGACTGACAGCTCGCAGAGATCCCTACAGTGTAAGAACATTACATGACATGCAGTTGTTGTTGTTGTTGTTTTTAATATATGCAGATAACTTGCGTTTAAAATGTCACATTTTTTAGGTCAAGTGAAGTATTTCATTCTCTTAACTTAGACCGGTAAAATCAAGTGGAAAGCGTCTTCAGTTGTCTTTCAGGGCTCACTGAAACTGAAAAGAAACTGTGCCAGAACATAATAGTTTTTGTCCTAACAGTAGCTGGCAAATGTGTGAGTTTTGACCATGGTTTCCCCAACAGCTGATTATTATATTGCTTATGTTTTCAGGTCCAAGAGATTGCCCTGAAAGTGTTCCTGCAAAAGAACTGTGCCCCTGAGACAAACATGATGGCAATCATGGTCATGTTTAACACAAAGCCATCAGCGGCTCTTGTCTCCACACTGACTGCACATCTAGAGAGAGAAAAAGACATCCATCTCGCTAGCTTTGCATACTCTTACTTGGAAAATATAGCTAGATCCAAGACTCCAGACAATCACAATCTGTGAGTATAACAATAAAAAAAGGGGCTGTATCTTTATCGGTGTTGCTTTTGCTGGTATATTTTACATGATATCTAATTGTTTTTGTGTTTTCTGCTAAAGTTCAATTTACTGCAGTCTGGCTATGAAAAGCCTCGCTGCCAAATTTGGACGTCTTAGCTACAACAGCAGATCATTCCGAATGGACATGTTTGATGGTGGGTTCAAGTTCACCAATAATTAGACCACTTTTGAGGACTTTAAGTAAATACATTTACACTCACATTATGAAAATGACCATTTTTGCTTTTCCAAATGCAGATGATTTACTGATGGGGACATCTGCTTCATTTAATATGTTGGGAGGTCCAACAAGCGTCTTGCCCACTGAGATCATATCACAACAAAAGTATTTTGCCATCGGTAGAATCATGAAGCTAATGGAGGTACAGAGTCATATAATATCCTTCAAATAACGTTTCCCAAACACAAACTGTAATCCTGTTATTTCTTTTGATTCCAGTTTGGTATCCGTTCCGAAACACTCAAGCAGCTGATTGGCCCCAGCATTCCTGGATTTAAAGGCGATTTTAGCTTCAGCGACTTTCAGGCCATTTACAATGTCGTGAGTATTACATCAAAGACGTCAAGGGAAAAATATCAGCTGTACTATGACGCCAATTGATGTGGGTGTCCACTGTGTCGTGTCATTTTCAGCTTAAAAACTGGGAATCGCTGCCAAATGATAAACCGATCATTTCTGCCTATTCACGCTTGTCTGGACAAGAGTTTTTCTTTGTAAACATCCAGAAGGATCTCCTTGAGTACATCAAAGCGGTGAGAATAAATTGGCAGAGACACTGCTGATCTATTAAAGACACATGATGCCTTGATACCTCTTACAAGATGCTGTCCTGTGATTTTGCATGTAGGCTGTTAGTCCTTCTGCACCTAAAGGAACCCCTGTGTGGGCTGCCATTGAGCAATTGCAAAAAGGACTTTCATGGCATTGGACGAAGCCTTTGTTGAATATTGAGGCTCGTTTGTTGCAAGCTACCACCCTGGGTTTGCCAGTGGAGATTGCCAAATATTATCAAACAGTCACCGGGATCACCATTAACGGTGAGGAATAAAACCTTATAACAAATGGCAATCACATTTGTTCATTATTGAAAAATGTACTTGGGCTAAACATTTGTGCTTCTTTATGTGTGTCTATAGCTAAAGCTGCAATAAATCCACCACAAGCTCAGCATCTCGGAGACCTGATCAATGCAGATATTTCACTGGAATCTGAGGGTGTCGTGGGGTAATTTAAATAGATAGATACCCAGTGTATTTGGCAACTATCATCAGTATATGCGACCAAACAATTTTTTTTGGAGGTGCAAACACTAACTCTATCATTACACTTTTTATTGTAGATTCACAAAAGATTTCTGGATTTTCCACGGGATCAACACAGAGCTTTTCCAGTGCGGTTCAGAGATGAAGAGCAAAGCTCCCGTTGAGCTGCCAATGAAGCTTTCTGCCAAGATCAATGTTGGAAAAAGAGTTTTGGAACTTGACATCCCCGCTTGTAAAAATGAGTTTGAACTCATTTCATTCAGGTATGTCAAGATCATGATTATGTCCCTCTACAGCTCTAAATACATTTACTAGATCAATTACCAACCACTCTCATTTTTTCTTTACTTTAGTCACTGGAGTGTGATTCCTTTTACTTTATATAAACTGGTCACTCCACTCCAGCTCACACTGGAACTCACAGGAGCTAAAACACAAGAATGAGTGCTTTTCATTCATTCAGATTCATCAAGAAGCTAAATGTACTAAATAAATCCGACATTTCCATTTTACAGCTCCAATCTGTATGCAGTCTCAAGGAACATTGGAGATCCAGAATCCCCTAAAAGGACACCAATGATACCTGATGAATTTAACTCCCAACAGGTACAGCCAACACCTTTGGAAGATTACTGTTACACGTTCATTTATTGAAAACTGGCAACAACTTCTTCTTGATTATTGTTTTTCCTTCAAACAGCAGCCAACACCAAACAACTGGTGGCGAAAGGCAAATATGTGTGCCAAGAGCAGCATGTATGGAGTGGGTGTCTGTGTGGACTATGACATCAGGAGACAGTATTTTAACAACGAATACCCCCTCTACTCTATAATGGGATTCACCCATGCGGCCATCAGAGTAGTCCCAGGTATACACAGCAAGTTCAGTGCACCATATGCACAGATGACCTTTATGTCGTGCTTCTTCACTCACATGAGACACATGAGACTACTACTTTTAAATGTCTTTTTCACACATATAACCAACAAGAAGGCCTGTGTTAGGTTATAAAGGTATCCTGTGCTCATGTAACCTGATGCACTTTTTTAGCTGAGGCGACCAAACCTGTGGAGAAAATCCACTTGGAGGTTCAATGCAAACCCGCCAGTCATCCATTGACCATCCGCCATCTGTATGAGACTATGAGGAGGATTGCACAGGTATTTGAAGACTTCTGTAACGTTACATGTGCATCACCTCTTCCTGTCTTTTATCATTTAAAATTTTCCTGTTCCCATGTTGTGTTTACAGGAACGATCCCAGGAGCAATCAAATTCCGCATCAAATGAACGGGAAACCCGTAACAGCCAAGAAATCATGATGGATGTACGTTAAATAGGCAAAATACAGAGTACTCTGCATTTTAATCTGACATGCACTAAAAATAATATAATATACGTGACATATATGTATATGTTGACTTTGCAAAAAACACTTCCCTCAGCTTTATTTCATCCATCTACAATAATTCACACTCACTTTGGTATTACTATAAATTTAAGACATAACATGATTAATATAAAGTAAGTACTGTCTCATATCTTAGGCCACAGCACCTCAGCCTGTGGTCAGCATCAAAGCCATTGCCATGAGTGGTAACCAGAACCTTGAGGGTTTCGATGTGACCCTGTACAACCCATCTGAAGGAGACACTCTGAAGGCCCAAATGATCATGTCCCATATCGGAGACGCCGCCAACTGGAAGATGTGTGTCGACGCTTCTGCACAGTCTCCTGCTAATGTTAAGGTAGAAAACCTATGAAAGCAAGACTTTCTTAGTGATTTATGTTTAATTTGATGTGTAAACTGCCAGGACTTCATTTAATGGCATGGCATCAGCAGTTAATGTGTCCTGGTCACAATCATTGTCTCAGTAACTAAGGTTTGGCATGTTTTTTATTCATGTCCACGGCCTCCTTAAATCACTGGGGAAAATATTCCTTAGCAGCATTTAAAAAAAAGGCTGGTGTCATTATGTTCCCATATTTCTGCTCTCTAGACAATAAAAAAGAGTAGTTAATAAGCAATGGCATGCTACTTGGAAAAGTTTTAAAGAGTAATATTACAACAGTTTGGCATTAAAAAGTAGCAGACCTTTAAGCTGCTGAACATATAAAAATCTTGGAGTAGATAATGATGTCCTTATTTTTTAATAACATACTTTTCCTTCTTTTTAAATGTGTCATATTTTTTAAAAGAAAGCGCTAAAGCCATGTGTTTGTTTGTGGAGTGGTGCTTCAACGTTGACTGTGTTTGTTCTAGGCAATGATTAGTTGGGGAGCTCAATGTAAGCCCTACAAAATATCGGTGATGGCTGCTGCTGCACAGTCCCCTGCTCCCAGGCAGACACTTGAAGCCAAAGTAGAGTGGGCCAGTGTGCCAGAAGAGATGGTGAATTACTGCTCCAGGTGAGTTTCTATAAAATGTCCAACTTCTACCAAGAAATAAAAGCTGTGACAAGTTAAATGATTATCATGAGGAGAGAAGATTTGACATTCTTATCACCTTCTCAACCAACTTCCTTGAAATGTTTTTTGTGTTAATGGATTTTATCCACTCCAGAATGGAAAGATACATCCCAGGCATGGCTTTGCTTTACGGCTTCAACCAGACATCTGAGAGCAATGCCAACCAGGAGGTTTCTGCATCAATTGTATGTGCCTCATCCGACAGCATTGATGTGACCATCAAACTTCCAAAGGTTTGACAGGAAATATTGACTACATACGATTATATATATATAAACCTTCATACACTGTAGCTAATCATTCACTGATGTGTCCTTTCTTCTGTTTCGTTAAAAGTATACAGTCTTTCGTCAGGCTGTTCCACTTCCATTTTCATCTACCAGTTTCTGTGTGGAAAACACAGAAAGAAACGAACAAGCCTAAAAATGTGTAAGCAAACGAAACATGTCTGATTAGGAAAACTGAGGGTTCACTGTAATCGGCTGAGTCTTTTTATGTTAATCCTTGTGTGTTAGCATTGGTCTCTGTGTTTGTGTGTGTGGCAGTTGATTAATTTTTGTGAAAAGAACAAATGAGGAGCTGTGCCACTTTTGCTTACTGTCTAAAATCTGTTTTCTGTTGCAGAAGGACATCAGAGCACAGATGGGAGCCAGATGCCTCGTCTCACAGTGATAACAGCGCGACCAAAAGCTCACCACAGTGATGAAACTGAGGAGCATGAAAAATGTATCAGCAATCTGTTAGATGTCACCAGTTTGGAAATAACCTGTAAAGGTCCTGATTTATTAATTTGAATGCATGTTATTATTTGAACACCATCAACTGAACTGTGTGAATTCGTACCTACGAGTACGCTCACTGTGCTTGAGTTACACTTTGTTTTTTCTGATTCTGCTACAATAAATGTTTGTGCATCCAGCAATGTGTCGAATCTTTTTTCTATTTCTATTCTATTTGTACATTTAAGTGGCTAAACTGTAGTTACACAGTAGCTGGAGCTCCTCTGTCTCTTGATTAAATGTAATTAGCAATATAACCGAATATCTCACACATGCCATCGCAGTAACGGAGGCATAATCCACGCTTATTGAGGCGGCTTTCGGCTAAGTAAGAGTGCAATGAGCAGTACTGATGAAACCCCTGGAAATCTTCTCTTTTAAATTAACTTATAGTTAGAGTCTTAACCATATTTGATAACAGCTGTGCAGCCTCTCTGGCTTTGTTTGAAAAAGCAACTTGAAAAGCATTATATAAGAAATTATGCTCATCATTATTCCTTGCATCAGTAAGGCCTCCTCAGTATTGGGGCCCGATCCTTCAGACCGTGAGATAGCTTTTTCCCGAAAGCCATCAGACCCCCCCAGGTCACTTTACATCTCAATTGTACATTTTTGATTGTTATTAACCCTTGTTTACCTCACCTGTATATTTACTCCCCTTACCTCAGTCTTAAAGTGTATATTCATTCTTACTCTTCCTATATTTTACACTTAATGGAACTGGAGCCTCGTTGTCTCGTCTCTCTATATACTGTGCTGTATAGCGGACAATAAAGTTTACTTTGACTTTGAATAATAGAAGATGATGTGAGCAAAGCAGAAACCCTAACAAAATTAGCTGGTATGTAAGGTCCACATCATGTTGGACTCTGTCTTTTGACTTCTTTCTGTCATAGAGTTCATAGGATGCTCAGCACATAAACTGTCTGCTGCACATCCATGATGAACACGACATCCTAAAGGTGTTCTATTGGATTGATAACTGGTAACTGTAGAGGGCATTTAAAGAAGCCAGACTGAGTTGATATGAGCTTTGGGACATGAAGCCGCTTCCTTTTCTTAGCCTACAGGAGTGGCACCCAGTGTGGTCTTCTGCTGCTGAACCTCAGCTGCTTCATGTGTTGTGAATTCAGAGATGCTCTTCTGCATACCTTGATTGGAACAAGTTGTTATTTGAGTTACTGTTGCCGTCCCATCAGTTCAAAGCTCTCTGGCCATCCTAAACTGCTGGTCACTGAACATTTTTTCATTTTCAAATTTTCAGTTTCAAACTGTAAACCTTAGAGATGGTTGTTGTAATGTTCTTATTCCTCTATGAATAAAACATCAAGAATTTCTCCTTGTGCTAGCTTCAGCTAGCTGTTTATTGTTTTTCTACCAGCGATCACTTTCTTCTTCTATTCTGTATATCCGTCCCACAAGATTTCGCAGGTCTTTCCTCCCCACTGCTGTCAGACTCCATAATAAAGACTTTAACTGATCAAGCACACACATCCATACATATGCAATAATACTAAGTGCAATAATCCTTTCTGTCATCGTTGTATTTTTACTCAGTTGTATATAGTATTTGTATTTGTATTCTATTTTTATCTTATTGTATATTTATTTTATTTTATTCTACTGTATATAGTATTTTATTTTATTCTATTCTGTACAGTTGTGTACTGTATTTATTCTTATTGTATTCTAATTTTTGCCTCAACTTTTGCACTGTCCACTTCCTGCTGTGACAAAACAAATTTCCCACGTGTGGGACTAATAAAGGTTATCTTATCTTATCTTATCTTATTGATTCCAGAGCGCCCCCTGTGGGTAGCTTCAACAATAGCAGCTATCATTACGTCCCCTTTCCAAACAGGTTGGTGTTATAATAACCACAATTCCGAAGAGAACTGTGTACTCTGTAACATCTGAACATTCTTGTCTAACATTCAACATGTTATAAATTGTGCAACAAACTACATTCAGTAGTGTTTTTTTATATAACCAAAAGTTGTAGCACAAGTCAAACAAAATAAATCCAAATGTATATGAACCAAATGAGTCCCATACAGCCCTCAAACACATTAGAACTCTTCACCTTTGACAACTTGAACAGTCAATAACACATTATAACTCAGCAGGTCTCAAGTAAGTGTGAACAATTACTATTCTAAATGAATTATTATCATTCTTTACCACAACAGTTCACACTTGTTCTATGAGCCTCTCTGTAGGTTTCTTAGGTCTGGTAGACCTTCTCAGTATCTCAGACATTGGGGAAGGTGAAGGAGGCTCACTGTGGTGCTCAACAGGGTTAGCACCTCGCTGTTCAGTTCCAGTCTCTGTGTCCTGATGTTTAACATCCTGTGTCTTTAACAGACTTCTCCGGTTTTTCTTAACACTTGTCCATTCTCGGTCTGAACAGCAAACGATCTGGGTCCTACTTTGCTGAGAACTGTTGCCTTCCTGTCCCAGAAATCTGGACCTGCAATCCTCACAACATCTCTTTCCTGAAGCGGTTCCAGACGCCTTGCAGTTTTGTCGTAGTTCCTTTTCTGTCTGTGCTTGAGTTTGTCAGTCAGCTTGTTGTCATGTGCATTGTCATTTTCCTTGGAAATGTGTGGAAGTGTGGTGCGTAGCTTGCGATGCATGAGTAGCTCAGCAGGTGATCCCCGCACTCCAGAGATGAAGCTCTGTAGCTTAGCAGAGCCAGGTAAGGGTCAGTCTTGCTTTTTTGAACAGTCTCTTTACTATTTGGATCCCTTTTTCTGCCTGTCCATTCGCTTGGGGATACAAGGGACTAGAAGTGATATGCTGAAATCCATATTGCTTTGCAAAGTCACTAAATTCTCTACAGTCATATTGTGGACCATTGTCACAGATGACACACTGTGGAATTCCATGTCTGGCAAAAAAGCCCTTCATGTGTGTGATGACTGACTGTGCTGATGTACTGGAAAGCTGTGCCACTTCTGGACAATTAGAATAGTAGTCAATCACCAAAACATAGTCCTTGCCATCCAGATGAAATAAATCCGTGCCTACCTTTTGCCATGGTGCATTGGGTAGATCTGCTGCCAGCATTGGCTCTTTTGTTTGTTTGTAGTGATGTTTGAGACATGTTTCACATTTCTGTATCATCTCTTCAATATCCCTGTTGATGTCTGGCCAGTAAACTGCTTCTCTCGCTCTCCTTTTACATTTCTCCACTCCAAGATGTCCTTCATGGATATGCAGAAGCATGTCCTTCCGCATGGATTGAGGGATGACAATGCGGTTTTGTCTCAGCACCAGCCCATTAGCCATGCATAAATCAGCTCGCACAGAGTAGAACCCTGGACAGACTCCCTTTGACCACCCATTCTGTATATGGTGGGATACTTTCTGCAGCACTGGATCTTTTGTCGTCTCCTGTACAATTTGCTGCAACATGACATCTGATGCTGGGAGTGAAGCACTTACCATGTTTACATGTGTTTCAGCCTCCTAGTGCTGTGTAGTGCTGACTAACCTGTCACCACTTGGTGCTGGCGCTCGGGATAATGCATCTGCGAGTACGATATATTTCCCAGGCGTGTAGCTCAGCTCAAAATCATAGCGCTGCAACACCATCATCACGTGCTGAATTCTGGGTGACATGTCGTTGAGGTTCTTTTTTCTGATCGATATGAGAGGTTTGTGATCAGTCTTTGCTGTAAAGGTTGGTAATCCATATACATAGCTGTGAAATTTTCCACACCCAAACACTAAGCCCAAAGTCTCTTTTTCAATTTGAGCATAGCGTTGTTCAGTTTCTGTCATAGATCTGGACGCATATGCTACAGTTTGCCACTTGTCTTTGTTCCTTTGGAGCAGAACTGCTCCCAAGCCATCTTTTGAGGCATCTGTTGAAATTTTTGTTGGCTTTGATGGATCAAAGAATGTCAGGACCGGCTTCTCATACCGGGCCGTCCACTCGAACACTGTGTTGAGCTGTAGCGGCTCCCTTAAGCATGCTGTGTTGGAGGTAAGATTAGGAATGAACTTACCCAGAAAGTTGATCATCCCCATTGCTCGCAAGACACCTTTTTTGTCAGTGGGTGCAGTCATATCCAATATGGCTTGCA
The DNA here is from genome assembly GCF_964374335.1 of Astatotilapia calliptera. NCBI lineage: Eukaryota > Metazoa > Chordata > Actinopteri > Cichliformes > Cichlidae > Astatotilapia > Astatotilapia calliptera. The sequence continues at coordinate 39,618,005 of NC_137436.1, read as the reverse complement.
CCTTTGACTGATCAGGTTCCACCCCTTCACTTGTGACCTTATCTCCCAAGAAGGTCATCTCTGAAACACCAAAGAGGCACATGTCTCTATTCAGTTTAAGTCCATTCTTGTTAACTCTCCACAAAAGAGTCACCAGCCTTTCATCATGTTGTTGCCTTGTATTTCCCCAGACTACGAGGTCATCTATGTAGACTCTGGTGCCTTCCAGCCCTTCGATCAGGGACTCCATTGCCCTGTGGAAGATCTCTGGTGCTGATTTAATTCCAAATGGGAGCCTCAAGAAACAGTAACGCCCAAATGGTGTGTTAAAGGTAGTGTACCTGCTGCTTTCTGGGTCTAGCCTCAGCTGCCAAAATCCATGTGATGCATCCAGTTTGCTAAAAAACTTAGCTCCTGCCATTTCACTCATATCCACAGGAGTTTCCGCACCGGAAGTAGCATATGCTAACGTGCACATAGTCTATGGTTGTGTCCAAATTCATGGGCTGCATCCTCCTGAGGCCGCATTTGTAGACCGATTACGTCACAGCGACGCGCCAAAGGCTGTCCAAATTTGTAGACTCCTCCGAATGCAGCCGACAAATGCGTCCTCCTTTTCCCCGAATTTGAAGGATGGGTCGGGTGTGTCCTTAGTGGCCCACCTTATCCCAGAATTCATAGCGCGGCCCAGCCAAACTTCAGTTTCCGGCAATGGCGGCCGCTACTAAGTTTTAAAATTACTCTTATTCATCTTTCTGGGTCACAAAATAAACTTTTAACATATTTTCAGGCGAGAAAGTAGCTGTGTAAACTTCAAGTATCTGCTCGGTTTATCAAGACACCACATATTTGCAAAAGTGCTTCGATGTTTTCGGAGACGTCTGTTACCCACCAGCTCGATAGCGAGCCGAGAGCTTGAGGGTCACTGAAGCCACCGAGAACAGCACAACTCCCGGCACATCATTTTCAGATCACCGCGGACTTTCGCTACTTGGGTTAAACGTGATGTATAAGTCACTTCGACAACCTAAAAATGTTATTGTTGGGCTTTTTTCAGTGTTTTATTTGTTTGTGAGTAAATTGGTTTGGCTGAGATTAAAGTTATTAGATTAGATAAAATAAAACTATTAATCCCCCTGGTGGGTTCCTCCTTGGTGTTCACACAGCTGAATAAACATCAAACAGAAAACTGATTAAACAGAAGTATGAGACAGTCGAGAATTTACGCCAGTGTCCTGTTATATTTTAGATAGCAGGGAGCAGACGGCCGAGTTGATTAAACTCCACCGAGATAGCGGTGACGCTAATCAGAAGGCTAGACCGTCCAATTTCCCCAGCCGTTTACTTCCAGCCTACCCGACCTTCTGAGGACCCGGCCCACGTAGACCGCGAAGGCCGGGTCCTCGGGAGGATGCAGCCCATGAATTTACTGCTGTTTGAAAGTCCTCCAACTTGCATCCACGTTTCCAGTCAGTTTCAACGGACTTGACGGTTTTATTGCATCCATCTTGTTGCATTGCTTCTTATTCTTGACCTGTCTCCTGGTACCATGTAATGTTCTTATTCCTCTATGAATAAAACATCAAGAATCTCTCCTTGTGCTGGCTTCAGCTAGCTGTTTATTGTTTTTCTACCAGCAATCACTTTCTTCTTCTATTCTGTATATCTTATTGGTTCCAGAGCGCCCCCTGTGGGTAGCTTCAACAATAGCAGCTATCATTACACTTGTGTGGAAAAATCCCAGTAGATCAGGAGTTTCTGAAATACTCAGACCAGCCCATCTGGCACCAGCCACCATGCCATGTTGAAAGTACCTTTCTTTCTCATTTGGATGCTCGGTTTGGACTTCAGCAGCTTGCCTTGACCATGTCTACATGCCTAAATACACTGAGCTGCTGCCACACGATTGGCTGATTAGATATTTGATTAGATAGAAATCAAAGCTGGCTGTGACTGTATCCTGTTTTTATAGCACTAAATGCTATGGGTGAGTTTTGGAGTCAGTAAACTGGATTATAAATGCAAATTTTGGGACTTTTGCTGGAGGAGAAAGATATTTGCAAGGTCTGTATGACCTGCTCTGTTTGTTTGGTAAACTGACCCAAGAGGAGTGTTTGCACATGTCAGTACACAACAGCACTGTGAATGCCCTTAAAGTTCGTTTTTCCATTCCATTTCCATTTTGGAAAAACAAATATTTAGATGGCTCGACTATTTAATATTAACATATTTTTGTACATTTTTCATAAGTGTGCGGATACGGAGATACGGCTCTGTGAATAGATGAAACCGTCTGATCCGTCCCACATTTCGAATCTGAGTTTTGACAAATGGGATGTGTAAGTAGCCAAAAATCATGATTGCCTCCTAACAAAGGACTGGTTGTCCTAACTACTCCTGGCTCCGGTTCTCCCGCTTACACTAATTTAGCCAGATGGTGTTGAATTGCAGAGAACAGACACTGCCATCAAAAGCAGAGCAGAATGAACACAGTCATAATGCCACCATTATGTCCTATTTACATCCCTAATATCCTGCAGGCTGTCAAGAGTTGGTTGACAAGATGATTGCAAATTTGTTGTCCCTTCGTCAAGATCCACGTCACCTCCTGTTATTTAGGGGATCAGAACAACCTAACCTCGTGCTGACATGACTTCACCAGATCAGCTGGTAGTGAATGACTGATCTGGTCATTTGGAGGAGGAGGGATTGGCCATCACCTCCTTTTTACTGCCACTCACTCTGTAATTGTGGCATGCCTCATTACACAGACTATACCAGCCCGACTAAAAGCCATCTGAGAGTAGCTGATAATAAAACCATGGCCACAGACATTTTTGCTGTTTTTTGCTCTTTTATGCACAATGTGGAGGATTGCTGCAGGCACAAGGGGTCAATGCAGCTTTTATTATAAAATAAGAGGCAACCTCTTATCAAATAGATTTAATAAATTAAATAGAGTATGGATTATTTGGGTTGGACAGATTTTAGAAAGCCTCGTCACAGTGTTTTAAAAGATGAAAATGAAATCATGTTTCCAGCACAACAACAGGTTACATGAACATGTGGTGTGTGAGCACTAGAGGACAGTGTTTACTAAATATTAAAATATGCCTGGCACAGTGCTGACATCCTGGCACCAGTATTTGTTTAGCTCACAGAGAAGGCTATGCAGTGGATGTTGACATTTTGAGGGTAGATAAACATAACGTGTTGGCACATTGAAGTGCTCCAGCAGCTCTGGATTTTAAATAGAGGAAACCTTTAAACATTCCTAAAAACAGATTTTTTTATTTATTTCTTTTTTTACATTTGACTGTTAACTCATTGCACACTGAAATCAAATTGCATCTGAAGTTGTAACTAGCAGGTAATTATGGCTTATTTTCAGGAGATTTGCAAATTTCCTTACTAACCTGAGCACAGCTGAGAGGAGAGCGCTGTCACATGTGAGACACTGTAGCTGATACAGATTTCTTATTAGCAAGAGGAGCCGGTTTAGTCTCAAGTGAAGAAGAGAATTAGCGAATGATTGATCAGGTAATTTGGAGGAGAACATAAAGTGGATTGGTTTTTGAAGAGCTTCGCATGATCACATGAAATGCCCTTCTAATTTAAGATACACAAAAGCAAGGCTTACATAAAGCGAGTGGGTGAGAGACTGGTTATATCACTGACATTATCAAGTGGGCACACCTTGTCACTTCTTGACACCTCCAGAGGGCTTAGAATCTGACATAACACTCGCAGTTAGTCTTCTGTGGATCTCACATTAAAAAAAAAGATAAATAATATAAATAATTTAAAAAATCACAGTCTTACCAGATGAGCTTGTTGCCATGCTCTCCAACATTATTAGGAAAATGTTGTTGCTCTGCACTTGAGTAGCTGTGCAATGTTTTCAGGGGATGATTTAAAAGCAAATCTTTAGCTTCTCCAGAAAAAACGCAGAGCACCACTGAAAACATTAGTATTATCCCAGAAAGATCAGAATAACGGCACATGTTATGATCATATCATAATAAGTGGTGCACTGTCATGCTGTGTTATTGCTATGACTTTGAATAGCAGCACTGGTTGAAGCCTCTAAGGGACTTTTGTATAAACAGAAACTGAAGTCAGCCGATGAAAGTGAGATTTCCATGCTGAAGGCTGTTTGGTGCTCAATGTTTGTAAGCACAGAGTTTCTATTTCCACTGAATGACTGCAGGTCACCAAGTTAGGAGTCTGTTTAATGCTAATAAAGGATGTGCTGTCATTTTAAAGACTACAAAGGTATAGTTTTACAATAGAGTTTTCAATTTGAGATCACACAACAGTCAGTATCAGTATTTGCATGCTGTATCAGTATATTTTTATGCGATTCAATTCAATTTAATTTATACGGCAAAAAGAGTGCTTTATATTGAGAGGTAAAGACCCTACAATAATACAAGGAAAACCCCAGCAATCATATGACCCCCTATGAACAAGCAGTTTGGCGACACTGGGAAGGAAAAACTCCCTTTTAACAGGAAGAAACCTCCGACAAACCAGACTCAGGAAGGGGCGGGGCCATCTGCTGCGACCAGTTGTTTTATTTTTATTTTATTTTATTTTTGTAGCTTCTATTTGTGCATAAAAGAGCAATGCCACACAAAAAGTATAAGATATAAACATATTTTTGTTTGTTTATTCATTTTATCTCATATATATTGAACAATGTCTACATTGTGCTTTACGTTCAAAGAGTTGTTCTGATAGAGCTGCCGTTTTGTTTGCAGTTAATTAATGCAAGAAGTTTACTGTTACGGGTATAATTAGGTTTGTTTCTCAGTGTCAATTTAGTGACCACTGTGGTTTCCTTGGAGCTGTGAGAGCTGCAGCAAGTGCAGTGTTTCTGAACTTTTTAAGGGCTGGTATAGACGTCCGACCTCTGTGATACTGAACAGGACAAGTTTCAGACTTTGATTTCCTATATTTTCCATATTGAAACGTTTCATAACACCCCGTATTTGAGATTGTGTCCGGAAGCTCTGCCAAATCAAACTGCCTGCTGTTGTGACCCCTCGTGAATGAAGGAGCAGCCACAAAGAGCTTACCTCTACTGTACTAGTTCTTAATAAATTGGTATAGCAAACTTTAATGCTGTTGTAAGCAGACATAGTTGTTATCTGGTGTATTTGTTAACAACTTAACAAAGCTAATGCATACTATTAGTTAATGAACACTCAAAGGGACCTATTATGTTCATTTCTAGCTTCATATTTTCATTCTTTGAGTCTAGTGGAGCATTGCATGATTCAAAATAATCCTTATTTAATTTAAACTAGGCCAGTAAGAGATAATGAATGGTGGAGGGCATAACACAGGCAGCAGAAAGTGGATGTTATCCACTTGTGGGGATGATGATGCCCGAATGCTAGAATTTTCCACTGATGAAAGCGAAGCAAACACTCAGCTGGCAGCTGAATTCCAAATCTTGTGAACCTTTAAAAGCGTCTTATAGAAATCTTGGCGTATTTGCTACATTAGTTGGTATTAGTGGTCCTATGTGAACATACATTTATTAAAAATGTCAAATAGACACAGAGGATGAGCATTGTTGTTTAACTCAGTTGTATTTCTTCAAAGTTTTTCTCTGGTAAAAACGTCATCTCTGCATCTCTTGGCATGATGTGCAGTGTCCTTAAGAAAATGAGGAAACTGGACAAGTGGAGGACAAAAGAAGAGGTGGCAGGCCTGAAAAACTATCTATTGCAGATAGCTGAAAGGCACATCCACTTAAGATCTGACAGAGGACCTGACGATTGCGTCTGGCCTTTGGTTGATCCAGCTGCTGTTCACCTACTCATCAGAAATGGTCCCAGTGGAAGGGTGGCTGTCGAGAGGCCCATCTCAAGTCAGGGAAACAGGGAGTACAGATGCAAGAACAGGATGGAAAATAAATGGGAACAGCTCTAATGGAGTCATCCAAATTTGAAACTTCTGGCTCAGATTGGTATCAGTATGTGAGTGTCTACATGGTCATGGTTTAGGGCTGAATTTCAGCCAGTGGTGTTGGGTTTTTGTCAAACCTTCTGACATTATAAACACAGAAAAGTACAGCCAGACTTTACAACACACTCTGCAATCACCATGCAACACAGACGGCGTTGCATAGTGGATCAAAAAACCAGCCAACATCCAAAGAAGATCTTTGAGTTTCCTTCAAGAAGCCTGGAGATTTGTTCCTGAAGACTACTTAAAGAAATTACCAGAAAAAGAGAGATCAGGCTCCGTTGGAGAATAAAGATGGCCACACCAAATATTGACTATTGTCAGTACTCACATATTGCATTTCCACTTATGTTTGCACACGTTTCAATAAATCGCTGTATCTATCTCCCATTTTCCTGGCAAAATATGAAGAAAAGCAGGGCAGTTTTTTGCACAGTTCTCTATGTTGAGCATTTCTATTCAATATATTTCCACTATTTCCTTTTGCAGGAGTTTTCCTCTACATGAAGAGTTTCTGTGCCTGTTTCAGCCTGTGATGTAAAATTCAATACTATGTGTGTGTGTTATTGTGTGATGTCTTCCAAATCCCATCTAGTACCAAACACAAAGGCAATTTTACTGAGGCAGCTTTAGCTTCCGTAATAGTTTAGGATTATCCTCAGCTATCCAAAAAGTAGATCACACATCCATAAACCCACTGGTAGCCCCTAGCTGCTGCATGGATTCCTCCTACCCTCTTGGATAAGACTACTGTAACCCAAATCCTATCAATAAGAAGACTTCCCACCGTAGAAGTATTGGTTAGGCGTCAAAAACTCTGACAAAGTAAAAAAAAAGCTACGTGAGCGCTCACATCTGACTGCAGATCATTGGCTGCACGGTACCAGCGTTAGCAATTATGCATGCACGGTTACACGCCTGATGTAAATTTTAGTACGACTTAGAAAAACAAAACTACTATACAGCAGTTATAATAAATGTTTTTATATTACTAAGACTGCATGACTAATTGTAAGTGAGACGAACTGTTTTTAGGGATGCTAATTATCACCTGCAGAGCTTTACAAAATCTTTCAGCTCATTTTTTGGTTCTCTGGTTCGCTGTCTATTTTGATTCAGTCTCACCACTCTCATCAACCTTGTTCCAAGCAACAGCGGGCAGCTGTTTTAAAAGGAAATCACTCTATAAAAAGAAAAACTACCTGCTTTCAGATATTTCTCTCGAGCTGGTGGAGGAAAAAAGGACTATAGACTTACATTGAACAAGGGGACAGAAACATGACTCCAAATTCACGCCAGTGGGAATTTATAAATGTTTCAAAACTGATTCATAAATTAGGCAGCTTTGATTTAACGTACCGCAGGGCAGCTGCGGCTCAGGAGGTAGAGCAGGTCATCAGAGGGTCAGTGTTTCAGTCTCTGGCTCGTCCAGACCCGAAGCTTGAGACTTAACCCCAAATTGCCCCCAGTGAATCTATCATCGTATGAGACTGTGCAACAGATGAAAAGGAATTAAAAGGAATTAAATGCATAGAATAAAAAACTGTCTAAAAGGACGAGGGTGACTTGTAGTATCAAAGCAGCCTAAGTGCTCAATAAGAGTAAAAAATGTGCTGCAGACAGACAGACAGACTATTTATCACCTCAGAAAAAGCACTGGAGACGTTTCAAGATGAAAACATTTGCAAATGTTGACAAATTGGCTTCATTCCTCATTTCTGCCTGCCTGGTTATCATCCTGTGGTCTTTTGACCTCAGGTCCATTGTAACTTGTCTATAGACACATCAGAGCTCTAAATGCTACGTGCCCCGTGCTCTTTACTGTTTTGGCATAATCCTATTGTTTACAGATGGAGATGATGCTTTTTGCATTTAACTGTGTATGTGTTTGTATTTTTATTTATTTATTTTTGGATAAAGAAGTCACCTAAATAGTCAGCCACCAGGCGGGGGCACTGTTGCGCTTAGCGGCGCCGCAAGAAGCCCCTGCTTGTGGAGCTTTATTTTCTATTTTTACTTCTTGTGAAAATTTGATGTCTTCTTGTGTAGATCAGTGCCATTCTCCTGTTCCAAACATATGACCCAGAAATTCAGATTTACACACACACACACACACAAAAAGTGACAGAGAGTGATCAAATTTAAATACACAAACACACAGAGGCAGCCAAGCACCCCTTACACAGCATCCCTGTGTGTACCATTTAATACAAGGATTTGTTGGGACTCACAGGGTAGCCTGTTGTCATCTGTCTGTTGAAGACTGTTTAGCAGATTCATACAAACACCATAACTCTTTTTTAATGCAGATATGTTTCATCTAAATAAAGAAAGAAAAAGAAACAGAAAAGATGTGAAAAATCTGACCCTCTGCCAAAACAGGTAACTGAATTCCCATTTCTGTCCTGTGAAACGATGCTGCTGCCAAGCCTTTTCCTGCTAACTGCACAGCAAAATTAGTGAAACTGTTAAAAAGTAATGGCGAAGTTGTTTGGAGCATTCAGCAACTGAGAATACTGCAATTCTTCATGTGCAGTCTTACAGGCTCTGTAGCTATCGCAAAAGAAGGCCACTGATCAGAGTGCCCGTGAAGAGTGGTTGCCATGGCAACCTCACAGTTTATCAAGCTTTAGGCAGTGAAGAGAAAGAGGTCTGTCTTGCGTGCACACATGTGCACACACGTGCGCGCACACACGCACTCACACTATAGGCCTACAGCACAATAAGATGGAATACATGAACACTTGACTGGTAATGAATCTGCATAGCTTGTCTTATTATTTTCAGCTCTCAACAACATGAGATTAACACGTTAACTGAAAACATGCTTCTATAAGTAATTCCATCAGTCAACTTCTATTGTGGTTAGCAAACATAAATATATAAAGCCTACATACTGAGGCGAGCAGGTGGCAAGGCGACAGGGTGATTAGAGATTAGCTGCATGACTGGAGGCTTGCCGATTTGATCCCTGCAAAGACCAGAATTTACTCAATGTTACATCCCGATGTTTTGGCTTATTCAACCATACTGTAACAAGATACAATTAAGGATTTTTCAGTTACCCAATCAGAATCAAAATTATAAATGAAGCAGATTAGAAATTGTTTGGTACAACCCAGTATTGTTGATATTGAGTACCACAGCTATAATAGAAATCTCAGTTTGCAGTGAAATTGAATGGATCAATTACTAGAATAATTTGATATTTTCTTGCAAAGGCTTAGATAAGAACATCTATACCGCTCTCATGCTTGTGTGTTGCGATGCGAAGCTCACACCAGATTGGAGTCAAAGGAAAATGGCTGAATGGACTAAATATGTAGACGAGTCTGCTTTATCTGTTCCTGTGTTGCAAGCATTTTCTTTGTCTGCATCTCTTCTCTCTCTCAGACACACACAGTTTTGTATGTCACTGCCATTTAAAGGCGCCTTTTTGCAGATAAATGCCACTATGTAGTTTAAGTAGTTTGACGGCTGCCTGTTTATAGCTTCATGTCTAAAAAACGTTGCCAGCAAAAAGTATGAAACACATGCACACTCAGTGTAGTCAGCCTAAGTACATTTTGCAGTGATAAAGCAGCTGAGCTCACAGCTAATGGAGTGACATCGTAGATCAGAAAAGCAACAATTTTGAAACCAGTTTGAAGTGTTTACCCTTCTTAAAATATTTCAGACTTATGTTGGTATGCAACCGAGCTGACATGGTAATGCTTGAAGGACTGTGTGGATTATTTTTATCTCACTAATTGGTGAGAGCAAGTGTTTTAAGGCCCATTGGAAGGTAAAACATGCTTCATTTCTACCCCTTCCTTTAATTATGCTTTTTTCTGAGGTTATACTAACTGAGAACCTGTGACAGTATCATAATTCCTAAATGGCCACTTGAGACTGGCTACAAAAGTTAGGCAGCACTCATGGACTCTCATGTTAAAATGATTCATTTAGGAACAATTAAGAAAAAAACATGATAAAAACTGCTGCACAAGAGGGTTTGTTTGTTTTAGTTTTAGCGCTTACCTGTCTAAACTATATTAAGGCTTACAGCTGCAACATAGCTGTGAACCTACAGTAAATGAAGGCAGGGTACTGACACAGGTTCATGACACAGACCCTGATCTTCAACAGGTAACAAAATCAATGATGAGCAGTCAGGTTTGCAGCACTGTAGCCTCCATTTCTAACTGTGCACGTTTCTAGAATGAATGAATGCGGCGGCAGCTTTAAGGTCTCTTTGTTCTGGCATCTTTGTTTTGTCAGTATTGTATTCAAATGTAAACACTGAAAGAAAGCTCATATGTTTGCCCTCATTAGCACAGATATTGGTGTTAGCACGTGGGACCGTGGCTTCAGGTTTACATTATTAACTGGTAAATATGTGACAATGTGTTCCATTACAAGTCTCCATTTCTACCTGTACATGTCTCTTCACTGGTAATCACTTTGAAGTCTGAGCTGCTTTTCACCCTTTTGTGTTCATACAGAAAATGACATTACCTTTCAGGTCATTTCACGGAGTAACTTGAAAGTAATGTAACAAGTAATGTAACTTAGTGTACTGTAAAGTATCTAGCAAAATATTATACATTACTTCAACCTCCAACAACCTCTCGCCAGAGAAACTGGAATACGAATTCTTCCTCAGCGATTGCTGGCCACCAGGGGGTTACTGATCAGCCTCTGGACATGTGGGACTGAAGCTTTAGCAATCAACTTCACAGTGACTGCACATTTTCCCTAGCAACCAGTGGTTACCAGGTAGTTACCCTCCAGTTTCTACGCCTGTTTGACCGGGGATTTACTGGCGAACTTTGCCAAGATTCGCTAACACATGGCCACCAAAATGGCCACAATGTCAAACTCAAAGGTTTAAAATGCAAACCACGGGGCATGCCATGGGTAAGACAGGTTTGAGAGCATGTGCGATTGGAGCCTTCAGCTAGCTACAGGTTGTATATCACCTTAACAGATTCAATAAATATTTCAAATGCAGGCCGGTAGAGCAGGCACAATACAAAGTGTGTGGCTTTTACAAACTGTGACAAGCCCGACACAATACTGTTATATGATGAAGCTACAAATGTGCTTCCCCAGTCAACTTCATTTGACACACTGTTAATGAGAAATAGCATAATAAATTATTGTGTCACCATGTAAAATAAATGAGAGAATTTCAATTTTGCGACTAGCAAACATTTTTAGACACCCTGAAAGATGTGCCTAATCTGCACCGTGGTTGGCATTTTACCGCAGGTCTGCTGTCAGGTCTGCTCTCAGTGAAGCAGAATGATTAAAGAAGCAGCAAAATAACACTTAACACAACACCTTGACAAGCAGACGCTGGTCTCACCGCTTCAGACATAAATAGGTCTAATCTGAAAACACACACGCACACACCAGGATATCTGCTGAAAATGGAAGCGACAAAACAAGCGTTCTGTCATACACGTAAATATCATAATCTCTCTTAAAGAGCGCTTTGGCAAACTTTACAGTGGCACAGGTAAATGGCGTCAATATCAGGTGCCAAAGACAATTTATCACGCTAGAGCAAACACTTGCCAAAAGGCTGGCTTTCTTACATCATGCATATTTTACCCACATTCTCACACCAATCTTTAACGGTGCCATGCTGAGTGCATCATGTGTTAACTGTTTGCACGACTGTCGTCAAGTCAGGGAACAGCAATCATCTTTGAGCAACATACACCAGAGCGGCGACTGGATTTGGTAGAGATTTTTTCAGTTCTCAGCAACTGTGGAGATCACCTGACTTGCTCTAGAGCACTGAAGCATTTGTAATGCTGAGAGAAATACTCCAGTTTATTTGGTTCTCACCGTCATGCTCCCTACTGCACAAACTGTATTCAAATGTTCCTGATGTCATTAGCTAAAAATGTCTTCTTAGTACTGACATGTTCAGCCCTGTCCTTTCATATCCAGTGATGTCAGAGAACATCTCTACAGTTTGCCGGCATACAAGCAAAACCAGCCGTTTTGATTACAGTGGATTTATTGACTGCCGCGGATAGAGAAAATTATGTCAACAAACCAAACTTCAGTCATGGGAATTACTTGTTGAACCCTGTGAAAGAAGTCTCACTTGACTGATCATTAGCCTCCGTTTAATAGTTGTGGTTAGAATAAATGACATATCACAGGAACTGTAAAACCAAGAAAACCAATTAAGACTTAAAAGTCACTGAATAGCTATAATTATTGTGTGTATTCAAGTACAGTAATAATGGGCTTGCTACTACTAGACTCGGTGAAGAAGTGCTCTTCTCGTGTTCATTTATACTGCCTTAAGGCAAACACAATATCCATGAAGGGAATTCTTTAAAAACTTGCAGTGAATGAAGTGTTTGCAAACCTTAACAGAATGCTTTTTCACACAACCTGCATCTAACATGTTAAAGATTTTAGCACCTGTATTTTTAACAGGGTTCTTCAGGTTTTGTTCAATTATTTACTCTTACACAGATGAAATAGTCGTGTAGAGATGTGAAACGTGCACACAAATCTCCCCAGTTCGAGTCATTGTGCTTTTATGTTTGAGACCCTGAGGCATTCATGGTCCACAGAGGAAGAATCCACAGCCACTGAATTCACGGGTGTGTCTTGAGGGGGTGGGCGACGGTGGGCCGCTCACCTACCGACCCACTAATGAATAAGCGACCCAGTATCACGGCAAAGCGTGTAATAGACACGCCGCTCCCACTTTGCTTCTTTGCATACAGAAGTTGCTTCACCAGCAGGAGGAGAAATATAACGTATTTAAAACCAAGAAGTTGGTAGAGAGCAAATAACATATCAGGTACATTTAAGGCTCCTTAATCACCAGAAACGATTAAGCTAGGTGGCTAATCTAAAGGGAAATCAGAGTGTAGTCATTTTAATTAATGATTTGTTGTTTTTGTTGTTTTTGTTTTTTTATTGTCTATTAATTTTAGTTGTATTGATGATGTATTTGGCTTCTGTGAAAATATATGTTTTATTGTAAAATGTATGTATTGTGATTGTAAGCCCAGAAGGGACAATGGTTGAAAATTAGCAATAGCTATAAACGTACGTGCGTTACATCAGTTTCATGTTTTGTGCTTGGACACTGTCCCTTTTAAATAAAAAAAACAATAATAGAAATAATAAAATAGCTCCTTCTGCTCTCACTGCAACTTGTGTATTTTTAAGTTATGCTACTTTCTGCTTCCACTCTTTACTATATTTTGAATGTAAATATTGTACTTTGTATTGCATACTTGTTATTTACAGGTTTTAGTTAGAAAATGAAAACAACATTATATCGAAACTCTTGTACAGCTCTTATCACATAAAGTGAGCTTGAAGCATGCCCAGTGGTTTCTATGACATTTTCTACACTGTCTTTATTTTTTATTAAATACCACCCCCCATCATGTCCTTGGGCCCGCCTGTGTCCCATTCATTAAAAAAATCCTGAAAGCGACCCTTACTGAATTAAAATTAAATCAATGGAAGCAATATCTTCTATTACCCTGCAGTGAGGCAGTTTCATGCCTGTGTTTTGGTAATTTACTCCTATATACGGTAAAGCTAATGCTGGGGCAGTATGTGCATTGTTCATAACAGAAATTTTGTCTGTCAGAAGCACTGCACTTTATGCATCGTTTTTGTTTTTTTAGCGTTATAACTGCAAAGACAATGCAATTTAAAAGACAGTATTTTTAAAAACAACCCAGGGATATGAAAGATCAGGTTGATTTGCTGCCTCTGTACAGCGTGATATTTAACACAGCACCTTAAGTAATCATGGCGTTTTCAGAATATGACAAAGCCTTCAGGAGGCAGACAGACTTACATTCCCGAAATTCATAGGCAATTATTGCTTCCTATTTATAGATCTTTTCCAGGGCTTTTAATACTGTTGATCACACTATTCTCCGACAGATATTACTTGGCACAGAAGCCGTGGTGTGTACACGATGACAGACTCAGTTTGATGTTCTCGCTTCAATGATTTCTATCTGTCTTCAAAGGAACTCTGCGGCTGTGCGCTTGAATGTGCTCCTTTAACCATTTCAGCTGTTAATCTGAGTCACAATGTCAAATGTTAATCTTTAACAACAGACTGATGATGCAGCTATGTGGCTTTGCTAATGACGTTGATGCACTTAGATCTTTGACAGCGTTTCATTCTCTATAAGCTGCATCCAGTTTACTGATGAAACTAAATGTTTGCTTTGTTTTCTCTTTTGTTTGTTAGTTTTGTTGGTTTTAGTTGTTTTGTTTTTTTTTTAAAGAAGAAATTCCAAAAGAGACGAGTTTTCCTTTTAAGGTTGTACTTTCAACCTGTGCTGAATTCAACTTGCTATATGTTCATTGTGATAATAGAGTGAATGCACTGAAATTCACATATTTAAAGAGCATAATAGGTCTGCACTGTCTTTTTTCTTTATTATTTGTTTGTGTTTTTGTTTTTTAGGTTTATTTTTAAAAAATTTTCTTTTTTTTAATGACATCCATTGATAAATATTACTTTCCAAAAAGTGCTTGAATTTAGAACCACGTTGCAAAGAAGTCTGAAAGGACACCAAAAAAATGGAAGGACTGCTTTTAATACAACATTTTATATGATTTGATCATTGTGCTTTTACCTGAATTTCTTTTCCGTTTTTTCGAATCTATTGTACAGTGCGAATACCACGGTTCAGAAATAGTAGACCAGACTAGATGGATAAATGTTCTTCATAAACTTATCCTAATGTTACGGAAAATTGGGGTCAGTTGTAATATTTTTTTCACTTTTTTTATCATAGCTCATAGACTACTTAAAACATAGCCATCTTTTGATATAAGAAAAATACACGTGCACCGAGTACAACTGATATATTTTTACTATTACGCACAAAATAATATTCTATGGAAAACTGTGTCCTTGATAGATGCTCCAACACTGAAAAAAGCTTCATATTAATCCACTGTGGCAATGTGCTTTGTTTAAGCACACCAGTACATCTGATCGAGTTACCTTTATCACAGTTATTTTGTAAGGTTAGACTCCAGATGTCAGACATATTATTCAACTACTTAAAACAAACTATGCAGGCTAAATGACAATGAAAGAAATGTTGGTAAGTTTTATACGTTTTGTTAATGTCTAACTTTGTATGCACATAAAATGCCTATATTAGACTTTATTTTATACAGTAAATATTTATTGATAAGCTCCTTTATTAAATAAAACATTTCAGTGTAAGATGTCCATGAGTCAGGTTTACTAAGCAAAAGCTGGGTTTTATTGTGAGAGAGAGAGCACAAAATATAGGGAGTAAAATATTTAAACTAAGTGAGCAAATGGATTTACTGATGTTGCAACGTACAGTTAACTGCTAATGGCACTGATATTTGACACCCCCAAAAAAGGGTGTGTCTTAATTTTTCAGCTTTACTGAAACGATCTGCCTGCGCTTGCATGTAGAAAACTTTTTTAAATGACCTGTAAAACCAACTACACTATTTTACTGTTACTGTGCAGCAGCAGCACTGTGCTAAAATTCTTCTTGTCTACAATTGTTTTTGTCATCGACTAACCAAACGATTCAATTCATGTGAGTTTAAAGCTGCAGTCGTCTAAACTTTGGGCAGCAGAACCAAAATCCTTTACGTCCATAAGGGTGCACAGACCTCGCTCCTGTTCCAGAGCCAGAGAGAAAGCCCTGCTGAGCACGTGCAGAGTAAGGGCCTACTCACACTGGGACACCTGCCTCGTCCATTCCCTAGTACAATTGTCCCCCCACCTCACTCCCCTGCTGGCCTGCCGTCACACTGCGCTAACGATCCAGCCCTCAAAAGCTTCGGATTGTCTCAGCATCCTAAATCTTCTCTTTTGCTCTCGCGCTCTCTTTCACGCACACATTTTCTTTTTAAAAGAGCTCCTAAATGAGGTTTCTACTTCTTGTATTCTTCGATTTAAATGGGACCGTTTTTGGAAGCTCACATGCATTTTTAATTTAATACAGCAGGGAAGGCGTAGCTGCGTGGGTGCAGTTAGTGATCACACTGCATGTGCTCCACCATGCCCGCTTACTTTACGCTTAAGTGGGCATACTGTGGGTGAGTAACACACTCTAGGCTTACTTGTGCGTTGTACGTAGGTATGGCACTAATGTATAGACTTTGGGTGAGAGATGAGTACAGTTTCACCCCTCTAGCTTGTTTCTTTTGGAGAAAGTGAGACTGTTACAATTGCCTCCAGCCTTCAGCACCTTATATATCTCCAGTTTATGCAAATGTGATCCAGTGCATCCTTGATGAAAAGAGATTTCAGTATCTCATAATATTCAGGTGAACTGTTTTCACCAAGCAATAAAGTTATAAACCTCAAGGCAGAAGGGAAAATATTATCAAGAACAGTCATCTGTTTAAAAAAGAGCACTTCTTCTGTACTGCCGTAACCTTTGAACTCTTGGCCTGTGTTAATTAGAGGTCAGTTTTTTCATTGAATAGCAAAAAGTAACCGGGCAAAGTGAGCATGTTCACGCACAAACTGAAATGATTCCCTTTTTTTTTTCTGTGTACGTTCTCTTCTTACTCAGCGGCCCACCTGGCCACTGCAAGCTTAATTCTTTGTCGTGTACATGCTTGTACAGCACACCACCCCTTTGTTCTCTGTGAATTAATACTTGCCGCTTCACTGTTAATCTATAGGGACAATTTTTAAAGAGTTCCTTCCTTTCATCTGATGTTTTCATTATGATGCAACATGGAAATTTCTGTGCAACCTCTGAGATCTGAATAGATTTAAGAAGGGGAACTGGCAGAAGGGGGAGAAAAATGTGATTATTTCAACCAATTTCTGGGTTTGTCTGTGATAGTGTGTGTCGAGTTGCTTGCGGGCACAAAAAATGAGGATGGTGTTCTGTTAACTGTGGGCAGTAAAGTTGATTTGCACATTTCAGCAGCATCACAATTATTGTAACAAAGGGTTGAAGCCTAGTCTAAGACTGTTTCCTTTCCTAAGACATTCCAGACATTGAAACGTTTGCACTGGGAAGATGATCCTTTCCAGTGTCTTTGAATCCTTTATGCATTACATTGTAACTTGATTGATGTATGAGAACCATCTCGAAATGAGCCATGCAAAAAATGTTTGGATTTCATTCAGTTTAGTTCACTGTGACCTCCATTTACCACGGCTCTGTAGTATTACCTTTGAGCCTGCACACAGTATCTCTCCCTCTGTCGCCCACCAATTCGAGAGAGGTTAAAAAAAAGTTGAAATTTGCTGTACTTGGTGTCCTTCAGTGAACACCCATGAGGCTCAATATTTGGAGTAAAAAAAGTGGTGAAAATGGATTAATTACAGCGGTCACTTTCCACTTGCAGCCCAGGGGACTCACCATAGGACAGCAAGACTCACCTAGTCTCCCACCGCTCCTTCCATCTGCCATGTCACACCTACTGTTTACAGCCGGTGCACTACAGCTCCTCAAGCCCACAGGGCACAGGGGCAAATTTGAAATACCTGGCTTGGTACAGGATGCCTGAAAACTCTGAGAGCAAAAGAAAGGTGATGGTTAAGGGTCGCATGAGGTTGAGGTTGAGGTTAAAGTGGCTCGACAAGACCTATGAAGCTTACCAATGTGTGTGTGTTTGCGCACCCGTGTGTGTCAGCTGCTCCCTGTGAAAGCACCACAGGATTTGCTATATCTTTGGCAGTAACCTCCCTAACAGAGAGGGAATGTCAGCGTGGCAATGCAATGTCCTCCTGCCTCTCTGTGACTTGTCACTCACCCAGTGGGCTTTTTTAACACACTTCATTCTCCCTTTTTCTCTGGTCCTGTAGGGATTTTCAACATGTCTCTCTAGTGAGTGAAGCATATTGATGGACATTCAAGCGTTCTTGCACCAATGCCTTCACAGTATCCCACATTGACCTGAATTGAGAGTGGAACACCTAGAAACATGACCAATGGTGTCAGAATTCAGCGCATCATAGCTTTTTCAAGCTTTCGAGGCGCATGAAATCATCAAAAGAACCGAATCATTCCTCTGTAAATGATTGCATTTTGCAGAATAACTATTAAAAGGACATTATGCAATGTGCAACTTGGCCAACCATGTCTCCTAGAAATTGCATTCATAGTCTGCATTTAAGTGTTAGTTAAAGTGCTTGCATAGATTTTATGGATGCACAGACTGGCATAGTGTTGAATCCTAAGGACCACTTTCACTAAGGTGGTAGTTTAGCAGTGCTACCTCGCTGTTTGTGGATGTTTTTTTTATTTTAAAGGTGAGGTCAGTAAATACTTCTTGTACAATACTGACAAAAGCAAACTGGCTCTTCAGATCGTGGGTAGGAACTCAATATCGTTGCCTTTATTTTACCAGGAAGTCTGCTTGAGATCACAATCTCCTTTACAAGATAGCAGCCAAACTGATATATATAACATAAAATACAAATCCAAAATATCTAAATATCTACGACATAAAACATTAAAATAGCTTCTCAAAAGAAACATCTACAAGTCTCCTTCACTGCATTCGTTATTTTGCCTTTAAATTCATCAAAAGAAGCGTAAAGTATTCCATGTTTAAGGTGGATAGTAAGAAAATGCTGTTTCCCCAGATCTGTCAGGACTGTCAGGCACATCAAAAAGCAACCGTTTAGATGAGCGTAGCTGGTAACTGTTGCTGGGACAGACAATTTTTAGTTAGAATCGATTTACAGAGAAATATACCAGTGTTGTTTTCTTAGAGTGGTTAGTGATGGACAACCCACCAAATCATAAATGCAGTGGTGAGTCAGACACTTTGAACTCACAATAAAATGTAGAGATGAATATTAAACTATACAGAGAGTAACACAAATATGTATTTAGTTACAAATTAAAGATATGGAAGTGATATACAGTAGCATTAACAAAAGAATTACTTTTTAAAAGGAAGCATTATTTGTTCTGAAATCTAAACTGCATCACTAATCTCCCATGAGATCCTATCAACACCTAACCATCCACACTCAACACAAGAATATGAAGTTGATACACAAGAAATCATTATTTTTGCTGAGGATATCAAGAATGATTTCAAATTCATACAGGGATCATGGGTCCTACTGACTGATTCACCTACTTGAACAATGTGAATGTGAAACATGAGGCCCCAGTTCACACTCAGCGCTTATGTGTGAACACAAAACGTAACAACCCAAAGCAAAGTTGAAAACCAGCCGAAAGAACGAGTAGAAATGGAAAGTAGAAATGTAATGCTCCAAGCCACACTCCTCATAACTGCTTTTGCTACCTGATGAAGGCCAGGCTCCGTCTGCAGAGCTGGGGTTGCTCAGCTTTAGCATCATTCTGGGTTCTTTGCTAGCTTTGCGCTAGCATGCTACCTGATGCTTGGGAGGAAATTTCCGTCTCGGATGCAGTTTGCACTTTACCATCGCACTCTTGGTCCTTCTTGAAATCAAAATAAGAGTGACGTCCATGTCTACACTCTTGTGTAGATAGCGCCACCGTCTTCCACCTCTGTGCTCTCAAACCGTTCTATCGTGCTGAAAGCTTTATAATACACGTAATGGCATAGTTTCAACTGTGACTACTGAATTTAGCACAGTAACACACTACAATGTTGGGTTACTGAAAAATGTAAATGTGATTACAGTAATGCTATACTTTGGAAGCCATTGCACTGATTAATGGTATAGCTTTAATGGTTTAGCTTGCTAAACAGAGCTAGCTAAAAATAAATCACAGAATGGAAACCAGGCAGCATCATGAACGATGTGTATATTTTTGGTGACATTTTTTAAGGCGCAGGTTTGACTTAGATTTAGCATCATATCAAGGAATTGTATTATCATCAGCTGGCATCTGGAATAGCAGGTCATGCTGGCATTTAGATTCCATCATAAAAGTCATCACTTTGAAGATGACAGTCAGTTGCTAGCCTACATTCTCGTTGCCTAGGTAACCCTCTAATGTATTTACTACCTTGTCATATCTCTGTTTGGGGTCTCATTCATCCAAGTCATTGTAATTTCAACTGCTTGAAAAGAAGGCAATTGATCTCCTTTAGGTTTGTGAAGCCTCTCATCCAAGACGCTTCCTCAGCTCTAAAATAGCTGAAGAGAGTCCCAGGTATTTAACCCCTAGAGGCGCTCCTGTGGGTCATTAACCCACTATTAATCATGTTAGTTGTCACATGAGCCAAGGTGTGAAAATAGGCACAGGCCACTGCCGTCACTACAGCCAAGGTGTGAAACCTCTGTAAGACATTGCCCCGCTCTAATATCATGTGAGCTATTGAGGTCACTTGAAGCAAGGTGTGAGTGGGGATTGACATCCCTGAGAAGAGATCTCAAGTCTGCTTTGGTGGTGGCTGATAGCTGGTGTCTATGTCCACTGTGAAAGACTATCACTGAGAGAGCGAGAGAGAGAGGGGGGGTTGGTCAGCACAGTAACCTTGCAGCAAAAACGTCCAAAGTAACCTGGTTACCCCCACCCCACACCCCCATGCAGAGCCCACATGCACCACCATCACCCACGTGGGCTACAGCGTCCCCCTGCAGTCCCACAACATGCTTATTAGGTTAACTGTTAATTCTAAATCTGCCATAGGCGTGAATAGTGTGTGTTCTGTGTTAACCTTGCAATAGACTGTGCAAGGTGTACCCCACCACTTGCTCCATTACAGATAGCTTAACTCCAATCCACCCATAACCCTCACACAGGATGGGTAGATGGATATCTCTGTGTTATTATACGGACTTTACAATATATATAGTGCCTTGCTGCAACTGTTGTTGTGATTTGGCACTATATGGATAAAATTGAATATTGGAGGGCTGTGAATTTCTTATTAGCTTTTTTTTCTTCTCCATATTGGTTGGCCTTCGCAGGACTACCGGCATTTATGCAAAAGAAAGCAAAATGCCTTAATGTACCTTTAGAAAGCCTGTGTCTGTTCAGTGCCTGTGTTGTATCACAACACAATTAAACTCCAGCAGATATTTTGCTTATTATGAACATATTAAGCTGGGGGATGACAGGATTCTCACTTAATGTTTTAACAGCTGCGTGTGCACAGCAATAAGGTGAGGGAGGTAGGTGAGGGGAAACAGAGACAAAAGCTTGCTTTGTTTTTAACTCTGAGGGCGAGAAAAGAATGACTTCTGTAGCAAATCGATATTAAGTCTGCCATGAATTCTATTGTGTTTCACTGACAGCAAAGGTAAAACTCCACATCGCGCCCTCACTGTGAGATGAAGCCCTCCCCTTTGCTCAAAATGGAGCCTCCAGGCAGACTTTGTCAATCGAGCGGTTTGAGTGTTGCCCTCACTGCTAGCAGAAATCAACTCTGACACACTGCACTGGCTCTTCTCCCCATGACTGTGTGTGACACACTGCAAAAGCTCCTGGAATACTGGGCCATCATATTATCGAAATAAACACTGCAGGTGCGTCTGTCTAGCAAGCAGACAACAGACGTCATAAAGAGGGCTGAGAGAAACTCAGATTATTGACACTTTTATCCACGAATGTCAAACCGACTCTGAATTACTGGGAAAATGCTGTTAATGCCATAAAATAAACAAAATGCAGCATTCTGCTTTCTTTAACACATGAACAGTAACATCAGAGCTTCATCAGCTAAAGCCACTAAACATTATTTCTGTCAGCTGGCCAAACGTTGTAATGAAACTTCAGGTAGCAGAAATGAAAATCCCCCAATAAAACAAATTTAATCTTAATCTCTGTTAATGATGACCTCTGTGGCTGCTGGTTCCAACTCTGCTCATACGATTTCATGAAAACTGACAGCTGCCCTTGAGAAAGAACATTTTATTTACGTTCTCAGATATTTTTAGCTTTAACAATGTCGTCTCTGCTTTTGCTTCAAGAGATCTGCCATTGGCTCTTCTGAATGTCAAATTAATGTGCAGCTTTTGTTGGAATTAAAATAATAAGAAGAAAATAATGGATGTAAAAATGTGTCTGTTTTTGTCACAATATATATTGAAAACTCACACGTCCTTCTGATAGCAACAACTTCTACCTTAGTTTGATCTATGTCTCTTTTCAAATTAAGTTTTAGTTTTTTCAAGAGATTATCCAGCAAAAAAATACAAGGTAATAATAATGCTGATTCCATGATTTTCTAACCGTATGATACGTCTACCATAGCTTAAATCCAATAACAGGCATGTGCATGAAGTGGGAAGAATGCATTTTCTAGCCATAAAAGTGTTACTTGAAAAAGACAGAGTTGGGAAGAGGCTGCAGTTTGTCTTTTAAATATAAAATCATGTGAAATCAGGTCTTTATGCCGTCCTGTAAAACACAAAGTGCACCCTAACTGCTTTTATAGGAATTAAGAGGTTAAGTAACAGCCACACAGCAAAATCTCCAGTGTTAAATTAACACTAGACAGTGTCTATATGGGTCCACACTGGAAAATAACTCAAAATGTTAGAAATATTCCAGTGTTAGAAAATCAGCACTGCTCAGTGTTAGCCATTGTTAATCTTCTAAATTGACTAGGTTACTTTTAAACATATAACACTGTCAAAAGTGTTAATTTAACACTCAACAGTGTTGTATTTAACACTCAGAGGAGTGGACCCATATAGACACTCTCTAGTGTTAATTTAACACTGGAGATTTTGCTGTGCAGGTGCTGCCAGTCAGATACGCTTGATTAACTGATCATCAACAAGTGCGAGCTCCTCTATGAAAACAGATGTTTTTGGCATTCTGCAGGTCTGGAGCATTCAGGTATGTGTTAAAACACAACTACAGTCTACCCAGGGGTCGATATTCTCAGCAATTTCACCCCAAGGTCAGACTGTGAAATGCTCACAGACATGGCAAAAAAGCCAAGAGCTACATCGAAGACTCTACAGACCTCAGTTAGTATGTTCAATGTTAAAGATGTGACAATACAATTAGAAAAAGACTGAACACGTATGTCAAAGCATGCCGTAGTCAAATGTGAAGCTATCTGCCCAACAAGGATGGCTGTGCAGCAGGACAATGTTTCAAAGAAAGGCAGCAAATCTACAAAAAATGACTGAAAAAGAAAAAAATCATGTTGTTGCAATGGTCCAGAGGTGACAGAGGCGCAGAGGTGAGAGTGCTTTGGTGCAACTGGTCCTCTATCCTAATCGAGAGTTTGTTCACCCCGGTCGGCTCGCTGAATGTCGTGTTTCTTTATGCAAAAAGACTTGAAAGACTCTGAACACTTGAGAGACGGCTGAACTGACCGAACTGTCAGGTTCCTCCATGATCAAGATTATGACCACTGGCTCGCAGGTCATTTGGACTCTTTGTGTGAGAAAATTGTAGATGCAGCACCTAATTTTAGCTTTCGCTTATAACCTGCAGCATCAAAACCGAAAGTCTGTTGGAACTTGTGTTAATTCACAGCCACTTTGCTCTCTCCTCTTCTTTTTGACAGGGAAGTGGTGAAGACTAGTATTATTTCCCTTGTTTACTTCAGTTGGCAAGTACAACCAAAAGCAGCGCAGTTCTCTTTGTGTCAGAGGCTTTTTGTTTGTTTGTTTGGGGTGTTTTGCACATTTTGCATGCAAAGCAATATATCTCTCTGTAGGTCAAAATTTGTATTGAACATTTAGGATTTTTAAAACACTGAAAAAAATGTATCTTGTAGCAGTAGAGGCAATTTATTGGACATTAAGGCCCACAAGTTGGAGCAAAGGGGGTCTAAATACCAAAGACATTATTATTATTAATATTAATTGGGCAGCACGGTGGCATGGTGGTTAGCACTGTTGCCGAACAGCAAGAAGGTCCTGAGTTTCCTTTCTGTGTGCAGTTTGCATGTTCATGTTAAACAAACTGTCATTTTTTTTGCATCTTCTCAATACCAGGTGAAGTGTATGAGATTACTGTTAAAATGAAGAACACGACTCACTGTTGAATATTTTATAGCAGCAATAATCTCATGAGCCAACTTGTTCTGAAAGGATTTTTGGAAATGCTCTTAAGGGATCGTAAACATAAACACGTCAATACCCTTGAAAAAGATGAAGGATATAGATATGTTAATGAGGGGAACTACCTTTTCAGCTTTGAAATGATGACAGAAATAACCCTCAGAAGACCTGAAATTAGTCTGAGTGATCATAGTGTGATACAGAGAGTGCTGTGTCAGCTATCAAAGAAATGTGTTGGGCTCATTGTTTGGGAAAACTACGCCCGATGGAGCGTACCACAGCATTCATATCAGAGCTTTACCCTCTAATAATCTAAAGTACTGTGTAGCCGATGTGCTGTAAGTGAGACTATGTCTCCACATATAGCATTTTCATTGCTGTGAAATGTAAAGCCATTACACTAAGGAACACTCTGCACAATATTAAATTACAGTTTACGAAATCCATCTCAGCTGGCAACTACCGCTTACATCTAAGTGGTTCCCTATATTGTTCTGGGGTGATATGTCAGGGAAAAAAATCCTCTGCTGACAGAGTATGCAAACACTTGAGCTAAAAATATTACAAACACTGAATGTGACATATGAAGTGAAGCCAGAAAGATATGAGGGCGGGAGGAAGAGAGAGGCAAAGAATGACACAGAGATAAAAACAAAAAACCTCAGTCTATGGGATAATAACTGTACATACATTGTTAACATATCATCCTTACAGTGAACCCAAAGAGATAAAGTGCCATTACAGTAGAAATCCCTGCTGCATCCAGATGTCAGAATCTGCTGTTTCGCTGTTCTCTGCAGAAGCTCCTCTGAAGCCTCTGTGTCTGTTGATTTCAGGGAGCCATCACCTCCTTGCCGGTGGTGAAAGAAGAAACTGAACCTGTATTTTCCCGTCTCTGTGCCCTGTGGCAGTGTTAAATTTGATGTTTCCACTCTTATACCCTGTCTGCCAGGAGCATGGTTTGTTTTGAAAGATTGGGTCAGCAAAGGAGCAGCTTAAGATCCCCTCTGCTTAAACAAGGGGCCTGAGCATTTTCTAGACAGATCTCAAACCCTGGGTAAATGATCTGTGCCAGCAGCGCTGCTCCTTCTGCATAAACACGGGCCGTTGTCAGACATTTTTACAGTCCTGTTCTTGCACTTGTCAAACTTGACACAGTTTGATTAAACTTGTCAACGCCGTTCGTCTCCTTAGCTTCCGACTGGTGGCGAGTGCAATAACCCCGAGATGAACCCGCCGCTGCCAGTCCCTGCCACTCACCTCGGGTCACTCTCATAGTACTGTGCTTTGTTCCTTAGCTGCCATACAGCTAACCTCAGCAGCAGTGGAAATACAGCATTATCATATTATTTATGAGGGCTGGCCTTCTGGGATGCAACTCAAGCAGGAATACCAATTGAGCTCTCCTGCCGTTCTGCTCCCAGGCCTGCCTCCTGGGCTAAGCACTTACACTTCTGCTTCCCGGGTAGGGTGTTATCTTCAAGCTGAGGTTCAGTGGGTGTTATTTATTCCCCATTTAAGCAGCTGCTGTGCATACACTGTACTGTAGGTGCTTTTCTCAGTGCCCTATATTTGTTACCGAGAGGCAAAAGAACTATAAACAGGACTCTTGTGTTTGAGATGGTCTTCTGTCTGATGATTCCCGGTTACTTTCCTTTGATATGAGGATTTGGTTAATAAGCCTGAGCCCCACTGTAGCTCCCTGGAAGCACCATAAGGATATGATCTACAGTCTGTCGTGGCTACAGACAATCTGCCAATCTGTTCACTGGGATGTGAAACACAGAGCCTTTCTCAGTGTTTGGACTGACAGATTAGATTGTTAGCGGAGAGTCATTATTTCCAGAATCGCACTAATCTGCAGTATCTGTCCGAAACCAAGACTTTTCCTCACCCTCCAGCCGCACAACATTGTTTTGGAATTCAGACTTTGAATGGAAGCAACAAACTGTGATTGAAAGGACGTCAATATCTGAATCACTGCTAACAGCGTGAGTCAGGTAGCTATTAGTCATTAATACCCCCTGGCTTTTTTGTGGGAGGCGGTTGGTGAGCCAGAAGGATATATTTGATGTTTTATGCTTTCGCAACTGATCATCGCACGATATCACAATCCCCTTCTCCAACGCACTTTAAATGCTGAGCCTATTCAAATTCCAACTCTGCTAATTAAAAAACACAGCCTCTGCTTTATCTCGCATGTCAAAACATTAGAAATACACTCTCTTTGAAACGTCCTCCGTTACGGCCAAATGAGCTGCCTGAAACTTAACAACGACCCGTGGCATAATAATCTGAAAAGTATACCTAGTTTAAAAATATCAAAAGTCATTTTGGCTCGGTATCTTTTCTTTCACCCCCAAAAAGAGCGTCTGAATTAAACTTCACCGAATAAATTTGCTTGGTACTGTATCTCTCAAAAGCGACAGCACTGGCTTGCTTGAGTAAAAGGCTTTGAGTGGGTTGCTTTTCATGACAAAGAAATGGCCGAATGTGAAAAATTTACATGGCTGAATAGTCAAAGTGAAAGAAGCTCTTTTGTTTCACGGCGTTATTCAGAGACAAGAAGAACTTGTACCGAGTTGAGCTGGTGAATAACACCTTTTCTTTTGGTGGTGGTGGTAGTGTGTACTATAAAGCTCTACCATTTGCCTTTTGTAGCAGTTCCAGAATTCAGTTATGATTTTACAAATCTTTGCCCATCTTAGCCCTCCTGTCCTCCTTTTTTCCACAGCGGTCGTAACAAGCACATATCGTATAGGCTGTGTGCATGCCACCTAGGATGGATAAATGTCTTGCAGACACATTGCAGAAATTGCCTCATCCTCCTGTGAGCCTTTTTCTGTCCTCAACCACAATGTACCGAGAAGCAAAATGATGCAGGGTGGGGAGTGGCATCTAAGGGCCCCAGCAGCATGTCTCCTTTCATGCCTCATTCATTCACTTTATCACCTCATTAGACGAATGTGAAGGTGTGGAGGAGAAACCTTGTCACCCTGAGACAGAAAGGCGGAGCCGCACTCCATCTTCTCCTCCCTCGGCTCAGCTCTCCACTCAGCTCAGCTTGCTAGCTGCATGCATGGTGAGCGTTGTTGGAGGTGGAGGGGGGTGCAAGCTGCCATATGAGCACACTTCATCAGGTGACACACAGCACAAATGGTTTTAGCTCTGGAGAGTCATGATTGTGAAGGGAATTAAGAAAGTTTTTATTTTTTTTAACTGAAATTATAGTTCTAGATCCCCATTAGGAGTCCACAGGCGTGGGGCATCTTATGCTGCACCAATTATAAAAGTGCAATTAGGGGTTCCCTAAATAAAAAGGACTCAACTTCATCTGTAATTAGATTTTATTTTCTCATATGTGTCATTTACTTACTGCAATTAGTTTGATGTTAATAAAATGATATTGTGCTTCGCTGTATTTCTTTGGCACATTCTAATTACTAATTTTAATAAACTCATTTAATTGCAGAGTGCAGCGCACTGATGAAGGCTTATTTCTTCTTCTTTTTCCTCTTACTTCTGCTTCTGTTACCGAGAAATGAAATCGCATTAAATCCCCGTGTACATATGTGAAGAAACACACTTTATGTTTACCGTGTGTCTCAACAGATTCTGGTTCCACATCTGTCTTAATACCCCTGCTGCTAAATCACCCAAAGCGTGGAAAAAAATAGGAGTTGTGCAGATCATACGGAGGGAATAAATCACACCTACTCCAGGTCTAGAAGAGAACATCGGTCAGAGCTGCCCTGGATACATAACCCAGATGAAATTATGCATACACACAAAAACACAGGTCGGCCTGTTCTTCACACACACACACACACACACACACACACACCAAAAACAGAAAAAGCTGCAATTTGTCTTTCCTTTTTAAGAACTAAAATAAGACTGTCGTGATCGGATGTGGCATTAATCACATGAATCATTTGTGCTGATTTGGAGAAGGCGAGAGGACAAACCATCATCTTCACTGCATCAGTACAAATGGAGCATTTCGTTAAACGTGTCAGGTGCTGTGTTGAGATTGTTTAGCTCCATGTCCACCATGTAGTGGGTTAGCCATTTTGAAGCGCTGTTCGACTTCTCAGCTGAAAATTTTCATTCACCACATAGTGCACCATGGCGTCAGTGCGCTGTAGGGGGCATGTTCTCCACCTTACATCGATCAGCTTAGACCATCGTGCGTCGTGAGCAAGAGAAGAAGAGTTGTCAGGTATGGAACTAATGTGATTTTCCTACCTGCTGAGTGTCAAGTGAGGATCGTACTATTCAGATGGCTCAGCCGTGCTGTGGCTTGTCTCTTCTACGTGAGTACAAAGATTGTTAAATATTGCCATTAAAATGCCTCCAGGATTCGTGTTTGAAAAGATATTACTGCAGAGATCTGAAGCATTTGAATCTTTTTGACTTTTCTTGAGTAGGTCAATGTTACTCAGATAGGGGTAAGTACAGGTGTTTGAGTATCTTGGAACAGTGCAGGTGGTATTTAGTGTGATTATAGGCTAATTATTACAGTGATCTTTAATAAAAGGAACCGAATACAAATGTGATTGAACAGACATTATCACACTTACTAGGAGAAAGAAGCCAAGTACTAATGAAAACTAAGAAAATGAATCATTTGTTTGTATAATTAGTAACAGCTTTGTAGAGAAAGCAAAGTGAAAAAGAAAACAAGGATCACTAAATCGCGTTAAACTTACGATCAAGACTCAGCGCAGCACAACTACAAAAAATCTGCTTGTTGACCTTATCTTTGGATTTTAAACATCTGTATGTAACATGTCTCGTTTGTTGTTTCGTGATGTTGTTTCATAAGGGCTCAGTCACACTAGAGTTAAGACAGGACTGCAGCCTCCTGGTGAGCAGGAATAATCAGTGGGTGCTTGCTGATTGCATTTAATTTTTTTGCAGAGTAGTTCAACGACTACTTTAAATTACCATGCAGGAGGCAACCTCTGTCCAGATATTCGTGGTTGTCATGATCCGAGTGAGTGTCTGGTGGTTTGTTCCCGGTTCCACACCCGCATCCTTCCACCTGTCGTAAATCAGTGGCTTTGAGTGGGATGGTTCTTAAGACCAGCTCAACCTGCCATTCTTCACCAGTTTATCAGCTACCTCATGGTGGTAACTAGTCCTCCGTGACTCTAGTTATCCAGGTTTTGCCCTGCACCCGTGTCTCCTTCAAGACTCTGATCCACTTACCTGCAACTCAGTCATCTGGATGCTGGACACTAAACCCTCCAAGTAAGCCTGCAAACTCACTCTGTTGAACCTCAGCTACTCACCGCTCTCACCTGCCTGCCCTCCTGCTTGCCGCACCACCACTGGACCTATGGAAACAAAAGGTTGGAAGAGCAATCTCACTTACTCACCCACACACAGGTGGTAGCCTTTATGTGTGTTGGGTAGTCACTCTTAGACTGGTGAAGGTTTACATGTACTACTATCTAACTTCAAAATGTAGGCATATTGACAATATGTTGCAATCTCTCTGCAATCAATCTGCACAGGCTGTCTGCACAACATGTCTATAACAAGTCTTTTTAATAGGGGACTCAACTCAGCTGGTTGCCAGCTTGCATTCTGGTTATATATATATACAACCTGCAGTTAAATAACTGTTGTGCAGCAGCTACAGCTTTACTTGTGGAGGGATTTCTGAATTTCTTTTTCTGATCTATCACTTTTGGGCTCAATTCTGTATGCTAGCAGTTCTAGCATGCTAGCAGGTACAGTACTACAGTACTGTACCCTCTTTTTTGTCTACTAGAAATGATTTGTGCTGTCTAGCAGTACAAAAAAGGTGCGACATGACTGGCATATGTGACATTGTCCAGTATACTAAAGATCAGACTTAGCTGCACAAGGACACTCTGTGTACACATTTATGTACATTTCTATGCCCATATTGTGGATATTTATGTCAGTTACATGTACTTAACCACAAATAGCAACCCTGTGATAAAAGTGGCCTCAACTGTGATGGAGAGTCTCTGTTCCTCATTTAAGAGACAGAGATAATTACAAATAGCAGGTGCATAGTTAAGCAGAGTCCCAAATGTCTCCATAGTTTTTTTACCTAGATCCCCTAGTGAGTCCACTTTGTAGCTAACCCTTTATAGAGGATGAGCTGGTGAGCAGACAAGTAGACGATCCAAGCACAGCCAGGCTCGAACACAGCTAGGAGAGACAGTGATGTAATGTAAGAAGCTTTATCATTATGCTCTGTCTTTTTATTGATTTCCTCTGGCCTCACGTGCTCTTGTATCCCTCTGCTACAAATTGCCTTCATATTATTGGGATACAGCCCCAGCACAGGGCAATTATTTATTAGACGCGTGCTTGGTAAAAATTGCTTTTTGCTGTGAATAAATAATAAGCCGAACCAATAAACGGAACATCCCCTTTGATATTTGAGCTGTAGCTTTTATGAATGTGGGGCTTTATGTGCAAAAAAACCCGAAAAATCTCTAAATGTACTAAGCTTTTTGCGCCGTTGTGTTCTCGAACAGAAAAGAATGACTTAGGACTCAAAATAATAAAAAACAAGGCACGCATATTTTGGAGGTTATCCTGTACACCCTGATTTTATGCTTTAAAAGTCAATTGGAGCTTCAGCGGTCTACCAAAATTACAATTCATTTGAGTGAATGCTTCAGTGCAGACCTTATCAAAATCTGAAATCTCAGCTTGCACTTTGAAATTTCCTCCCCTCCGTCTGAAAGTTGTGGTTTAAAGCTGCCTGGCCGTGAATACATTTCGGGGAGTTTTGCCGGATGTATTTTAATGTAGGCATCCGTCTATTTGTCGGTGTGTACGTGTGGATTGTAGGTGTTTATTGATGTCACACACAACTTAACCTTATGAACTGCCAAAAAGCAATAGAGATGTTGAAATGTGATGACAGACTGCTTTGAATTCATAAACTGTCAAGGCCCGAGCATGGCTCCTTTAGAAGCAATTACACTGAAGCATAACTTGATCTTGAAGGAAAAATCTTTGAATAATTCATCGCGGGAAAGCCATGTTTGGTATCGAAAGGATAAATATCTTCCTTTTTTAACTTTTATATGTTTTCAGTAAGTACAGCATGTTATAAGGAGAGCAGAGGAAAAGACTGACATGTAATGCTGTCCGTTATTCTGGCTGTAGCAGAGTACGGTGTGCAATCACTTGTAGCTTTTCCAAGCATTCTTTTCTTGTTTTGCTTTGTTTTCTTGTCAGTATTTTACCGCTAATTGTTCATTTAGTTAGCTCATCGATTTTACTGATAATCAAATTAAGATTTTTCTCTTGGCCAGAACATTTCTGCCACTCCTTTGTTTCGCTTTAATCATAAAAGAATAAATTCACTCCACTAATGTGGGTAACAAAATTACTGTAGCTAATGGAAATCAAATTATTTATAGTATGCTCCCACACGGCCAGCTTGTAATTTGCGGTCTCTTGGTTTGGAAATAAAAAGGACATTTTCTTTCTTTTTTGTGTGTCTTTGTTAATGAAATCAGATGTTTATGGTATTTAATTAGAAGATGCACTGACCGCCGGGCAGCCGGGCGACTGAGGTGACATGAACTTTTATGACACTGAATCCCCGTCTGCTGAAGAAGTGCTCTTCTGCAGCTGAGCCAACCTGTGACCCCTGTGTGAACTGGATGGAGTGAAAGAGGGGGCGTTTTATTAAAGAGAATCAATCATTTAAACTCTCTTTCCTATTGATGGCCTGCGCTGCTCCATATCATAACTGTATTAACTGGTTCATTTTGAGGCGAGCACTAAGCCCGGATGGATTTCTACATTCTACTTCTTTTCGTACCAAAATGCAGCGTGCAGGAGCTGTAGCCTACATTTATCGACTTAGACCATCATGCATTGCAGCCTGCGCCTGTTGTCAGACGAAGAAGAAGTAGGCGAGCAGTCAGATATGGAGCTAATGTGATTTTCTTGAAAATTCCTGGCGTGCATAATACTCCTCAGATACCTCAACCATGCTATGACTTGTCTCCTCCTCTGCCTGAGCAGCAGGATTTCAGACATTATTATTAAATTGCCTCTTGGAACCATATTTGAGAGACTTGCTCAGCGTAAACTCTGAATATGTTCATGATACCTTTTTAAGTCAATTATAGAACATTTGCATGGTGGCTAGAACAACTTTGCAGGTCCTTCAGCTTTAAAAACAAACCTCCATGTCCATCTCAGATGTTTTGTTTATTTTTTAATCAGACTCTTTTGTTCAGGTTCAGTAAATTCACTTTAATTGCAGTGAAAAAGCTGTTAGTCACTAAGTCAAGTGCATTACTTTCAAAGGTGTAGCTTAACTCAATTGGTTGAATTTCAGTGTTTTCTGGACCCAAAACCGTTTCAGTACTTGTGTGCTTTTTTTGGACAGGGTGTGGGAAACGCTTGCAGAATCACTAAAGATCAGACTGGAAACATTCAGAATGGTGAAAGCAGAAAGGGAAACACTGAACAAACTGATCAGCAAAAGAAAAGCACAGTGCAATGACACAAAGTGACAGCACACTGTGACAGCACAAACAAAAAGCAGAGGACGTTACACAATAACGTCTGAACTGTGACAGAATAAAAAAAGATAAATATGGAATTCATATTTAAGCAGTATGAGGACTCAAAACACAAATAACTTAGTAAAGAATGCACTGCTGTCATGTTATGTAAGTCAAACCCAATACGTGACCTAACCTGTTTGAAAGTCACATGATCTAATTCATGTGTCTGATTGGACATATTGGCTTTCATTGACAAAGAGAAGTGGCAAAAAATAAAGGTTTGAAGTGAAAGCATTTGATTTTCATGCATTACTGAAGCTTTCACTCTATATTGTTTTTCATTTTTGACAGAGGTGGCATGGAGAGGCTTTTACATCTGAACTCTTCAGATACACTCGGCGGACACTTTATTAAGCATCTCTTCCTCGTTCTGGGTTTGGAGCCCTTCTGCCTTCTTCATCACAGAGTCAACAAGGAGGTGGAAACATTCCTCAGATATTTTGGTCTATATTATCATAATAGAATCACATTTGCTGCGTATTTATCAGCTGCACATCTACGATGTGAAATTCCCATTCCAACACAAAAGGTGCTCTTCTGGATCTAGATCTGGTTGCTGCGGAGACCATTTAAGGACAGTGAATCTTTTTGTTCAAGCTGTTCACAGCTGGAGATAACTGAAGCTTTGTGATCATGTGTTATCCTGTTAGATGCAGCAGTCAGAAGATGAGTAAACGGTGGTCATAAGGGGATGGATATGGTCAGCCACAAAGCTCCATGTATCTCCACCACCATTATAACATCACCGCCACTTTAACCATTGACACAGGCTGGATGGCTCCATGCTTTCACGGTGTTTATGCTAAATTCTGACCCTCTCATCCAAATATTCAGGAAGCAAGGCTCATCGGACCAAGCAACTTTTTTCTTCTATTGTCCATTTTTGACCAGCACCTGCTAACTATAGCCTCAGTTTCCTGCTCTTAGCTCATGGCAGTGGTAATCCTTGTGTAGTTTCCTGCTGCTGGAACCCATCTGCTTCAAGGTCTGACACGTTGTATTTTCAGAGATGCTCTTCGTTCTCCTCTGACCTCTGGCATCAAAAAGGCGTTTTTACCCAGAAAACTGCAGCTCACTGGATATTTTTCGTTTTTCAGGCCCTTCTCTGTAAACCGTAGAGCTGTGTTGTGTGGGAAAACCACAGCCGATCAGCAGTTTCTGAATCCACCGACAACCATTATCTCTTAAATCTCCTTTCTTTCCCTTTTTTGACCAAGTCTGCATCCCTAAATGCAAAGTGCTGCTTTGTGATTGGCTGAATATTTGGATTAACAAACATATACATTTATAAAGTATAGTGTGGCATAGTTGTAACCGCACGAGCTTGTGCAGGAGGATACACTTAACCCACAGAGAGTTGTTAATACAGTTTTATATGCACAGATTTAATGTTTCATTATTAAGATATGTAGCATGCACTTTTTCAGAAACAGCAACCGTGTAATGCCCATGGCCCTAAAATGTCCTCCAGGTGCTGTGCTGTTTGTTTATGCGACAGAGATAATTACTAATATACACACATAATTATGTATAACCTTGTAGTGTCCACAATGTACCAACCGTAGCCCCTACAATGACTCTTCTATGAAGACAACAGAATGCAATGGGTAAGCAAGTGCAGGGACAAATGGACACGTTGAATGCAGCTCTAGTTCCAGCTGATGGACATGAAACATCCTAACTTTATCATTTGTTCTCATTAAAACAAGCAACAGCAGCAGAGACAAGTTTGTGTCTCGAATGATTATTTCAAACCTCTCAGAACAGTCTGATTGTCCTGCACAATTTCAACCAGGTTGCCAGAAAACATTAAGGCTGTCTTTGTAGACCTGAAAGAGTTCAAAAACATCTATTTAAACTGCAAATAATGTTATATGATAGCGAAAGGTTACCAATTAAACACTGAACAGGTTCAATTAAAGATATAATTGCCTAAGGCTACAAAAAAAGGCTGGAACGTGAGGGGGGGCTTCAAACGGTATCAAGACGCGGCTCGAGCGTTTAGATAAGGAGGCTCTTCATTTCAGCAGTGCAGACTGCAAAACTGTAAGTCTGAGTTTAGGAAGAAATTGGGGCTTCAGTGTACAGCCTGTGAGCCTCATGCAAACAAAGCATCATTGTACTCTGTAAAGATTTGACACACAGGCTTAAGGATAGCTCTTATGAAGATAGTTTAATTTAAGTATGCTGTGAATAAGCTACATATATATAGTTATAAAGAGCTGATGGGAGAGCTGCATTTCAAATGAAACAAAAAGGCATAGCAATGCTTAAAAATGCACAGACATGACTCTGGAAAATATCTGTTTAAGGGATATGAGTGAAATGGCAAAATGTGTGCCTACACTGTGAAAGCTGTGCATATGAATACTGATGGCTTCTAAGGCTCAGTGTGATTATGTAATTAGTATGGCATTCACAAAATATCATAATCATTACCACCTGGTATCTCTTTATAACAGCAAATTAGGAAATGATTCTGACTTTGGTCGTTCGGTAGATGATTTAGTGCCAAACAAGAAAAAGCACCTTTAATCTTCACAGGGGTCACCCAGAAAGAAGTGCTTCTAGGCCTTTCCCTCCTAGCTGGCCTTGACTGTTTCACATGCTGTTTCCATCCATCCACCCATCCATCCACTTATCCATGTCAGGGTCATGGGGGCAGCAAACTAAGCAGAGATTCCCAGAACTCCCATTCCTCAGGGACACCAAGGCATTTGCAAGCCAGCTGAGATATGTAATCTCTGCAACCATAACAGGTAGGATGCTATGCTTTCCAGGTTACAAGTGCTGGCCCATTTTTTCACTCTCTTCTGTTCCACCTGGCCTCAAACATCCATGATTTTTGTGGCTTTGCTAGTTTATGTTTATTAAATTATCATTTTTTTATGTAAACCTCTTCCGTGAACTCGCTCTTTGCCAGTTTGTGACCATCCTTTTTCATCAGTGCCTCTTGATATTGAGAGATAGCAGTCCTGTTTGAATGGAGAGAGTCAAAGTCAGCATTAGGATGCAGAAAGTGTTGGTAGTGCTATAAGTCACACACCAGGAGGTCCAGAGGTCCTTATCAAATGTCCGGATGAGTCGGGGTAGGAGTGAGGCTGTGTGACTGCTGCCGTAACCCAGCAGCAGTTACATCAGGGGACATGTGAGCACCACTCTGACACAAGCAACCTGGTTTTCATTGTAACCTTTCAGCGTGTAGGATTGTTGTGCATGTGTGAACAGTACTGTGCAAAAGTACTGAGTCGCCCTTTTATTTCTCTTTTTTTTCTTTTTTTTTTTTTTCTAAATGACATCAGAAACAGCAGTATGCGACATTACGTGATGGCAGAGCTTCAGTTCATGCTTTGTCATTTTTTTTTTTTTTTTAATAAATAGGACAGGGGGAATGAATGAGAGAAAGAGGGGGAGAGAAAGAAAGAAAACCAAAGGGGAGAAGAGACGGTGAGAAGGGGGGGGAAGAGAGAGAAAAAAAAAGAACTCCTGGGTCACCTGTATGGAGAAAAAAACAAACAAACAAACAAACAAAAAAAACAAACAGAGGAGACAGCAAACAACAAAGAGCAACATAATAATAGAGAAAACAAAGCACCATCACAATAAACTAGCTAGTCATAGATATCAATATTTACTAAGTAATAAACGATATTGTGCAGCACGCAAGATAGACAGCGCACAGTGTGCTTTGAGGCAGCAGCCAAGAAAGCTTTAGTCCACGTCTGTGAATACCCATGTGTGCATACCTGTGTGGATCAGCATGCTTGCATTCCAAAGGTTTCTCCATGTAATGATCTGCTAGGGAGTGTGGGGGGGCCACAGCCCCGTCCTCCAGGGTGTGAAGCGGGTATGGAGGAGATCAAAACTCCAGACATCCAGAGGCCCTTTTATTTCTCTATATTTTGCTTCCAAAGAGACGAGCTTTCTTGTCATTTTTAAAGTGAAATCATTTTTTATTTATTTGTAAATAAAGAACCCTTGAATTATTTGCCTTTTTACACTCAAATGATTAATATTCCTCAATCAGTGTTGTGTCTGCACATAAAAGACGACTTATCAAAGAACCAATTTTCAATTGGATCTTTAGGCACTTTGTTATCAGCAGCCTGTTGCAAAAACACATCATTTTTTCCATTTTCTTTACTTGAAGCTACAAAAAACACCAAAGATAAAACAGTTTTAGAGGAATAAAAGAGCCTTTTTGCGCTAACACGGTGATTCCCAAAGGCCTATTAGCTGAAAATTTGAAATATCTATGAAGTGTGTTCTTAAAACGGTTGAGCAAACTGGATAATTGTAGGACAAAAGAACAAGTCTCAGGCCTTAAAAAACTATCGACAGCAGATGACCAGTTCCTGAAAGTCCTTCAGAAATAGGCAGAAAAACAATAAAAGAAAATCCGGCAAAGACCTGACACAGGACCTGAGAGATGTGTGTGGCCCTTTGGTTGATCCATCTACTGTTCACCAAAACCTCATCAGAAGAAGGCTTCGTTCCTGTGCATGTACATGCACAAAAAATTCCGCAAAACAGCAAGGCCACGAAAAGTGAACCGTGTCACAGCGAGGGACCAATGTAGTCCTAAAAACTACTTAATGAAATTGAAGAACAATGGCGGTCATGCCAAATACTGACTTTCAAGCTTGTGAGAACTCCATGTTTGCATACATTTTAATAAATCCCTCTCTTCGTTCCCGTTTTTCCTGCAAAATATAAAGAAATGAGGCGTAACTCAAGACTTTTGCACAGTACTCTATTTTAAACCAAACAATGCTTAAACCTAACCATGAAGCCTTTCCATGAGGAACACCTGGAAAACATCCAGCAGACAAGGGAGAGGACACAAAAGCCACAGAGAAACGCCACAGCTGACAGGAGCACAGGACCCAGAACGTTACTGGTACCACAGTGCGGTAACAGTGCACTAACAGTGCTAAGTAGCGTACCACTGTGCCACCGATAGAAACGTAAACAGCAAAAGGAAGCTGAACTAAACATCGAGTGACAGTCGTGCCATTTGTTAGGTAGACTGTAATAATAATCATAATAAAAAATGCTCCTGTATCGCTTCGATTACGCTTCAATTTGTCTTGATATAAGAAATGCATACATAATTACCCCAGTGACCTTATTTCCTAACCATGCAATCTAGAAACTGCTTTTTTAACCAAATTATAGAGCTAAAATGAGGGTAATTAGCAAGTTAACTACAGTTATTTGAGCTACAGAAATTGATAGTCATCACTTAGAAATAAGGAGCTTGCTTTTGTCTGTCCTTGTGTGAAATCAAACATGTATTGTTTCAGAAATTATTGCAAATTTTGAGTGTTACCCACCGTCATAATTGTAATCTGCATGCGAAGCAGGAAGGCTTGACAGGTGTAGCAGCAGTAACTCAGTAAAAATAGCAAGCTTTCCCCTCTGTGTCAATGCCACGTCACACCCACTGAGCTGCAGCGCCATGTGCCAACATCTGGCGCATCTATGATTCACTTTATAATGTAAAAAACAGCTTAAAGGTGGCGAGAGCTTTGATATATATGATGTAAAAGAAACGTACTGAAGTTTGTTTCATCGGGAGCATTCATTTCACTCAACAAACTCATTAAGTCTTCACATCCTCTCTTCTAAACCTCGATGCTCGTTTAAGGAGCCATGTATCTCCCAAACACACATTCTTCATGGATTAAGCGTCTACTATCATCATGAATAACAGATCTAATCTGGTGTTAAGTCTCACACAAAAGCAGATGGAACCATTAGTTAACCTCATTCTTGGGTTTTTCACCAGTTTGGGGCTTTTTCTAGCGTACTGGCACAATTTCACCTCACAGTCAAATGTCCGTGTTTTCACACAGGTTGCTTCACAAATCCGTGTACACAGCAATGTTATTTCTTCTTGAGTGGCGAGCCACACAGAGCAGGGACCTCCCTCAGGAGACAGAGAGCATTTCATTTCACACTGACACGTTCACCTCTATCCTCACCATCCCGCAGAGGGCTGCTGGGGTTGTCAACCGTGGGGAAATGAAAGAGGAACTCAAAATGTTGCCAGAACGAGAAAACTACATTTGTGACCACAAAGCAAAGCTGGTAACAAAATCGCTGGGATCTCTCCAATTGGGAAAGTTATTCGTGTTGTTGTATTTCAATGTCCCCGTTCTATCTTTCATGCAGTTTTGCTTCAAAATAGCCCGAGGAATTATATCACCCTCAAGTAAAGGGTAAACACAGAGGGCATAAAAAGACAAGTCTCGCTATATAGGAGGAATAAAACTGTAATGGCTTGTTTCTTTGCCTCCGTATTTAGACTGAAGGGGTGAACAATATACTGTAGCTTTGTTTGTCTTTGGTCAAGTCAGGGTCAGCCTTCCAATAAAGCTCACACGGGGGCTGGTAGCACTCAAATAAATTGGATTTTATATGCTTGCCATGAATATAAGGCTCATCCAATCTGGAGGCCGCTCTGCACTTTTTAGAGCATTCATGATACCCTCAGGCTTTTCATCTCCAGCAACGCTTTGGCATATCACTTCTCATTATTTCTTGCTGAATCTTCCAATCGAGCCAATTTGAGGTAAAACACGACACATCTGTTGTTCTCCTGCGGTTGAATTTGAAAGGTACAATGGATATGGAAAGAAAGCGATAGGCGTTGTTTTCCATTTATTCACGTCAGTTGCTCTTTTCTCGTTCCCCCGAGTATTTATTAATCTGTTAACGAGTAGGGAGCTGATAGACGTTTTAGGCATAGGAAGTGATAGCTTTCTTTTAAAAATCCAATTATAGATTTCTTTTACTCTATTAAATCAAGTCTGTTTGCAGGAGATGTTTATATCCCCAACGTGTGCTGTGTTTATGTTGCCATTTCATTAACATTTTGTCTTATATTTGTAATAAAGCAAAGGATAAAGCCACACAGGCAACAACAACCATTTTCACTCCTTGTTGTCAGTAAAGCAGCACGTGTGTGATTGTTTCTTTCAAAGATGGCAAAAGTCCAGAGAATGATTTGTGTAGGCATAATAATAGACTCAAGTCAAAAAAAGTTTCCTTTACTTTGGGAAATTTTAAGTATATATTAGGTGCAATTTAGCTACTGAGGCATTAGAGATGTACATCAAAGAAATGGTTCTCCCTCCAACGAGCTACTCTCTCACCAGTTGGACACAGGCAGCTTAGACCACCTTACAATCAATACAAAGGCTCTATAAACAGGCTCTGAAAACATTACATAAAAGGAGCAGAGCACCTTCTAGAGGTGATTATGAAACACCTCTCAGGAAAAGGGTTTGTGGGTAGTCTGGCTTTTCTTATTGAGAAAAACACACAGACAGTATAATACATGGACGCAGCTATTGTGACATCACACACTGCTCTCTGAAGACTCAATGTGAGCATTTGTCAGCTCAGTTGCAAAAAACAGATGTGAGGAGGAATAGTAGGTGTGGCCCAATGCTAATGACTTTGATTGACAGCTCATTATCAGTTTTCATGCTACAGATAGTTGTCCATTTTAAAACATGGTTGGACCAAGATTTATAAAACAGACTTTTTCTTCAATATGACCCAAAATGAGTGACTGAGACAGTAAACACATCAGGAAAGACTTCTTTAGGACCTCGTGTATGTTGGTGGCCACAGCTATCGCCATCTAGTGGTCTTCAGAAATAATACAGGTTTAAGTGAAGCTACAGCGAGGCCTGGGCCAGTTGTTGCTGGTACTGCTGTTGATGTTGCAGCTGTTGATGTGACACATTTTGATACATCTATTTCTAGTTTATTTTTCTATTTTGCTCTTAGCTGTTCAGCTCCACCGTTTCACTTTAGTTTGTCCATCTTTAACAAACAGCTCTTCCAAACTAAAGTCTGGAGAGGGGCCAGTCATGTTAGAGGAAATCTGGTGTCAGTAGTAAAAATGAACAAATGAACAGTAGTCAGTGCTCGTAGAGCCAGTGTGCAACGACCCTTCAAACCCACCTGTAGGCTGTAAAGTTATAATTATAAAAACATTTCATTGGCCCTTCAGCCCACAAGTGGCTCTGCCCACAGAGCTAATTCCCAGTATGCCAGATTACCAGTCCAGCCCTGGCTACATTGCTATTTCGTAGTGTCTATGGCAGTACATACCTGGATTTCTATAACCACAAAACTAAGCAACATAACATCTCTTTCTCCCAACTGATAAAACAGAGATTACTGGATAATCAAATATGTTGTCATAACGAGAAATACTTTGAAGAAGTCTTTGTTTATGCTAACTATCTATGTTTTACTAATTGTGTTAATGTAGGTCTGAGTTTTTGTATGCTTCATGAGTGATATGTTATGTGGTTATGTCTTTCTGGTCATTCACATGCTTGGATGCATTTGCATTGTTCTTTTTTCTTCACTGGTCTTTCTTTATTGCCAGGACCTGCAATAAAATTGAAAATGATCCCACGTGGCTAAATCTAAAATAACATAAACATATATAGACACGAGTACACACGTTCTTCAGTTAAGTAGCAGTACAGTTAAAAACAGTCTATTAAAAGCACACAGCATGAGAACGCATTAGAACACAAACAGTATAAAAATAAAAAACAAAATAGTTCTAACACTGACCATGAACACCACAGCTGCTCCACAACAGTCCAACACAGTGTATTACATAGTGCATCACATCAGCTTGTGTCTTTTATTAAACTACCTGGTATTTGTTATACGACCTTTGAATAACAGTTAACATTATTCAGTTTGTTTTACAAGACTTTCTCAGTATGCAGGGTGCCGCTTTAGCTCAGTGATCGAGCAGGCGACCATATGCCTCATGGCCAGAAGGCAGCAGCCTAGATTCAAGTCCAACCCAAAGCCCTTTGTTGCATATCTTCCCCCCTCTCTCTCCACTATCCACTGAAGGCAAAAAGTAATTAAAAAAAAGACTTTCACAATATGAAAAAACAGAATTCAGCAACGCATCGTTTAGCCTGTTAAGAAAAAAACCTCTCTTCGGTCTTTCATGTCTTACATTTACTTACTTAAGCATGTCTTACATCTTTCTCCATCTCTGAGTGACATCATCTGTCATTGGTCTGTCTCTCTTGGAAATAGAGCAGCTGTACATTTAACCAGCAAACACACTGATAGACAAGCTGCACACAAACAGTTTGTGTTTGCTAATATTTCTCAGGCCGATACAACGGCATTTCAAATTATCTGTCACATAAAAAATGTTACTCCCTTATGCTCGCTCCTTTTCTGTAGCACCAGCTAGATGCTAAAATACCACAACTGCAACTAGCAAACATCTGCACCAAAAATGCACATGCAGATGTTCCCAGTTCAACCGGCAGCGCCACAAACGATATCTCATTATGTGCAATAAGCAACAACAAATATCTGCAGGATTGTCTTGTATGTGATATTGTTCCCTCATTTATGAGTTGATGTCTGAAAAAAATTACAATCAAAGGCATTAAACCTGATGAAGCAAGCCCGTTTTGAGAATGGAAATAATAGAAAATAATGATGCTTGTCCTAAAATGTAGGAAGTAAAATTATTAAAACAAAGTACAGTAACAAAGTATCTGTACTTTGAACATATAGATGTATATAACTGAGGTCCT
This sequence comes from Astatotilapia calliptera, assembly GCF_964374335.1. Taxonomy (NCBI): domain Eukaryota; kingdom Metazoa; phylum Chordata; class Actinopteri; order Cichliformes; family Cichlidae; genus Astatotilapia; species Astatotilapia calliptera. The sequence continues at coordinate 39,575,913 of NC_137436.1, read as the reverse complement.
TTGCTTGCTTTGGTATAATAAACAGTTGTTCGTACGCGCACAGGTTTATGAATACTAGAAACAAATGCTTATTTTAGAAGCAGACGGATAAACTCCTTTTTTCCCACACTGATAAAATACAAAATACCTCTAATGATGTACACAAAGACAATAATGAGCAGCCGGTCTGATGTTCTTTTTGGTATGCATAGGGCAATGCAGGTAGTTAGAGCAGAGGCTCTGGAGGTGTGGTAGGTAATCTATTTCTCTCTGCCAGAAGGTCAGACAGATTAAACCCTCCTATGAAGATCCCAGTTTTCCATGACAGCTGTCTGCAGGGGAGCTCTAAAACAGAACTCTCAATGAGATGTAAAATTAACTTCAAGTCATCTGGTGTGAAGGTCGTGCCTTTGTACCAAAAAGAACAGCCGCTCGATGTTCTCTCTCTGTAACCAATGCATTTTTCAGGCTCACATTTCAACAGTAGAGACTGAAGTGTTATGGAACAGTTCTACGTGCACCTTTTATGATGAAGTGTACATTTGTCAAACCCCCCTAGGAATTAGATCCAGCTTCTGCAAAATTGATAGTTCCAAACATCATTTTTAACCAATCTAAAATGACATCTCCTTCAAAAATAGGAATTTCAGTAGCATACATGCTACTTTACTGCATTCAGCCTGAGCTCTCTCTGCAAGCGTTATCTCTTAATGTCTGCTTTTGCATGAGGGGGAAAAAAGAAATCACCATTTGGTAACAGTATTTCCTTCATTTCACACCCGTACTCAAACCTAGACACATTTATTATTATATTTTTTACTGGAATAAGTAAGGGTGATACTACCTTCAAATGATGTTGATGGTAACGATATCATTTTTGTTCTGATGGATGGTAAACCATCGATAAGGTCCTCTTCATTGTAATTACCTTGTCCGTGTAATGACCACATTCAATTCAACCATTTCAGCCTGATTTGCTCAGTGATTCCACCTTAAATTAGATAACCCCTATTTAAAAAGTGGGCTCAATATTAACTGATTATCTTTGATGACCTTTATTGTCTTTTAGAATACCTTAAAAGGTCACATCAATCCAGGCATTAAGATTAAATCCCAACAAATTAAATTTGTTGCTGACATTTAAGCTTTTTTATTGAACAAGATGTTGTTTACAACACATTAATTGACTGTGATTTGTTCAGGCACTTTTCACAGTAAATTTGAATTATTTGACGACACCTTTAATTATTTATTTAGAAAGGAAATCTTCCGAATGTGTTCAAAACTGTTTTTTTTTACTGTCACTGAGGGAAGAAGACAAACAAAGTAGGAATATGAAAAAGCCCATTTATTATTTCACATTAATTTGATACTTTAACTACCACTTTCACCAGTAAGATGATTACAGCCAGGTAGAAGAGATAATAGCAGCATATTTAACAGATGACATTCCCGCTTCACTTGAGGCAGTTATTCTCCACCAATCTGTCTAGGAGTTTGGGAGAAGATGAAAAATTAATGCAAAACTGTCAAAGTAGTACCGAAGTTTCACCTGCTCTTACTGTAAGTAATAAACAAAGAAAACTATTTCGATTAGACTGGAAAATGGATCACCACTTTTTCCCCCCATAAAAGAATCAACTGCTGTTAGCGTAGCTATGTGCAATATTAACACTGCCTCGAGGCTCAACATGCTCGAGTGAAAGAGGACCCCACAGCATCCAGGAAGGTGAGTGAGATGTCATGCTGCTGCGATGTTTGCAGTCAGTGGTGCATATGTCTGAGAAAAGGGTGTAAAAATGTAGGACGCACATTAAAAACTAATGAAATGACTGTCAAGTCTGCTCCAGCCTACAACCTTTGCCACAGGTCACTCTTGCACATTTTCTCTTTTATTTCACATCAGTCAAGGAGGAAAATGCATTTTAATAGCACTTGTTTGGTGCCTGCACCCAGACTGCTGTCAGACAGAGCGTCTCACCCTGGCAACTTTGGAAATTTAGCTTTCTAAGACATAATAAGCAGCAGAAGTGGTTTTAATGCCGCGACTAAACTTTGGTAGGAACACTTAAATGTAAAAATGAAATGAAGGGAAGTCAAAAATACAGTCCGGTGCGAGATTCAGTCCGCCCACGTGACCACTACTACCTCAAGCTCCTAACACACAGTGTTGGAATACAATATGTGGTTGTTTCAGAGTCATGAATCAGTTAAGTTTCATGGCTATTTTAAACACCAACACTAGTGTTGTGAATGGGGCTTTTGCTCAGATATCACAGTGCAGGAACACTGCGGTATCTGGCCTTGCCTGGTGGTAAGTGTCCTTTCTTAGTCCTGGGGTGAAACTTCATTCACTTTCAGGAGCTTTTCAAAGCAGCTTGATAGACGACTAAAGAGATTCTTTTTTTTTCCAGAAGGAAATAAAACAAGTTTTCTACCTTGAAGCCCGCCAAGAGTCGTTTTATGTAATTTATGATTTTGAATCGACTTTGAATCAGCAACTGAGGATTTATGGCAAACACATATACAAGTCTGTGACAGAGCTGCGGCCTCCAAGCGAGAGGTTTAACTATACATATATATCACAAAATATATAATGTATGTCTGAGACCCAAGAGCCAAAAACAGAAGAGATATATATCCTATTGCTTTAGTGTGACTTGCCATTTTGGCTTGATAACAAAGAGTTATCACAATGGAGCTATGGTAAATCGCATTTGATATCCATTTAAGCCCCTGAAAATCTGCTGCCAGTACAGGTCAATCCATGCAAAGTATTCAACCCAAGAAGTGTTGCGAGAGATTTTTTGAGGACACGAGCCTAAGAAGGATTCTTCGAAGAAACGGCGGTTCAAAGGGCTTAATCTTGGCAAAGACACTAAACATTTACCCAGAGTAAAAAAAGAGAAAAAAGAAGAAGGTTTCTGGTGCATGCAGAGCGGGCCTTTGCCATGTTAGCTTACGCAATCAAAGAAAGCTCACAGGTACAGCTGCTTTGCCTGTGGCTGCTGTTTGAGAAGAACATAGAAGAAGAGAAACCAAAGGAGCAGCGAGGCAGCGTTACACCTTCTTTCCCACACTCTGAGGCTCTTAGATGACTTACAACGCTGTGCGAAACGAGAACAATGTTCATTTTAAAATAAATTCAGCGAGACAGAATGCGCTCAGACGATAGAAATGTAGCCATCAAACTAGTGAAAGCAGCAAATTACACACAGGGGAAAAAAGATAAATGGAAAAATATTTGTTTATTTTGAATATAAGGAATATTTACCACTGATGTCCAACCACTTGATATTTCACCAGCAATTTTTATAAACAGAGAATCAAAATAGTTTGGAGCGATGCACACACACACACACACACCAGAACACACACCGCTCCATTTTACAGCTAATGTCAGTCTGTCAGTCTCTTTGGGACCTTTGTTTTGGTCTTCAGAAACTGCTGTCAACTCTTTGTGTTGTCAGTTCGAGGAGCACTTCCTAAGGGGCCAACATGAAGTAACTGTAGCAACATGTGTGTTTCACATTCAGTCATTGCTCTCATGAATCCTTGAAAACCTTAACAATAACCATAGAGACCTTTGGCAAAGTTTCGAGATATTTGTGAATTTTACAGTCGGATATGAGACATTTCTTGTTTATCTAAGACCAACAAAATCACAAGTATAGCCACAAGTTGTTTGTATTATTTTCTTGGAAGCGGGGTGCTTATGATCAGTAAATTACCAGTTTAGTGTTTTTAAGGTTTTGTGTGGCATCATCCACTGCTGGTTCCCAGAGTCTCATTATTATGTAGCCTAAAGCTACTGAATACACCACGGACCACTCTGCATCCTGCCAACTGGGCACACAACAGTTCCAGACAGCTGATCCACGTTTAAGAGATGAGAATTAACAAGAAACTACAATTTTTCCCGTAAAGATGTCAGTAATGCTTTAAAGAGAATCCCATCTTCAACATGTTTTGTGACAGGGCGAACTTTTCACTTTTTCCCTCTTTTAATTTCACTTGTCTGGCTGTGCTGCACATCGTGGGGAAAGTTCAGCGTAAAAGCCACTCATGGGACAAACAGATCAGTTTCTTGCTATATTTAATGACTCAGAAGAGCTTTTTGAAACATGTATGAAATGTGGTCGATGCTGTCTGGACGTACAAATCAGCTATGACTCATGAGTGCTGTAGGTTTTGTCCCTCATGGCCAGTGTAGGAAGAACAAAGAAAGGAAAGGCTCAAAATAAATCACTGCTTGAGGGCTACATACATCAAACTCCATAGTTCATTCAAAATGTGTTTTGTCCACTATATCTATGTTAGAAATGTGCATTTGGACTTTGACAGTAAGGCGCAGTTTGAGAAATGTAATACATTACTCTCTGCTCAAACAAGTGGCAGTTGTTGAACTATACCATAATGGAATTTCTTATGTGAAACACTAAGGGCAACGGCAAAAGCACTGAGGCTTCCTGGTTTTGTGTATCCTAGAAAGTCAGCCTTTTATGTTGAAGGCTGGATGTCATAGCTGATATAGTGTTTTTGTCAGACTCTCCAAGTGGACATTCAGCCTACTTTTCTTCACCACGCCAGGATTTTTAATATCAACTTTTACAGAGCTGAAACTCCACCAGAGAGAGCTTCAAACCAATGTAGTGTTGAAGGTAAACACACTTTACACGTACAGTGGGGTAATAAATATTTGATCCCCTGCTGAATTTGTTTCTTTGCTGACTTACAAAGAGATTCACTTTAATGAAGAGAGAATAGCAACCACAACTGCAGGAAAAAACACACATAAATCTTATCAATTCATTTGGATGTCACTGAGTCAAAAGAGTAGTTGAACCCATAGTGAAAACACGAGTTAGTACTTGATGGAGAAACTGGAGAAAGTCAGTCGCAGTGGTGAGATGTTTCTTGTAGTTGGTCACCAGCTTTCCACACATCTCAGGGGGGATTTTGGCCCACCCCTCTTTACAGAAACTCTCTAAATCCTTTAGGGTTCTTGATTGCCGCTTGGTAACTTGAAGCTTTAGCTCCCTCTACTGAGGTCTGGAGACTGGCTAGAACCCCGAATGACCCTACTGCGCTTCTCCTTGGTTGCCATAGTAGAAGACTCATCCAAACTCATCTTCAGCGTTCTGGCTTGAGGAAGGAGGTTGTCATCCAAGATTTTACAGTCCACAGCCCCATAAATTGGTCCCTCAATGCGGTGAAGTCACCTTGAGCATAATGTTTCCACCTCTGTACTTCACAGTGGGGATGTGTTCTTTGGGTTGTACTCAATATTTTACTTCCTCCAAACACGGGAGCGGGTCGAGTAGCAAAAAAACTTGATTTGGTTTTCATCTGGCCACAGCACTTTCTCCCAAGCCGTCTCTGAATTATTAAGAACTGTACTAGAACAATTAGGATGGGTCTGCTGACTGTGGATAAGATAAGATAAGATAAGATAAGATAAGATAAGATAAGACAAGATAAGATAAGATAAGATAAGATAAGATAAGATAAGATAAGATAAGATAAGATAACCTTTATTAGTCCCACACGTGGGAAATTTGTTTTGTCACAGCAGGAAGTGGACAGTGCAAAAGTTATGAGGCAAAAATTAGAATACAATAAGAATAAATACAGTACACAACTGTACAGAATAGAATAAAATACTATATACAGTAGAATAAAATAAAATAAATATACAATAAGATAAAAATAGAATACAAATACAAATACTATATACAACTGAGTAAAAATACAACGATGACAGAAAGGATTATTGCACTTAGTATTATTGCATATGTATGGATGTGTGTGCTTGATCAGTTAAAGTCTTTATTGTGGAGTCTGACAGCAGTGGGGAGGAAAGACCTGCGAAATCTCTCCGTCCCACACCGTGGGTGCCGCAGTCTCCCACTGAAGGAGCTGCTCAGTGCTGTCACAGTCTGCTGCATGGGGTGGGAGACGTTGTCCAACAGGGATGACAGCTTAGCCGCCGTTCTCCTGTCACTCACCACCTCCACTGGGTCCAGAGGGCATCCTAGAACAGAGCTGGCTTCTACCCGTGTAGCTTTGAGTGGATCGACCATTTTTTTCACGATCATCCTAACCCCATGAGATCTCGAATGGAGCTCCAGACAGAGGTCGACTGGTGGCCATTTTGCATTTTATCAAACCAGCAGTTGTCACCTTCTCACCAAGCTTGTTGCTCCGGACTTGTGCAGGTCCCTGACATCTTTCAACAGCTCTTTGGTCTGATGGTGGAAGTGTAATGGAAGAACCGGAATCTGTGGACAGATGTGGTTCGTACACATGAGTTTGATTGATTGTTTATAATCTATGTACGACACAACAAATCTGTAGGACACAGAATTGTGGCCAGGTTATAGGGCTCAAAAACTTATTTCACTCAATGACGTGCAAATCAATTTATAACCTGTATGTAGTGTGTGTGATTTTTTCGGGATTTTTGGTTGATGATCTGTCTGTTTTAGTTTTCTTTAAAATTAAAGTGTTGAAAATAGAATTTCTTGTCTCAATTAGGGCATTAAAATACCCCCCCCCCCTAACGTTATTACAATAATGTATTTATTTATTTGCCCTCTTTACACCACCACAGTGGGTTTAATGGAAACACAAATTTTTATTGATTAGATATATTATAATAATTTGTGAGAAAACATCTAAAAGAGCCGTTCCACTTCTGGAAAAGAATAAGGGGAACTTTGGGCAGGTGAACTCAAGATTAACTTGTATCAGAATGATAGGAGGAGAGAAGTGTGGAGAAAGAAAGGAACAGCTCATGTCCTGAAGCATACTGCATCATCAGTCAAACACAGTGGAAGCAATGTTATGGAATGGGACTGTAAGGCTGCCAGTGGAACTGGGTCTCTAGTGTTTATTGATGATGTGACTGCTGATAGAAGCAGCAGCACGAATGCTGAAGTGTACAGGGCTATACTCTCTGCTCAGATTCAGCCAGTGTTGCAGACCTGATTGGATGGCGCTTCACAGTAGAAATGGATAATGACCCAAAGTGTGCTGGAAAACTTCTGCAAAAGAGTTTCTTGAGGAAAAGAAATGGGATTTTCTTTGATGGCTAAGCCAGTCTGAAGAAAGTTAAACATATCCAGTGCTTTTCTGTTATTTAGATTCTCTTTCTCTAGTCAGAGTAAACATTCACAGAAAGCTGGTTATCAAATTGTTACGTTTACCTAGAGTATCCAAATGTGGCTATGAGAACATAGAAGCATCGGACCAATCTAAAACATGGATAGGTGTACTGGCAGTGGCGCAGCTGATTTCACAGATGAGGATAAAACTTTGCTATGGGAAAAATATAAAGAGCTTAAACACATAATGCAGGCTGAAAGAAAGACAGCAGCTGCAGACAAATCAGTGTGTGAGTGAGAGGAAAAGCACTGTACAGTAGCATAATATTAAAAGTGCTGTATGAATGTCAGTGTGCTTTCAACATTGTAGTGAGGAAAATAGCTACTACATCAATAAAGTTGAACCTGTTTGAAGGTTAGGAAGGAAAGCTAGCAAATATTCTGTGTAGGTTTAACAGACTTCTCGATATCACAACTCAATCGTTAAAACACAGGAGAATCTGATGGATTAAAATTGGTATTGATTTGCTACTGTAGTAACAATAATTATTACTGTTTCAACTACAGCCCAGCTGGTGTTTAATGGTGCAAGTAAAGGATAAATATATAAACAAAATTCCAATATAGGCTTAGTGTACATGCAAGTTTGATATAAGGCTCACGAGCACAAATAGCTGTCCTCTATTAGGATCATTTATTAACGGTTACAGGACAAATAAAACTGTTGTAGAATGTGGAGCAGGGAAATTATTTTACTGCTATTGTTAAATAATCATCATCATTCAGAAAGACTAAGTTGCAGGCAGGAGTTGACAGGAAGTTGCAGAGAGTTTGCAGAAGTGAAAGCAGAGTCTAAGTTATTCTGAGGAGCAGGTTAGACGAGGCTATTTGAATTACTAGGTTATTCAAATTGTCTGGTATACTTTTATATTCTTTTATTAAGCTTTTAGTAGAAGTTCTTGATTAAAACATTTATTCAATATAGTACATATAGTTTCAGTTAGGTTATTACACATAAGGATGAGCCTCTGGTCTGGTAAAAGGTCAGAAGTGCAACGGGTGAATTGAGAGAGCATTTGAGGACGACATAGACACACACACACACACACACACACACACACACACACACACACACACACACACACACACACACACACACACACACACACACTCAGTTAGAGAGAATCATTTATAGGTGGAAGTTTAATCATGTTTTGCTTGGGGTTGCAAAAAGAGCAGTTTGTCGCAGAACTGCTGCTGAGGTGTCAAGATGACAAGCGAGCATCCGGCAGTGACAGGAAGTACCTGCCATAAAGACGAAGACAACGTTCTTTTAAACTGTGTTAAAAGTCATTGTGGTTTTGATTTGACGTATGCATATATTCTGTCTGTGACGTATGAAGGGGCGTCATTAATTCAAACCCTGATGCTATAAAAATCTGTGTATGCTTTGATTAAGTCGAAGATTAATTCCTGTCTGCGTACAGAGTGGTCTTCCCACGCGTGTATTCATTAAAATCAGTTGTTTGACCAAGATCTTCTGGACCAATGGTTGTTTGTACTCTCCTTCCTCAATTATGTGAACCTTAACAAGAATTATTTGCATGAAGAGCCAAGAAGTAAAGAAATAAAGTTGAATCTAAAAATCTGATGATCTTCAGGGAAACACAAAGACTTTTGATGCTATTGGAAAACTTTAGAGGTTCCTACCGTCTGTGCACAGAGGTCTTGCTAGAACGATGATGCAATTTTGGGGATAACTCCCTGATCAGTAGGCACTGATTTTGTACCTTTTGATGTCTCAAGAACACAACCTGCTCGACAGCAGGTTAGGTCTACAGCGTAAATTACCAAGGCACCCAGTATGAGGTGATCTGCCTTTGTAGTACAAAAACCCAGGAGTAACCCTGAAGTTACAGGGATAAACCCACACTCAGCTTACAATTACAGGCTTTTCACCACAGTAGAGCAATGTTAGATTTGTATTGTTGGAGTTTCATTTATGCCTAGAAATATGTATTTATATATGCTTAGAAGTATATAACCATTTGTAGATTGAAAGAATGTCTCATCCTAGGAGGTCTGTAACAACTTTTATTTATGCTACAAACCTATCAAGCAGGTTTTCACTTAGTAAAGACAAAATTAAAGGTCGAGAGGCTCCCAAACACAAAGCAACCCAAGGTGGATGCAGTGAAGGCCTGGCAGAGCATCTCAGGGGAGGAAACTTCAGGCAAAGTTTTACAATTACTGCTGAGGCTCTCAGGACTGTGTACTGTATACAAATGACTGTGATTCGTAAGTAAAGTGATACTTTTGTTAAACTCCTTGAATTAAAGCTGAAAGTCTGCATTCCACTCTCCTCATTTGATTTAAAATATGCTGTGTTGGTGTACAGAAGCAAAATTACAACAAAATGTTTAGCTGTCCAAAAACCTAAGAGCAAACTTACAGTGGTATGAATGCCCCAACGTGAAGAGTATAGACATTGACTAGCTCATATTTAACAGCAGTAAAGAGACTAAATTTAGATATTAATAACTTCACAGCTGTGAGAATAAAATGATAAAGAAAGCTTGGCCTACACGGATTCAAGGCAAAAGTTTCACATTAGAATCATTATGACTGACTAAGGCAGAGTGAGATTTGAAAAACCTCCCACCAAGTTAAAAGTGTATATCAGAATAAGCAGCATCGTTAAAACAATGAGTCTGTAAAAGCTGATGTTATTAAACCTGTTCTAAACTGCAACTCGGAACTTTATTCAGAAGAAATAAAACACACCAAATGCTGCATTCGTTTTTCCCCCACCTGGTTGTGTTTCTAATAATAGATAGCCTAGATCCAGAACAACATATCCATTAAAATGGAGATGAATAGAGCAGTTTGACATCATTCTTTATCATTATTTAATCAAAATACAGCTTTTGCTGAGTAAATTTGAGATTAAAAATCGGATCCTTTGAACAGGACATCAATTATCCTTGCATTTCCCTCACGGATCGCTCTCGTGTCCTGTTATCCCAGGCTGCAGTCACAAGAGCCGTTCAGCATTTCTCTGCTTCGTCGTGATCGATCGGCACAGTTCCCCGCTGGACGTCATCCATTTTCATAATAGCTAACCAAATCACTATTACAGAAAAAAATGACCATGTTCTTAACTACTTCAGGAAACAATAGCCTTCAATATGCTGCCTTACTTGCACTAAATTAGTTTAATCAGCCGCGGTTGGTGTAAAGCAGAATGCTGTCACAACTTGCAGAAAGATAACAGTCAAAGAGTGTTCGCTTCACTTCAAGTTCATCATTCAGTCGCAGCAGCCAAGACAAGCCAGCGCATGTTTCAGTGCGTTTGGTTATACAGTAGTGGTAACACACAAGACGGTAGCTGCACTCCTGCTTCTGCATAACAGTCTCCATTAAGCAGACAGATGAAGAAGTCTATTCTTCCTGGTGGTATTAATAATAATAATAGCGCTAATATATTTAAACCAACTGGTGGAAACAAGCTGCACAAAGAAAACTTTTTATGTGTTGCTTCATTCACTCCTTATTAAAGCAAATTGCATGCATCAGTTTCCCTCTAGCTCCGAGAAGACAACTGTCTACCAACACCTGGAGGGAAACGTCTGTGGTATCCATTACTCAAAACAGCTCGCACACATCGTGATAGTCCAGCCTTGATCTCTTTCATCCTGTTCATAATTCCTGAGGTTATTACCAGGCTGCCACTCGCGCATACCCCTCCACACCTCTCTGGAAAGTGCACTACCACTAAATGGAGTCATCGTAATTATAGCTTTCATGCATGGAAAGGTACATTTTCTCAGGTAATTTGAGGGGCTCAGAGAAACTGGGGGAAAATCAGCATTGTGACTGACAAGGGAAGGATGGAAATTATCTTCCTGTCTCAGCCCAATAAAAACACCTCTGTCACAAAACCAGAGCGTGAGGATTTCTACTGGTGGCATTATCACAGCTATTAACAGCAGAGGGAGCTTCAGTTATGCAAATTACAATTGTTTTTGTGACAAGATGAACTTTTCACTCCCCCTGCTTTTAATGCTGCTTGTCATGGAACATTGGTTGTTGACTCATTTCCAATATGGCGAAATGTCCCCTGTAACCTCTGGAAACCTGTTTTCTGGCTCTTTGTCAGAGCAAACAGAAATCTGCCCCGTTCTCTCTCTTTTCTCTCACCACTGAAATAACAATTTATCTTCTTGAATAAATAACCAACGCTGGAGAGGCAACTTTCACAGTACCCCGAATAAATTTACAAAGGATCAAGGCTTCTTTCCTAATTTTAAACCAAAGACAGGGTATCACTTTAAAGCTTGTTTCACTATTAAAAACTGCAGCAAAAGCCTTTCAGGAGTTTATAGTCTTTATTTCATTTCTTCTAACCTTGTGATAACATTAGAGACTTCAATCTTTACACTTTTGTCCAGTGAGCTAAAATATCATGAAACTATATTGATCCCCTTGGGGAAATTAATAAAATAATAAAAAAAAAAGTATAAAAGAGAATTCAGCAAGAAATGTAACATAGGAATCAGATGAAGGTTACTTTGTATAGGATATCAGCTCAAATCTGTAAAATAACATCAGTAACAAATCAAATCAAAAATACTAGAAGCTGCAGTGGCTGCAGGGATGAAAACAACAACAACAACAAAACAACAGGGATTAAGACACTGTGGATTAACATCTGTTACTTTATTTTGCTTGAATCAGAAAATGCCCTCAGTTATCCGACTGGCTTTCTTTTTTTAAAAAAAACATTTTTTATTTCAACAATATGTTAAGCCTCATTTTTAAAGTCATTTTTATGCACATGCTCTCTTGAATAGGCATTCAAGGTGACTGCTTGATTAAGTGCCTTCTGTTGCTACAATCATAGCAAATCCACAAGGTTTTGCTCATGCCAAGAATCCACGGATATTTCAGCGCACTATGCCAATATGTCACCTCATAGAAATGTATGTCATTTCCATGGTTATGGCCAGACAATCTGTATTATGTAGGCTAAGTCAAAAGGCTTAAAGCAGCATAATGGATGGGGTTTACTGCTCTAAAACAAACTTTCCAAGTCCCCCTTGTCCTTATGTGTATGTGCTCTGTGTTTGTGCTGTGCCGGGGTTTTCCCTGCTTAATGAAAAAGTCCCGTTAGTAGTGCAAACTCTTCAAGTCGGCAGTAATTATCTTTTCAAAGTATATTGTGGATGACTTCTAGAAAAAAACCAAACAGTTTAAGTGCATAAGCTCTGATTTTAAGGACTCCCATCTGGAGATGTGTCTATAACAGTAGCAGTTTGAAAGCTTTCCAGGAGTTTTCCTGTGGGATCCACCTGCGTCACCGTCAGTAAGCTCCATTTCCACCAAATGCTCACTGTTCATTTCCTTATAGGGGGACCTTCTCCAGTCGATATCTTTAATTGCTCCTGGGTTGTATCAATACCTTCCGGTTTTGCTGCTCCATCACGAGCCACTGGGAACGGGTTGCCCGGGAAACGGCCGCATGGCAACAGGATCAGAGCCTGGGGGTTGTCTGCTTCTAGGTCTGCTCCCATTTTACATCGCATTTCCTCACTAGATGGTGTGCAAGCCACTGGAGAGTACACTTCCCCGCACAGTGAGCTCTACATCCATCCAAACAAACCTGGGAAACTATACAGCGGATCGTTTATTCGTGGGGCTCCGCAAAAGTGTGGAAATAAAACGTCGTTCGCGTTAAGGTTCTCCGTTTTTTTTCTTTTGAAGCTAGCCCAGTTCGCTTTTCTTTTCTTTCTTAACAACAAGAAGACTTGGGAAAAGCGACAACAAAAACACAGCTGTGATGGACATAATGACTGCGGTGCAGGATGCTTGTGTCTCTGGTCAGTGGCTTACTGCGATAATTCTCAGCCTGTGCTGCTTTCTGCCGTCCTGCTTGCCCGCTGGACAAACTGTGGACTATTCCTCGGTTGAAAGTGTGGTCAGCAGACAAGGCGACACGGCACTACTGAGGTAAAGCGAGATAACACAACTTCACTTTCTCCTTTCAGAGTTCTGAGGAGCTAAAAGACAAAAAGACAAACAAACGCAACCCTTAGCGAACATGTTTGGTAACTACTTCTGGAGATTGGAGGGAGGGGGGTCTGTCATTGAGCGCCTGCGATGCTCACACAATAGGTGCTTTTCCCTCCATCCCGTCCTTGTTTTCGTCCGGCTAGTGCAGCCACCGCTACGGAGCTCGGCTGCTTACTAACAAACTTCTCCAAGATACTTTCCCTCTGTGCTAACTGAGCACAAGTCTTATTAGTTGTTGGCGTGTGATTTCACAGCTGCCCGTATGTGGGAGCACATCGCGTGAAGTTAGCCTACCGCTGCCTATCGCTTATGTAATTTGCTTACACTGTGTCCGCCGATTTCCACCGTCTCTCAAACGCCATACGTGTAGAAAAGCAACTTAATCTACGAGCGATGGGTCCGGCGTGCTTATTCTCAACGCTTTTGGACAGATTTTGCTGAATGTGCAGTGTGATGTCGCAGTTGCAAAAACCAGCCTGACGAGTGTACTCGTGTGTGTTCGTGTGTGGTCGCTGTTGATCTGAATGGAGTTATGGCAAATGATGCGCTAACTCCTCCACCCCTCCCTTCGTCACCCTGCCTCCATCACGTAGGCTACGGTGCACAGGTAGCTGACCATTAAGGGCGAAATTAATTTCATGGGTGTGGTTTGGGTCCATTTCTGTCGGAAGCTTGCAACTTGAAACGTTGTCAAGCTATTAAAAAAAGAGGAAAAAACAGCCTTCAGTTTAAACAGGCTACTAATGGTGCTGCAATAAATGCCACATGATGCACAAGTTTTACTACAAAACTGCAGATTTTTGTGTAACTGCAAATTTGCAGTCTGTTTCATAATGGTAATATGAAATAGAAAAAATATTCAAACTCTTGCAGAGCACAGTTTTTTTTAAAGCAAACTCTTTGGAGGGCTGAGATAATATCTTGTTCTACCAATATTAAATATCCGCTTTGATGGCTCTGAGGAAAGGCTGATGGGGGGGCGGGCCGGCCCCATTTCAATATGAATTCTGTGGATGTTGACTAAGGGATGCTGGGTGTGGACCTGAATACAGAGCAGCTAAATGTCTAAAGTTCCCACTCAGCTTGGCTTTTAGTCATGTTGTTGAAAAGCTGACTTCCCCCCCACCCTGTGACACAAGGTCATTCTCTGCTAAAATACAGAGATGAGTTATTATGAGGAGGGTCAAAATGTACTGGTGCTCATCACAGGAATCACCTTGGGAACAAGGGGTACTCACTATTTTTGTCACCGTTTGCCTCCGTGCAAAAGGGCCGTCCCCATCACAAAGACTTACACCTCTGAATGTCTCTTGAGTGAGGATGTCTAATTCCCTGGTATCAGTCTGGGTTGGCTGTGATCAGTGGCAGAAGCTTTGCCTGGATCCTGATGGTTTATTGGACCAGAGATTATCCCTGTGCTATTAATCAGCTCAATAGACAAGTTGCCTCCCACCCCCTGAATAAGTCACCACTCATTTTCAACAAGCAGGCCATCGCCTCAGTAAAGTGGATCTATAGAGAGAATTTTGGAGATACTTCCATAGCTGGTTTATTAATGGCTTATACAGGACTCTGAGTAACCACTGATTGGCATTTTTCATTTATTTTAATACTGCCACTGTGACTCTATTGACTCAATACAAATATTCAACATTTTAACTGAAGCGCAAAATGTCACAGAAGTGATGCGGAATACTGTTTTTTCTCCATTTTTCCAAACTACAAGGGTCTATGGTTCTGGATTTCCCCATGTTCTTTTATTGGCCTTGAGAGCCAGGCATCAAAGCATGAGCTGTCTCTTATAGGGACTCAGTGCTGAAAGCACTGCTTGTTTGTTGAGTTTCTTCATTGTCAAGACCCCTGACTAATAGTGGGGGCAATTTTCCTTTGCCCCAGAGCAAATTGCTGGTAAAAAAAAAAATGCATGCATCCTGAAATACCAGCAAACCCAGAAGCACGCAATTAGTCACTGCCTTGGGATTATGAAGTGGCTCCCGAGAGGTGCGTCTTCTGTCATATGTTAATTTCCCCTCACCTCTTCAATTCTCAGTGCTGGATTTCTACTGCCCTGATTCATGTTGGACATTGGGTCCAGAGCAATTAAGTGATTTGAGCTTCCTGAAGATGAGGAATGGTCCACATGTGTATCATCACCCTTTTAATTTTTGTCTGATTGCCTAAAAGCTTAGCCATATTCAGCCTTTAATGAATTGTCTCCTGTATTTGAGTTGTGGTGCTGCTTCAAAGTCTTGCTTGCCTGCATTTGAGTCAGGCACATTTTTCACATGCTGCAAATCATAAGAGACACATTGTTTAAAGTAGCTACAAATCCATTTCTTTTCCCACCCTTTTACAGGTTTCGTGTTGTTTGGATTCACTTGAATAAATCCCAGTAAATGACATATTTGGCTATGAATTTGAGGGAGACAGCTGGATGAAAAGACAGTTCCCTGTGCTGTCAGGAAACACACTGTATCGGTGGCAGCCTCTTCCACATGGATAAGCAGCTGTAATCAACAGCAAAGAGCTCGTGTCTATAAATGTAGTCCATGCAGACTGAAATCTTAAGAACAGGCCGCTGCCATATGGTTACGGTTTGAAGTACAGTTCTTAAATCTTTTTATCTTTTACCCCATGCCTCTCTATTTCATCTCAATGAAATGTGCATGATATGAAGAGAAATAGACAAAAGACACGCAGATCAGCAATGAAAAAATGTTTTTCTATAAAAGCAGAGGGACACAATGGTCTTAACATATTTTTGTTATTTATCACGACAGTCGGCCCTCAGCTACAAAATAAGGTCTGTCCCACCAGCCTTACAGTCTCTGTAATGGTACAAAATTGACCTGTCACTGGCTTCAAAGTCGGGTATTCGTATAAATCTAAAATCATTGCCTCCATGTCAACAGGCTAGTTGATGAAAATCTTTTCTGGCTCTACATGATTGTACTGAAGCTGTTTTTTTTAACATCATCCAGGACAGAAATGGTGCCATGCATCATTTTTCTCAACTATGTCATTATTACGGCTCTGAAAGGTCTTGACATTTACTATGAGCACTTGAGCCAGAGACAACATGTAGTTTAAATGGTTTGGTGTTCGCTTTCCGGCGCACACGATGATTAGACAGAAAAGAAGAACAATAGTTGAGACTTCACAGAAAATAATTTTAAAAAGAAGGAATAGTTGATGATCTGCTTAACGCACAGCCATAACCATGGGTGAGAAGCACCTCTTTCTGCATTTCAGCAGCTTTTTAATTAGACCACAGCAAGTTCAGTTAAAAAATAAAAGCGAGGCTACTTCATTTCCAACAGCTTGGTTGGAGATGTAGTAAACACTGGGCTCTCTGAACACATCAGTTAACTGCCAGATATCAGCAGTTTCATGCACTCATTTGGGGGAAAACCTGGTTTACCTCTTATGACACATCTGGAGGCACACCTGAGTCTGTCACTGTTAATTAAACGCCCAAATCCTCTCGTCTGTTTGCTGCACCCCATGTTTAATGCAGCCTGTGTTGCTGTCAGCACAATGCTGCTTTTCTTCAGAGTCTCTTAATCTCAGGGATCAAGTGTTTGGATTGTCAGTTGACCTAATTTTTTGGCCAATGAATAGCCACTATCATGATACAAAACCATCTGCATGTGGGAAGGACCAGTTGTTAAGCAGGGGTGGTACCAAATGAAGCCATCCCTACAGACGAAGACAACGTTATTAACCTCCAATTAAATTTTAAGTTTTTGTCAAAATTTTCTCAACTGTTTTTTTTAACAGAGCACGGGATTTTTCAAACATACATAACATAATTATTTCTATTTTCACACAAGCAGAATTAGTATTAACAACATTAACAACTGTTGTTCAATGATGTGCTTTAACTTTGTAATGCCCAAAGTTTGGAAGACAACCCTGAGTTTTAACTTGATTTTACAATTTACACACAGTATAAACACTTCAGTAGCAGTTTGCGCCTCACTTGAGAAAATATCATGCCACAAATAAACAAAATCCGTTTAGACTTGAGAAAAAGAATTACTGATGCTCACAAGGCAGGAAATGGATTTACAAAGTTGTCACAGCGTTCTAAGTAGGGCTGCCACAAACGATTATTTTGATAGTCGACTAGTCACCGATTATTTTTGCGATTAGTCGACTAATCAGATCATCATCCATTGGACGTAAAACTTACAGCTTACTGCACCAGCAGCATCTGCTCTTATAGAACTATCATTAGCTTACAGCTTTAAGTGTGTAAGGTCTGTGCTAACTAAAGATAAAGACAAGATGATAGTTTAATAAATTTTAATGAAATTTACAGATTGTTTCGGTGAAGTTTAATAAACTCCTTGCTATCTAAAATATAACAGGACACCGGAGTAAATTCTGGAGCATCTCACACTTCTGATAATCAGCTGTCTGCTTGACATTTATTCAGCTGTGTAAAAACTATAACTTTTATTTCTCAGCCAAACCGATTTACTCAGGAACAAATAAAATACTAAAAAAAAGCCAAACAATAACATTTTTAAGTTATCTAAGTGACTTATATATATGTTTAACCTGAGTAGCGAAAGACTGCGGTGGGTTTGAAAACGATTTGCCAGGAGTCCGGTGTTCTCACGGCTCTAGTGAGCCTAGCCCCCGGCTCGCTATCGAGCTAGTGGGTAACAGACGTCTCCGAAAACGTCGGAGCGCTTTTGAAAATATGTGGTGTCTTGATAAACTGAGCAGATATTTGAGGTTTACACAGTTACAGTCTCGCCTGAAAATATGTGAAACGTTTATTTTGTGACCCAGAAAGAATAATAAGAGTAACATTAAAACTAACTAGCTGCCGCCATTGTTGGAAACTGAGCTGGGCTGCGCAATGAATTCTGGGACACAGCTGCTTCTTCTTCTTCGGGGTTTAACGGCAGCTGGCATCCTTGTACATGCAGTGCTGCCATCTTCTGTTTCAGTCCGTTATTACACTCTTAAATCCTGCTACTTATTCCTGCGTCTTTTGTGATCTTACAAAGCTTCAAACGACGCGTCGACTATTAAATCAGTCGTGGACGATTTTGATAGTCGACTAATCGTGGCAGTCCTAGTTCCAAGTGTCAAGAACTGGAGTGAAAAGTGTCATCAAGAAATTCAAAGAGAGCCCTACAGTACAGAACAGGCCTGGCAGAGGTAGGAATAGAAAGATATTAAAGTCTGTGTAGGAGATGTGTCTTAAGACCCCAGAACAACTACCAAGACACTAGAGGCCTGCACAAGACTGGACTACAAGGTTGCAGACCAAGAAAAAATGTGACTTCTGCAGTGTACTAGGGACAACCTGGAGAAAAACGCGTCCGTTTGTCAGATGAGACAAAACTGGCCACAGACTCAAACATATGTTGTTCCTGGTCAAGAACTACCTCCAGCAGAATAAAGCCTTTACGTCCTGACTTGATTCCCACTGAAAATTTGTAGGGTGAACTGAAGACCAAAGTCCATGCCAGAAGACCATGATATCTAGAGGAGCTTGAGAGATTTGCCCAAGAAAAATAGGCTGCGTTTGACCAGGAGACGTGTGTGTGACTTGCTGAAAGCTACAGCAAATGAATGAAGGCTGTTACCCAGAGAAAAGATACACAATTTACTATTAGCATAAGGGTGGCTAATAATTTTACCCTGGTAGTGTTAGGCTTTTTTGTGTGTTTAAAGTAAAATAATGTAAACAAGCATAAAAAGAGTTTGAATTTTGGAAAAGCTAGGTTACAAATTCCTCGCTCTGTTTAACAGCAAATTTGTATAGGATGCGATAATAATAATAATTAAGTACTGATCTGTAAATACAAAACAGGAAAACCACAGGAAATATGATTTTCACAATTGTACAGAAATACATCTGTTAAATAAAGTAATATGGACCTCTGTGCAGGTTGTGGACCAGTTGTGCTTACCTGTGTAGTCAAACCCAAAGGTCCATTTTGAGCCATGAAAAACCCCATAAACACACATTATTAAGGCTTGGAGGCTCGCTGTCTTATGTCAGAAAGCAGGCGTATTGCTAACATTTAGGTGTATCTCCCGTTGCCCAAGGGAGGCTGGCTTTACTAAAGTATTCATCATCACTCTGGCATCCATTTGTTACAGATGTGTTTGAGTGCAGATGGAAACCAGCCGACAAGGTGACACGCTAGAGCAGTTGTTAAGAAAGCTTTCCTAGCAGCTGCCTCCTTTAAGACCTCCAGTTAACCTCATCCAAAGCAGCCACTCGAAACTCAGAGTCTGTTATGTCTTGTTTTAAACAGTCACTCAGCCCATTGCCAGAAGGACTTGTTCAAGATGAAAAGTCCTGATGCATCCATGGAAATAAATGTTGTCTAGAACAACGTTTTCTAATGTCAATGATTGTCATAGCAAACAGTTCTGAGACGAATTTGCTTATTATGTGCACATTTTTTGTTGTTGAGCAATACCAGTTGATATTTAAGAAGTTTATTCATGAGATATACAAAGAGCTTTTTGAAGTTTACAGCTTGACCGAGGTTAGCTAGTCAGACGCATGACATGATGCTCCCTCATTTCTTTATAACATATATAAAGAACATCCAGTTTAATGCTGGATGGTAGGAAAAGCTCTTACTTTTGGCTTCCTGCTGAACACATTCCAGGATGCCAGAGCTTTTTTCATGGCATGATTTGTAACTTCATGCTGCAACTATGCACTGGGGCTAAAATGCATTGAATAAACCAAATTTATACACTATAAACAATTTCTAAATGCATTACATTTGTGCCTATCATTTGTCAGGCAAGTCAATCCATTGTACTTCATAAAAATTAAGCATTTCTATTTCTAATATATTTCAATTAGCACTAAAGAGATTGAGTGCCCCAGTGAATTAAAGTCTAAATGGAAATGCTTTCTCAAGGTAAATCCTTCGAGGGAAATAGATGCTATGCTAGGTTTTAAAGCATCTTTCTAATACTCGTATAATCACTACAATTATATGGGATAGGGAAAATGATTTGGGGTGGAAAAATTGAGCTTTTACCCATTCCAAGCTCAGAGCATCCACATAATTGCAATAATTCTACAGAAAATCTCAGAGGAGCATTTTTGTGATGTGAGAAAGCTATAAGACTGAAAATTAAACTTGACAGAGTGGAGAAGCAATAACAGGTTATCTTTTGGGCAATTTTAAGAAGAAGTTACATGAAACCGAGTTTTGCTGAAGTGCATGCCAAGGTTGCTGACTTTTTTCCCTCAGTGGCTGAGGTAAACATAAGTTTGCATGAAATATTTTTTAATTTGGTGTGGTGCTTACAGTGCATTACTGCAAAAGTCTTCAGCTACCCTTAATTAATGCTGTGCAAATAGAAATGGAAAGTTTGCCCAATTCTAACAAGTTTGAAGGTCAATATTTGATATGACCGCATTTATTCTTTAACATAGCCTGAACTCTCTTATTGAAGTTTTCTTGTCTTTTCTTTAAGTAGTCAGGAATAGGTCTCCAGGTTTCTTGAATGATATTCAACGCTCTTCTTTTGTTCTGTTCTCTGTCAAGATGATCCCACACTGCTTCAATAATGTTGAGGTCTGGACTGTGAATTGACCAATCCATGACTGACAGTGTATTTTGGGACCATTATCACGCTGGGAAATGAAGCCCGTCTCAATCAGACACTTTCTAAATGGTGTTGCATGGTGGCTAAAAATCTGACCGTATTGATAATACCTACAATTTTGACGTGGTCCCCGACAACGTGCAGCCCCAAACCATAACAGAGCCTCCATCTTGTTTTACAATGGCTCTAGACACTGTTGTACCGCTCTCCCAACCTCCTCCGTAAACATTAGGAATGATTCGAACCAAAAACTTTACATTTGTATTCATCACTCCTTAAGAGCTATTGATTTTCAGTCCAGTTCTTGTGTAATTTGGCATACCTTAGCCTTTTATTTCTGTTTCTTCTTGATTGCTAGGGCCTGATTAATTTTTCAGGTCCTGTTTTGAGATCTTCTGCTTTTTTACTGTATGTGTAATAAAGATTGATACATGAATAAATTTGAGATGCCATTTGTTTTAAATACTAAAAGACACGAATCTCATGAAAAAAAGTTTCAGCTCAATCCACTCTCCAAATATTGATACCTATATTGATACGTTTTTATATTCCTCGTAATTCTTTGATTGGCTACGTTTGCTTTTAGAGGATGAGTTCATCTTCATCTAGAAGCTTCAGCATTCATTCTTACAGTATCATCAAGATGGAGATTTTGAGCATGATTGTGAATATTTCAAATTAAGTGCTGGGTGTTTTTACAGGCCGCTTGCACATACGTTCAGTGTTTTCACTGATTTCCAGTAGCCTGTATCAAAAATCATGCTATTTTCGTGCATGTTTTTATAGATACATAATATTTTTGTTTGTGTACAAGATTAAGCTACTCCCATCTGACAGCTATTGCAGAGTAGATTTGTTTTTCCCAGCTCTTTGTTGAATACTGTGCAGCCTTTTCTGCTCTAAATCATATGCCAACACTTCCCAGCCTTTCATCACAGAGAGGAACGATTCCTCAGAGCCCCTTCAATTAAAATCCTTAATCAATCAGTTAGCATCTCCTTGTGTTTCATGATAATTAGTTGTGCTTCTCTGACAACATTGCGTAATTTCATCTGTGCCTCCTCAGTTGAGCTGTATACCAGCAAGTCTTGGTATGCCTCTCATGTCAGCAGGTTATAGTCAAAACTCGCTGACATCAGGGTTTGAAGCCTGAGTGATGCGCTGGAAAAAGAGTGCATTTGTATGGAAGGTGCACTTGGCTTCTGGTCTTTCCTGAATGGAAATCTCTGCAGCTTTGTGGCCTGTGTCAGAAGGTGAACCTGTGACCTCTTTGAGCTAAATTTATCTTACTAAGGCATTCTGTCTCTGTTGTTTTAAACTTATTTATAACGAACAGTGAATGTGAATCACCACCGTGAGAGGACTCTCCCATAGGATAATGTAGTTGATGACATGAGGCAGGTAAACATTAGTTAGGTCCTCAGGGAAAAATAAATCAGAAGTGTTGACACATGGATATGTCAGTAGTGTTGCTGAGTGAATTAACACAGTCCAGTGGGATTTCAGCGTCTTGTAGAGGGCATCTTGTTGTCCTTTAATGAGCATTTGGCGTTGTTGTATCTTGGATTTACACATCACTATCAAATGGAGCATGAATTTTCTTTCTAGTGAACTGTGATTTCAGAAATTGTAAGGATGGCTTGCAGCTTTTCTGCAGTAGGTTGAACATGTTAGGTGTGACCTCAGATCACCTTTCAATTAATCCCTGTGCAGCAGAGCATCGCTGTAAATTGAGCTTTTAGAACGGGCGCGGTATTTAGGTTGGATTACTTTAGGATTACTTTTGGCATGACGTAGTTGTTTCAACTCTATAAATATCAGCATATCTAATGAGTCACATATACTGTATTTGACGACTCAAACAAATTGCATTTGTTTTCAACGATCATGAAATGATGAGTGAGAAGAAAAAAAAGTGATTTCCTTTGCTTGACTGCTTTTTGATGGAGTGGAAAAGGGGGTCAGGGGATTACCATATTCCTATCTGCTCGTCTCTCCCCTCAACTAAAAATAGTATTTCTGGAAGTGAGAAGTGTCTGATGTGTGAGAGGAATATAAAGACTCGCGGGACAAGTTTATTTATGAAAAAGGACATTGCTATGCAAAAGAGACTTGCACTAAGACCTCAGTCACAAAGTCTTCGAGACTGGTCGGCAGCCCTCTTGCAATTCGGTTACTAGGGAAAATGTATATTCCCCAACAAATCCTTGTGATTGCTTTGATCACTACCAGATTGCGTGAAAGACGCTGACTTAACTGCAGACACTCACCATTTACTCTCTGAACTTTAGAGATTCACATCTTCACTACTGCCTAGAGAGCAGTTTGTGAGTGTTTGCAGACAAGGTGTTGTCTTCTACGCAATCTACTGTCAACCACCACAACCTGGTTTTTGCTGCACCATTAGAGACATGAGACATTAGCAATCAATGTCACAGTGACTGCCAGCAACCTAATGCAGACAAATACAGGTTTTTCTCATGACGGTAGCTGTCAGATGGTTGCCAACGGGTCTCTGGGCCTATATAACCGAGGCCTAAGATGGGATAACAAAAAAAGACAACAACATTTATATAGTGCATTTCATTACATGTAAACTTAAAGTGCTTAACAAAAAAGACAAAAACATACAAACCTTGCCTCAAGGCAATGAAACTAGTACATATGAATCACTTTTTGTTTCATATTTATTCTTTGGTTTTGCCCCCTGGAGGCATAGGTTGGATGAATCTTGGGAAAAACCAAAAAATATTGACAGTGATCTCTATTTTAACACTTCTGTTATCTAAATGTTATGTTCACAATGGCTGGCCTTTCAAAATTGGTTAGAAAAAGCCCGGCAGCTAAAAGAGGTATGTATTGTCATAATTCATTTGGTTCTATGTTGGCATGGCTAAAGAATTTTAATTGGACTTGTTCTGAGAAGGTTATGGTTTTTGTGCTTTTCTCTCTCTCGCTCTCTTTTTGTCATCTGCATAATGAGTGTGTGGATTTCAGGCTGCTGTAAATGTTTGTTGGAGCCGAGTAATTGGAGAGCCTGCATTAGTAATTATTAGTAAATGGAGAAAGAAGCAGTGGAGCAAATCAATATCACTGAGAATTGTGCTACCTATTGTTTCCAGAGGGGTCAGGAGTTAAGGTAACAGAAGTGTCATGCTGAGAATAATAAAAACCATTTGTAAGACTGATTCATTAAAATTGTCCAGACTTTAGGCACTATGAATGTAAGCCTAATATTCTCTACAATGCCACTGTACTGATGACATATTGAGGCGTATTTTGCTGCAAAGCTTTAATTTTATGGTTGATAAAAGGTAACCGTGACAAATGCCCCCTTTGGTTACTAATTGTAGATTCACGACAGTTTATTAACTCTTTGCTGTTTTACACAGATGGTAGAAATTGTTTCCTACTGTAGAGTAATCCAATTAAAGCGAAAAAAATTGGATGTCGCTCAAGTGGAATTTATAACATTCCCACTAGCCCTTGACTTATTATGGGAACACAGCACGCTGCCGTGATGAGTGAAACGGTTAGTGCTGGTTTATTGAAAAAGCCCCCTGACCTACATAGTTTTAATAATATGTGATCAGAATCTAGTGTGACGAGCCGTTAAAGAAGGCGTTTTTAGTCTCGGCTTTGCATGTTCAAGTCTGGTATACGTACGTTGCTTTTAAACTAAGTATAGAGATGATATTAAATAGTTGTCAAGCTTTGCTGTAACCACGCGTTGGCAGCTCCAGTCTGTGTCACTGTAAAATAGCAAATTCATCAATTGATCTATGAGGCTGCCACTCATTAGCATTCTAATTTTAGACTCGGGAGAGCTTTTCGCTATTCATAGTGGGACTTTGATTTCTCTACACTCCTCTGTCTTTGTATCTTTCTTTAACTCTCTGTGGCTTTTCTCAACTCATATTTCTCTCCTGCTCCTAAATGGCGTTGAAAGGTAAGCAACCAAATGTAGTCGTGATCAGTTACGATCGAGTAATAAATGAGCTGTCTACTGTTGTCAGCGTCACGTTTAGATTGTTCTGTAATTACTGATCGGTGATATTGAGGTTTGCTGTATTCCACGTGATATGCAGCAGTCAGCTCAGTGTGCTCAGTTATTAATTACTTGAGTTACCAGTTTTCCCCTTTGAGGTAAATCTTGGTGGTTTTCAGACAAGCTCATTACATTTGACCACAACAATCAAGATGCACAAATGAAATAGTATCTTTTCCACTGGGAACAACACACTTGTAATATTTTATTGATATCTGCTGTAGGTGAAAATCCATTCAGTTTGCCCAAATGCAGTTTACAGCTGCTACCTGATTGATGCATGGGTGCTTGGGTTACAGAAATAATTTAACAGTTATACTGTTATCTTTATATCACTTGTGCTTTTTGTAATTCTGTCATTTCCTTGGTGAATTGCAGCATATCAGTCATATATAGTTTAGTGCCTTTTCCTAACAACATAAAGCTCTATGTTGCTCTTAAACACACAGGGTAAGGGCTCAGTTAAAGCCATGCTGCTAATTCAGAAGCTTCTGGATCAGGAACGAAAAGCATTTCTCTCAGGAAACAGTTCAACTATTCCATTTAATGGCATCAAAACTTACATGCAAGTTTTCTAGCAGGGCTTGGAATTAACCTCAAAGGTTCTCTTTAGAGAAGCGAAGCTTTGTTTTTCCTCTGCATTATGCCCCGTTTATGAAAAGGAGGATTACAGCTCAGAGCTAATTAGCATCCAGTCCTACTAGCTATGAATGCAATGCTTTTGTAGATAATACAGCATATGTAGCTACCATGCCTCTACCATGTTAGAATGTGAATGCCAATTGTTGTGTTTAACATGCACACTGATTCATCTTACTGTATTTTGTGAGAAACAGCCATATGCAACAATAGAGCTTCCCTGAGGCATGCTATCAGTTTCCAGCTTCAGCACTTCATTCTGCAATCTCTTAAACAACCAGTTGTCTTCCTTGGAAGTGTGTGGGCCATGTCTTTCTGCCGCAAACCTCAATCCAGGCACTGTCTTTGATTTCAACACAATACTCCCGCTGCCTTCTTCTCTGCACTGCTTGCATGTCACTTTCATTTCAGAATATTCACCCTTGTTTTTGCCACAGCAATAACTAATGGGTAGTCTTTGCAGAGCCTGGAGAGGATAATCCTGTCATCTTTGTTTTCATTGCCACCTCAGGGCCATTCAACAAGTTCAAAAGAAAAAAAAAATCTGCAGTGCAGCGTCTGTGAGGTTTGCTCTCGCTGTCATGTCCCATATCTACCATTACAGGCACGGCTACATGTGGAAACAGGTGCTGTGCTGAATGACTATAGCGGCTCACTTAGGGGAATATCCGAGCCAGATGCTTTATTATGTTGTGTTAATGCTGATGCCAGGTTACCACACGCACAAATGTGCAGGGGTGGAAGGTGGTTCTTGAAACTGCAGCATTCCTGAAAATGATGTATCAGTTTCAGAATGCTTTCCAGCTTTTGCATATTATATATGTCAATCACTCCATAAACATCAAATTTTCCATGTCTGTATGTTTTCAGTCATCCAAGTCACGGCTTGTCTTGAATGCTTTAGTTGAAGGTGTGGACCTCTTCTTTAGTTTCTTATCCGAGACACTTCAGGAAACTGAAGAAGCGTCTTCAAGAACCAAAAACAAACGTAAAAACCCTGGCCTTTAACTCAAGATCTCGGGACTTTTCATATTTTTCCTGACAAGACAACATGGTCATTCAAAGACGACTATGTTTTTTTGTGGCTGCTACTGAGTTTTATGGTTTTAGCTCCATGGTGCACACTGGGTATTTCTTTCTTGGGAACAAAAATCACTCACCTTGAGGAAGCAGCAGTGTTTGATTTGATTGTATGAACTGTAGGAGTGGAGCACATTATACATTCTTGTGATGAGGAAATACTTTCAGGTTGTGGATTACAGATCATTGTAAGAAAGAAGCACTAGAATTAGAAGTGTTTACAGTGAAGGGAAACCAAGGCTTCCTTGCTTGTCCCTGCACACGACAAGAATACTTATTCTGAATGAATTAAATTTGAAGGTCTGTGAGAAGGTTATGCCAGAACTTAAAGTATTTACTAGACCTGTCCCTCACTAGTCAACAAAATGTTAGTCACTGAGAAGACTCTTTAGCTGTGTATGACCAGAGATCATAGAAAGTCACTGATCTTTGGACACTTTAGTAGACTACTAGAAAAAAAAGATGGCAATGTGAAGTGTTCAGGTCTTGAAATAAACTTGTCTTAACCTTGAGACAACTAACAATGAGAATGCAGGATGTAGGCGACTGACATATGCCCTTTTAATTAATGCATTAGAACAGCGGTCCCCAACCTTTTTTGCGCCAAGGACCGGTTTGTGCCCGACAATATTTTCACAGACCGGCCTTTAAGGTGTCGCGGATAAATACAACAAAATAAAACTAGTACCTGTACCGAAAAAAAAGATTTATTCATAACACATGTGAAAAGACCCAGGAAAACCAGGTTAATGAAAAAAAAAAAACGATAACAAAATAACACTAAAAACCCTGAAAACCATACATTTCACACCTGAGTCTCACTCTCGCAGCCAAATGACTCCGGTCCGTGGCCTGGGGGGTTGGGGGCCGCTGCATTAGAGGGCTACGCCAGCAGGTAGAGCCTGGAATGTCAGCTAGCCCCTAGTTCCAAAGGAATATGCAACCAGTGTGGCTGCAGCTCTAAGCTCCTGTTGTTTTCTTGTTTATTTGTTAATATTTGGTTGATAGTAAACCTCTTCCTAAACTATTATATGGCAGTCTTCTTTTTAATTAGTAGCTGCTTTAATCACTCGCCTCAAAGTTGAGGGTAGTTTAACCTATAGCCCCCTACTTCGAGTCACAAATGGCAATTTTGCCTGTCATAGCTACAAGTTATCAATTTCCATGATCATTCTATGGTTTCTGTTATACACATCGCTAAACATCTCTTCTTAATTATGAGCTGAGTTTTGATTGATCACCTGCTTTCAGAGTAAGGGAAATGTATCTCATATTACTTTGATGCACGTTCATAGGCAGGAGACAGCCTTGTAGAAGTTTTTTTTAGAAACTGTGATTTTCATACAACTGTCTCTAAGAAATTTAAGGGAAAAAAAGAAGAAAAAAAAGCATCCAGTGAGCTGCAGTTCTCTGGGTGAAATTGCCTTGTTGATTGAAGAGGCAAGAGGAAATGACCAGACTGGTTTCAATAGATAGAAATGCAGGAGCACAAAAAACTAATTCATTACAACCATGGTATGTAAAGGAGAATCTGTGAATGCATAACACCTCAGACGTTGAAGCAGATGGGCAAGAGCAGCAGGAAACCGTACTAAGTGCCACTTCTGTCAGTTAAGAACAGGAAACTGAGGCTACATTGAGCACAGGGTCACCAGAATTAGACAGTGGAAGAATGGAAAAATGCTGCCCGGTCTGATGACGCTCATGTCTTTGCTGCAGCTTTCAGACACTAGACTCAGAATTCTACAAAGAGCATAAGAACTGGATCAATCCTGCCTTGTGTCAACAATTCAGGCTGCTGGTCATTTCTTTTTTTTTCTTTTTGCCATGCTTTTAGCCCCTCAGTACCATCGGAGGATCAATAAGTGCCATAATGTCCATGCACCCATGGCGATCAAAGTGTACCTGTCTTCTAATGGGTCTCAGTACTAGCAAGAGTAACGAATAAAATGGCCAGAGAATATAAGACCAGGTAAGAGTAATTTGGAAAGAGGCGAGATGATTGTGTTGTCCACCGAACCAGGCAGCTTTCTGCTCAGAGTAATTGTGTTGACAGGTGCATTGAAATTAGACTGCCAAATGGAATACTTTAGCACAGTAATAGATTTGTGTCGTGAAAGGTTTATTTAAGACACAAACAGGAATCTGATATTGTTGAGTGTTATATGACAGGGACCTGTCAGTAAGCATTGTACTTCATCTGTTCAAGGAAAGTGGTGAGGTTTTGTCTAGATAATATATAACTAGGAAACGCTTGAATGCTTTTTGCGTGTGTGTATCAATTTAGAAGTATTTATAAGAATACTTCTCAATCCTGCAGACATTTTTAAAAGGCTTTATATCGCTGTAGTTTTCTTAGTTAAAGATCGAGGCATTTACTGATCTCTTGCTGTTGCCCTGAGCCCGATACTCGACACATAATACTGTTTGACAGGATGTGTTTGTCGGCAATTTTGGAACTCATTATTGACGTGCAGCATGAGATTGGGTTTTCCAGCTGCCATGGCAATGGCCAAATAGAGTGAAAGCTTTCCCTGAAATATGAAAAGCATTGGGTAACAGTCCCAGTAAACAGCTCTGAGCCACCTAGAAATAGTATCTGTTAGTATGTGAGCATGCATATATGTGTGTGTGTTTGTGAGCATGAGCCAAAAATGAATACTGAATGCTGTAATGACTTGCTTATATGTCGCTATACACTGCTATGTTTTTTATGGTGTAGCTGCATTTTTGATGCAGTGAATAAGTTATAAGGAATAGCATAAGGTGGCATTTCACCGTTTTCCATCTGAAAACAAAAGAAGCTTTGCTGCGAGTGAAAGCTTGGTTCACTTCTTATTAACACTAGCCAGTATCCCCTGTTCCTCAGATTTCTTTTTTCCATCATCACCTGCAACACAGACGTCTTATATGTCAACTTAAAGGCTGTTTTGCCAGCTAAATGACTCAGACCATTGATGTGTTTTTTAACTCTGCGTTAATAATGGGAAGATACTGTATACAACTGAAATGAATAATTCATGCAGACATTCCTTTGTAGAGATTAAAAACAGAATAAGAAGAATTCACACTGTAAACTTAGATAAAGGGGTTTAGAAACAGCTAACGAGCTAGCAACTCTTTGTGAGGCGAAGCAGCTACCTATAAAGTTCTGGGTTTGTCTTCAGAAGTGCCTGCTTAAGCCTAGCTGAGAGCCAACCAGAAAGTGAATTCAAAGGCTTCTGTACACATTATGTGCACCTCCTCTTCGATCGAAATTCCTGTGATTTTCCTCTTGGACGTGACACACTGAAGCCTCTGCTGGTTTACTCTTCCACTGAGGAAGTGACATGTCCTAATTATACAGTCTTGGGGCCCAGAGACACTTAAACATTAACAATTACGTAGGGATAAAATCAGAACATAAAAGGAGAAGAATAACGAGAGAAAATAAAGGGCAAGAGAGAAAATGAACCGTAAGAGGCTTTAAAAAAAAGATTCTGCTGATAAAGCAGGCGAGAGATTGAGTTTGTGGAGAGCAAAATGACAGTAATAGTTCCTTCTACTTGTTTCAATGTCATAATCAGATTTGGAAGCATATCCTGTATTTTTTTTTCATTTTACATAATACCCCCTCTGCTTACCAGTTGCACAGATCAGCCGTGCCTCAGTGAACAGCAACAATTTCTGAACCCATAAGCTGAACCTTTGTCCTTCATTGAGAACCAGTGAACATACAGCACACTGTTATTGTCTTTCCAGCCATATGGTTAGCAAGTAATAATTGCCTGGTCCTGCATTACAGAACGCTGTGGATGAATTCATGATCTGAGCATGCCGTGCTGTTTAGCAAACAGTTTAAAAGGACAACGACCTTATGTTTGCTCTCCTGTAACCCTGTGAGCCCTAAATGAATTAATGATCGCGAGGTTGTCAGTTTAAACACGGACCTTGAGCGAGGCACTTAATCTAAATTGTTTCACTTAATATCCATCTTCGTAGAGGCTTTACACACATATCGCAGCTCATGCAAGTCGCCCTCGACGAAGTCAGGAGAAACAAACAATGCAAGCCCCAGATAGCAGCCTGGCTTGCAACACAGTCCTGGGGAATATCAGGTTGTTTATGTCTGGATTGTATTGCTTTGTCATTGTTTGGAGCCTCTGTCACAACATATTCCATAAGTGCACAGAGGTCATTCTCTGACTCGTACTCCACGGAGTAAGGAGTGTTTCTCTAAGGAAACATGCATGTTCCCATCTTCTGTCAATAGTATGGCTCCAGGTGCCCTTCTTTCTGTCTGGCACTACACAGTGAACAGGGCCAGAGCGTGTTACTGACATGCAAGGGGGCTGCGAGCGGTGCTTAATCAGAGCAGTATAGCTCACACACTTCTCTTGAGTGGGTGGTTGGCTTAGACCCGGACCCCGCATACAGGGAGAGTAGAGTTTGCAGGGTTTGCCCAATTAGTGCTGAAAAGTGTTGCAGTGTGAGGGTGCGTCAGCAGGGAAGTGTGCACCAGAGGAGGCGTGTCATCAATCATCACTCCAGCTCCAGGCTTGTTCCAACCCCTTTCCCTATCTGGCAAAGAGAGAAAGAAGGGGAAGAGAAAGTGACAGTGGCTGGCCAGTTCCAGGAATGACAACAGACTGCACCACTGAGTGCATTAAAGCCTACGTCTGGATGTCAAATTAGGGAAATGACTTCTTTTTGTTTTTACAGTTTGGCTGATAGCTAATTCTTCTTATTGTACCATGGGCCACTGATGCCATTTCATTTACTGATTGGTCTTTGGCGGTTACCACAGGATATGATACGTACCAAAACTGATATATCGGTGCAGTCCACTATAAAAGTCCTAAAAATGATAAATGGCTTATTATGCATTGTGTGTGTGGGGTTATTGAGTGACATCACCAAACACTGCCAATATGCAATATCACGCCTCATAACCTGCGACAAATACTTATATATCCTACCCATCAAATATTCAGATGGCCTGCCTTTCTCTCTTGTGTCAGTCATCTACATCCAACTGCTCCTCGTTGGCTTTAACAGTAACATAATGCATGTGACACTGGCTCAAAGATTTGTAATGTTTCCAAAAATGGGTACTTGGCTCTGTACGGAGAGCATAATGATAATGACGGTTCATCATAGTACAAAATGCCTCTCATTTGGGAGTCTTCTCTCTGCTTTGTCACGGTCTTGACAGTGTCGGTACAAGCTAATGAAAGCTTAAATAATCTCTTCTGAATATTTAAGGTGTTTTATCATGTATGAACCTGTGTTTTTTAAAAAGTCTCCTCATACTCTTAACAATAAAAATCTTTAAAAGTATTTCTTAGCACAAGTACTTTTGGTTCATTTCATGCCCTCCACTAGAGCGGAAAATGTCCATGAGGAAAATGTTTGAGGTAATCTTTCCTCGGGGAGGTATGCGGGAACACGAAGAGCCGTGATAATGAGAATTAAGAAAAATGATAATACATTTGCGGTTATGGTTTAATTTAACCTTTCAATATCTGTGTGCTCAAAATGGTCATTTCGGCTGTTAAATCAGGTCCAGGTTAGCAAACATGATATGGCCTGTGGCCTGCTGGCCGTTTGTGTGAAAACCATCTTTCATAAAACAGTCATCAACATTAGCTGAATAGTGTCTAATTAGGTTTTTGTCCCTTCATCAAGGCAATATTTCATCACTCCCAAATTGTGCTCAGCAGCATTATGTTGATGGTAATATCCATATGGCATTTGTGATGACTCTAGCACCCTCACTGGGAGGGGTGTAAAATGTTATTGCACCAATGGAGATTTCCCTTGATTAAAGAAAAGCATATTACATGACAGCATGTATTACAAAGGCTATCCAGGATTTTTATGGCTTAAGGTCAAAGTTCACTGCTGTGTTTGCTCCCCCTGTAAAATGTATGAAACTCATTCAGGAGAATATTGCTGTTATGAACAAAGCGCCTGCAGGAGGGTATAGCTTGGATCTACTGGTAATAAGCTCTCCTTTTAAAAAGCAGTCATGAAAGGCAGCTCTGACCTACATGCTGAAAGGGAGGATTCGCGCTCTCTTGTTAGTGTGTACTGGTGGGGAATTGAGGTCTTTTCTGTCAGGAGGTGATACGTCGAAGCCGCTGACTATTTCTGCAAAGCCCAAGGAAAAAAATAAAAGAGACAGCGATAGGGAGAGGAAGCTCTGTGAGAAGAGGCATAAGAGTGTTTCAGCTCTTGCCTTTTTTTTTGCACATGTGTGATTGCATAATATGTTTGCGGGCCTGTGAAGTGCATTTTTTCATGTGCCAGCATCACACACTCGTGTGTGTATGTGAGTAAGATAGGGGAGGGGGGTGACCGACGGCCCTGTCTCCCACAACACTGTAGAGCTCCATACATCATTAATCGCTGACAAAAATGAGCGTTCTGCCGTACCCTTTAAGGGCTAAAAGACCGTACTGCTAGTTCCCACTCCTCACGGTGTGTCTGTATGTGTGAACGCACACTTTGTACAGGTGAGGATTCACTATCAACTTGAGATTTCTGACCTGTGTGTTTGGTTCAGTGCCACAATGATGGATGACATGGTTATCAGAATCTCGCCTCCAGGATGGGGGCTGTCCTGTCTTGCTGTCAAGGTCAATGGTTGCTAGGCCTATAACAGAGTGGCAACCTAGTGGGCTTAGTGAAACACACCATATATTCTATATCCATCATGTCAAATGTCAGATTCAGAGCGATGCGTATGAGTAAGCCTCTGATTGGAAAAAAGTGACCCCAACAAGGGCAGCGTTTCCTCTACCACTCCACAGGACCCCGCTGCAAGAAACCAAATTGAAATGAATGCATAGGTTTGTTTATATGTTGAGAAATAAGGCAGGGTTTTGCTTGCAGGTGTCTTGTAAAAGGCAGACGTGTGTGTTTGTGGCAGTCAAACAGCAGACTGGTCATGGCTTGATTGGGACAAATGTTGAGCCTCTCCCGTTAGACCCCAGGGAGCTGATAACAGATTGCTGGCTTAAATACCAAACTAGCCTTACCAGAAATGAACATATAGTGTTGCTTAGACTACAGAATCCATTTGTTTCTGCATTATGATCACAGCAATCAGTCACTTGAGTGACAAAAACGCACCAAGACACAATCGTTGCTGAAGTGAAGACAGGCAAAATGAATCTTTTTTCTTGGGTTGGCTCCCTTTTTACATCAGTGTACTTTATTGATCTGTTGGTGGTTCCAAAGCCAAAAGGGGAATAAATAAATAAATAAAACAAATAAATGATAAAATATAGACTACAAAAATATATTAGATTAACAAAACCTAGATATTGATTAACTTGGTGAGTGTGCTCTTGTTTTGTTTTGGTACAGCTTGAGAGCAGTTAATGAATTTTGCTGTAATTTATGGTTGTGCTAATCCCTCTCATAGTTTCTCTTTCCATGGTGGTCAAAGAATGGCGTGTTGCCCATCTGCTCCTCCCCCACCAAAGTCCTCATCTTAGGGGAAGCACTGACAATGACAAACACACATAATTATATTAGCAGTTAACATCAGGCTCCTCTCATTTCAGAAGTAGCCTGTATTAAAAACAAACTAAAAGTACTTTTGCCTTAGTTTGCTTATTTAATACCCCGTGGACTTCTAGACCAAGCATATGCTTTTTATGATTTTTTTTTCCCTACACGATTCTGCAAAGTTAGAATTTCTCCAACTAACCTGCTGATCACACTTTTGGTTGATTGCCCTCCGGAGGAGCTGCTACAGCTACTTTGAATGTCATGAGCCAGTAAAATTACTGTCCATAATTCAGCGGTCTCTATTGTTTTCACTGTCAGGCTCTCCTACAAGTGATGGCCCTGCTATGCCAGACAGATATGCCCACAGCAAGCTTACTCTAGTTCAGTGTTTTATTGCTGGCTTTGTGTTGCACAGCCACAAAATTATAAGACCATAAAAAATACCAATCCTTAAGTCACCTTTCTGTCATCGGTGTCACTGTTCCCTTGGATTTTTACAGCAGAAAAGAAAGACATGTAATTATACTGACAGTAACTTTATGTCTTATGCTTACATCAAGAGTGCAGACATTGATTGACAGGAATATATCTGGTTCTGTGGGCATTTAGCTCCTAAAGAGCTCCTATAAAGCACTGGTTGCCTAGGTAACCCTCAAATGTATTTTAGAGTATTTGCTGATGTATCAGAATTTTAGGAGCTAATGAATGAAAATTTTGAAAAGTACAGTAGAGATGGGAGAAACACCCTTTAACCATGTTATGAGTGTTGATGTTGCATAATTTGTCCACCAGAGAACACCCTGCAAAATCCCTTTTGGTTGCATTCGTAAGAAATCATGAAATATTGATATCGTTTTTGAAATACCTGTATGATTGTGGTAATGTATTATCACACAGCAATCATCTGCTCAAATTAATAGTCACTTCAATAGCTCGCCACATATCTTAAAACTTGGTAAACAAAATGTATGTTAAGTTTGCAAACTTTTACAACACAGACATCTCTGTCTGTGTTGTCAAGGACTTAGCCTGTCGACAACATAACCAAACCCCTCAAATGGGGAAGCAAAACATTCCTAAAGCTTTGTTCTTCCATGCTGTACTAATCCTTGATTTTCACTCTGCTGCAATGCTATTTTCTCCAGTCATTCCAGGATAGTCTGTAAACTCTCAAGATGCACTTGCTGGCAGATGTTTAACGAATGAAATAGATTTTGTTTGTGTTTTAGCATTTATATTATGTATCTATTCATTAGTTGTGGAATAACTCGCCCTCTCTTCCCATCTCAAGGTGTCCTGGGCTTAAATTAAGAACAAGGAAAGCATTCTCTCCCATCAAATGGGTCCCATCAAAAGCATGTCAGTGGAAAAAACCCATTACGTTTGCCTGTAGGCTCTTTCCTATTTGACACCATTCTCTTTAATGGGGTTATTCAATAAACCTTGCAGCCATCTTTAACTAATTGTGTGTTTCATAAACTGATAAGGAAAATTCTAACAGGTTACAGGCTGCAGCCCATACATCTTATTTAGATTCCCCCACTCCTGTAACCATCCAATTTAGGAGCTTAGCTGACTTTACTTCTTATCAACCATTTTACCCTTAGCTAAAATTACATACTCTATAAAGTGGGATTTGTGGGGGTGCTGGATTTGGTGCATACAATACACTTCAGTGCTGTGATCTCAGCATAAGCATGATGAAAAGGAATCAGTCACAAAATCACTTTAGTGTTGTGTTGTTGGTGGTTTATGAGGTGACTGTGTTGTATCTAGTGCACAGTCATCAGTCCGTTCCCCCAAACCCCACAGAGCACAGTATTGTGTGTTTGTGTATATGCTCATTTGCCATTGGCTCATTTGAGCGTGTGCAGTGCCGGTAATGAGCAGCCAGAGCTGGTGAGGCATAATAAAGCCCAAGGAAGGGCTGAGATGGATTCTCTGCTGGGTGTTTCACTTTTACCATTATTATTGTGGTTGCCACAATGCTAAAGTCCTGGAAAGTGCAGCATTTACATGGGCTTAATGAACCTGTTCACTTAGACATGCATTCCCCTGCTATTCCCCTTCACCACTGGCGCATGGGTGGGGAACAATCAGACCCAAATCCAGCTCTTAATGGGCTTCAGATAACATCATGATAGTTAACATGCTTGTGTGCCATA
This sequence comes from Astatotilapia calliptera, assembly GCF_964374335.1. Taxonomy (NCBI): domain Eukaryota; kingdom Metazoa; phylum Chordata; class Actinopteri; order Cichliformes; family Cichlidae; genus Astatotilapia; species Astatotilapia calliptera. The sequence goes on along the minus strand of NC_137436.1, from coordinate 39,539,716 downwards.
GCCTCTGTGCATCATTTCAGTCATCATTTCAATCACTTTGTATAATTGATTGGAGTTGGTAAGCAAGAGGAGCAATTTTCCCCTGGATTTTTGACTGCGTTTATGATTAGTGAGATTAAGGGGAAGAACAGCAATTGATCAGGAGGTTCTTGGATGAAACCAAATTGCGATGTATGTGTTGCTGTGCTTTGTATTTTTTTGTATTTTAATGAGATGTGAGATCATTGTCACTAATGCAAAACTTGCACTGTATTTTTCCTCTCGCCGCCATTACAATTTTTTCTTGATTCAGACACTCAGGACTGTCTGGTAAACATTTCCAGACAATATGAGAAATTTCATCACAACAGTTTCCTCATTACCTCCAACTAAATATGCTTAACAAGGTCATTTGGTAACAGGAAACAGTTACAGAAATAACAAGGGAGGCTTTGGGTTAAGCCAATGAACTCATGCAAAATGAGTGACTTTTGTTCTATTGTCTGCTAACAATTCATGGCACCTAAGAAAGATTTTAATTGGTCTGTTACAGTAGTTATGAAACAAGGCAATAAAAACTTTACTTTTATTGCTCTTTTTTTTAGGTATCTTTAAGATGTACTTCTGTATCTTTCTGTAGTTTGACAATGTGACTATTTAGTTCCATTTTTGATTAAATCTGATACACTGTACTACGGACCAGAATTAGGACCAAAAAAGTGGACACGACTTTATTTTTTTCCAGAATTCTGAATTCTGACTTTAATCTCACAATTCTGACCTTTTTTCTCAGAATTGTGAGATTAAACAAACTTCTGAAATTAAAGTCAGAATTTTGACCTTTTTCTCAGAATTCTGAAAAAAAATCATCATTTCTTGACTATATGGTGTTGAATCGATTGGTAATATTACTTCTGGCGTTTAACTTTGACGGTGTTTTTTCCATGTTTCTGTAATGGTTAATCCACCAACATGTGCAAGCTCTTTAATCAAAAATGATATTTTCCATGATAAATATATAATTATTGTTGTTATTGGTGAATTTGCCATTTTATTAAAAAATAACATATAAACATACAAACAAGCACATTATTATTATTTTCTGATTAGAATTTCAAAGTACAGTTATTTATTTTAATTCCTGAGCAGAAAAATTAGTTTTACTAATTAGTTGATTAATTTCTGCCTTCTCAGAGAAGTCCAGCGTGCCGGCCCAAATTTGGATGAATTTGTGAATTCAGTTTGTTTGCCTAATATATTACAAAATAGTCTTTGGTTTTAAACAATTTTCTATGACAGGTGCTTTCATAAATTTGTTAAGACAAACATGTAAAGCAAAACACCACAGGAATAACCAAAGTTAAGCTTTTCTACCTCTTTATCTCCCTTCCGGAAAGCCGCTTTTATCTCACTGAGGAGGAAAAAGAGAATGTAGACTCTTGGCCTATGTGACACACAGATTCCCATCACTGCTCTCACTCTTTTAGTTCTCCGCTTCCTCATCGAGTTCTTTTTGTTTACTCGCCAACTGCATTAACTTCAAAAATTGTCTTCCGTCCATCATTTAACTTAAATTGTTTGGTCTAGCTTACGTTGCACACACCGCCCAGGGCTTTGGATTGTTTTACAGCCTCTTTAAAACTGTATACCACCGTTGACACTCCTGAAGGAATTGGATTGTTTTTCACCCTGCTGACCACCACTTCAGTCAGTTAAGTGCAACAGGCTCTGAGCCCAGGTGAAGTGAGGTAAATAAGTGCCTCTCTAACCCATGTTGTGCCCCCTGTTGGCTGTCGTCAGAAAGTAATGTTCAGGCTCTTGGTTTGCAGAGTCCTTTTCAGACTTCTTCCTGTGTCTGTGTCCTCAAGTCAACCCAAGCTCGAACCCACACATGCCAGAGAGGCATATTGATATCTGTAATTAATGTAATAGTATTTTACTTTTACTAATGACTTCTTATGAAGACCTTACAGTGATTAAGGCAATGAAGGGAGTATTTGCTCTATCAATAAAATTACTTAGTCAAATCACTGTTATGAATCAGAGACCTTGTTCGTGGGACGAGCCCTAAGCTGAACATAATCCTTGCCAAATGGACTGGCGATTAGCTTAACTAAGGACTTTTTGGTCGCTGCCAATGCACAGGCTCTGCATTTTAAGCAGAGGAGCATTCAGTGAATTTCTGTATTCATTCAGCCTTCTGCCATCTCGTTCTATAAAAACAGGCTTACATGTCTCAGAAGTACACAAAGAAAGGTTTGAATACCTCACATTTTAATATTCACAATGATGATTTTCAGTAGTAATAATAAAGTTAGACACAGTGCAACACTCCTTCCTTCCTTTTGTCAAAATAATTAACAGCCTTAAGCTAAAGACTTAATGCATTGCTTTAAACACCGCTTGTCTGCGTGTTATAACAGTGATAGTAACGGGGTCTCGGATAAAGTGTTTACTAATGTTCTGTTGTGAAAGCAGGGGGTTTAAACTGCTCGTGATGCACAACCTATTACTTTTACCCACTAGCTGGGAACTTTGTGTGCATTGCTGTAAGACAGACAGAAAAAGCACTGTCCCTAATGCAAGCAAGTAAGCACAAATAGGGCATGTAAAATATGACTATACCCAGAGGGACCTCTCCTCTACGCAATGTGTTTATTCCAATATTTGCAGATGACTGAAACCAGTTAAGTGCTGTGGCAATTGCTTATTTCCCTTTGTCAGGATGATGAATGTGGTCGCACCTATCGGACGGCGCAGGGGTTCCAAAGTCCTCTGACAAAGAAGGATTGTCCATTTGTGCAATGGACAGAGCACATCAAAAAAGGTGGATAAAGCCCTGCAGGGAGGCAATAACAAAAACACTCACTTGTTATTGTCATTGTTCATGACGGAGTGATTTTTTTAGGCATAGTCACATGCACACACCGAAGACCCGACACCACCTGGCGTTAGCTAATAGGTCCACAAATATCGGTGAGGAATCCAGTAATGTGATGGCATATAGTAAATAGCTGACTGTGAATTTGAATTCTGTCATATCGAACTCAAGAACGCACGTCTTTATTTTTTTAATGCATTCAGAGTACGGGCTAGATTTGCAGCAGCACAGCCACCCTCACATGGCAGGAGTAAGGACCTGAAGATTCAAGTCAGATTTACAGAGAACAGTGAAAACAAATGACTCGATCTCCTGCCAGACGTGATCGTCACAGGTTTTTGTTGTTGCTGTTGCTAATGCAGATATTTTAGCCTTTTGCTTTTGCTTAGTAAGGCTGTTTGGCATTCAGATTGTGGAGTATGTTGATGTTTACCTTTGTGTTAAAAAAAGGCTCAGACACTGTTTCACCTCAGCTGTTACTGCCTGTAAAGATGCCAGAGCTGGCTTGGCAAACAGCATCCGTGTGCATTAGCTTCTAGAAAACTGCACAACCTACTCTGATCCAATATAATGTTAATGCTCACAAATGGACTGTAAAAGACAATTTCATTTTTTCCTCACTGCAGAATTACAAGGACTCTCTGAATCCCACTGACCGTTTGCCAGTTTGTTTCGTGATTAAATGCGATCTCGTTATCATTCATAATGTATCACTTTCTTTGCCGCTGGGGAAGTGATTTGAAGAATTTAAAACTTTACATTTGTCTACAGTGCAAATAATTCAAAAACAAAGAACGATATTAACCTTCCTGACTTCTTGGGACCTTTTTGTGCCACTGCTATGTGTTAAATGGCTGCCATTTCCACTGTGTTCAGTGGAATATAACCAAACTTGCCACAGGATAGTTTTTACCTGTCAATGTTAATATTCCAGTGTGAATTCCTTAAATCAGCCTAAAATGGCTGAGCAGCAGAAATCCCCACACCCATCACCCTGGGGACCATTTTCTGCCCATTGACTTCCATTATAAATGCTATTTTTCAACCCCAAATTATCATCATATGATTTTATTTTTTCTTCTTTTCTTGGATGTCAATGAAGACTCAGGGCCTTGAAGTTTTAATTTTTAAATTGCAAAAAAAATGCAAAAAAATAATGGCAGGTCAAAATGTATGTTGGTGCCAATCTTTGGTCCATCTAAAGGCCTACTTATAATGACAATCACATATTACTTCAACTGGTTTTTTGTGGAAATATTTAGTTTCGTTTTTTGGTTTTTGGGGCTTATAACACAGGGCGCTCATGTAATAACACTGGGATTTGAAGGGTTAAAACAACGAAAATATAATTAAAACTTTACATGAATATTTCAGGGAGAAGTAGTTTTACAAGGTTGGCTAATTTAAAGTGGAATAAGATATGGATATATGGTCTTTTTATGGCGTGGCTGAGAATGGTCCCTTGTCACGGTCCGCTGTGACAGACCGTGCGGTGGTGTGTATGGTGGACCCAGGTGCGAACACAGGTGAGCAGGCGGGAGTGAACTTTAAACAAAAGCGAGCCTTTATTGTGGCTGATGACAAGGTATACAAATACAGCAGGGATAGCGTGGCTAAACGGAAACCTAAACTGGGAATAACTAAGGTAAAGCTATGACTAAGAATACAATAGACCGGGCATGGAAACATAGAGGGTGGAAACACAGACGACGCGACACAGACTGCATGAAACACAGAGACTAAAAACACAAGAGGGATGATCAGGGGAAGTGGATGCACACGGGGAACACAGGTGACACTGATAATCATAACAAGACACGGCAGGAGTGAACGTAACACTGATGGGAGATGGGCAAAGTAAAACAGGAAGTACACAGAGGTTCAAACAGGAGGGGAGAGAGCACGGGGAGAACGCAGACATAACGGGCTGGGGAAAACATGGAATAAAACACAAAGAGGGACGAGGGCTCACACAGAGGGGCACACAGGGGGTGAGAGTCACGAAGGGAAAACACATAAGGAACAATGTAACAGATCAACCCAGGAAGCATGGCCTAAATAAAGAACAAAATACAAAAATACATGAAAACTAAGAATACTGGGCCCACATGGCCCAGGACCATGACATCCCTAGGGTGATGGGTGTGAGTTTTTTAAAGGATGGCAGGAGGGTTAAAGGATTTTTGTTTGTTTTGTGAATATTGTGACCCGACCTTTCTCATGAAGGACATAGATGTAAAAATCTAAAATACAGTTTCATCCTCTGCGCTTATTTTGGTGAGACTTCAAGTTGAGATGAAAAGAATCAGGTGCTAATATTGCCCATGTATGGCTCTTTATGACAGCTCTCATTCTGAAGTTTATTCTTCCACAGAGAGTGTTCTCAATAACACTCTTCAGAAATGGGAACATGGTGAGCTTCTGCATTGTCAACAAGCAGAAATCCTCTTGTTGAGGCTTTTTGTAGAGGGAGAACAGACCAAACATAAGATGGTCAGGTCATCGTGCTCCAAAGGACTAGTGGGCCTGGCTTCTTTCCAGCCTCCTACAAACTATGAGTCATCAAAAAGAGGGTTAGGCTCCAAACAAATCTATAACATTGATTGTCCTTATTTAGTTTTGCATGACTTTTGTAATTTCTGTAGTTTCTGTATCCCAAAAAGCCGATTCTGTTCATCTGGATGTTTTCAGTGGGACGTTTCATCATTCATTCAAGTGACTTCTTCTGTCTCAGCTTACTGTATTTTTTTGTAAATCAGTAGAATAATGTTTCAGTTCCTCTAAATGAAGTTACAAATGAAATCTTGCAATTATCAAAGTTTCGGTAGTTCTTTGCTAATGGTATTATTTAAAGTATGATAACCCGCCCTTTTTCTTAAAGCTAGGGGGAGACTTGAAAAGAAATATTTTCTCATCAATATGCACTGCTCAAAAAGTAAAGGATTTTTTAAAATATAGCATCAGTATAATGGCATCAATATAGACTTAATATAGAGTATGGCTTCAAGTTAGTCAAACTTCTGGGATATTGATCTGCTCAGTTACGTAGCAGAGGGGGTTAATGAAATTAACAGCATCATGGAGCCCAATTGGCATTTGCCATAAAATAGCAGAAGTGGCAGGTCCACTGCGGCAGCGCTTCAGAGACGAGAGTAGGCTCACGCTCAGCACTTGTGACAGTTGTGAAAGGGTCTGAGGAAGCTCGGGAAAACGTTATAATGTCTGTAACATCATTCAGCTTGACTGGTTTGGTGGTTGGTCAGTGATGGTCTGGGGAGGTTTATCCATGGAGGGATGCACAGACCACTAAAGGCTACACAACGACATCCTGACTGCCATTAGGTATCAGGATGAAATCCATGAAGCCTTTGTCAGACTTGCAGTGAGTCCTGGCCTCATGGGGCGAGAGCATGCTGGCAGCTCCTGTAGGATAAACGAATTGATTCTACTGACTGGTGCCCATGTTCTCCTGACCTAAATCTAATAAAACAGCTCTGAAACATTACGTTTTGGTCCATCCGACACCGCCAGGTTGCACCTCAGGCTGTCCAGGATCTCACTGATGCCCTGGTCCAGACCTGGGAGGAGATCCCCCAGAGCACCATCATCTCATTAGGAGAAACGCCCTGACGTTGTCAGACATGCACATGGGCACATGGAGGCCATGCAATCTACCGAGTGCCATCCTGAGTTGCTGCAATGAAATTTTGTGAAAATGGTCTAGCATCATTTTTTTATTTTGATTTTCGGGGTGTCTTTGAAATCAGCCCTTTGTAGGTTGATAGTTTCCATTTCCATCAAACAATGTGGCATCCTTTCATTACTAACACATTACCCAGTCCATGTCAGTACAGATATGCAGCAGCATTTTTTCCCCATTGAGAACTGAGCTCTTTTCATAGTGTTTCTTTAATTTTTTTTGGATCGGTGTACATGCTACAGATACAACATAATACTTGTCTCACATTTTGCACAAGTCTTGCCAACTTGTGCAAAAATGTGATCTGAGCTGTAAAAAAAGAAATTGAGTTTTTCATCCATTGCTATTGGTGTAGTTGAGCAGGCAACACAGGCTCTGCTGCCTGTGTTGCCTGCTCAACTACAAGCTGGAATGTGTGAGAAATGTACCAAAGAATTTGAAGAGCAGTTCAAATTCTGCCCATGTCAGTACCTTTGCACTGTGGCCCGTCGCTGCTAGAGAAATGAACCTTCAAAAACAGCTTTTTCATCATTTTTAAACTGTCTGAACTGCAGGACTTTTTTCCCTCCACAAGAAAACTAATTACGACGCAATCTTTTACCAGGCGGATGCTCTGAATATGCCCTAAGTTCTTTAAAGGAAATGCAATATTTAGTACATTTATATGTTTAACCATCAGAACAAACAGAATCAAGATGGCTAATCCCTTGATTTTTACCCACAGTATTGTGAAAAACATCATTCCAAAGAAACACAGAAGAAACATCAATAGGAACAGTCTAACTATACTCGTGATGCAGGCTTACCTTAAAATTTGGGGTTTACAATAAGTGCCTGCTCAAAAGACTCAGCGTGACCTCATTTTAAAGAAGTAATTTGCAGTGACCTTTAAAAACGCAGTATGCATAGGCCTCCTTTTCATCCTAAGAGTCTTCACACAGTCTAGACATAACACAAACACACTTGCTTTTAGTTTGATTTAACTTGGGGTGTAAGCTCTGTTATTGAGCGCTGTAAACCCATCTCTGAGCCCCAGTGGTCCCAGGCTAACAGGCAATGAGTAGCTTTACCCCACATCCAGCCTTGACCTATCCCACTGACTCCACTTCCCCGCTCTCTCTGGCACGCCGCCAACCCTGACCTGTCACTTGGGTGGTGAGCGGTGTGGGTAAACTGTTCGACAGCAGAATGCCCAACTAAGCATATACGGATGAAAGGAATCAGCTTCCACACAGACGCACATACACACTTCAAAGCACAAACAAACGAGGTAGAGGAGCACACCAGAATAAGAATTAGTCGGTTTGGATAGGAAGGTATTTTTGCATTAATCATATTTTTTGGGGTTGACTGCTTATTTTGATGTATCTTTTTCAGATTCAGATAACTTTATTTATCCCCATGGGGGCAATTGAGAGTGCAGAGAGCGGCATATACAGTGAAACAGAAAAGTGCAATGAAGAAAAACAAATATATAAATAAAATAAAATAACACACGACAATATAAAGCAATCAAAGTAAGAGTCAGTGGGTTATATACAATATATATATATTTATATATGTTTTTATGTTTTTGGGGGGAATTAACCTAAATATCACGCTGATAAATCCTGAGCAAATTAAACTTTTTATGCCATTAATTGCAGCTGTCAGTTTCACCTGTCATACTAGAATGCGTTTGTCCACTACAATCAGTATGTGTTTGAAGTAGTACAAGCTAGAGCACGACAACTCGAGCGAGACGGGAGACAGCAAAGGTTGACAGAATAGTGGGGGATTAGGAGGACCTGGGCACAGATGGCTGTGGGAGGAAAATGTCCCGGCTGAGCTGTTTAGGGTAGTCCCTGCCAGCCCAGAAAAGGCAACAGACGTACGCAGAGCAAATAGGCTACCCCGCAGAACGGGTTGCTAGATTTGGGAAAGCAGATGCTATAAAATGAAATCCATGTGTGAAAATGTCACCAGAACTACTAAGAGGGAGAAAAAGGCAGCCCTCTTAAAACCCATTTTCAACGATTTTCTTTTGTCTTTAAGACATCACAAACACGTGACATCCCATACATAAAGCCATTGTGGCATATTTTCATTCTATAGGAATGTAATGAAGACATAATATTGCTTCCCAGTGGAGTCCTAAACTGGTAATTTGACAGACAAACTCAGTAATAAATGTCCTGTGTGCTGTGGCAGAGCACTGAAAACCAACCGTCTGGCTTATGTCAGGCATTTTCTTTATGATCACCAGTCGGTAAAAAGCATTGCAAGCTTTCAGTCTCACTTTTGACTTTTACAGTACTGTTATTTGGCCTGCTTGTATATTGACTGTTTTCATTGATTGTGTCTTTACTTCTTAAACTCCCAAGATTTTCTGGTTTCTTGCCACACTTTTTGATGGCATCTCTCGTCTTATGTTTTCTGTGTCTGTTTGAGAGTCTCTGATTCTTTTTTATAATTTAGGAGTAAGTAGGAAAGCACAAGATGGGAATCACCATGGCAAGCTAGTTAGCTTTGATTGAACTTTCAAAATAAGAGTGTGAATCGATTGCAGAAGGTGTCTGCCCAGGAAAAAGTCTGTGTGTGGGAAACACTGCTAAACACTGTGCATGGATTTGCATGGTTATTCGTTTTTTGGACATTAATAAAGGTATAGCTAAAGCCACTAGCTGAAAAACTGAATTTTTGTTTGAGAATGGATGAAATACCTTTGTCTGTCCTCTCACTGCATAAATATCTCAACAGATTAATCAAAGGCAAACGAATGAATGGCCTCAGTCACGCAATGGTACACAACAGTGAGTGATCTCGTGCACTGTTATCTGTCCGGATATAATGTCATTTTTGAAATTAAATGACGCATAATTAAAAGGCTCCAAGGGCCCAAACAGTATAATACTATGAACTTCAGTGAGCTTGTCTGGGGTTTGTCAGCCACCCACTGCTTCCGTTTGATCTCTGGGTCTTTAATACGCAGCAGCGATGCATTTATTTTCCATATTTGCATTCTTCTCTTGTCCCCCGCTATTGCATGCAATCCCTCCTCCCTTCTTTCTATAGGAGAGACACAGCCACTTATTCATAGTGAATGTGGAATTCCAGACAGGAAATACAGGCTCTCAATTGATATAATTGATAATAATCAGAAACTCCAGAAACTTGATCCTGTGAATGCCTGTCATTGTTTTTGTTTTTTGGTGGACATCATTTACAGTAAGTTTCAGGGATGTCCCGAGTGTTCCCGTTTGTGAAAGTTCTTTAAAAATGCTTAAAAAAAAAAAGCTGGAACCACAGGAAGTGTCCAGTGTTGAACCAGTCAGTGGTTTTGAAGGACAACGCGATTCTATATGGGAGCTATGTTCTTGTAGTCTGCACAACCACTAAATGTTGCTGCTTAATTAAATACTGAGTGCTTCTTTGTAAGATATTCCATGGTCACTTGTGCATTATGAGATTCCCAGAGAGCGTTTTGTCAGGATCCAACAAATGTGGTGTAGAAGAAAACACAAGCTTAAAAATCCTGTTTAAAGCCTTATTTTTAAGAACATCTCTTCTCACTGTTTCTGATTTTAAGAAAGTTACAAGTTGTTTTCTGACAACTTGGCAGAACACTTGCAAAGGACCACTTGTCATCACATTTAAACGTTTGCAAGCTAATGTTGGAAAAGAGGGAATCATTTATCGGTGCCTAAACCTGCCCAAAAATAAAGTAAAATAAAAACAAATATTTTTTCTTTTCATAAATATGGAACTATTGGTTTACAAATAAATACATATCAAGATACTGATATCACACAGCTCCAGGCGACGTTAGATTGTGTTATATTGCTTCCTGTTTAATAAGGTTTTTAATATATGTATCCTTGATGGAGGCCTGCACTCTACTGAGCACGATTTTTTTGTTATACAAATTAGAAATGCACTGAGTGACTGGCCAGTGGCCACAATCTCTGGCTTTCTCTGGCTGATCCTGTTGCTGATCCATCTCAGCTTTGTGATTATCTCTCCAGAAATATAAGTACACATTGCAGTAATGTAGACAACAACGGTCTGTTTTGCCGTAGCAATATTGCACAGAAACACTGCCTTTTGTTTAGCAGAAAGCCACCTCCCTTTAAAATAAATTCAATATTTAAGACTTTATGTTTATAATTCTTTTTCATCATTCCAGCATCATTTGTCCTTTTTTTTCATTGCAGTCATTTTCAGTTAAGGTAACTGTTGTTTTACATTGATTAATTCCAAATGATCAACACTTCTACCACATAGGAATTTGGAGGGGTAATTGGAAAGCTATGCAGAGATAAAGTGGGATTTATATTCAGTCGAGTAACATGGAGAACTTTATTTAGAGATTTATTTCTATGCTTGTGTATGAAGCATGAAGGAATAGAAAATTCCATTAAAACACTGTCTGCATATTCAGTTGGCATATAAAGATAGTTTACTCACTGGTAGGTTAGTTAAACACGTAATAGTCAAACTATTACTCTTAATTCTCTTGTCAGATTCTGATGGAAAGATTTGCTGGTCATAAGACGAATCACACTTGTGGACTCACTTTTGCTGACCTGTTACTCTTTGACTCCTTTAAAAAAGGTAGCATACTGTTGGGAAGGTGCTTTGCCAAGTTGGACAAGTTGTCTTCTTTGGTTGGATTAAGCCTGACAGATTTATTGGCAGACTGAATGAAAATGAAAAAAAAGTAAAGCAGACACTGGAGAAACATGCATCAGTCAGGTTAGGAGTGTTAATGTAAAGTTTGTCCACCTCAGGGAACTCTTCCTTCTTGGCAACGTGCATGTTGGAGCACCACAAAGACAACAACCAGTTTAAATAAGTTCAAAATAAATAAATAATTTCAGTCATCCATAAATAACTATGCAAAAAATACACATGTATGTTTATGTATGTACACACATATGTTAGTGAAATCTGTTTATGTCTTATGTGCCTAAATTTTATGACTAGATATTGGTATAAATGTCAGGCTTGTTGGACTCTAGCCTGCATGAGTTTAAAGTATCTTTTACAGATGGGCGTCTCTGTGGGCGTGCCTTGGTTATTAGCCACAAAATATATGCATGTCTGATTGATCAACACGTTATGGTGATACTAACCACCCTATTCATTCTGTAAGTAATGGCAGAACATTGCATCCAACTCACAAGGTATGTTAGACCACTGGCACTAAATACATTAAAAAACTCACCTTCTTCTTGAAGAAATACTTCATATCATACTGCGTTTGAAGCATTTGAAAAATGACTTCCTGAAAAAAAACACACAGTGAGCTATACATTGTTCGAAAAGTTCAACAGTCTGCTTTGCAATGCAGGTTGCTTGCACCAAACAAAGATAAGCGAAGTGATTTAAAAGTGTGTCTCTAGCACAGCAGCGGGCTTCAGTTTGCTACAAAGGAAGAACAGGCTCTTAAGTGATCATTGAAAATCGTTTTGACTGGACATTCAAATCAGAACTGGTGTTCGGTAAACTTGGTCAGACGCTGGTTTCCTGTAAATTGTTTGTTACTTTTTTCATGTTGTTGAATGCAAGAAAATTGTTGTTGTTCTGTGGCAGTACACAGTTATCGCTATGTTATTTTTGAGATTCAGTGGTA